>NC_064616.1:940689018-941314018 GCF_023898315.1 Schistocerca nitens | reverse complement strand
AATCCTTCCTAAAGCTCATTCATAGTACCTAGAAATATATGGCCAGTTCACGTATCACTAGTTTCATTCTCCTACGAAGCGCAGTGGCCTTCCCGTAGGACAGTGCTATCATTTTGCCAACACATGTGTAATCATGGGCGTTTTCTGGTTTTAAGCGTAGGTACAGTGTAGCTACACTGACATTTTGAAATTAGATTACACATCTGTAATAAACCATCGCACGTGTAAGTGGTAGCGAAGTTGCTGCTGCGTGTTCTCCAACCTTCTTGTTGGAGATAATGGGGACAGACTAGTTTCAATTAGTTTCAATGCAATTATAGTGAAAATTTCTGTGTGTCTTTATGGGTTTACGCCATCCGAAAAGTGTATAAAGAAATCGCTTTGTGCAGACTTCACTATTTCCTATAGTCCGCACATTTGTTATTTCGTTTATTGCGTATTTAAGTCCTGCTGCCTGATATTTTAAAAAGCAGGACGTACAGTATACAATTTTACATGTAATAGTAAATTGTTCCACATTACTAGCAAAATTTGGTTTGAGCAATGAAACAAAGGTAATAACAATGAGATACAAAGAAAAACTAAATTAGTTGTAGGAAATGAATGTTAAAATAATAGATGTTAGTAATTTAGACGAAAATAATAGAAAGCTAGGAAAAGGATGATCTACAAAGTCTAACACAATATTATATATAAATTATGGTTTGTGTTGCTGATATTCTAAGTAAGAAGGTGTCGGCAGAAACATAGAGCCTGTCTCACCTGAAGTAGCGTACAAAACTATGTCGTCTTAAATTAGTAAATGAAATACGTCATGAGTGACTCCGTGTGTATTAGTTTCTACTGTATAAGACTTAGTACTACTTATTACATCTTTGAAGTGCTTATGTAGTCACTGTACTAATTGTGTTACTGTATCTAGACGTAGGTCTACATGTTGTATGTGTACTGTTATGGCGTTGACCAGTTCCATAGTCGGGAGGGAAGCCTCGGAACTTGAACTTCGAGCCTCGCCACTCGCCCGGCTCACACCCCCAATCCCCTCAAAATGTGTGTGTGTGAATTCCTAAGGGACCTAACTGCTAAGGTCGTCGGTCCCTAGACTTACACACTACTTAAACTAACTTAACGCTAAGGACAACACTCACACCCATGTCCGAGAGAGGACTCTAACCTCCGGCGGGAGGGGCCGCGCAATCCGTGCCATGATGTATTCCTTAAATATGATTGTCTCATTGCGTATATTAGTCATTTTCCTCTACATTAATTTTGTTATCATATTTAACGCGCAGTTAAGATTCATGAATCAACCAAGTGCTACATCTGCTTTTCATATAATTATCTTAATTATCTATTTTAGGTCTTATACTGCTATGTGTTATGAGTTCGGTCTAATTGTTGTCGTTGTGTTTGTGTAATTTTCTGTGTCTGCGTCTACATTAGTGTCTGTGACTGTGTCTGAGTTTGTGCCTTCCCAAGGGTCCTGTTGTCGTGTTCGATGTGTGTGTGTGTGTGTTCGAGATCTGCTGCACAGATTATCTTTTATACAGACGTCATGCAGTGTTCTTGAAAGCTCATCAGCCATGTCACCAAGAGCACATCATCTCTCTGGGTCGCGTAACATTTCTTTTATGTGATTATACTCTGTTACAGGTCTTCCGTGTGTGTGGGTGGTGCAATGTAATGCCACGTGTTCAGGAAACCCATATGCCCCACATGTGCACGTAGCATTCTGACTAAGGTCCACGCGATTCAAACATGCTGTGCATGGGACGTGGCCGGTCAAAACGTGAACCATGCTGCGGCTAGGATCCACATATTTCAGCTTCGTCCGTTCCCGTACATTGGGGAAAAATGAGAAAACGCGACAGCCTTTGTCGGTCGTCTCCCATTCTCGTTGCATGTGTCAAGGCGCCAGCTGTATAACTGACGTGTGCCTTCGATGTTGTCCTATTTTATTTCTCGAACTTTGTCGTATCTGCCCCACTTAAGCTAATACGCCACTGCTCTGTGGCGGATAGTGATGTCACTGGGGCAAGTCCCCAGAACCAAACGCAAGGCTTCTACTGATGTGATGCCAAGAGCACCCGACACTCTGAGCAGTATGCTTCTCTGTTTCTATAGGTCACCACACACAGACGTTTTGCAGCTATTTTGAGTTTGTTTTGGCTATACCAGTTACTTATACTTATGAGAAGTTGTGTAGTTTTATTTTCTATGTGTATTCGTGAATTTTGTGGTGCAGCAACTAGTACGTCATCTGCATTAATTACTACGCCGTTTACCCTGTCATCCGCATTCAAATAGTTTAGGTGTGGATCGAGAGCAATGTTCAAAATATTGATCCACAGATTGATCCTTGCGGGCATCCTTTCGTTATTTTATTAGATACTTTCTGGTGAACTACGACCCAGCCAGCTGTCCTGTTACTGCAGTAATCTAGTAATCTGTTCTACAGGGCAGATGGTAATTTCGTGTAAGTTAACCTAGAAAACAACACAGGCCACCAAAGATTATCAAAAGCACCTGCGATATCTATTAAAACTGCAACTGCATAATTATCGTTTGTCGTGTGTATTACTTCTAATGTGTCTTTGATTGCATCATCTATTGACACGTTTGCCATAAAAACACATTGGAGTTGACTTAGGCCAAAAGATGGCTCTGAGCACTATGGGACTTAACTTCTGAGGTCATCAGTCCCCTAGAACTTACAAATACTTAAACCTAACTAACCTAAGTACATCACACACACCCATGCCCGAGGCAGGATTCGAACCTGCGACCGTAGCAGTTCCAGACTTAGGCCAAAGAGCTTCCTGTGTGATTGTAGTCGATCACAAAGGGGCCGCTCCTGCACCTCAGCCAATATGTTTAGGGGGCAGACTGCTCTGTGGTCAGTTGGGTCCTGTCCTCTAATTTCTTAATAATGAGAAAGCTGACTGTTTTCCAAAGAGCAGTGACACTTTCTTGTTTTAAGGAGTCTTTTAGCATGTCCTTTAGAAAGGGGGTGATCTGTGTGAAAGTATTTTTAAGAGTTTCCGAAAGTATTCCACCAGGGCCGGGCGCCTTTCTGTTTTTAAGTCTAAATATCGGTAGCGCTATCTCTTCACGGACTAAAGGGACGGCAAGACCGCCATTATCGTAAATATTGATCATTTGGTGACTTAAGCCCGTATGGTGTTGTTGGTCGTGTTTTTCTTCGTCACCAGGGAGGAACTTGCTCAGTAGAAGCGCTGCCGAGCATCCCCAGTCCTGTGTTGTCGTACCGTCTGCTCATAGTAATGTTGACAGAATTAGTATCACCAGAAGATATGTTGACAGAATTGTTGGGATGTTCATTTGTTCTGTCTGTAACTTGAACAGTTTTCCCCATATATTGTCCTGTAGTTGTGTTTCAACGCTGTTGTCCTAAAGGCTTTGTCTTGTTTTGTTTAGTTCTTTGTATTTTTGTTTTTCTTCACGGTATAGTTCAAGTCTAAGTTGTCGTTCTTGAGCTGTCTTGGCTCTTTGGTAGTATCTTCTTTTGTCACCTGAGACTTTCCCTAGTCTTGTCAACTTTGTAGACCATGGTAGTTCATGTTTCCGACCGGATTTCGATCGTGGAATGGCTACTGACTACGATCTTTGGAATAAGTCTGGTAAAACATACGTTTTGTAGCCTGTGCTGGCGTGGACAGCGTACAGTGGACAATCTTCTACAATGTCTCTAATCTTCTGTCAATTTGGCCAATTTAGAAGTAATCGCTGATGTTGTGAGGTCGTGCTGTGTGTGTTCATATATGCGTCTGTGTGAATGATTATCGCATTGTGGCCACTGTGTGTTACTTTGTCCAGTACTTTCCATTTTCTCATGTGTGCTGGTGAGTTTTTGTTCCCTAGTTATATGTCTATATTACTTATTCCACCAGTGTTACCACAATATGCTGTTGCTTGTCCTCCCTTGTATTGCAGCAAAAGAAGACCCCTACAGTCAAAATGGCAATAGCGCAGCTGCCACGACCATTCTCATAACGAGATTTGTTTGTGTTTCTATGGTAACGTGTCAGTGCTGGGTAGGTACGACTTTACGTTAGTGTTTCGGCAGCCGTTAACGCTTCGTGGTTAAAAACGCTGCTAGCTATAAGGGCTCCTCGCGCCTCATTGTGTATGGAATACTGTCACTTCCATGAATTGTCTCTGGTGCTGGATTACACGGTAGTCATACATGCTGCGTGTCTACGGCTGACTTCATGACGTGGAAAACGTGCTAAGGAGAAATTTTGCTGTTTCATCGCCTATTATGGAATGTACTGCATTGAAGGGAATGAATTCTTACCCGGGAGTAGCTGGATTCTAATCAGACATCATGATTTACTTTTTTCCAGTTTCTCTAAAATAATTTTGATGAATGGCCAGACGGTAAGGGTGCGGGATATTTGCACCGACATCATTCATCATTTTTCCGACTTCTACTTGCTCTGAATGAATCAGACGCTGACAAAATACCAAACGCCATCTAATCCATATCCAGGTCTTCTTTCCACAATATGAGCATTGCACAGGATTGTAAGATGGTAAGTTTATGCCGTACTCACATGTTCGTCCTCCATAAGTTTTAATCAGACCTGGTGGATTCGTGTGGAGGGATTCATATTACACCGAAATTCAAGTCTACGAACGGCGCAGTCGATGTGTCGAAGGAACCTAGAAAGATACACCTAAGGTACACGTATTTGCATAATGTTGTCTGTCAGAAGCTCCAGTTCCTCCTAGAGATTGTTTACAAATCTTCGAATTCTGGGGCTCTCATTTTGCGTCCATTTATCTTACACCTGAAGTCACAAGTGTCACTGAACATTTGGTATAGTGCTACGGTTATAAGAGTTGCCAGCAAGACAGAACCGATAATGGGGTTTTAGTTGATGCTAAAAAACATTTCACGGAATGTGCTGAACTTAATGTGACATTATTCACAGTGACTCATACTCGACAGCAAATTGTATCACATTTGGAGAAAGAGCTACTGCGCCCATGTCAAATAAACGGGAGAATAGTTAGAATTTAAAATGACGACGTCGTTGACTTAATGAGGACGTAGTATTAACGTAAAAGAAAGTAAACTTGTATGGTTGAGAACAATCTCTCAGTCTGCTTATTTTGTGATTTAAGGAAACCACTACAAGCGTACGTATGTAGAACCATTCAATGAGTGGAGTATCGGATCTTATGTATGTATCTTAAACCAGTGAGCCACTTCTCTCGGCAACGAGTCTTACATAGACACCGCTTCTTTGTGAAGCAGGCCAGCCAGCAGCCTACGACGGTGTCAAGAATTAATAGATTTATGTGGGAGATGTAACGTTTATGGGCGCGCTTCTGCTGTATTTCGAAGGCTGCACAGCACGTTTTTCAGGAAGCAAGAAGTACGTGCATATGAACGGAGAATGCCCGACCTCCTTATGAAATAACCTACAAATATAGCGTAGAGTTTGTCTAAATAGGAGAAACATATAGGTAATAGTGTTCGTTAACATGAAAAGCAATGAAAGAAACAGTGCTTAAATATCCAAGAAAAAAGCGCTCGGAAGAACAATGGATCAGGAGTGTTATGAACCCGGATAAGCTGCAGTTTTGTCAACCTGCTAAATGCAAATACATAGTTGATGGAGGTGTGGCATCGCTATTAGATGGTGGCTCCCAGGTTATCTGCAAGCCAACACAGCATCATATCGGCATTCATATGAGACTAAAGTAGTTATCTCCTGTCAAAGCCGGAGAATAATGCCATTACCATGGCGAATACACACCCCTGTATTGCAAAACGATATTCGGCCTCAGAATGCGCTCTGTTTCCATCCTTTAGTATCAGATTAACATTTGTGCATTTGTTCCGTACACAAATTACTAAGTTGCCTTATCACAGTCTGTTAGTTCCTATGCATGCTACACCTGTTATCTCTACGGAGATTATCACACGTAATGAAGCCGTGTTGTGATAGGGAAATGACAAGGATATCATTGCAAAAATCAAAAATAATTTTAAGTCAACTACATTACATTTCTTTTATCATAATAAATTAAATAGAAGTTATGGTGAGAGAATTATTGTCAACTTTTGGCTAATTGATTTCGTATTCAGTATCCAAACAAATACCAAATATTCTCAAAAAAGGAGGCTTTCATACACCTTATCATTACAAATTTTCTTTTTGCCATAGCAACCTCAGTACCCACTGTGTAAAGCACTAAACCATATACCACTGGCCATGGATACGCCTCTATAAAACATAAATTACATACTTCAGTGAGAAATGGCAAATTTTTATTCATTTTCCACAAGACGCCTTGTCAGTGTTGGCATTACCTGTAATTGCAACGTAAATGACGGAAATGCAATACAAAAAATAATGAGTTGGAATTCGTAATAATATCACAAATTCTTGGGGATGATGGAGATGGGCAATTATGGCAATCTGAGATAGGGAAACATAATCTAAAAACGACAGGTTCAAAAGTTAGGAAGCCAAAAAGATTGTGGGAAACCTCTGTCAGAATGATGCAAGAACCTACGAGTAGTTCTTAGTACGAAGTAATAAACGGATTCGTTATGTACAGAACTGCTGACCCTGTAGGATAGGAAAATCCGACTAGTATGTAGGCTTCTTTTATGATGGGGTGGGGACGAAAGACTGTAGAAAGTGTTGTGATGCATACACTGTCAGGGTCGGTCGTGAGATAACGGTGCGTACGACAGCAGCCTTATATCGCTGCATTTTATCCTAGCTAGCTTCATAATTTGAAAGAATGCATTATAGGGAACACATTATAGGGAAAAGTGTCAAACGCTTTCTTCTAAATCAACTATAAATTTTGGTTTCCCTTTTTTCAGCTTATCTTCGGAAACAGGTCATAGGGACAAAACTGGCTCTCGTGTTCCTACTTTTTTCCAGTAAGCAAATCCTCCCCGAGAACGGCTTCTAGCAGTCATTCATTCGTAAATAAATCGTGACAGTGTTTTACTACTATGGCTTATTAAACTCATTCCGTTATGTTTACATCTACGTTTGGTAATGATAATCATAGACCTAGCATGGTCCCAGGTGTTCTTGACATCTTGACATTAATGGCGAATTTAGAGACGGTTAATGACTAGGGAGGGCTGTTGCCGATTGAGCAAGGAGACACAACTAGTGGGCTTGCACTGGTCTATGTACAGTAGACCTGACTAGGAAATAATTCGTGGGACTACGGACCATTTGGTGAAGCCATCTCTCTCTCTCTCTCTCTCTCTCTCTATATATATATATATATATATATATATATATATATATATATATATATATATATATATATATATATATGTGAAGTGTGACTAACTATTCCCGAAGGAAAATGGGAAACGTATAGTATAACATTAGACGAAGTACTAAGAATATTGGCGAAATAGTTCACGGGTTAACGTCGACCACATAGCCATCACTAGGCGCCTGATGATGTCCACGTGATCACGTGTGCCCGTTGGACACTGGCATCCAGCCGTTCACCCGTGAACTGTTTGGTCACGAAGTACGCTGCGAGAAGCTAAAGAATCTTACTGCGTATGTTTATATCCAGGGAAAGATATTACAGTTTTATGTACCTTCTCTTTCACGCCTTATGTTCTTACTAGTCTTTATAACTCCGCAGATAATGCACAGTCTATAGGAAGCCCACCAGCAACGGTAAGTGTCTGCCCGTTACGCCCCACTACCATTCACAGCGCAAGAATTCGTCATATATTAGAAAGACTCACCGATTACGCTATCGGATGGAATGTGCACAAACTGCGTAACATCTTAAAATGTGAAAGTATAAATTAGTCAAGCCATCAGTAGAACCATGTTCAGAAAGAACGAGAGTTATTAAGGATTGGAAGGTGGAACAAACAGCATACATGAAGGGAATCACCGACGGAGTAAGAGGAAACCTCCGCCAAATGAGCATGAAACCGATCTATCGGAGCCACAGAAAAATTAGATATCTGCTGCGGTCAACCAGAGATTACGTCGATACACTGTTCATGGCCGAAATTTTGAGGTGCCGAGTAGTTTATTCCGGAAGTCAGGACGACCTTTCAGGACATGTCTTAAAGCGTCCGCGCGTTACCTACGGTTAGAGCGTCACAAATCCGCGGTGGTTGGAAACAAAAATGAATTTAACAAACACACAGATTTTGAAAAAGCTCGTGTGCTAGCTAGACAGGAAATTATTTCCAAAAAGGAGAACAAGGAGGCGATCGAGATAATCTAGATCCCCCCAAAAATGGATCCGACTTCCATCGCCTCGGCTGACAGCTGTAGCCAGAAGGCAAGGCGGCACATGTACTGGCGTAGGTGCTGCAGAAGCAAGTCCACGTCACAACAAGCAGCTCCTTCCTTATTCTTCCATGTAATTTCATCTTAAATTACCATCTATTAAGAACATAAAGTCCTTTCTCCTCTACTACCGATATCGCGTCGCATGCAAACTTTTATTTATGCTCTTTTTTAACAGCTATAGGAGCAATAGTGGAGACAGTATGCCAGGAGAGTCAGTTTTCCCAAGTATTACGGCGCGTGCTGATGAATCCAATTTGCGACAGTGATCAAAATTATTCTTACCTTTTACAACGTAGGACGGTTTACAATCCAGAGGAATTTTATAGAAATACCATATTCGCAGCAAAAACCATTCATTGTCCTCTCTAATGTAGTAGCAAATCATCCACGGCTGTTTTTCCCTCTCCGTACCTCGTACGTCTTATATTAGGGAACCAGTCCTTACCTTAAAAAACCAGTGAAACAATAGCTGCCAATCTACTAAACTTTCTTAGTGTCGCCTATTATTACATTTTCAAAGATCTACGGATCTTTCATTGTATCGAAAAAAGGAAGAGATCCAGTTCCAATGAAATATATCCCGTGAGGTGGCAACGATCATGAAGTAGCGATATGTATACATACAGGTGGCGGTAGTATCGCGTACATTAGGTATAAAACGGCAGTACATTAGCGGAGCTGTCATTTGTAATGAGGTGGTTCGTGTGAGAAGGTTTCCCACGTGATTATGGCCGCGCGACAGGAATTAACATACTTTGAACGTACAATGGTAGTTGCAGTTAGGTACATTCCATTTCGAGACCCGATAGGAAATTCTGTATTCCGAGATCCACAGTATCAGGAGTGTGGCCAGAATATCAAATTTATGCGATTCATTGGCAGAAAACTTAAAAGGAGCTACAGGTCTACTAAAGAGACTGCTGAAACCACGCTTCTATTTTCTGGAGTACTGGTATGCGGTGTGGGGTTCGCATCAGGTGGGATTGATAGATGACATCGAACAAGGAAGGGCAGCTCGTTTTGTACTACCGCGAAATACGAGAGATAGTGCCACAGACATGATACGTGAATCGGAGTGGCAATAATTAAAAGAAAGGCGTTTTACGTTGCGACGGGATCTTCTCACGAAATTTTAATCAACAGTTTGCTACTCCGATTGCGAAAACATTCTGTTAGCATCCACCTACATAGGGAGAACTGATCATCACGATAAAATAAGACAAATCAGGGCTCGCATAGAAAAATGTAAGTGCTCGTTTTTCCTGCGCGCTTTTCGAGAGTGGAACGGTGGAGAGACAGCTTGAAGGTGGTTTAATGAACCCTTTGCGAGGCACTTTATTGTGAATAGCAGAGTAATCACGTAGACGTAGACGTAGACGTAGATGTAGGAATTGTCTCTCACACGGACAACGCAGTTGCCTGTGGCCTTAACTGCGTGAAATAAATGCAGAAAACAATGTGGGACGTATGACGAACGTATCCGTTACGACAGTGCGGCGAAATTGGGCGTTAATGAGCTATAGGAGCAGACGACCGACACGAGTGCCTTTGCTAACAGCACGATATCGCCTGCAGCGATTCTCCTGAACCCGTGAGCGTATGTGTTGGATCCTAGACGACAGAAAACCGCTGCCTGTTAAACTGAGTCCCGATTTCAGTTGGTAGGAGCTGGTTGTAGGATTCGAGTGCGGTGCAGACCCCGTGAAGCCATGGACCCCAAGATGGTGACAAGGCCATGGAAAAACTGCTTATGGCTCCATAAAGATATGGGCTGTGTTTACATGGAATACACTGGGACCTCTGATCCAACTGTAGCTATCGTTGACTGGAAATGGTTATGTTCGGCTCGCTGGAAACAATTTTCAGCCATTCATGGACTTCAAGTTCCCAAACAACAATGGAATTTTTTTTTTTTTGGATGACAATGCTCCATGTCACCGGGCCACAATTGGTCGCGATTGGTTTGAAAAAGACTGTACAATTCGAGAGAATGATATGGCCGCCCAGCTCACCTGACATGAATGAAATCTAACATTTATGGGACATAACTGAGAGGCCAGTTCATCCTGCACCGGCAACACTTTTGCGCATGGGACTTACAACGACATTTTGAGTCCATGCCAAGTGAAGCTGCTAAAGCAAGCCTGGCACGATATTGATGGGAATCCCATGACATTTGTTACCTCATTGCAAAAACAATTAAAGGAAACAAAACGATAAACGCATTACATGGAAGGAAGCAAATGAATAGAAATGTAACTAACAAATAACATTTATTTACTTGAACACCATAGCTCCGTCTTAGTGCAGTAAAATAAATTTTTTGCCTCGCTGATGGATGTCAGTTATCTCAGATAACTGATTTAACATGTAGAGCTTCCCTCTCCAGTCTGTAATCGAAACGTCCTCCATTCATGCCCTATTACTATGTCCAAACCTGCTAGAGAACGCAGGCATCAGGAAGGAAGGTAGGAAGATTAGAGTTTCATGACCCAACAGCGATGAAATCGTTAGAGACGGAAGAGATTCTCCGATGGGCCGATTGTGGGAGGTAATCGACCGTGCTCTGTCAAAGGAACTATAAAATGAAAACCGCTGAAAAGATCGTAATTCCGTCGACAGTGGAAGAATCTGCTGTCCTCATAAGAGCGCTGAGGTTCCGAACCCGCCGCTTGACGGACAGAGGGCACAGCCACGTCACGTCAGAGTGAGCACTTACAAGCGTCGAGCATCCACTGCACTCAATCTTGCTGGAAAGAATGACATGGAGGCTTCAAAATAAGAGTAAAATTGTGGACTGCGTTTTGTGACAACGGAAAGAGTGCGGAGAATGGAAACTTGTAGAAGAATGACAAAAGTGTACGTAGATCACTGCATGTCCATTGCAATTCCGATGCTCACTCCAACCTTTGTAGCAGTGGGCGCTACCGTAACACGCCGGTCTCGAACAATGACGGCATCCACCAGCTCCACAATGGCATCGGTAATGCGGTGTAGTGTTCCAGAACGTACATAACCGGGCAACGAGATCAATCCTTTTATGAATCACTTGTGCCACGCCTTGACCCTTGCAACGAACAAGCAGTTCTCTCCCTACAACTGTGCCATTCTTCGATGAACATCCGTTGCCCGCAGCCAGGAAACGCACTACACCCCTTTGCTCGTCTTTTGAAGACTTTATTTCATTGTTCAAATGGTTCAAATGGCTCTGAGCACTATGGGACTCAACTGCTGAGGTCATTAGTCCCCTAGAACTTAGAACTAGTTAAACCTAACTAACCTAAGGACATCACAAACATCCATGCCCAAGGCAGGATTCGAACCTGCGACCGTAGCGGTCTTCCGGTTCCAGACTGCAGCGCCTTTAACCGCACGGCCACTTCGGCCGGCTATTTCATTGTTTTCTGCACGACTGACAATGAGTTATGTCGACCCCTGCACCTGTTGGACTTGTCGTCACTCACGTGTGCGCTCCTTTCCCTCTAATGGTAAGTCTGCGACATCAACACTCTTATAGGAACCGGAGCTTTTCCGAAAGACGTAACATTCAGACCCTTTGAGCGGTTTTCATTTTACAGCCTCCAACTCGTTCCTTTCTTAATACACCTTATTCATTTCACGGTTTTCCCCTCCTTAGCGGCTACTCTCTGTTTACGATAAATGAAAAATGATTGAAGTTATGACAAACTAAACGACAACGGTAGGAAGTATTCTCCCCGTGTCTTAATTAACGTGCCACATAGATAGGAACTAATACACCAGAGTATGTTGTGATATATTTCGCACAGATGTAATAGTCATGTAATTAAGACAGATAATGCCCGAATAGTTTTCACTCAAAGGAAATCTAAGAAAAATTTATGAAAAATGTTCTAACTGCGCATATTAGCCTTCTGTCTGGATTGTGAAGCCACTGGTTTGGTTTGCAGTTTGATATTTATGAAAACGGGACAGAATGAATCTTTCACTCTGTAGCAGACTCTGCTCTGCTGTGAATCTTCGTAGCAGATTAAAACTGTTTGCTGTACTGGCCCTTGTATTTCGCGGGCAAATCTCTTACAGTCTAAGCTATCCATTTACGCTCATGACGCACACCCAGAGCTTTAATTCCGGCAGTAACTCTCTCCTAATTTCTATTTTTATACAAAATTAAATTATAGTGTAATATTTAATAACAGAAAGCTACACGCAGATTGCAAAACACTTCAAAAGTAGTCTAAGTGTTGTAAAACCTAATTACGTCCCACAATACTGACTCAAGAAATGTTTCAAAGTAGATGAAATACGGAAGAATGTGTACGTCCATCGGGAGAGGAACTGGTCGACATAGCAGACGCAGCTGTGCTGAATGTTGTCTGTTGTCCCGACTGCAGTGGATGCGGCGAGCCTGGCTTGGAGAGCGTCGGCCTGAGACGGTGATGCAGAAGCTGTTTATTGGCGGCGGTAGCAGCGGCAGGCGCGACCCGAGAAATTACCCGGCCCACTTTTCCCCCACACCAGCGCCGGTCATTTATTAAAATTTGTGACAGAGCGTAAAAAGGACGGAAATCTCTAAAGGATACCATTTTCGCCACGCTGCTTCAGTGTCAAGATGAAATATGAGAAGTGTTATTATCATAATGAATGGGGGAGTCACTCTTTCCTCTTCTTCATGTTCTTCTTCTTGTCTTTCGTGTGGATATCAAGAGCGTTCAACTGCTTTGATTGTACTTGAAACATTATTTACTTTTTAAAAATGGGTTTTCCTCGTAACTGTATCGAAACTACAGTAACTGATGTCACTGAAGGTGAGATAAAACTCGTATCTTCTTCATTGATTTTATTGCGACTTTTACTAACGAATTTCGGGCGTTTCTTTCTGAATAGCTTGTCTGTTGAACCAGGAGAACCGAGAACGTACAGCTGCGGCTGTATGTTATTAGAATAAAGGTTTATAGATCAGTGAAGTGATGTACTTTGCGTAATATTTTAAGAGGTGATACTGGAATAAAACATTTACTCTACAGCTGCTACAGCTGAACAAAAATCATAAACATGGTAATTAGGACACTGACCAGTCGCAGAAATATTTTCAAACGTATTACACAGGGATATCAATGATTGCAACTACCGTCCAAGCTGTACGCCATATGCTACAGAGTTCATCTCGAATATCGACTAAAATGACATAACACTTAATGAGAAGTGCCACTAAATAATTCATTTCGCACATGATGGTGATTTTTCATGTAAATATGAGGCATGACAACATGATTCACGTCATCACACGAACGAAATTCTGAAGAAAACAAAGTAAAATTGACAGATTGCAAACATGATTACTATGAAGACAAATGTATGTCTCAAGAGAGAAGAGTTAAAACAGTTATCACTTTAACAGGCATGTTCAGGTGCAACGTTCACGAAGGCAAAGTCAAAGACGACGTACAAGTGGGAAATCCCAGACAAAACAGTTGTTCGACTAATCGGTGTTAACATCTGAAAGTATTTCGTTGCTACCAGGGAAAGGCTACCGAAGAGCTCCTGGACGCTAAGGATGTATGCACGTAAATAACTGGAAACTTTCGACAAATAATTTTGGTAGGGAAATACGAAGATACCGTGAATAAAATGAGTGGCCAAAAGCTCCCGAAAGCGGAAACAGAAATTCTGTTTCAGGGAACTGTAAAATTATCTGCCTTACGCCGTTCAGAGTTGTTTACATTCATCATTGACTGAAAGACAAAGTAAAAGAAAACAGTCTCTAAAGGAGAACGTTGTTGACGTGTAATATAATTGACAATCTGTGCCGAGGCTGAAACTGCGACCGCATAAACTTCTGGACTGCGGAGGCGAAGGATGTGGAGGAGAATAGGGGAAACCTCATTTGTAAGATCGCTTTACTATCTAACCGCGATATCATTACATTTGGCCTCGGGTGGCCGTTATCAGGAACACGCGATTACGTAGCAACAAGCAAAAACTATATCCCTTTTTAGCTGTCGTATACATTTCGAAAGTCCGAATAACTTCACGATCAAGTTTTCTGGTTGTTCGAATAGCCGAACACATTCTGATGGGCTTCAAACCCATCGGCAAATATACGAGTCGAGCGAAGAGCCGTCGCTCCTATGTGCAATAATATTGTGATCGACTGATACTTGAGGATGAAATGAAAGTATTTACGATGAAAAAATTACGTAAAAATGCCGATAAAATTAGAGATGACCTTGTAGGGTAAGTAGCGTTTACGTATAGTGGAGGGAAGGGTTGACTTTCATTCATATGCCAGACAATTTTCCTCTGTCGTTCATTAATCATATAAGTGCTACTGAAACCTGAGAATAAAATAAACGGTATTCAGTGGGGATTGTTAAGACATATTGTTGTGAGTAGCAAGCCGTGGGTCCAGTGCCAGACTGGAAGATTAAGAAGAATGGTTCACATGTGGCATGCTGTAATTTATCTTATTTTCGTGAAACCTACATGAATTAAACTATTCATGCAACAGAATTGTGCCACGCGTCTTCCTCAAATAGTTGTTTACTACATTTCGGCAACAACGTTCCGAGAGAAAAATGTTGCCTTTCTTTCAGTTAAGTATGCAGGGTGTCTTCTGTTTTATACTTTCGTGTGAGTTTCACTAGGCTGTTACGATCTTAGCAGCGCGTTTTCTTGGATGCCGACCTGATTAGAAATCCAGTAATCCAGGACGACTAGCCATCTGGGACGAGGCTCAGTCTGTGCAGTTACCGTCGGCCAGAACCATTGAAGTGTATGCCGATGAACTGTCGTGTTGTTGCGTTTGCTAACGTAGATTTGTGTCTGACAGATACGACGGTGGAGCCTGCTGTCGGTATAAAGTCGTTAAAGATCGATGGTGACATTCAACACAAGTGTTTTAGGGAGAGTAAACCTATGCACTACTCGATCTCGCTAGATAACCTCAGTTGACCCAGGGATGATTTTTGTCCACTCTTGTGGCTTCACACTGATCGAAAAAAAACACTAATAAACAAAAAAATTACATATCTGGACACGATATGAACATTTAAGGTTTACAGTATGAAATATCTAAGTACCTGGTAATAAGAGTACATAGTACGTAGAGATGAACCGTAATGAAATTACTTTTCTGTCATCAGGCGCGACAGTCGAAGCAAACTTTAATCCCAAAGTAACAAAACGGCCGTACAGGTAGAACGAGTCCATGAACTTCTGGGCCTCTACCACAGAACCCGTTGGCATTTTCATTTCACATTTTTATCCCTTCAGAACCTTTTAATTAGACAGATTCGCCTGTGCCATTAGAGAAAGGTGGCCTTTGACTTCTATGGAAGTGAGTTATCGAATTAATGCGTTAATTTATGTCTGAACGAGGTGTGCGGCTGCGAGTCTGACACTGCGCTAACAAGCTGTGGAGAGCGCCCGCCCCGACCATAATTACGGCGACGATCGACGTCGGCCGTGGCCGCTCAAAGGAAAACCACGGACTCCACAATTGTGGTCTCGCCCCAAGAAAGTCGCTTGCCACCGCTTGGCCGTAGCACACCTCACATCTTCGACGACTAAGTTTTATTTCATCTACAAACGTAGTGAGTTTGGCGACACGAGGGAACAAACATTCGCATTGATTTATCAGTTTTCGTCGAAAGCGACTTAGAGCAGACGGACTGTTTTCTTAGTTGGCAGTTCGTTTGTGTTACAAAGAATGCACTTTGTCTGTAAACTGTCTACGAGACTTGTTCAGATTTTTAGGCGCATTGTGTTAGCAAGTTTTCTAATGTGCTTTACATTCGGATATTCTTCGTAGGTACTTGTAAAGACATATTGATAAAATAAGATATATAATTTTAAAATGTTATACACATTTTGACCAGTATTTAATATAGCCTTAGTGAAGAAAAAACAGCTTAAGATTTCATAAAAGATATATTGCAACAAAAGTAGGTTTCCAACAATTGCCAGTCGGGGTGGCCGTGTGGTTCTAGGCGCTAGTCTGGAACCACGTGACCGCTACGGTCGCAGGTTCGAATCCTGCCTCGGGCATGGATGTGTGTGATGTCCTTAGGTTAGTTAGGTTTAAGTAGTTCTAAGTTCTAGAGGACTGATGACCTTAGAAGTTAAGTCCCACAGAGCTCAGAGCCATTTCAACGAATCCAACTGATCGTATATCAAGGGGATGCATTTGTGTGTGCGTGTAATTCACATTCGTAGATTTTTGAAGTATAAGATATTCTATAAACTGTTTTAATAACCTGATGACACATTTGCAATATGAGGCCTCTTTAAGTAAGATGTACAGTGACATAATTAAGGGTGTGCTTTCGGGTTTTAAGCCGAGCTGCTGATTTCATTTTTATGCTCGATATTTCGACAACTGACCCACCTGAAAGAGCACCATTAATCAGTCACACAAAGAAAATCTGAGAGAATAGTGACAAAATGTTTGCTGAGAGTTCACAGGCTTCCTGGATGGTATTGTGACAGTGGACAGCCTGAACGCCAGTGGTGTAGCATAGATCCTCCCAGGTACACTCCGTGAATCAAACTTTTTTGTGAAAATGACAGTGAAACTGATTGTGGCCATAATATAAAACCACATTTTCTTGCTACTTTTGCAAAAATTGTTATTGCAAACATTTTAAAATGATAGTATTATATAGTACATTTCTTTTTAAGAATTCTTAACTCTTGTTACCTATAGTCATCATTCCTTTTGCTGCAATGTCATAATGGATAAGAAGGAACTAGTGTGAATACAAGAATAATCGTGACTGTCAGGCAACAGGGAACCGCCAGCTTACACAAAGCAGCAGTGTTTCAAATAGCTGCTAGGCAAGTACAAGCAATAGTCTCCCGTTTAGCCACATCAGCACAGGCATGGTAACTTTTTGAACAGTAACATCTGTTAGTACATAACAATAGGGAAATGTAGTAATACATAAGAAAAACCACCTTCAGAACTATGAAATTTTGTTGCCCTGAAGAGGACTTGCAGTAGCCGTTCGCAACGTCGTTTTCATTTTATACTGTCTTTCTAGCTTTGCACGCTGACGCTGACTAATGCGACTTATGATTTTATTGAAGTTGGCGCTCACTGTGAAAGCCTACCGCAACAATAATACATAATCTGTCCCCTTCAAAACTTCTGGTTACGCTCTTTCGTTCCACAACGGTGTTCTATGTAAACAGACACTTGGTTTCAGGAAACAGTGACCTACATCAATTCAAAATGGATTCGTTTTCGATCTTAGGTAACAACGATGCTGAGTTTCCAACCCTTACTCACTTTAATTAGTCGTCTGAATTTACAGTCTAAGACTGCACCGAAAGCTCGATCAACTGTCAAACCCTCATTTTTAAAATGAGAACCGTCTATGAGCAATAAAACTTTGCACTGTCGACGATATCAGATTTAGAGTTTCAATTTAGATCAATTCTATTACACTTACATGTACAAATAAATCAGTTTAGTAATTGATACTTGAAGTTCGCATATATAATTCCGCTACTCAGAAACACAGGAAGTACCTCCTTCAGTGATGACGTATTCGATGGAGTATAGAGGGTGTTACACTAGAAGTGCGTAGCTTGTCATACTAGTACATGTGTAAACCTACCTTCTTCCTAAATATAGAAAAACTTGGAACGAAATATCTCTAGTTTTAGCATGTCGATAGTAACAACTACGGTGATTATGATTCACAAAAGTAACGAATGAATATATTGTTCATATGGTCAGAAACGTGTCAACGACTCAGGACGAAAGGGTACTAGAAAGGTCCAACTACTCGTGAGTGTGGTACAGTTGTTGAGGCATATATTACTAAGAAATGTGGCAGCAGCTTAAAAATAGGCGCTCAGTAACCATCACATAGAATTTATATTTCAGTGCAGAGGCAACCTTGTAATGATTTGCAGATAACCATCAGGAGCCCTTCTGCACGGCTAAGAGCTTGTAATGTGTCAATAAAACTTAACAATGGTTCTGTCTGTGCTTAGATTGACCATAGCAAAATATTTCACGCTATCTTGTGGACGTGTAATGTAATAGTCTGATGCGAAACAGGAAGCTAATAGAGGAACTGTTTCCTTTTGCGTAATTTCGAAGCCCGGACTCACTGCTTCCAAGAAGCAACTTTGAGAGGAGAAAGTTAACTGCCCTCCGTGTGTGTACAATAGTGGTGTTGTAATATTCGATGACGTCACGGCGGCGTTGTGGAGAGGCCGAGATTTGCATGAACAAACGCGGGACAGGACGCGGGAAGCGACTGACAACCGCTCGTAGCAGCCTACTGAATCGGCCGCTGTCGTATCATTCTCTGATATCGACGTTTCTCTCTTTCTCTTGGAGACATGTACGTCTAGCGCACATTTCTTGTATCTACAATCTCAGTTGAGAATGTAGGGCTCGTAACAATCTCACAAAGTTCTCGGTAACGCGAAGAAACAAAATACTGGTATACAAGAACCAAAAACACTCATATTTGCAACGTAAGCAGCTCGTGGTATAGACAGTTAGCTGCCTTTTAGCTGCCCTCTGTACTAAAAAATTGGATCAATTATGAACCTGAACAAGCGTCATGAGATGTGTGCCTCGAACACAAAGAACGAACAATAACGAACAAAATGAGAACAAACAAACAAAAGAAGGAAGTGGCTAGCATTGCTATCTCTGGATCACGGGGTCCCGGGTTCGATTCCCGGCCGGGTTTGAGATTTTCTCTGCCCGGGGACTGGATGTTTGTGTTGTCCCCATCGTTTCATCATCATCCTCATCATTCGTGACAGTGGCTAGAATGGACTGTGAAAAAAAATTGGAACTTTGTACGGGCGCCGATCACCGCGTAGTTGAGGGCCCCCCAAACCAAACATCACAATACACGCATCAAAAACAGTTTTGCATCACCCCGGTTCCCAGAACTCCTGAAGATAAACGTTGACTCTGGATACTGTATCACACACACTGGCCCTTTGACTGTTCAGGGATGTAACTAAACCAGCCCAAAGACGAAAACAATCATGCATGAGCAGCGCCTATTAGATGTAGGGGCTCCGACAGCCGATCAGTTCCAGTCATTCCACCAGAAAGAAGGCACACGGCTCGTGTTGTCTTTAGTTTATCCACGCCTAGACAATCAATACCGCGGTTCCATCGCGTCCGCATTGTTACTTAGTGCCAGGAAGGGCTCACAACAAGGTAAGTGTCCAGGCGTCTCGGAGTGAAGCAAAGCGAAGTTGTTCGAACATGGAGGAGATACAGAGAGACAGGAACTGTCGATGACATGCCTCGCGCTGGCCGCCCAAGGGCTACTACTGCAGTGGATGACCGTTACCTACGGATTATGGTTCGGAGGAACACTGACAGTAACGCCACCATATTGAATAATGCCTTTAGTGCAGTCACAGGACGTCGTGTTACGACTCAAACTGTGCACAATAGGCTGCATGATCCGCAATTTCACTCCCGACGTCCATGTCGATGTCCATCTTTGCAACCACGACACAATGCAGCGAGATACAGATGGACCCAACAACATGCCGAATGGACCGCTCAGGATTAGCATCACGTTCTCTTCACCGATGAATGTCACATATGCTTTTGTTCCCACACGATTGTCATGAAAATCTAAAAATAATGAAAGTAAATGTTATTCAATAATGTAAAACGACATTCTGTTACGACCTACTTTAGACATTACAATTGAGCTGGTTTACTGTAAATCAACTATGATTGCAAATAAAATAATCGTTCACTTCATTATACACATTATTACACGGAGTTAAGCACGGTGTATGTCGTTACTATATTATGTTGAGAATCTGTGTTACAGCTTATGTATATAAAGTATATTTGAAGGTGAACAGCTGCTTCCTGTAGTTGTGCTAATTCTTCGTTGGTTGGCATATGCGTAACAGACAAATGATTTTTGTATGGGTGGGCGGAGATCCTACTCACGAAAGCACACTCTATTGCAAAGAGATGTAGGTAGATCCAGTGTGTGATCTAACTGTCGTTCGTTAGGATTTAATTTTCGCGAAGTGGGCGCTTGACTTGACAGCTGCCTTTTCTATTTATATGGCATTGCATCCACCACGTTTTGTTGTGATGCTAAGCAGGCGTTACACCAGTACGACGCTACGTATTATACTATTCGCCAGAGCGAACACACGTGACATCCGTGACTTTTCGTTTGGTGCACTCTGAAGGCACATGAAGGGAGTTGCGATGCACAAAGGGTGCATCACTTTCACTTGTAAATGGAAACTGGAAACAACGTGCGAGAAAGACAAACACTTAAATTTTGCCGTGCGAGCTCTGATTTTTTTCGATGATCAATTATCTCTATGTAGGTGAGCGTCAACAAAATCCTTGCTCATTTAAGGAGAAAGTTGTAGACTGAAATTTCGTAAAAATATCTTTTCGCAACGAAGAAGGCCTCTGCTTTAGTGACTGCTGCCCCAAAGCGTGTTCTCCGTCAGGTCTTTCCCATATCGCAAGACAGCACTCTAGCACAGGACGTAAGAGCATCAAAGAATAGCAGTCTCTGTAGTGGATCTGTTGCATCTTCTAACTCTTCCATTAGTAAAACGCAGTCTGGTTCACCTTGCCCACAACATAATCTACGTGCTCGTTCCAATTTAAGATGTTCGTAACTGCTATCCCCAGATATTTAATTGAATTATACCCCGTTGATTTGTGTATTTAGTGTAACAGGAACTTAACCGATTCTTTTCAGCGCTCAGGTGGATGACCTCACATATTTTCGTTATTTGGGGTGAATTGCCACTTTTTTCACCATAAAGATATTCTGTCTAATTGTTTTGCTATTGGATTCGATCTGTACTAGACAGTGGATGACAGCATCAGCTGCAAAAATGTTAAGATGGCTATTCATATTATCTCCTAAATCATTTATGCTGTTCAAGAACAGCAGAGTGCGTATAAGAGTTCTTTGGTGAACGCGAGATGTCACTTCTATTTTTCTCGATGCCTCTTCGTCAATTACTACGAAGTGTCACCTTCTCGCAGGAAATAACGACTCCAGTAGCACAACTGAAGTCGGTTCTGACGAACGGCATCAAAAGCATCCTAGAAATCTAGAATCAATTTGGAATCCCATGTTAACAGCGCTCATTAATTTGTGAAAATTAAGAAAATGATCAGCTATGTGAAAATTCCTAATGGACCAAACTGTTGAGGTCACCAGTCCCTAGACTTATACCCTACTTAAATAAACTTATGCTAAGAACAACACACACACACAAATATATGGAGACCGGAAGTGTACTGAAGACATAAAAATCAGGTAAAAGTCCAGAATAGTAGGTACAGTTTTATTCATATACTTTATTCACAGAGATCTGAGTTCTTTGTCGCAGCTACTATTGAAATGGTTGCATAGGGAGAGGTACAGGTTCTTCATTGTAGCTGCGACAAAGACTGAAGATCTCGGACTGTAAAGTCCTCATTTATGAAATCAAGAAAATTATCTTCAGCATGGCATTTGAGATTTTTGTAATACATGAAAATGGAAAGTACGGTACACAGAACACGATGCAGTTCAAAATGTCACTGGCAAGTGTAAATACTAAACAATTACACATAATGAAAAAAAATAATAAACCAATACAGTACGTTATACAGAAGAGGATAACTCATCTAAAAGTAAGACGTTCACAAAGGCGACCACTCTAATGCGCAGTCTATTGTTCGTTCGTCTGAGCACGCAGCTGAGTCGAATCTTCAAAGAGTACTTAATTGTACGGAAGCAGTATTTGCATTATGTCGGAAATTACTCAAGCAGAATAACACGCAGAGTTTATAATATGTGTGAGAGCATTTTAAAAGCAGAGGGGATCCTATGCGAATTAAATTAATATTGTGTGGAATGATGACACCTGCGAAATATGAAAAATGACAATAAGAACAATGCAGTAAGAACATATTTCTCATAGCGAAATATGAAGATTTATTGCTTGTAAACTCTTGATATCTAACATCAAGAAGGTGTCGTAAACGTACAGATTATTATAGGCGTAATGCAAGCGTTTATAACCTCACAAAGAGGAATGCAAATCGTAATGCCGCAGACTGGTTCATATTACCGATTTACATTGAAAACATAGTGCTGGGAATGGCTAGCAAAGAACACTCACAGGCAGCCATAAACACAAAAAACGTCCACTTTAACCACTGTATAAAGCAGGAGTTCCTGTGCACCATACATTTCAAACACGGAAGGTCTTTCACAAAATACTGTTACACTGCTATTTTTTAAGTTTGAACGTACGAATACTGTAGAGAAATTTTGTGACACTTTTTTTACATTATTGGCTCTGAGCACTATGGGACTTAACATCTGAGGTCATCAGTCCCCTAGAACCTAGAACTACTGGGACTTAACATCTGAGGTCATCAGTCCCCTAGAACCTAGAACTACTTAAACCTAAGGACATCACACACATCAATGCCCGAGGCATGATTCACTTCCCTCCTAACTACATATCGCCACCTTAAATATATGTCTACCTAAATTTATTTATTTAAGATTTATATGTTTTTATATGTCCTCCTAAATTTATATGTTCCTCTTAAATTTATATGTTTTCTTTTTTTATATTTATATGTTTTTCCTAAAATTATATGTTCTCATTATGTACTAATTTTATCTCTAAATTCTTACTGTATGTCTTCCATGATAACTACATAAATGTCTTTTGAATGTCAAAATAATTTAAACCCAATACTGTTCAAATATGACAATGTAAACTCTTCATCTTACCAGAATAACAATGCTTGGCACAATTGCAAGCAAATGACATCCAAAAAGCAAAAAATTGTACCGAACACCATCGGCCGATAAAGAGCAACCAGCAAGCTCTAAAAAGGCCCGCCCTCTCCATCAGGGTGGGAATGAAATGTGCAAAAAAAAAAAAAAAAAAAAAAAAAAAAAAAAAAAAAAAAAAAAAAAAGAGGCATGATTCGAACCTGTTGCCGTAGCGGTCGCGCGGTTCCAGACTTAAGCGCCTAGAACCGCTCGGCCACTCCGGCCGGCTATTACATTATTCTTATTAGCATTTGCGATGCAATATTGTGATGTTTTTATGTATTCATATTGTTACAATAAGAGATCATGTTACAAATAACATTCTTTTAAATTTTTTCTAGTGCTTATGCTCGTAATTCTAAGCCCTGGCCATGAGTATACGAATATTATATGTACACTGCTGACCAATAAAACTATATCATCATGAAAGAGGGGTGCAACAAACGTCGTACTGACACAGGCTTCAAAACGCAAATAACAGGTGTAACGCCACCTAATTTTGTGCGTGAGGAAAGATTACGCGGAGAAGACTTTTTTTTTGTCGTGTGAGAAGATCGTGCTGTCTCTCATATAAGAAGGAGAAACTTCTACCAGAAGCGTCGACGGATGTAAGATCGTGGTGTATCGAGACTGCCGTTTATCGTTCCGCGACTTTGATGTTCACATTGGTCCGAATCCCGCGAATGTCATGCGCATATGGAATCAAAGGGCTTAGCAGGTTCATACTGAACGTCATGAAATACCTCAACAGCCTAACACGGCTAATGTCTGTAAGGAAAAATATTGTTGGCTCAGCTGTGCAGCATTGTTTTGTCACGTCAGGTACCTATAGTCAGCAAATGGGATTGTTTGCAGGAAATCAGGTGCCTACACGGGCAGTGTGATGACGTGTGGAACAGCACGGACTGTCAGCGTAGAGAAAATTGTTGCAACTTCCGTTGACGAGACAATAGAGATAGCGCCCCCTTTCCGATGTTTCCTTACGACAGCGGAAAGAGTAAACTGCCAGTTGTATGTATGCACTGTAAATGTTCACTGCCCATTTTCGACATCTTCGGAAATGCCATTTTCGTCTATGTTATATAAGTTTTGAAACCAAATGATCTGTATCTTCGGCATATGATTAAAAATTTGGTAATAGCTGTATTATACGTGAGTGTAAATTTGGTTTTCTGCTTTGTAGGAATATTTCAAAATGGGTCTCGGCCCGAAACTAGTTATCGAATGAATGAAAAAGTAAAAATTTGCAACTTTAGGACTGTTTTTTCGTTCTGCTGACCAAAAACCAGTTATCGACTGCTTTTTCGTTCTACTGACCAAAGAGATAAGTTGGGAAACTGAAATGAATGCTAGTGTAAGATTTTTCTTATATGTGTTTGTGTTAAAAGATAGTTCAGTACCGGCGTTGTGACAATGGCCGTCTGTATTAGCAGAGCGAGCGGCCAGAGACGGCGCAAATTGTGCTCACCGTCAGCATTAGCAGCATGCGGCAAAGATTACATCCAACAGGAGCTAGCCGCAAAAGCAATAGCCGGTAGCTGCGGAATACAATGAACTAAATGTTAAAAGTAGCTGTATCGTAGTACGTTTCTTTACGAAATGGTTCCTAGATTGTTTTGACATGTATCTACAGGCCAGTGAAGTACCGGATCTTGAAAAAGACAGTTGAATACCGGGAAGTGGAGTTACAGCAGTGGAGTTACAGCAAAGAAAGCTAACTGGTGGGCTGTCGTATCGGTGGTTTCAGTTTAATAACTCGGTTGTGTCAATTCGGAGGAATAGTTTCTGAATATGTTTAAGAACGGCCGGCCCTGGTGGACGAGCGGTTCTAGGCGCTACAGTCTGGAACCGTGCGACCACTACGGTCGCAGGTTCGAATCCTGCCTCGGGCATGTATGTGTGTGATGTCCTTAGGTTGGTTAGATTTAAGTAGTTCTAAGTTCTAAGGGACTGATGACCTCAGAAGTTAAGTCCCATAGTGCTCAGAGCGATTTGAACCATTTGTGTAAGAAGGTATTTAGAGGATTTTGGTATGTTGAAGGTTAATGCTGTCTACCAGTGTTTGTTCTATGATTCATTGAATTGTGATCGTCGTTATTACGTTGAGTTCAACGGAAAATCTCTGTAGACGTTTGTAGGATTCAAGGGCTTTAAGAAATAACATAGTTTACTACGATGCATAGTAAGTGTTGTACCTACACCCGGACATTAATACTTGGCACTCACGTTTCTGTACAATAAGTCGTCAAACCAACTGGTCCTGCGCATATTAACCACTGGTCCTCTTTGTCCACGCCAAGGAATTTGGATGTTCGTGATACATGTAGTTGTGTGTAGTTCGATGGTCCGCATACTCCTAGGTGACTGACTACGATTTTATTAGATGCATTGGCACACACTGAGGTACTAGGGGGATTGCCGTGATCTTGGATATGTGGATTTACGGTTCTTATTGTCCAGAGGACTAAAATTCATTGAATTAATTTACGAACAAGCACTAGTATTTTTGATAGTGGTATTCTGATACTATGGTCGTACAGCTGAAGTTGCCCATTAATTGTTGAGATTTTCACAGTAATATACTCGTATAAACAGTTATCAGCTGGAACCATTCGAGTTAACGAGTGACAAAGCTACAATTATTTCCTACTTAAAGTGACGACTTGCAAATTAAATTAGCTCACGATAGTTGGTCCTCGTAGAACCAGCACCTGAAGAGGCTAAAATTTGTTTACATCATGTAAGTTAAGGATCAGACTGGAGGTGGCATGTAGGCTCTTTGTTTATTTTTTTAAATATTACTATCGTTTCATGTGAGTTTCATTGTCGATAGTTCTCGTTCGTTCGTATCGTCATGGTGCTGCTGGAATAAAGAAGTAACTAAAGCCTAGGTTCGCAAAATAAATTTTGAGCCCACGCATTTTCATTGGAAATAAATGTAATTTCCACTTAAAATTAACTGAAGCCTCCAAGAGAAAATAAGAAATAGCTTATAATTTGAAACCAACAGAAATAAAGAAAAAGGAAGAGTAACAGAAACTGAATAATAATGAAACCGAAATAAATAATGTTTCATTGAAGAAGGGGTACTAATAGTTGTGGAAGATTAAATTTTGGCAAAAAATATCACAGATAGACATTGCTTCAAAAATTTCATTTATGATGAGACAATTTTGTTAAATATTTCGCATCTGAAACTAATAAATAGAAGTTATTGTATTATCAGCACAGGTACAGCGACTCATAGCAGAAATCGTTATGACACTTTTGTCTTATAAAAGAAAGAGAATAAAAATTTACGTAAACTAGTTATAAACAAAGGCAAAAATAAAGTTAGTAGCCTCTGACTGTATTTCTATTTTTGTTTGTAATTAGTTTACGTCAATTCTTATTCTCTTTCTTTTATAAGACAAAACTGTTCTAAAGACTACTGCTATCAGTCGCTGTAACTGTGCTGATAATACAATACAGATATATCTGTGGCTTAGCCCTAAATTATGTCGCTGAACAGTACAACGATCGGCAGTAAAAGAACTGAAGAGCTTTTACATGTACCGTATCGTGGGTAGAAGTAAATGAATAGTCGTTAAATTGTCATTTACACATTAGCGGCTTGTGTACGATTTAGAAACAGTAATTAAAAATAGGGAACTACTAGGCTATTAACAGAATCATTTTGCCTAGTCAACGATGTGTGCATAGTCTCCGCTGGCGTCGGAACGCGTCAGCAAAGAAGCATGCCGCTTAATTATCCAAGACTCTTGATTTAGTGGTGAATGCTTTAAGATTCTGTTAACAAGCTCAACTAATCGAGAATACGGGAAAGCTAAAAGTCTGTAGTTTATAGAATAGAGAAGTTAAGAGAGAGATCGACGTATTAATTACTGGTTTACTTCACTGGGTGGTTTAGTATATTTTTATAGAATAATAGTTAGTTGTAGATAAATCAACTGAAAGTTAAATACTGCTTACATGTTATTGCCCCGACATACTAGCAACTTAATACGTCATCTAAGAATCTTTTGATGGTTAGTTGCGTTTGCACGTATAGTTGTTAGTACGTCATTTGAACAGCAGAAAGTGTACTGGGACTCCATAATATCGTGTTGTATGCACATGGTATACGCACTCGCTGTAAAAGCAAGATAATTTTGACAAAGGTGTGTGTCGTGACTGTCTCAGAATTTTGGGCTCGGTAGTAGAGCAACAACAGTCGTATATTATTCCAAGTTAATGCAGGTTCTCGAGAGACTGGTATGTCACCACTCGGCAGCCTTATCGATTGACGCTGTTGGGCAGATTGTTTAAGTCGCATGGGACGATATAACCGTACCTGTCATCCAAGCTCATTTCTACTCGACCCTTCCTCGAGCCACAGCCGTTCTCGCTATCACACGTGTCAGAACTGCGTACAAAATTTTGCACTCTGTAAACATCCAAATAACATACAAATTCAATCGTCTATTCTTCTTACCATACACGCCATACTATACACGCTCAATAAGTAAAATTTCATTTCTTTCTACCCCTTCAGTTGTGGCAATTATAGCCGAGCAGTGTATACACTGAACAGCCGATGTATTGTGACCACTCGCCACCACGGGGTTGGATGCCGCCCGATGGCGTTGTGGGAACGTGGCGCGGTAGGGAAAGTATGTAAGCGGAGTAGGGACGGCTAGGAAATCATTCTAGCGACGATACTGGCCGCAAATGGGGAAAGCCACCGAAATAGGCGACTTTGACAGAGGGCAGATTGTTATTACCCAGAGCCTGTGAACGAATATCTCCAAAACGGTAAAGCAGGTCGAATGTTCGTGTGCTACAGTCGTGAGCATCCACTGATGGTGGTAGAAGGGCAGTGAAACTACCACTCGCGCGCTGAATGGATGGACGTCCACGACTCTTCACAGAAAGTGAGGTTTGGAGCTTGTCTGCTCTGTAAAGTATGATAGGTGGCGATGTGTGGCATCTCTGCCGTAAGATCGCAGTGCTGGTGCACGCAAAAGTGTTTCGGAGCCAATAGCTAAGCGCACAACGTAGAACGTGGGGCTTCGCAGCAGGCGATGCTTACGTGTTCCGTGCTGACCCAACGACATCGCCAGTTAAGGCTGCAAACGATACAGGACCATCAAAGTTAGACCGTGAATCAGTCGAAAGGTGTCGGCTGGTCGGATGAATCACGTTTTTGCTACACCAGGTTCATGGTCGTCTCCACAAACGTCGTCATCCAGATGAACAGCGGATCGAAACGTGCACCGTGCCGCGCACGCGGATTGGTGGGAAACGTATTACGCTATGTTGAACATTCTCCTACGCTTGCATGGGCCTGTGGTAGTAATCGAAGACACCATATCAGCTCAGGATCACCTGCATCCCTTCTTGCTTGATGTCTTCCCCGACGGCTATGTCATCTTTCAGCAGTATAATTGCCCGTGTCTCGAGGCCAGAATGACACTACAGCGGTTTGTAGAGCATGTTAGTGAAATCACACTGACGTCTTGGCCACCGAAAACGCCTAATGTGAATCCGATGAAATTCACCTGGGTCGCTATATGGCTCCATCGCCGCATACACAAATCAGCATCGCGTTATTTACGGGAATTACATGACTTGTCGTAGACCTCTGGTGCCGCTTACCTCCGCAAATCTACCAACAAACTGTGGAATCGATGATACATGGAATCCATGATGTATAGTAACCAAAGGTGGCCCACCAAGCTATGAAGCAGGTAGTACTGTGTATTTAAACCGGGGACCTAGAAACGACGGAGAGGCCTCAGTGGTTCACAACCCCACAACAGGCCATAGCAGTCCACCCCCCCCCCCCCCCCTTCGGGAACGTCTTATACCAGACGAGTGTAACCCCAAATGTTTGCGTGGTAGAGTAATTATGGTGTACACGTACCTGGAAACAGTGCTTGCGCAGCAATCGCCAACATAGTGTAAATGAGGCGGAATAAGGGGAACCAGCCGCATTCGCCGAGGTGGATGGAAAACCGCCTTAAAAACAGTCTACAGGCTGGTTGGCATACCAGACTTCACACTAATCCGCTGGGAGGATTCGTCCCGGGGACCGGCACGCCTTCCAGCTCTGGATGCAGCGCGTCAGACCGCGCGGCTAACCGAGCGGGCTAGCAAGTAGTCATAATGTTCTTCCTCGTCAGTGTATAATGTTCACTAATGAAGAGTTGGCATTAGTTTACAGAAATGGGAAAGAGTTGAGGCACCAGCAGTATTGGCTACAAACTGTAATTTTATTATATGAGTTTTTAATACTGCAGGCAAAAAAAAAAAATTGACAGACCATTATGAATACCTCAAAAAAGCATACTTAAGGCAAATTGTCTGTTCGAAACGATGAGTGACAACAAATACTAAAAGATTAAAACATTTTGGTAACTGAGTGGCCTGCAGCTGTTTCATAAAAACCATATTACGAAATTACATCAACATGTTATCCACAAATAGTATAATTTTAGTTTTGATTTTCTGAAAATTCTGGTATACGCAGCGACTTCAGTCCGCTCTTTCAGACTTTCATTCAATAGGGGGAAAAGGAAAATAAGAGAAAAACGCAAAAAACAAAATAGGAACTAATTGTTTGCGCTGTTAGTAAACTGAGACGGTATCTTTAATCCACTAATGTGCCCAGCCAGGCTGTGAAGCAAAGCCTGTCCACATGTACTATTCCGTCTCACACCGCCAACGGATGGCCAAACCTCGCGTAATCGATTCCAGCACCTGAGCGCACTTAAAAAAACGCCCTTAATTCACAGGGCGGCTTCCCAAGGGAAAGCCCCGCCGGCCACCGCCCCTTCGTACTCGGCGAAACCATTTCCCCCAATTCTTCTCTTTTCCCTCTGCGCTAAAGCGCTAAAGTAGCGGACGCTTCGCTGGCTGCGCTAGTGCAGCTGACTTCAGCATTTAGTTCTTCCCACACTTCAACAAAACATTTTTACGACAACACGAGCACTATAACGCATTCTCGGTGTGCTATTTTCTCTAAATGGCTCTGAGCACTATGGGACTTAACATCTATGGTCATCAGTCCCCTAGAACTTAGAACTACTTAAACCTAACTAACCTAAGGACAGCACACAACACCCAGCCATCACGAGGCAGAGAAAATCCCTGACCCCGCCGGGAATCGAACCCGGGAACCCGGGCGTGGGAAGCGAGAACGCTACCGCACGACCACGAGATGCGGGCCTATTTTCTCTGTAAGTTATTCAAATGAACAGCTGTTGGCTAAAATGAAGAACTGGGGCAATTAGTTTCAAGGTGATCCGCAATGTCCTTCATGTTGGGTCGACTTTCTTATTGTATCACCTTATTTTCCTGTCTGATAACTGGACAAAAAAGGAAAATTAGGGGTCAACGGCAGTTCGACGACAAGCTGATTAAAGATAAAGCACAGGCTCGGATTAGGGAAGGAAATTCGCCGTATCCTTTTCAATGAGGCAATTCTGGCAGTTACCTTCATTGATTTAGAGAAAATACGGAAAACTTAAATTCAGATGGCCTGATGGGTATCTGGAACGTCGTCTTCCAGAGGGCATTTCTAGTGTACTAGTATTACCACTGCCGCACCTGAGGGTACTCGAAGATACATGAAGTTCAAAGCATGGTTTGATTTCTGCGTATCCGATATTCAGCTAATATTTCTGTAATGATGATTTCAGCGTTTGGTTCTGCTTCGATTCGAGGGATGTGTGACATTCAGTAAAAAATATGCAGTAGTATCGAGCATTGTTGATGTGATGAACACGTAGTGCTCCTTACCATGAGTAAATCGCTTAGCTACTAGAAATAAAAAGATATAAGGAAAAACTATAAAAAGGAAACTGGAAAAGAGAAGAGTGTTAACTTCTTTTTCAAAACAGATGTACAAACAGCTTATGCCTTTTGTTGGGTCATGGACCAGTTACGACTCATACAGCTTCGTAGTCAGGTGAGGGCATCATATCCATCACGTCGGAAGGCTACTTCACAAACACCTGTCACCGATTAGAAGCGAGCACATCAGTTACCGCACACTATGGATTGTAATCACTTTCAACAAGAGATCGGGCTGTTAGACAAATACATACTAATAGTACTATGGCATTATGTTTCTGCCTAAAGAATGCTCACACATGAATCCACGTGGGTGGATCATCATCCGGTAGGCTTCGCTAGTGGGCTGGATTAATAAAGCCTTCGAGTTTCGAAAATGGTGAACTCGTAGAAAAAGTGCTACGAATTGATGGCTTTCATCATATTCTGGCGAAGACTCTCGATATAGTGATTTCTCCGGTAGACTTTTCTCATATGATTTAACATCGTAGGTAGGTTTTCTCAACCCCTATGACCTGATATAGCAGCTATGGGTAGTCCAATAATAATAAAAAAAAAAATAAAGAAACGGACAACTACGATTAGGACTCGTGCTCTGAAGGTTCTGTACAGTCTTCATTATCTATATAGATAACAATAATGATAATAATAATACTAATAATAATGTCGTCTGGCTCAATGGCCTGGTGCAAGTCTTTTTATTGGACGCTACTTCGACGCCTTTCATTTCCATAACCCAACCTAGTTAATGAAGGGGAAAAGGGACATACAGTTTAACGTGGAATCTGAACTTGGTGTTGCTTCCGGTGTCTTCTCGCATCGTTGAGACAGGAAGGATAGGTACAAACGAAGACTAAAAAAATCTGTCTTCCGACCGGTATTCGATACCGCGGCATCTCGACTTCTAGACACGCGCTTTGCCGCTGGACCAGTCTTTCCTTTTTCACATTTGTTGTTTCATCTATTGATCTGTCGTTTGTTGATGATCTGTAGTGCGCGGAGGATGTCGTATGACACGTTTAAATTTCTGTCGGTGAAAATCTCACTCACTTTTTTCTATTATAGAGGGTTTCCAGTTATCTGACCATACACCCTGAGCTTCCGTACTGGCGACACGATCGCAGGTTCGAATCCTGCCTCGGGCATGGATGTGTGTGATGTCCTTAGGTTAGTTAGGTTTAAGTAGTTCTGAGTTCTAGGGGACTGATGACCTCAGATGTTAAGTCTCATAGTGGTCAGAGCCATTTGAACCATTTGACACGCACGCTTGACATGCATGTAGGTATGCACCAAAGAAAATTCGCCGCACGGCCGTACATTTTCAGAAGTTGCTTCATTTGGGCAATTTCGGCATCTCATTAATGCCATCTTCAGGCAACCTATTCTCTCCATGTCTACAGAATAAGCCGGCCGCGGTGGTCTAGCGGTTGTAGGCGCTCAGTCAGGAACCGCGCGACTGCTACGGTCGCAGATTCGAATCCTGCCTCGGGCATGGATGTGTGTGATGCCCTTAGGTTAGTTAGGTTTAAGTAGTTCTAAGTTCTAGGGGACTTATGACCACAGATGTTGAGTCCCATAGTGCTCAGAGCCATCTACAGAATAAGATACATCGGTACATGCATAACTGAAACCATGGATACCTGGATTCTGCGAATTTTTTGCGGAATTTGAGAACTACTGTGCACACCTGCAATACGAGAAAGTTCAGTGTTTCGCACTCAGTGGACGCTGAAAGACTCCCATATCACGAATAGAACGCTGGGTAATGTGGTTGGGGTCGTGAGGAAGTGTTCCCTCAGCTCTCCTGTGCGTTCCTTTTCTCTGTTGAACTGGTGGACACGTTTAGCGAAACCGAGGCTTCGTCAGTCCTTAATATCATACAATGCTGTTCGAGCAAAAGACATCAGGAAAATTGAAGAATTTTGTTACACTCTTCTGCGTGGTCTATATGAACGAACGAGTGACGGATCCAAGACGTTCGCCGAATTAAAGCAGAGCTGTAGGAGCTCTAGAAGCATCAGATGGAGGGTTTGAAGGTCAAATCTGAACCTCGGTCACTTGCTGAAGGGCAACTGACCTCCTTGTACGACCTACTTCGCCATCAGGCGCTACGTCGTCGCTCCTTCGTTACCTCTCTCACAGTTGCTGGAGGCACCAACGGACTGCTCAAGGTGATATTGTTCGCGCCCTCCACCAATATTACGCAGAACTATATGCGGTGGATGACAATGTGAGATCTCTTCCCGATTATGTTCATGGAGCGTAAGTGTGTTGACCACACCTGCTCAGAACGTTGGATTTCTGGCCCCCTTGCAGGCAAATGAGGTGTCTGATCTTGTTACTGCCTCTCCCTCTCGTAATTCACCTTGTCTGGATGGTCTCCCTAAGGAGTTTTATGTCTGTTCTTGGCCCCTCTTGAAGGGGCCGTTTACAGAGCATGGCTCAAATGGCTCTGAGCACTATGCGACTTAACTTCTGAGGTCATCAGTCGCCTAGAACAGAACTACTTAAACCTAACTAACCTAAGGACATCACACACATCCATGCCCGAGGCAGGATTCGAACCTGCGACTGTAGCGGTCGCTCGGTTCCTGACTGTAGCGCCTAGAACCGCACGGCCACTCCGGCCGGCCACAGAGCATGTTATACAAGGTTATGCAAGGGAAAAATGTGCCCGCAGCCTTTAAGAACGGTAGAATAGAATTAATACTGGAATACTCTGGCCGTGTTAATGTGGATTCTTTTCGATCTCTCATTTTGCTTAATTTTGATTACAGAACTGCTTCGAGGGCAATCAATAGCAAATTATCCTCTCTGTTGGCGAAAGTAAATGGAGAGCATCAGAGAAGCTTTCCTTGTCGCCCGATTCTGATTCCAATAGCGGAGTACCGGCATGTGATTTCAGTTGCTGCACACACTTGCGTTTACTATGTCCTTGCTTTTCTGGATTTTAACGAGACATTTGACCGCGTTTCTCACATGTATTTGGCCCGTGTGTTGGGGGTGCTCATTTACCACCGAGGCTCGTGTAGTGCTTTCCAATGTTTTTCAGGGCGTTTTCATTAAGATACTTCTTATGGTGAACTGACGCCGCCGATCGGGAGTACTATGACGGTGCCTCGCGGCTGCCCGCTTTGTATATCACTATTCGTTCTCTCTTTGGAACCTCTGCTTCGCTGTCTCTCACTTCGGTTGTGTGGTACACCCTTTCTGGTGCGACCCTCAGGATTAGGGCGTAGCCCGACGATGTGGTGGTGTTTCTCCGCCTAGGTGAGGACATTTCCTTCCTACAGGCGTTTTAGGTGATTATTTTCGAGTCTCTGGTGAATGGCTGAATGAGGGCAAAAGAAAAATTTTCACACTTTAGCTCTTCGATGGTAACTGCTGTTCCGCGGGCTACTGTTGTAGACTGACATACGTCACGGGGGATTAATCATCGATCGTTGCCCTATTAAAATGGCGACACATAATTCACAAACTGCGAATGACAAATTTCAGGGGACCATACTGGAATACGAACGGTGCAAAGCTACAGTTCTCCAAAACGTTCGCGTTTCGGACACTTTTGTGTTGTGTAAGGCATTTCCCATTGCCCAATTGTTATCGCTCCCTGCAATGTGGGCAAAAAATTCCACCATTCGTCTCGGTGGTTCTTATTTACATATTTAGGTTGCACTATGCGATCACGACCCCAGCACATATCTGGGCCCTTCTGAAATCAAGACTAAAGCTTTTACTTTATACTTTCGGTTCAGGGTTCGGATTGTTACCCAGGAGTCACATACACTGACGTCTCAGCCTTGTGTGTCCATCGGGTTTTGCCCCACCTGTTGATGTCGGACGCCGTAATTTTAAACTAAACCACGTCAGAGAATTTTACATTCTAACTTTCCTCAGTCCGAACAGGCCTCATAAGGCCGAACGGTACCGACTGACAGCCGTGTCATCCTTTGCCGATAAGAGTCACCGGATGAAGGTATGGAGGGGCATGTAGTCAGCACACCGGTCTCCCGCTCGTTGTCAGATTCCGTGACCAGAGCCGCATGTTCCCAATCAAGTAGCTCCGCAATTTGCGTCACAAGGGCTGCGTGCACCCCGCTTTCCAACAGCGCTTGGCAGACCCGGACAGTGACCCACCCAAGTACTAGCCAAGCCAAACAGCCCTTAACTTCGGTGATTTGACGGGATCCGGTGTTACCACTGCGGCAAGGCCGTCAGAAATTTTACATTGCTATGAGCCACGTGGGTGCCGATGTACTGCTGCGGCCGGTACTTACGACCTGGTATTCTCTCGCTCGCTTCGAGTGGGTGATCCATTCCACGGCAATGGCCTCTTATTATACAAAGTCATAAATAATTTGATCCCGTTTTCATCGGATTGGAGTGAGTAACACGCACAGACGTAGTAAGTGTGGTCTCATAGATACCACCCATCATCGATTTACCTGCTGTGGGTATTTAGCGAACTAGTATTGGCTCCGGATGAAGCTGGTTTTCATTGCCATGTTTGTTGACACTGCCTACAACACTAACATTTTTCTGCGGTCTGTAACGTAGTGTTTTACCGACAACGAAAAATAATTCAATAATGTGGCTCCTGGGTCATTCTGTGTACTTTGTGGTTGCTAATGATGCTGAAGACGATCGCTTAGCGTTTAGCCAACATATGCATTCTGCATAATGGCGCAGCCGGTAATTGCCCAGATTTCAGAACACCTTTGCGTCATGTTCTCCCCTGCGTTTTACAGGCAGGACATTAGCTGAGGCCGGATCTGGGTGCCGGAAACTTGTATTGGCATGTTCTGTGTATGTGTCACAGGTCCATAACAACACTCACGTGAGAGAGGACTATACTAGCACCAATGGCTGGTGGGTAGTGAAAACGTAGCGGTACAAACGCAATTTATAAAATTAAAAAAATCTGTGTAGCATAGTTAGTTGATGCGCTACGTTACGGTACCGAGGTTACTTTGGAATGGGTTTGCGCCTCGCTATATTCAAAGCTTTTCTTACGCACCTTCGTGTTTCCTATGTGCTTGTGGGGAAAAAAAGAAATGAAAATGCTGAATTGTCAGTGCGGAAAAAATTCCACTTTAGGAGCCCGGGTCCGATTCCCGGCCGGTCCGGAGATTTTCTCCTCTCTGGGACTGGCTGTGATGTTTTCTTCATCGTCACTTCATCATCGTCGACACACGTGTCGCCGAAATAGTGTTAAGCGTGAAGACTTTCACCAGGTGACCGGTCACCCGACGGTAGGCCATAGCTACACGCACATTTTATTTCAATGCAGTATAGGACGTACATAAGTAACCGCACTCTCAAATAATTCCTGTAGTTTACTTACTTTTTCTTAGGAGACGTGTAGGCTGCATAAACAATCTCTTCACAATTGATGTATTCGCCACCTGAGACTCTATATTATAGTACTTCAAGTAACCGTGCTAAGAGGCTAGAGTAGTAGTGAATTCCTTTCCGAAACTTGAAAACAAATTTTAGTTTTGGCCTGCCACATACCAACCCCGTAAACACATGCGAGGTGTTACCAAGTGCCTGATCAGATACTACAAATCATTACCTCTTAGCACTTCAGAATTGTTTGTCCTACATAAATTTATATAGCACTGTATACCTTCGATCACATTCTAATATCTCGTAGAATCCGTGTAGCAACAAATTCGCATGCATTTCCCTGGGTAAGATGCTGTTTTCGGTTTGTTATACGCAGTAAGAACACAGTATGCTTTACTTCACAAGCGAATATGGAATACAATGTTCAAAAAAGATTATTGAGAAGTGTCTCCTACAGTGGTGTGTTAATATCTCCTGATAAATGCTGTTAAATGCTGTATGGACTGTACGACCAGCCCCAGAAATCAACCTAAACTCAAGTTAAATGATAAAAAAATATCTTAATAAATAAACGAAATTTGTTTGTGAATAAATTAGAGTATTTTAGCCAAAAATGTAAAGGGATGTACATGCCTTACCAGGAAAATATGTGATCAATAATGAAAATCGTACAACAGGGCACAAAAGATATATATATTATTACTGATGCATTAAAGTATCAAAAGATGATGCAATCAAAGCTGAGTTGATGATACGATGCGCAGTGGAAGTAAAAAACTATTTTATTTAAGCGTCTAAACATCAAAGGTAAAGCATGTTGAAACATTCTGTAAACTAATATGTATCTCAAATTACGTCCAAAGTAAAAAAAAAAGTCATTGAACGTTTCGCGCAAATTAAATTGTCGAAGAGAATGACACCAATCTTTTGTATAAACTTCTACAGACAGAAACGTAAAGCTGCTTTTAATCTATAAATTTCCAGTTATTCGAATGAAAGCTTCATTTACCAATCACGATGCTCACTCAATATACTCCATACCGTACAACAAAACCATACTGTCTTATGTGTTTTCTTAACGACACTATTCTCGTGGCCTTACGGTTTTGACGTTTCTGTGCCTCTATCACAAGAATCAATATGTATGCATGCCGTTGCGTCACTTTATTTCAAGCCTTTACTACAATTTAGATGTACCACCATAAAAATAAGAAGCATTAGCCTTGTAACAATTCTATAAACAGAGTGGCGGACTTTTAGTAAGAATGCAACGCCATTCTACGTAGGGTATTTTCTTCAGTCTGTCTGTTGTAGCTTATCGTCAACAGCCAGTTTGCTACAACATAGGTCAATATTCTGTGTCAGTTGTTGTAAAAGAATCGCGTATTACTATTATACCTTGTTATATCAGTTTTCCATACGTCGTGTTTATGACATACTATTTAATTTTTTGCTCTTTAGATTTGCACCACCTGTGCGGTTACCGTTTGGCAGTTGTTCGGTCACAATACGGGAAACTTTTATTTAGTTGTGATACTGAATGCCTTCCTCGTCGGTTTGAACATCAGCTATGTAAACAGAGAAATTTCCTGTGTTCCATCCAACAACCGACTGTGTATAGCTTCTTCTGTGAGTGATTGAGTATCACTCCTTTGTTTATTGCAGCCGTTGCTACAGTTACTATTACTGTGTGTGCAAGATCTCAAGATTATAGCTGCTAAAATTTCTACCTCCTTGCATGTCTGGAAGCTGTGTAACAAGGAATACTCCATTTTCTGTTAATCGCATTATATTCGCTTGAAATGGTTCAAATGACTCTGAGCACTATGGGACTCAACTTCTGAGGTCATCAGTCCCCTAGAACTTAGAATTACTTAAACCTAATTAACCTAAGGACATCACACACATCCATGCCCGAGGCAGGATTCGAACCTGCGACCGTAGCGGTCTTGCGGTTCCAGACTGTAGCGCCTCGAACAGCACGGCCACTCCGGCCGGCATATTCGCTTGACTACAATGGTATTTTTCGAAGGTAATACGTACATTGCATCTGTAAATAGTAAATCCTGTTGACAGTACGTTATTACATGTCAAGCAGCTGCATGACGAACACTGGTACATGGCACGGAGCTAAGACAACTTTAAATCTCTGACGACAGATAAAATGTTGAAAGAGTGGGTAATGAGTTACGTTTCTTATTTTGTTTTGAATTGATAGGGATTGCCAATTTCTTACTTTGTTCGGATGTATGTGAGCATTCCAAGATCCTTAAAAAAGCTTCTACAAGAATTACAGTCACATTCTTCACATAATACTCTCATTACTTGCTTCTACTCAACAAACACTATTTACTTTGGGTGCACTGCCCCAGAAGATAATTCCACACAACAGGAAAATCAGCATATAGATGCAAACAAAGCCAACATTTGTCTTTAGGTCAGCACAACGAGAGAGATTTCTAAGGACATAACAGAGTGAACTCCCAAATAGTTTATCCATGTGTTGATTCCGTTTTAACTTTTTATTGAGCTGGACAGCAGGGAATTTTATGCTTAATGCTTCATTCAGTGTATGAAAATGTCCCCTCCTGGTACCAGTATGGCATCCCGTTTCGAATAAGCGTCGTAGAACAGACGCATGTAATTATACTCCTATATCGTTGACATCAATCTGTTGTAGGTTTATGGAATATGTTTTATGCTCGTGGATAAAATGTCTTGTGTGCAGTGTTCTTCTGTATGGCACTGAAACATGGACTATGAGGAAGAAAGATAGAGAAAGGTTGGAGGCTTTTGAGATCTGGACATGGCGGAAGATGGAAAGAATAAGTCGGATGGACAGAGTAAAAAATGAAGAGGTATTGAGAAAAGTGGGAGAGAAAATACAGTTACTAGATGTAATAAAGAGAAGAAAAAGAAATTAGATTGGGATATATATTAAGAAAGAATGACGGACTGATCAAAACAGTTTTAGAGGGTTATGTAGAATGGAAAAGGAAGCGAGGAAGGAACAGATTCCAGATACTGGATGATATGATGGAAGGTACAACATACAGCAGCCTTAAGAAGGAAGCAATGGATCGCAGACAATGGAGAGGCAAAGGACCTGCTAATATAGCAGATAACCGATGATGATGATTATGACTTCTACGGAAGAGGAAAATCTTCTCTGTAAAAATCAACATGGATTCCGTAGGCAAAGATTTCGCGAAACTCAAATCGCTCTGTTTCTTCAAGAAATCCTCAACGCTGTAGGCAACGGCACTCAGGCTGATGCCGTGTTCCACGACTTCAACACTTCACACTCTTATATGAATGTTGGGATCTTTTCTTTCGGACATTCATATAATTGATTCGCCTCGATGGGCAATAAATCCACAATCTTTAGTGCGGATGCACGATGCTGTTCGACCTCCAGCGGAAATCTAAATTAGGCGAGCATGGAGGACATGAACGAGGACGGCGGATAGCTGGCGCTAGGCGAGAGTATGGGTCGGCCGGGAGCATCCGATATCGTCCGCGCATTTGCAGTGGACACTGTGTTTGGGTAGCGCTGTGGTTAATGCAGTTGCCAATTAACCCGGAGATCCCGGGTTCGAGTCCCGGTCCGCCATACATTTTCACTCATTGTCGCCAATTTCGCACAAAGCCCGGTAGCAGCTGATATCATCATCCCCCTCCCTTCATCTATCCGTCCTCCACCTTCAGTTTACAAAGTCTGGTACGGTGTCGAGTGAAAAAATTCGAGCGTACCAGGTCTGCAACTGGATTCAAGACTTCGTTGCAGACTGGACTCAACATGTCACTGTTAACGGAACGAAATCGACAGACGTAAAGGTAATTTCGGGTGAAAGCCAAGAAAGTGTGATAGGACCGTTACCATTTACAGTGTGTATAAATGATCCAACAGATCAACATGTCACTGTTAACGGAACAAAATCGACAGACGTAAAGATTATTTCGGGTGAAAGCCAAGAAAGTGTGATATGACCGTTGCTATTTACAGTGTGTATAAATGATCCAGCAGAATGAGTCGGAAGCTCTTTAAGGCCGTTCGAAGATGATGCGCTTAAGGTAGCAAGTCCGGAAGACAGCAACGATTTTCAGAAGGACCTACAGATGATTGATGAATGGTGCAGGCACTGGAATTTGACTCTTGACGTGAATAAATGCAACATATTTCGCATTCACAGTAACAGATATTTACTACTGTACAGCTACACTATTGATGAGAACAGTAAGCTCCGTAAAATATCTAGGAATATCTACCTGGAGCGACCTCAAATGGAATGACCAATAGAATAATTAGTATGAAAAGTAGATACGGGGCTGAGATTCATAGGAAGAATAATATGTAAATGTAGTTCATCCACGATGAAAGTGGCTCACAAGGCACTTGTTCGTCCGATTCTTGAGTATTGTTCATCAGTCTGGGATCCTTACCAAGTAGAACTGGTAAGAGAGATAGAGAAGGTCCAAAGAAGAGTAGCGCGTTTCGTCACGGGATCATCTAGTCGGCGCAAGAGAACTGCAGAGATTTTCAACTGCTGACGCAGACACTACAACGGAGGCGTTGCGCATCACTGCGAGGTTTACTATTGAAATTTAGAGAGAGTACTTTCCGGGAAGAGCGGGAAAACATGTTACTTCCTCCCACATACGTTTCGCGAAATGACCACAACGAGAAAATTCGTGAAATTAGAAGTAATACAGAAGCTTAATGAGTGGAATAGGGAATGGGGTGTCAGTGGTACCAGAAGTCCCCTTGTAACGCCATAATGGATATTACCTACTGTAGAACGGTCTTATCTAACTTCTTTGTATGTTTTTACTTAACGTGACTCATGTATCACCATGCTCTCTCATGTAACACAGATGTAAATGTTTTATTCATTATTTATGATAATTTATGTAATTGTAATTAATTTATGGATGTAATTTCTCGTAAAAGTTAAAGTTTTAATTGTAATACTGGTTCAAGAATAGGGAAAGTAAGTTTCTAATTATGTAAAACATGGAGGGAAGTCACTCCGCAACATAATTGGCTAAGATGGAATAGAGAAGATGGATCTGGCGGTCGAACTGCAAAGCTACTGTGTGGCATGAGTCAGTGGGTGGTTAGCAGGCAAAGTGTGCGCATCTTGTGAACCGAAAGACACGATAAGAACTGTAAGATTATAAAAAACAGCCTCGGGTGCGGAAGTAATTCGGCTATTCGGCTTATTATTCATGGCATACTTTGGTTACCTCTGTACTATGAAAATCCGACGCTAAGAAGAGAATTTTCAGAGCTTGTCACACAGAAAGAGCCATGGACACTTTTGCTGACTTTTTTTGAATAGTACAGGAGATCTACACTACCACCACCTACATCTCAAACTATCAGTTGAGTACTGCATAACTGCAAGGACCAGTCACGTGGTTTCGTTTTCAATAATAATTTTGTGTTCTGTAAACTTCGTTTTAAGCCAGCGTATTTTATCCTTAGTCATTTACCTAGACAGGGTCGTATCCAAGATCCTAGTATCTTGTTTTAATTAACTGAAAAGCAATTGTCTTCTGCATAGAAGCTAACAATATTTGTAGAGCTGTACAGTACATAATTATGTAGTGAGCATTAAATTTTTGTGGAAATTTGTGGTAAGGTCTTATGGGACCAAACTGCTGAGGTCAGCAGTCCCTAAGCCTACACACTACTTAATCTAACTTTAACTAACTTACGCTATGGGCAACACACACACACCCATGCCCGAGGGAGGACTCGAAACTCCGACTATGGGAGCCGCACGGGCAGTGACAAGGCCCCCTGACCGCGCGGCTACCCCGCGCGCCCAGTGAACATTAATCTTGAAGTACCACGCGTAATTTCCGCAAATCGACAGTTTCAGTTTCATCAAAGCACAAATACTAAGAGAATATTTAAATCATTCAGTTGAAAGATCCTTCTTATTGCAATAATAGTGTTTCCAGTTTCATGTGTTGTGTAGTTAACAGTGTTTTCCATATTGTGGTTCAAATGGCTCTGAGCACTATGCGTCTTAACATCTGAGGTCATCAGTCCCCTAGAACTTAGAACTACTTAAACCTAACTAACCTAAGGACAGCACACACATCCATGCCTAGAACCGCTCGGCCACACCGGCCGGCTCCATATTGTGTTGTGACTAAAGTGAGCAGCCTCGATCTGAGTCTACCGATAGATTAGTTTGTGGGTCCCCACGCTAATAGTTGAGTCAGCTTTAAATGTCATATTACAGAAACAGCGACCAAGAATAAGCAGCAGGCTACAAATATTCAAACTGTACTAGGATATATACGAAAGATACAACTGCTTCATAACTTTTTCAATAGTTATAATTTCCTATAATTAAACTGACGAATGAACCTCTGGTCCAATTCAGTAGTGCTGCACCATTAGTAATCATTTACCTAAAATTATTGCCCGCATCTCGTGGTCGTGCGGTAGCGTTCTCGCTTCCCACGCCCGGGTTCCCGGGTTCGATTCCCGGCGGGGTCAGGGATTTTCTCTGCCTCGTGATGGCTGGGTGTTGTGTGATGTCCTTAGGTTAGTTAGGTTTAAGTACTTCTAAGTGCTAGGGGACTGATGACCATCGATGTTATGTCCCATAGTGCTCAGAACCATTTGAAACTAAAATTATTATTATGGTCCTCCTGCAATGCACAGATGATATGTGTTTTTGAGAGCCAGTTGTTGGCTCCAAGCATTAATACTCCTGTGTAGTTCATGGCAACACTGTGCCCCTGTCTTTTATCTTATCAGCAAAACGGAAATTCACTTCAAGTAATGTCAATCCTAACAGTTAACTTTCTTTTTGAACCATGCTAGTACTGTGTACAACATTGTCTAATTAGGCTGGCTACCTTTTCCTTTTACGTAATTACAGTTTACTTGATTAATAATAAGATCTTCGTTCGATTCACATTTGTTTTGCTGTTGCTCCTTCTCAACATCAATATTTCCAGAGTCGAAAAGAGTCCGGCTCCTTTCCACTGCACACAGTCACTATCACATAATAAAAATCCTTTCACAGGAGTAACAATATCAGCATATTACTCATTTAATCGTAGCCGGTAGTGTTGTACTTGGCTTGTTCTGTGACAGGACTGTAAGTGGTTCTGTTATACGCTCAGGCTGACATCGTCTGGTAGCCTGCGGTGTATTAATGTAGATGCAGAATGTGTGTAGTGTTTCTGAGTGGGAGCCAGCCCGGCATTTACCTAGATAGATGCCTGAATCCCACTAAGATCCGTCTCTATGCTGGCCGCTGTAACATTCCACCTGTCGTTAAACCGCGCGAGGATTTGATCCCACTATAAAAAATTTACCTCCGTTGCAGGTATATCCGTCCTCCATATGGTGGTTTTCTCGGTAAGTTATACTATCAAGTCGGTGGGGTAATCAGAATGCGATTTTCACTCTTCAGCAGATTCAGAAGGATGTAGGTTGCAGTAGGTACTGGGAGATGAAGAAGCTTGCACAGGATAGGGTAGCATGGAGAGCTGCATCAAACCAGTCTCAGGACTGAAGACCACAACAACAACAACAGCGGAGTGTGCGCTGATATGAAACTTCCTGGCAGATTAAAGTGTGTGCCAGACTGAGACTCGAACTCGGTACCTTTGCCTTTCGCGGGCAAGTGCTCTACCATCTGAGACGACGTACTGGCAGAACTGAAGGTGTTAGGGAGGCTTCTGAGTCATGGTTCGGTAGCTCAGATGGATGCCGGCACGGTAGCTCAGCGTGTTCGGTCAGAGAGCCGGTTGACCTCTGTAATAAAAAGCTAAGTGGAAGAATCAACCACCGAACTTGAACAGGATGTCTTCTGACGTCCGCAACGACCAAATACAACGATCAATAACGAAAAAAATGCAAAAAAAATGGTAGAGCACTCGCCCGCGAAAGGCAAAGGTCGCGAGTTCGAGTCTTGGTCTGGCACACAATTTTAATCTGCCAGGAAGTTTCGGTAGGGTAATATTTGTGATTTCTAATTCCATGATTTCGATCATTCTTTTAATGGTTTAATACTCGTAGTTACACCTCAGAAAATATTTTTATATCAGTGTCAGTACGTTCCTTCTTCGGTTGGAGTACCTCGTAGTATTACTTCATTGCGTGTGGAGCAAAGTGTAAGGAGGAAATGGAGTTCAATACCTAACTTCTCGAAAATGATTCAGCACATGCTCCAATCGTGGTTGAAGTCCTATTGCACACCGTTTGTTCTTAAGCTTATTCTATTGTAGAGGTATTTAAGGAAGTCAAAGATTTTCTCTGTCTTATTTTACTGTAGGAGTCTGCAATAGAAAATAAATTTGAGAAGGAGGTTGCCAGAATTCTCTGTAGATGAATGTCCACTATCCAGACCTGATGATAAAGAACTGGGCGTACTATCCACTCTCATTTTCGAGCCCTTACTCCCCTTCAGTAACTTTATACATGAGACCGTACAGAAGGATTTGCTGTGTGATGCAAGACGGAAAGCAGATTTCGAAGTGGGATTGCGACAGAATATCTGCCGTTCAGATGGGTACTAAGTGTTAGGTGGTGAGTGGACAAAGAGACTGCCACAGTACGCTATGTGAGTGATAACCAAGCTGCTTTCCGCTGTACTCGACTACCTGGACCGGCGTTTCACCGGCGCGGCTTCCGACTGCTGACAGAGCTGGCATCACGAAAAGCCCCCAAAATTCCAGTCAGGCATCACATTAAGTATCTATGAGCTGGTGTGGAAAATATTCTCGGTACATCGACATCCATTGATAGGACTGGTGTAAGTGTTCTGTACGACTTCGTACACAATGGTAATGAGACGTGGGATACAGAGTGGTGCGCCAACTGTCTACTGCAGAAATCATTAGCGAACAAGAATACATAGAAAACAGAAGATTCACTTAACCTGTGTTTCTCCAATAGTATGAAGACTCGTTACAAATAGTGCGACAACAAATAGAGTCCAGCTCCCATTGTCAGCAAGGAAGAAACTCTCTATACTGAACCACAAACGATGATGCCGGTGCTTTGACTAAGCTGCGTGTGCGTAGCCTCGCGTAACGAGGTGGCTCCAAGCGTGAGAGGGCTGAGCCGCTGCTGCCGACAACGGCAGAGGGCGCTCCAAGTACAGAGCTCCCAGAGGGAGCTGTCATATCCTGCGAGACCGCTACCGGTTTCGCACGGAGACTTGCTATTCCGTTACCAACTTCACGACGTCCGTGGACTGATATCGATGCGTGTACCACAGTAAGTGCCATCAACACTGCAAAAGATTTTCCAACTGCGTCCAGCAAGAATGATTGTCTTACCGTTAACAGGGGAAGGTGTCAGACACGGCCAACCGATTCGACTCACATCTGGCAGGTCGCTTGTGAGCAACCTAAAACGAAAGACGCTGAGATATATTGGCTCAATAACCTCCACCTCCATTTTTGAGGAAACTGCCCCTAAAATACATGGCACGCAACCGATTAAAAATTGATGAGATCGACAGGCGAATGAAAACTGAGCATTTTTCACCTTCATATAAGGGTTCCGCAGACACATATTTTCCTATAAATTGAGGAAAGAAACTTTATTGATTATCGCCTATGTACCCATAAGGTATACGTTATGCAACGTAAGCGCCGCCGGCGTAGCGACTATGGTATCTGGCTGGAGAGCAGAGAACCTTTGTTCAGTACCTAAGAGTATTCATATTTCTTTCGTCTGTACTTTCTTTTTTTTTATTTTCCAAACTGGTAATGATAGGAGGTTTAATAAGGTAAGTAAATAAATAAATAATCGTAACAAGGAAAGCAAATAAATTTCTCAAATGAATTTCATTAATAAAGAATTTAAAATGTTATCCTGCTCGATTGCAACGGGCTCTTGCACTCACTCTGTTACATGTTCTCGTATCCTCTACTCCTTTAGAACTGCTATACGGATGGTACTTGTCATATAAACATTCGAAGCAAGTATACCCGCGGCCCCAGCAACATCTAATTAACTCAATCTTCTCGCAATTACATCGTTCCTTTCGAAGTTTCGGAGGAAAACAAACTTCGCTTACATTTAAAGATCTTTCTTGATCGGGAAATGATTTTGATTCACACCGAGCATACTACAATATTCCCTGAAAAATCTGTGCTGAATGTTGATCGTGGAGTACACTGTGAATCGTTATTGCATCCGCACGGGTGTGCAATTCCCGCTGTGTTTTCAGAAGCAGATTGCAATTCTGAAGCCTCGAAATAAAGTTTTTATCTTGGCGATGAAGGTAAACATCACATGGCTAGAGGGTTGCACTTTGATGGTATTACTTCCACCGTGCAAGTTCGCTGACCTTCGTCGTCTAGAAACGTGGTATCATAGGTGGCGGTATTATTTGTTCCATCCTTGAAATCCAACATCGTACAAAACTTGTTATCAGCGACTTACAGTTTTCAGTTATCATCAAGATATGTACTGTAAATTTAATTTGCCAATTTACCGCATATGGAGAAAGTGACGTAAACATTTCTTAACGAGTCGGTTAAACGGTTGACCTCCTCAATACAGCAAGGATCAAATAAGTCATTAGTTTCTTATAGGCGCAGTTCTCCAGACCGTGATGGAACACACCGCCGTGTACGAGTCCGTTGTGTTATATATACCCCCAACTGCGACAGGAGTTAGTTTTGCTCCCCTGTGCAATAACGGGCGCGAATGCTCGTCTCCATTCATCTCTACCCTAAATTGTTTTCAACGAGGATCAAAATTTTTATTATTTATTAATCCAAGTCGTTTGAAGAATTTCTTTGCCTATCTTGTTACTATTGGTTATTTATTTCCTTACTCATTAACCATCCTATTCCTGAGTTATGAAAGTATAATAATACAAATAAAAAAAAGGGGATTTGGGAACAGAACATACGTTTCCCGCTCCCTAGCCAGAGGCCTTGACGCCACGCAAAGGCGGTTTCGTTGCTCAAAGTTTACCTAATTGGTGCATTAGCGGATGTCAAAGAAGTTTCTCTCCTTGATTCGTAAGAAAGTATGCGTTTACGCTGATGAAATATCCTCAGTTTTCAAGTACCTATCGGTCCCGTCAATTGTGAGTCAATGTCCGTCACAAATATTGAGGTGTCAAAAATGCGTTCATTTAAGAGGAAATGTCTTCGAGTGTTTCATTTTAGGTTGTACACAAGCGATCTGCCAAATACGAACCAAATTGTTTGGCCGTGCCTTAAGCCATCCCTTTGTAAGAGCGACTCATGGTATTCTGAGAATAGCTATCTAAGCGACATTTCCGATCGTTTATAGGATGGGACATAGCATGTCGTTTATATCGGCACTTAACAATTTATATTCAGCCGCCTGGAGTCCAGAAGGTGATACCCGACTGAATACCCGAGAAATATTCAAAATATACCTATGCCGGGAAAATATCATATCCACATTGTAATACAAACTCAGAAAATTACTATGCTCAGCAAGTTAATGTCTCATTTCATAAACTTACAGGCAACTTTTGCACACTATCGTGGAATTTACTATTTTTTTTTTTTTCATCGTTGGTTGGACGCGATCGTTGTGGCCCATTAACGTGGGTATTCTCGAGAATGTTGAGACAATGAGATACGATCGTGACCTCATTGTACTGTATGTAGTGTTTGTCTGTGTAATATGGATGTTTATGAAGGTTGTTTTGTGCAGTTTAGGAAGGAAGGAAGTTTAAAGCTTAACGTACACTCGACGGAAACCTCATTAGAGACGGGGCACAAGCTGGGAATGGTGAAGGATGGAGAAGGAAATCGGTCGTGATCCTGCCCGAAATTTTAAGTGGTCTATAAATACCACCTGGAACCAGATTCTACGTGGCCCTAACGATAGTCAAGAAGATTAGGTTTAATCTCTGCTAAGGGAGTTACTTTTCCGTAAGACGAACGGATCAACATTACCACTGTGAGATGCGTCTTCTTTATTAAACACTGAACGGAGACTTAGGACATAGGACAGTGACCTAACCAATCAATGTCTTCTCCTTTCCGACTTACGTACCTGTGTGGACATTTGCTTCCACAAAAGTACTGAAAGTGGCAACCGCCGTGTGAGCTCCGCGACAACAACGTGAATCTGCGTGCTCGGCTACAGAGCTGGCTGCTTATGTGTTTGATTCGACCCTTTAATGTCACGAGTCTCTTGTTCAGCTCATCTTCTTTCTTCCTATTAACTTTCATTATTTTGCTGCTGCAGGTTCCCCTCATTCGAAGACCTTAATTTTGATCCTGATATCAGTCCATCTATGAACTTCCATCGTTTTCCTATAGCTGTATTTACCCTCCACTGGTGCGTATGAATTATTTCCATGATTCCATTTGCTTTCCAGTCCTCAATTTCCAGTCAGTTCTTCCCTGTTAGGCACGTTGCGCAGCAAATCTTCTGCGTGAAAATGTTGTCATCCATCCTCATGAGGTGCCCACAGGTCTCAGTCTTCTCAAAATGGTTCAAATGGCTCTGAGCACTATGGGACTCAACTGCTGTGGTCATAAGTCCCCTAGAACTTAGAACTACTTAAACCTAACTAACCTAAGGACAGCACACAACACCCAGCCATCACGAGGCAGAGAAAATCTCTGACTCCGCCGGGAATCGAACCCGGGAACCCGGGCGTGGGAAGCGAGAACGCTACCGCACGACCACGAGATGCGGGCTCAGTCTTCTCCTCAGTGTCGATCCTGGTACTGGGCTTATCACAGAGCTACTGTCTTCGTTAATGCACGCAGGCTTCATCTTATTTTTCGTGCCCTAGATGTCTCTAAAAACCACCCGTTCCACCTCCTCCAGCTGTATCGGAGTCTCTTGCCAGAGGTTGTTTCCTTCGTTGCATGACATACCGGGTCCTAAATTCTTACCGTAGGTTTTCTTTGCAACATCTACAGTATTTGAGACCTGTGTATTGTGGGTCATAAGATGTACGTCTTTTCCAATTTTACATTCTTATTGCTCTCTTCTTCCTAAATAAGATCTATACTTTGTGTAACAGCAATAAAGCACTTAGTTGACAAAACGGTTGCTACAAAACATTGCACTACACGACTGGAATGGAAAAACTTTTCGTGACGCAGCAAAATGTTACCAACAGAACCTTTGCTGATATACCTTTCCTCCGGCAAACAACATTACCACGGAAGGGATATCACGCAATTTCCCTATTTGAAAACTTACTTCATAATATTTCTGACCGTTTTCCAGGGCCATCATTGATGCGGCGTGACAAATATATACCTTGTACTGTTTCCTATCCTTCACAGTTAGGAAGGAAGCAAGATAGGGCTTAACGCCTCATTTAGCTTGCAAAAAAATTTTTTTCTCTTGAGGAATGTACAACAACGTATTTACAATCTTAAGTTCGTAGGCTTCCACGGCCAGTGCTATCTGAAAAAATTAGGGCGACTAACTGCTATATTCTGGGTATGGTCTGTGCTGTATGCTGTCTTATTTCGGTTTTCAGGTGACTACAGCTGTCACATTCTGGTATGCCACTGGACAGTTCAGTACAGCCACCATCCGTAGGAATTATTACTTCGAAGAGGACCGCTGCAGAAATGTTCGCAACGTCCATGATTAATCGTTTTAGTGATTTATAAAGACGCAATCTTATACCCCAAAAAATTTAGATTTTATTAAGGTTTTATGTATAATCTTATTTGGAACTGCAAATAAGATACAGGTTTAGTAGAGGGTGCTCCTAAGTTGAACCGCCTCTATTTAAGAACTAGAACTTTATAATAATGAAGATGTCCGCCATGGCATGCCACCGTCACTAGCTATTAATGTTCCTTTTTATTTTACATTTCAGTTTGTTCACTGAATATCGGTGTTTAAAATGTATCTAGATTGTGACTTGGGCTTTTTACATTTGGTAGGACTTTAGGAAGGGAAGATTTAGACTGAAACTGTTTGTAACCACAAGTAAGTCCAGGAATAATATTGTGACATGTTCATCGTCACTAAATTATGTTACCTCGATTTCACTGTAACTTCATCTGCAGAAGAAATTTTTTACAAGTCCGGTTCTTGTTTAACAATGCGCATTTCCATGAATAGAGAGATGGACAACAAAATAACACGTCCGTTGTTTGTCACTCACCACACAGACCGCAAATGGAACAACCAGAGTCATTTGTTTCAGGTAAGTGATATAACATCTACATTTCAGTCGATATCAGAATAGAGGTCAAGTACAAAACGCCACTCACTATGCACATCGCCTCTTTCTGAAAACAGGGAAGAGGGAAACTCAGTTCAAAACGTTCTTCAACCTACTTTCTTTTTTATATTTAATATTCTGAGAGTCGCTAGGCAACTGTAATAGTGGAACTATTACTTTTCGCAAAGTGTTACAGTTGGTGCAGCAAATGTCGTCTTAGTATGCCAAGAGTCTAAAAATATAAGACTACAAATTTTCTCTGCTATTTTTCTTAAGTGATGTAGCTTTTAATCTAAACCGTATTGAGCAATATTTCTTGATGACGAATTGTGCAATTATCAGAAGTGATACTACCAATGGTTAACAGCCTTACAATTATACTGATTACGACCACTTACAGAAAGCACCTCTCCTCTCCAATACACACGATAAGCATCTGCCCAAATCTTTTATCAGTTCTCTAGACAGAGAAATCTGTCAGTGGTGTACGATCAATAACTGCATGTAAATCTGCCCGCTATTGAGCTGGGTTAAGTGAAACTGGAGTGGCGCCTTAAGTAGGAAGGCTCTGTGCCTGCTCTGTCGTGACTACTTCGCAAAGGTCGCTCCTGATCAATCTGTTCAATATTCAGCATATGACTCTCGGCTACAGCCAGTTCCGAGAAGGGACCTCTTCTCATTCAATTTGGGGTTAACTCGCTTTCGTGATGAGCCGTAACTTGGCGTTACGCCGTTTAATTTTATGTAACGGCCTCTCTTCTGGCTAAATCAAAAAACTTGGATCAGCCCGCCTTTAAAGAAACTTCTCCGACTGCCGCCGGCGTAGATATGAACATACGATAGCAGTGCCCACGTTTAGTTGTTACTATTACTTGAAGGTAGGATTTCTACCTGCGGTACGGTGACAGTCCCGTGAAATTCTTCACGTTTACAAATACATCACCCCTAAATAGAAGCTAGGAGATCAGTGCACTATCTAAAATAAAATCAGAAAAACAGTGGACAGTTGAGTAATGATAGTCATTTTAAATATTTGTAACATCGACTTAAATATAAAACTCAATCATATAATAAGAACTATGATCAGGTTGTAGTGGAGTGTTTTTCCATAAATCATCTGGAGTCAGATAAAAATAGCAGGTGCAAGATTAATAATACGCTTGGAGCATCTAAGTGCCGTGGTCTTTCTCCGTCAAGCTGAATAAACGAATTATGTCCACTGTTCCCGCCCACTGCTGGCCTACAGCCACAGCCAACTGTTTAAATGTAGTCAGTTTTCCCTAATTGGTGCACTTTTATTGAAAAATGCGCTACTGGGCAATTTCGACAGCTGAGGCAGCAAATTGTCACGTATATGTTCCCTTGATGTCTTGTGGGTTATAGTAGCCATTGGAGCACAAATCCCATGTTTTTCACAGGCTACAAGTTCTTATTGTCTTGTAACTTTGTGTTAATGATTCTACCGCAATAAAGTCAGTTCAATGTTAAATTCTTTAGTCTACAGAACGACTTTGAGTGACTCGTAAGCATCACATTTTTTCAGAGACAGTAATCACAGCAACCTAGCGTAATGTAAATGTATCCGATATTGCGCGCATGACCTCTAAACGATTAGTTCCAACCTCATAAGTAAAAATAAAAGTAGTGTCCGGCAAAGCTAAACATTTTCGTAAAATACGGTAAAGATTCCATTCTGCACGCTTTCAAATGTCACTCACAATCCACTGTGCGAAGATACGATGTGTGGCAAAGCCTTAGCGACCAAATAATGTAGACAGTAAATGACTCGAAGCCGAATATTTTGAGATAAAGAACCCTTGATTGAAAATGAATACTTTACGTGATAAAATGTCATGAATTAGTGGGATTCTGGCTCACAAGTGTTGCCGAATGTTGCGTACTTCCGCCTGCTGCCGGGGAAGCCAGAGGGATCTGTTGGCCTGCTGAAGCACACGCACGCATCGAGTTCCGTCCCTACTTCCGAGATGTTGACCTTGCTTGTTTGTGGCAAGCAGTGGTGGGAAAAGTTGTGTGTTTTGGAAATCTGTAGCGCTTAAGTTTGTCCGAACAGCGATGAAGCAGTGGAGGCAACGAATGTCGTTGTCCCCCAGTGACGGTCGCCTAGGTTGGCATAAGAGCAAGGTTCAGCAGAGGCCTGAAGTCAGTGTTACTGAATATAGTTAGTTCTTGAACTCGTCATTGTATATGATACTGAGGGCAGGAACAGCTTGTGGATGGTATTGTCCCCACAGTGAGCACAAACAGCAGTAGGAGAGGCTCTGGGCTCAGCAAAATGAGGCCTACTACATTTGACGCGTCTCCCCTGGGACCGTCACTGTCTCCTGATGTGTCCGTAACGAAGGCAATTACGTCATTGCCTGACAGTTGGCACGCAAGGATCTACGGAAATCTAGTTCCATGAATAGCCACAGCTTCCGGTGCGAGCTTGAGAGTCAACCAGGCCTGCAGTTTTGACGATTTGTTATTTGCCATACCTCTTTGTGAATCTGCGAGCACCTCTAAGGGGGAAGACAGATTGCACGACTTCCAAAGTCTCTTCTTGTTCAAATTCTGTGTCTAATTTTCTTATTACTCCCAGTATGTGAACAACAAAAGGAGGAATGTAAGCTTCTAAATTTTTAGGCTTTAACACGTTATTGGTGCCAAAGAATCTATCCGAGACTGGAGTTTTCAGTTCGACCTTCACATTGTTTTTCTATTGTTGTTGTTTTTTTATCGCAGATGAGGTATTACTTATAACACTCTTGAGTTCTGGTAAGGGGCACACGTCCTATACTTTTATCAAAACGTTCGCTATAAATGACATAGGCCCACTGTCTGGGCGTTTGTAGAAATTAGGAGACCACTGAGTAGCTACATTTCCCACTGGAGGAGTATTGGTAGCATTTTGTTGGTTGGCAACGGAACCAGAAGCTACTGCTGCAAGTTGATCAGCACCGTTGAAACATTAATAGCAGATTAGACATGGTTAACTTCTTCACTGAAGGCTTTTTATTCCTTAAATTTGAACTAACCTCACTTTGTCGCTTATGTCTCGAGCTAGAGAAGCCACAGGGATCGTGTTCTGACAACTTCATAGTCTGTTCTGTAACGCGTATTCCACATTCACCCTGCACGACTACTAACGCGTGGCTGATAACATCCATCCTGGTTTGGTTTCCAAAGTAGTACCTGGAGGCTCTAGAAAGGGAACTGCATCTGGATGTGGCCGCTGGGCAGGCGATTTTAGTTGATGTTGTTCTGAGGGGACATCGAAATCACCAACCCCGACATACAAGACGGGGTTTGTCGCCATCGAGGGTCAGGTGTAAAAGTTCGTCGCAGATAACAGGACCAAAAGTAAAACCAGTATTCACACACGAAAACCAAAGTCCTTCACTTGTTTGCTAGACGTAACCAACTCGAGCTATAGTGTCGCGGAAGTGGCAACAAGCCGAACGTTGTCGCGTCTCAAGCGGAACTGGTTGACTGTGTTATCTTGGAAAACAACCATTTGTGCCGAGGCTACGAAGAAGTTTACCACTACTGACAATTCGCGACTGGTTGTCGAAGCTGAGGCCTTACTCCTACCGCGAACATGACCACAAGCGTACGAAGTACGAAGCAGCAATATGTGCTGCACCAGAAAGCGAAAATATATACAGAGGAAAGTCTCACAATAAGCAACATCATGATTACAGAAAATGTATCGTCGTCGATAGAAATTTACAAGAAAGCGCGTCGTTTGTGCTACAGAGACCTGTCTCGACAGCAGTTCTGCACACAGTAATATCTGTGGGGATAGTACTCGATCGAGAGGGGAGGAATAAGAATTAAGTACCTGTCAACCGATGGAGCATCAGTTACACGTGTATCATTAGCAACGTGAGCAAGCAATATGGCCACAAGATTTTTGTTTTGTTCCAGAATCCAGTTCTATCAATAGATTGTGTTGTATTTCTTGTTCTGATTTTGATGAACTGCTGTAAGCTGCATACTGGATATTTAGTGTTTTTTGGCTCATACGTCTCTGTCTATAGGATCTTTTACCATATGTATAACTTAGACTATAAAGGAAGGGGCACTCCTTATGGCGAGTTTTGTCCTTAAATATTATCGTTTTGACAAATAAACAAGGGTTGAGTTTGAGCTGAATTATATTTGTGTGAAACAGAAGTGTAAACCATAAGTTTCATTTTCTTTGAAAATGATTCACAGCTCCCTTTGAAGTTATTAGACACGTGGTAGTGAATCTCAACTGAATCGGCGCTATTTTGGGAACATTTACTTTTCCAACAGTTGGTTACTGAAATTTTCCCTGCATGTTTCACATTAAAACTTTTTATATCTAATTATACTAGCTAAGTACCTGTTGTTGCTCGTGTATGCATTTTTTCCGATCTTCTATTAGTTTCCTTCTCCTACTCTATCTGTCCATCTGCCCCTCCCCTTCTCTTAGTCCATATCCTCCTCCACCTCTCTCTGTCCACCTTCTCCTCCCTTGTTTCTGTCTACCTGCTCCTGCCTAGATGGCTCCGTCCATCATCTTCTACCTCTGAGTGTCCATCTCGTCGCCCCCTCTAGCTCTCCATCTGTCCACCTCTTCCACAACTGTCTGTTCATCCCCTCCTCCGCCTCTCTCTTCACCTTCTGCTCCCCCCTCGCTCTCTCTGTCTACCTCCTCTTCCCCTTCTCTCCATCCACCTTCACCTCCCCCCTCTTTGTACATCTCCTCCTCCCATCTCTCTGTCCATCTCATCCTCCCCTCTCTGTCCATCACAACGCTGTCACCCCCAACTCAACAGGAGGTTTATGGTTCTTCCCTCCACAGTATTATCTCCAGACAGTATACAATATGTGTACCAAGGGTGGTTAAAATCGATACAGGGGTTTAGAGGGAGCTTTTTACAGGATGCTTCGCACCCTATTTCACCTTATTCCACACATTTTGGTGCACATACTTCACCTGTATCTCTCGCGAATTTCACCCTGCAGTTTTCTTTTCACACAACTCTGTGTTTATGAAGACATATCTACTAAACTACGTGCCCTACAATGATACAATTTTGCAGGTATATTTCATGGTATTTTTCGATACTGTTTGCAAAACGTGTTGCGAATAGAGTTAGTAGTAAAAATGTCGTAAGTTAAAACGGAATGGATGATGCGGCTGTTTTACTGAACAGAAAAAACTAAACAAATTACCTTTCAACATTTTGTGGGAGGTGTCAGCATGAAAAAGTGCTCTCATTCTCAAATACTAGAAGAATAAAGTGGGGGTATCTGGCGTCGAGGGCTACGCTTTCGTTTCATACCCATCTTTTCGAGAGGTAAGTGCTTCTTACTCCCACAGCACTTGTTTGCAGACCTGATGGTTTTAGGAGGAGATGTTGAACATACATACATACATACTTTTTTATAAGATGTATTGATTTCATTAGTACTATGCTCGTCCATGCCGCTTTCATTTACTTTAGGCCATGTAAGAACACATGGAATGTATAGTACGTAAGAGTACCCTGTCAGAGTCCGGTATCACGATGGAAATGCTGCGACTATTGACTGGCTGGCATGTAGTATCACACGAGCTACTGGTCGCGATGATGCCGCTGGAATAATTCGTGCGGTGTTGCTCCGCGCACCGGCTAATGGAACTGATTCATCACCGCAGCCATCGTCCAACCAGGTAGCAATGCCTAGAAAATGATTCCAGTTAGTTTGCGTTCCAAACTAAAACATAATATCCCCTGTTCTGTCTTAACAAAACGAATCTTTGCCTATATTCTTGACAATCTGGATTGAAGCTATATTTCTTCCAGGCTGAGTTATGGCAGCTTGTAACTGGCTCATTCTAATTAGCACTTCGTGCTTCTACTGGATGGTGAACTGTCGATGCTACAATGTTATGTTTCAGACCTCGTCAGGTAAACAGACTGTTAACTAAGTCTATAGGAGGTAGTATGATGTTCAATCTCCCGACAGATAAAGGAAAACACGGCCAATCGTGTTTTTACTCGACCGTCACAGCTTAGGTCTGGGCGTATGCATCTGTCAGTGGAAGCGAATGGTGAATGCAAAACGAAGGGAAGTAGTTTGGAACGTAGCCTTCAGAAATGTTTACAGGCAGAGAACTAAATGTTTTGGACAATGCATTCGGGGATTTTCATAAGAGTTACAGCATGAGAGGAAACGGGAGTAAAATAAGCGTCTGAATGTGAAGCAGAAGCGTTCCTCGTTACTGAACTCTCGGTACGCGGTGTCACATTCAATAGCAGAGCTACTCAGAAGCGTCTGAAGCTGAAGACGACTCGCCGCAACAGTGTGACCGTAGCTCTGGAACAGTTGTTACACTTACACAACAACGGTTCCAAGCCGCACGATACTGAAGCATCGTACAGGCGCTAGTCAACCAGAAGACACGGTCGGAAGTCAGTCCAACTTTGTACACCTACACAACAGCTGAGGGTATGTTAATCATTCGAACTGCAACTCTTTGTGACAGATAGATGGCCACCAGAGTCCATTAGTGTAGTTCGTGTTTCCTGTTGTTATCGGGCATGGTCAGCATCAGATTTTGAGTGATCAGAACACGGAGATGCCGCATACTCCTGTCATACAGTGTTAGCACCAACGTAAATGAGTTGGAAAGTGGAATCATGGTGGGTCTCCATTTGGCCGGCTGGTCCAATCGTGCAATATTCAAATTTGTGTGGCATTCGGATGTGACAGTGGCCGATGTAGGAATTCTTGGGAACGTGAGGGCAACAATACTCGTGGTCAAGGTTCCGACTGATCATGCTTGACTACTACAAGGGCTGTGTTGCGCAACAGGAGCATCGTAACCCATTCACATTTGCGCCTCGCAGCCGAGTGCAAGTAATGGACTCCCTGTGACATCGTGCATCATTGTTCGGAGTCTAGCAGGTACCATATTAAACAATTATCGTCCAATGCACAAGCCGCAGTTAACAGCACAACGCAAATGGTTGCGTTGGAGTGGTTCCGTGACTACGAATCTTGAGCTGCGGACTAATGGTGCCACATTGTTTTCAGCTATTAATCGATGTTTTGCTCGATTCGAGATGAATATCTGTGGTGGCACTACTGTCCGTCACTGACATGCTGCATGTTCATGTATTACATCTTGAGCGACAGTATGGCAGCGCCATTTTTTATCTGGACAATGTTCGTCGACACATGGCACGCGTGTTTATAGGCTGCCTGCCTGATAATCCAGTTATGTGGCTAGCAAAACCAGTAGATCTTCTCTTGGCAGAACATTTGTGGGACCAGCTTCACTGTCAGTTCTTCCCATTACCAATATCAAGCGGGTCAAGGACCAGATACATTAGCATATGAAGGTGGTATCTGTTCTTTTGGACATGTGATCTTGCAGCTCTCGAAGAATGAAATTACAATGAAATACATACCATTAGCTACTTACAGCGGTTGATAAATATCAACGGGGACAGTTGAAGAAAATGTGCCCCCCGACCAAGACTCGAACCCGGGATCTCCTGCTTACATGGCAGACGCTCTAATGGACTGAGACATCGAGGACACAGAGGATTCTGCGACTGCAGGGACTTATCTCTGCCACCCTCTCCGTGAGACCCACATTTACAACTTATTGTCCACACACTACATTTGCAGTGCTCCTGCCCACTATACTCATTACTTGCGCCGGTCAATCTACCGGTTCCCGTAAGAGTTTGAGTAATATGAGTGCATCTGCACTGAAGAAGATCTTTGGCCGGTAAGCCTTATCTATACGAAGATGGTATCTGTTCTATCAGACATGTCCGGAAGAACAGATACCATCTGTTCTCTCGGACATGTCTGAAAGAACGTATACTATCTTTACATACTATTGCATATGGTCCTTGATACCCTTGATAGTGGTAATGGGAAGAACTGACGCTGAAGCTGGTCCCACAAATGTTCTACAGAGAGCGTATCTCGGGATCTTGCTAGCTACAGAAGTGGATTATCAGGCAGGTATTTTATAAACACGCGTGCCATGTATCGACGAGCATTGTCAAGATAAAAAAAAATGGCGGACCCGGGTTCGAGACCCGATCGGGGCACATATCAACTGTCCCCGTTGATATTTATCAACGCCTGTAGGCAGCTAATGGTCATTGTAATTTCATTGTCATTTCATTCTTCGAGAGCTGCAAGATCACCAATGGTATCCGTTCTTTCGGACATGTCTGAAAGAACAGATATCATCTTCATATAGATAAGTCTTAGCGGCCAATGATCTTCTTCAGTGCGGATGCACTCACATTGCTGAAACTCTTACGAGAATCGGTATATTGACTGCAGCGAGTAACGACTATAGTGGGCGGGGGCACTACAAATGAAGTCAGGGGCGAATGCACCCGTCAAAACACGCAAACGGGGTAGGAGAACAGTGTTACAATAATGCTTGGCGGTTAGTGTACCGTGTCTAATCATCTGGTCACTATGTCCTTGCAGCATCATACCTCCCTACAATATACTGCGTGGACCACCAGAAGGAATATGGTCGGCAGTTTTCCTGGGTATATTAGGTGTTCCCACCTCTCGTCATATGAGAGTACGCCCAGAATCATCAATCAAGACTGAAAGTACTCTCATTCGAGAAGAGCACGCAATCCCATTGCTCACTGATCCGTCCCCAATGCTCTTGGCACCATTACAAACGGTGCAGTTGACGTGCGGTTGTCAGCGGAACGCAACGTACTGATCGTCGGGCAAAAAGACCACATTGTACACAGTCGTTGTGCCACTGTTGAGCCGTGCAGTGAAATTAAATGTTGTTAAAACTGAACCCGCTGTTGGACGTGGGTCCCATCTTGCCTGTTTCACACTGTAGCGGTAATCTGTTGGTGTAGTTGACTGTGGTCGACCGCTTACTCTTCTTCGGGCAGCAGTTCCTGTGGTTCCTAACAATGCCCATGTACGTGAAACAATGCTGTTCTAAAAATGGCTCTGTGCACTATGGGACCTAAAATCTGAGGTCATCAGTCCCATATAACTTAGAACTACTTCAACCTAACTAACCTAAGGACATCACACACATCCATGCCCGAGGCTGGATTCGAACATGCGACCGTAGCGGTCGCGCGCTTCCACACTGTAGCGCGTAGAACCACTCGGTCACGAAACAATGCTGTGAGCAGTACCAAATACATGGGCGAACTTGTCACAATTCACCTTTTTTTCAGTTTCCCAATAGTTCTTCCTAGTGCGAAGCTATCCACCTGCCTCCGAACATGTTGTAATGTAGAATATCATCACAGCATACCGTAACCGCTCGCTGATTGACACACACTGACTTATCCGTTCCTTCAACTGCCTCGTGTTGCAGGGCCATCCCCATTTGGCGCTATAACCACGCTGATCTCACGCCATTTCTGCATCTTCATCTACATGACTACTTTGAAATTCACAATTAAATGGATCGGAGAGGGTTAATCGAACCACCTTCAAGTTATTTCTCTACCTTTCCACTGTGCACTGCGCACAGATAAAACTGACAAATCTTTCCATGCGAGCTCTGAATTCTCTAATTTTATTCGGTTCAATCCCGTCTCCAGCCATCCTGATTTAGGTTTTCCGTGATTTCCCTAAATCGTTTCAGGCAAATGCCGGGATGGTTCCTTTGAAAGGGCACGGCCGATTTCCTTCCCCTTCCTTCCCTAACCCGAGCTTGCGCTCCGTCTCTAATGACCTCGTTGTCGACGGGACGTTAAACAACTCTAACCTCTAATTTTATTACAAAGATAATTTCTCCCTATATAGGTGGGTGCCAGTAAAATACTTTCGTATTGATGGGACAAAGTATGTGATTGAAAGTTCGTAAGAAAAGCTCGCCGCAACGAAGAACTCCTTTGTTCTAATAATCGACACAGCAATGCGCGTATCGTATCTGTGACGCTCTCTCCCACATTTCGCAATAACACAAAACGAGCTGTCCTTTTCGATGTCCTGCGTCAATCCATCCTGATGCGAATCGCACACCGTGGGCAATACTCCAGAAGACGACAGGCAAGCTTGGGGTAGCAGCCTCTTAGTGGACCTGTGCACGGCTGGGAGACCTGTGGAATCATCTTGGCGCAAGTTCACTCATTTCCAACGAGTAGTTAGTTTCTTATGTTACTTTATCTAGCTCGTCCTTCAGTTCTCCAGAGCAGTATATATTTCACCTGAGGAAGCTGCTGGTAAAGACTGTCTATCATACATCTTAATGTTTCGTTTCCTTGTAGGGAGCTGTCGGTCGTGGGAGTTGCACTATCGTGCGGATCGAAAACCTGATTTGTTTCACGGCGGACGTCTTTTTAGTCATTGAGACTCGTTCTCACCAGTGTTTGGCGCATGGAATATTTTCATCATCGGAAGGGGACACCAGCCCGTGGTGATTTAAGTGTAGAGCTTTCACGATGCCATATTTTGATGGAGAAACTTATTTAGCTGTCAAGAAGGCAGCAGTAATTTAACTTGCGACATGCACTCAAATGGTTCAAATGGCTCTGAGCACTGTGGGACTCAACTGCTGAGGTCATTAGTCCCCTAGAACTTGGAGCTACTTAAACCTAACTAACCTAACGACACAATACACATTCATGCCCGAGGCAGGTTCAAATGGTTCAAATGGCTCTGAGCACAATGGGACTTAACTTCTAAGGTCATCAGTCCCCTAGAACTTAGAACTACTTAAACCTAACTAACCTAAGGACGTCACACACATCCATGCCCGAGGCAGGATTCGAACCTGCGACCGTAGCGGTCGCGCGGTTCCAGACTGTAGCGCCTTTAACCGCTTGGCCACCACGGCCGGCCCCGAGGCAGGATTCGAACCTGCGACCATAGCGGCCTCGCGGTTCCAGACTGCAGCGCCTAGAACCGCACGGCTACTTTGGCCGGCTCATGCACTCATATACAGTTAATTGCGAAGAATGTCTAACACGCGGTATGTAACTTTGTCTTATACGAATTTTTTGAAAACTGCCAATGTTTGTTGCATAGTGCTTTACTCATCCATTTTATAGGTCAGTGATGAACCAGTTACACATAAAGAGGGTGGCCAAAAATATGGAAACACCGAAAACATAGCGCATTACTATCCCTAACACTGTGTAGGAGACCCAGTGGCATTCAGATCAGCTTACAGTCTTAACGGAATCGATAAATACAGGTTCTGTCTGGTATTTAATGGAATCTTACATCAGTTACTAGTAGCAAGTTATCGTGACTATGATGGAGGTGAGTAGAGATGACGCACTCTTGTCTCAGAGGTAGACCACAAACGCTCAATAATATTGAGACCCAGTGACTGTAATGGCCTGGTGAGATGCGACAGTTCATCCTTCTGCTCGCAAAACCAGACCTGGATTATGCAACTGTTTGAACAGGGGCCCTGAAACGTAGGATCCCCATTGGGGACCATACGTTGTAACATGAGATGGATCTGGATCTGATTAGCCAGAATAGCCACATAATCAGTGGAAGTGAGGTGACCTTGCAGAGCAACCATGGGACCCATGGGGTACCACGATATGGCTACCAAAATCATCAACGAATCCCTACTAAGTTTCACTCTTAAGTAGTGAACTCGGTCAGAAATTGGAAACAGTGTGAAACAATACTCCCATTACCCATAGTCCAGGTTTTATGGTTTCGACAACTAGTTTTCGCTTTACGTGTATTTGCTTCACAGAGTAGTGATTTTTGAATTCCACCTCGCCATGCAGTTACCTTTTTATGGGGTTCCCGTCGCGTTGTTCTGGTGCTGACGGAGTTCGCGAGTTTTGACATGCAGTTCTGAAGTGAGTTTTGCAGCTGCCTTCTTCCCTTTTTTTGTCACAGTCCTCTTCGATGTCCTTCTGTGACTACAACTCACATACTCTGTCGTCTGCGTTATTACTTAGCGGATGATGTTTTTCCACTTTTCCTGTGTGCAGTATAGTTCTTCGATTCGTTGCCTCTTGAAACACCAAACACCTCGGCTACCTTGGTACGGAGGCACCCACCATACCAGCTCCAGCAATTTGCACACGTTCGAATTCGATTACCTTGAAAACTCTGCACTCACAACTACATACAACACTTTTGTGACCACGACTGACACTTGAAACGTGTTATGGACATTGCACCGTGGCCATCCACGGTCAAATGCAATAGCGTAACCTGCAAACGTGACTGTCTTCTGCGTTTATGTTCAGGCATCCATTTCTCGCGTTGTTACCACATTTTTGTTCGACCCCTGTGTATGCCACAGTATTTCAGTAAATATCACAAAATGCTAAAGCATTCATCTGCTATCGTTAAATATTTCACAGACTGTGTAAACCAGCAACAGAAGGTACCAATGAGCACTGAATCAGAGTGATTCAGCAATAAGACAGTTTCTAGAATATATTCCAATGCAGCGCGAGGAAGTTATAGATTCTACGACGAACCTCAAAGGATGATATGGCTGAGAGGAAAGATTTCGAGCGAACGACCGTATTACGTTGGCAGACATGCAAAATACAGGAGTAGCACGTTCTAGCCCTACCAGCGTAAGCTGCGAGTGATTTAGGGAGGCTGCGAGAAATGTGAATGAGTAGGGCCCGACACATAATTTGCGGTATCGCCTTTCAGTAGGGCGCCCTGGACGTGCGGCCTGGCCGGTATTTCGGGCAAGCCCGCGCCGTTATTAACGACGTGTTAACTACAGCCCTTATAGGATGCAAAGCTATTTACGAACATAGTTCCCTTATGCATATTCAGATCGCTAGTCCAGACTATCTCACAAGTTGGTCCGGCCGCGGCTCACTATGCCCCTCGGACTGCAATTAGTACCATCAGAAACCTTATTCTCGTCAGTATGTAATCAGAGAGCTCACTTGGCGCACATTCTCGTAGCTGAGGAACTCGCGAGTGAATATTTGTGTTCGTATTAGATTACTTAGCGCCATATTAACTTGCTGGTTGAACGCATTGTCTGGCAGAACTACGTCAAACGGCCAAAAGTAGTGGGCAGTACCATTCGCTAGGACCGATTACTGTCTCAATGTTACCTGCGCGGTTTAATGCAGTTCAGTTGAGAGTAACCAAATAAAATGTCAGATATCATAAGCATAATCGTTCTCATAAACAAAATTACGTTGCCATTTACTAAATTTTATCCGTAGCTTGTACATTACCACGTAGCAGTGGTATATGTTTCTAACTCTATGGAATGCATTTCGGAACAGTTGTTATCTAATGATGTATACACTGCGTTCTGAAGTGGCTAATGGCGGTTATTTTGAATTACGTTTCTGCAACTAATGGGAATATCGCCTTCGTAACGTGGGCTGTAATTACCTCATTAAAAAACAAAGCTAATATTTAAATGTGTTTCCCAATCTTTTTAAATTACCAAATTCCATCATAACTGCCAGGAATGTTGTGCCATTCATTTGTATTCACAGTAAGAATATGGCGCTATTTCTCCAGATCATGTGACCTCGCAACTATTTTCTTCCGGTTGTCCCACCTCTCACGCGACATTTATAGTTGCCTTGTTACACTATACGATCAAAAGTATCCTATCATCCCCTCCCCTCCCCCCCCACCCCCACCGCCCCGAAAAAATATACGTTTTTCATATTAGGTGCATTGTGCTACCACCTACTGCCAGGTACTCCATATAAGGGACTTCAGTAGTCATTTGACATCGTGAGAGAGCAGAATCGGGCGCTCCGTGGAACTCACGGACTTCGAACGTGGTTAGGTGATTGGGTGTCACTTGTGTCATACGTCTGTACGCGAGATTTCCACATTACTAAACATCCCTTGGTCCACTTCTTCCGATGAGATAGTTAAGTGAAAACGTGAAGGGACACGTATAGCACAAAAGCGTACGGGCTGAACTCGTCTGCGACAGTTCAAATGGTTCAGGTGGCTCTAAGCACTATGGGACTTAACATCTGAGGTCATCAGTCCCCTAGACTTAGAACTACTTAAACCTAACTAACCTAAGAATATCAAACACAGCCATGCCCCAGGCAGGATACGAACCTGCGACTGTAGCAGCAGCGCGGTTCCGGACTGAATCGCCTAAAAGCGCTCGGCGACAGGGGCCGGCTGCCGACGGTGGAAGAAGGTCGTAATGTGTAATAGGCAGACATCAATCCAGACCACCACGCAGGAATTCCAAACTGCATCAGGATCCACTGCAAGTACTATGACAGCTAGATGGGAGGTGAGGAAACTTGGATTTCATGGTCGAGTGGCTACTCATAAGCCACACATCACGCCTGGAAATGCCTAACGACGCCTCGCTTGGTGTAAGGAGCGTAAATATTGAACAGTGCAAAAACGTTGTGTGGAGTGATGAATCACGGTACACAATGTGGCTATCAGATGGCAGGGTGCGGATATGGCGAATGCCCGATGAATGTCATCTGCCAGCGAGTGTAATGCCAACAGTAATATTTGGAGACGGTGGTGTTATGGTATGGTCGTGTTTTTCATGCAGGGGGTTGCACCGCTAGTTGTTTTGCTGGCACTATCTCAGTACAGGCCTACACTGATGTTTTAAGCACCTTCTTGCTTTCTCACTGTTGAAGAGCAATTCGGGGATGGCGACTGCATCTTTCAACACGGTCGATCACGTGTTCATAATGCACGACCTGTGACGGAGTGGTTACACGGCAATAACACCCTTGTAATTGACTGGCGTGCACAGAGTACTGACCTGAATCCTATAGAACACCTTTGACTTGTTTTTGCGCAACGACTTAATGCAGACCTCACCGACTGACATCGATACCTCTCCTCAGTGCAGCACTCCATGAAGAATGGACTGCCATTTCCCAAGAAACCTTCCACCACCTGGCTGAACGTATGCCTGCGAGAGGTCGCACCAGTGTTTAAGAAGGGTAGTAGGAGTAATCCATCGAACTACAGACCTATATCATTGACGTCGGTTTACAGTAGGGTTTTGTAGCATATACTGTATTCAAACATTATGAATCACCTCGAATGGAACGATCTATTGATACGTAATCAGCATGGTTTCAGAAAACATAGCTCTTGTGCAATGCAGCTAGCTCTTTATTCGCACGAAGTAATGGCCGCTGTCGACAGGGGATCTCAAGTTGATTCCGTATTTCAAAATTTCCGGAAAGCTTTTGACACCGTTCCTCACAAGCGACTTCTAATCAAGCTGCGGGCCTATGTGGTATCGTCTCAGTTGTGCGACTGGATTCGTGATTTCCTGTCAGGAAGGTCGCAGTTCGTAGTAATAGACGGCAAATCATCGAGTAAAACTGAAATGATATCAGCATCCTGGGACCTCTGCTGTTCCTGATCTATATAAATGACCTGGGTGACAATCTGAGCAGTTCTCTTAAGTTGTTCGCAGATGATGCTGCAATTTACCGTCTAGTAAGGTCATCCGAAGACCAGTATCAGTTGCAAAACGATTTAGAAAAAATTGCTGTATGGTGTGGCAGGTGGCAGTTGACGCGAAATAACGAAAAGTATGAGGTGATCCACGTGAGTTCCAAAAGAAATCCGTTGGAATTCGATTACTCGATAAATAGTACAAATCTCAAGGCTGTCAATTCAACTAAGTACCTGGGTATAAAAATTACGAACAACTTCAGTTGGAAAGACCACATAGATAATATTGTGGGGAAGGTGAGCCAAAGGTTGCGTTTCATTGGCAGGACACTTAGAAGATGCAACAAGTCCACTAAAGAGACAGCTTACACTACACTCGTTCGTGCTCTGTTAGAATATTGCTGCGCGGTGTGGGATCCTTACCAGGTGGGATTGACGGAGGACATCGAAAGGGTGCAAAAAAGGGCAGCTCGTTTTGTATTATCACGTGATAGGGGAGAGAGTGTGGCAGATATGATACGCGAGTTGGGATGGAAGTCATTAAAGCAAAGACGTTTCTCGTCGCGGCGAGATGTATTTACGAAGTGTCAGTCACCAACTTTCTCTTCCGAATGCGAAAATATTTTGTTGCACCCAACCTACATAGGTAGGAATGATCATCAAAATAAAATAAGAGAAGTCAGAGCTCGAACAGAAAGGTTTAGGTGTTCGTTTTTCCCGCGCGCTGTTCAGGAGTGGAATGGTAGGGAGATAGTATGATTGTGGTTCGATGAACCCTCTGCCAAGCACTTAAATGTGAATTGCAGAGTAGTCATGCAGATGTAGAGGTACGTGAGTGGAACCTGTCATCAAGACTAAATGTTGACCAATACCATAGTGGACTCCATCATTACCGATGGAGGGCGCCACGAACTTGTAAGTCATTTTGAGCCAGATGTCCGGGTACTTTTGATCACTTAGTGTGTCTCATAGTTCTTGTAAACATCGCATATGCTAAACAAGGTAGGTTTCACCTTCATTACACAATGATGAATTTTTATTCTGGTGATTATTCTTAACAGAGTATGCTGGCAACTGTACTTGACAGGAGATTGATTCTGTGCTGGGGTAAGCTGCCGCCACCACACCAGTCGCTAAAGAAGTTACAACAAGATCGATAATAGGCGTTGAATCAAGCGCACCTACCAGGAGAGAGGCCAAAGACAAACTCGCAAGCAACGATCAGCCAACGCCCTCTCGATCACAAGTAATTAGATCGCCACTGCAGACCGGAGGTCCCAGATTTACAGTCAGCCAGTCGGAGACAGTCAGTCGCAGTCGTAGTCAGCTCAGTTACTAGCTGACTCACTATTCTAGTTGGTGTCTGACAGTTCACGAAACTGGCTAAGAGTGTGTAGTGTTTATAGCAGGACTTGAACATCTCCAGCAGTGAGGCTAACGTGTACTATTGCGGAAGAGATTGTACCACAACACATGGACTACCTGTAACACAAGTAGCTTTCTGTTGTGGTAAATAAAAAACCACGATAATACATGTTGTGTTGTAGACTGCCAATACCGGCCACCACATAACATCCTCTACCTTGCTTCCCCTGGTAGAAACTCTACAATGTCAACGACGACGCAAAAGATTGTTTCATAGTCTGCGAGTACGAAATAAAGGTATATATACAGTATATAACGTCTCAATAACTGGTTAACATTAACTGATTTCTCACATTCTCATTACAGATTACTTTGACTTCAACAACATGGTATTTTGTTGCATCGTCCTTAACGGTATAAAACCGGAACGACAATCAGATTCTGGCAGACGAGAGATAAGCGGTCAGAACAGACGCGACTACTCCGAATTTCTAACTCAGCACTACCAATTTCGTCGTCTTCTCGCAGACGCCTGAGGTTGATGCAGACGTTACTGGTCACCTTAACCAAACATCATATTTTCGATCCATGTGACTTGCAAGACTATTTGATGATAGCGACATCTCGTATATTTAGGATACATGCAGTAACGTGAAGCCACGTCTACAGATGTCAACGGTATTCTGATATCTCTATTAGCTCATAGCAACCGGGCATATTAGTGAGTCGGTGTAACGGAGGTCTCATGCATGCAGCTCTGCTCCAGAGTTGTCTCTGCAAAGCAGTTCATCTCTCACAACAAAAGTGATTTCAGTGAAGAGTAATGACACACAACGGATTGTCATAATCGTCTTTCTACAACCAGTTCATATTGGACCAACAGACCTCCACTGCGAAATCCACCATTTATTTCACTAAGAGACTTTCAGGGAGCTATAAGGTAATTGCCTCTACGTTCCAGTCCAATGGATCGATATAGTATCCTATGGTACTCGCGGTGAACGAGACGGAACTTACGCTGTATCAACGCTATCCCCAGGTCGCTTTCTACAGCGCCATCTCGGTACACATCATTTCTAGCTTCTGAATTCACTCATAGCCTCGACAGTCTACAAGACAGAATCGGCGTGGTAATTCGTGTATTGCTATGACTGAAATGCAGCTCTCACTGAGCGAGTGAATCTATTACGTAATAAAAGTAGGAAAGGAAGCGCGAGACCTTTAACGCTCAGCACCACACAAAAATGTGCTCAGAAAGTATATAGCTCATCCCAGAAATAGAGTTAAGAGCGGTTTACATGCAAAACTACGAATCTTACCATGAGGGACATTTGAATGATGATATGTTAAAGGCCTAAGAATGGTAGGCCGAATTGTGTGGCCGAGCGGTTTTAGGTGCTTCAGTCTGGAACCACGCGGCCGCTACGGTCGCAGGTTCGAATCCTGCCTCGGGCATGTATGTGTGTGATCTCCTTAGGTTAGTTAGGTTTAATTAGTTCTAAGTTCTAGGGGACTGATGACCTCAGATGTTAAGTCCCATAGTGCTCAGAGCCATTTGAACCATTTTTGAACTTTGGTTACACGTGTAAACAAAATATAGATATAATAGTGTAAGGGTCCTGTAGCCACCTTTCATTGCCAACTCTCGTAGTGGTCAAGTCGGCAAAGAGGTTTCCGCTACTTGTGAGAAATCCACCTGCGTTAGGTTGGTGGCGGAAATGGCATCCTGGGGTTTTCCGGTCCACGCGGAGCGTGGAAGAGGCTGGAGAAGCGGGAGGCAGTCTGCCGCCGGTACGGGAAGCGTACACAGCTGTGCTCCAGTCGAAGAAGGGTGAGTTGGACTGACCGCGTGGCGCGTTGTCACATAGAGAGGGGAGCTTTTAGCTTTTGGTCTCGAATTTCGTCTTATAAAGATTTATTTGCTGGGTTGCAGCAGGGAATGCAAGGCTTTTGTAGACTTTCAGTTTGATTCCCAATGCAGTCTTGACTTTGATCCGTGAGAGGAACGCAGCACAAAGGAGTTGCATATGTTGAAGTGCCCTCGGTTCAGTGTGAATGTTTATGTGCCTAAAACTGTGTGTGTATGCTTCTAATCTTTTCCGGATCTTGGTAATTTTGTGATTAAAATTTGGCCACGGTCCATAGAAATTGTCTCCGCGGAGCGAGTGGGCACGCGAGTCTGTTATGAAACGTGTAGTATTTCACAAGCAATTGTACATAGTTAGCATGCAACAGCAGTCTATAGATGCACTACATCAATGTTTTAAGGAATAAATAATTTTGCCTTCAATCTTATCTTGTGTACCGATGTTACGTCGCCGTTACCTTCGCCATTTACCTTGTAGTTTTCCTTGTTGGCCCACCTATAGCGTTTCCATGTGCACAGGTGTAGTGTCGGCAGACTTGCCAACACTACGCACACTAATTGAAAGAGGCGGCCGAGATGCACGCGCTAACTCACGAAGGATGGCGTGAGGTCTGAAACAGGAGACTTAATGAATGTGATAAAGAAAATACGTATCTTTGGAATATACTTAACTTTTAATACATCCTTGTATACATCGTTCTTGATGAGACATCTGGAGATTGTGGCGATACAAGTGACTCTTTATATACAAGCTATTTAAGGCTAATGGCGCCTTGCTAAGTCGTAGCCATTACTTAGCTGAAGGCTATTCTAACTGTCTCTCGGCAAATGAGAGCAAAGGCTTCGTCCGTATAGTCGCTAGCAACGTCGTCGTACAACTGGGGCGAGTTCTCGTACGTCTCTCGAGACCTGCCGTGTGGTGGCGCTCGGTCTGCGATCACACAGTGGCGACACGCGGGTCCGACATGTACTAATGGACCGCGGCCGATTTAAGCTACCACCTAGCAAGTGTGGTGTCTGGCAGTGACACCACAACAGGTGTAGTGATTAGTGTCCCTTTTTTTTATCTGAAGCCGGCCGAAGTGGCCGTGCGGTTAAAGGCGCTGCAGTCTGGAACCGCAAGACCGCTACGGTCGCAGGTTCGAATCCTGCCTCGGGCATGGATGTTTGTGATGTCCTTAGGTTAGTTAGGTTTAACTAGTTCTAAGTTCTAGGGGACTAATGACCTCAGCAGTTGAGTCCCATAGTGCTCAGAGCCATTTGAACCATTTTTTTTTTTTATCTGAAACAAATGCTCTGGAATAGATCGTGTTTTCACGAATCTTGCTGCAGGCTGCACTTACGCATGGTGTTCACGCCCTCTTTACTTTACTCAATATTTGATTCACGGGAAGAATGCCTGGATCATATTAATAACTACATCCCATTCTTTATCAATGACTTTACAATGAATGTTCTTTTGTGAGTTTTTCTTATTAATAAATTAAGTAATTTTCCGACTCAGTGCTACCTCTTCTTTGTCGTGTGGCTAGAGTTGGTGGCGACCCTATCTTTTATATTGATTTCAGTGTCAAATAGCATTTTCTTATTCAAAGTGCGCGTGGCTCTTTTAGCTATCAGGATACATTCAAAGGGCGCTTCATGCTTCTTGCACATAGCGTCCTTTTATTCACGCTACTTACAATAGGACCAAAAACCCGCTTGTTTCAATGTCATGACTCGACGCAACATTTCGCTCTGCTTAAAATAATTTCCCTCTCTGATCAAGAAATGTTTTCAGCTGACATGATAGCGTAATGCTGAAAATTAAAAAAATAAATAAATGATACTGTCGCACAGCTACTGAGTTTTCAAAGTGCAGGTGTGGCATTTCCATAAGGTTCTCAAAGCATAATGGAACAGAACAATATACACAACTGATTACAGCCACTCTCACATTCAGCATCACTTCCGCGTTCAAGCTGGTTATGGCACTGACATACCAACACAACGTAACTAGGGTGACGTTTGACATTGGAGTGCCTGAATGCGGAAGTGAATCTGAACGTAAAAAAGTAGCTTTCGTCATATGTTCATGTCGCTCTGTTCCGCTTTGCTTTGAAGAATGAATAGGTATACAACAATATAATGTCAACAGAAAAAGGTTCTTGTTCAGATAGCTTAAATACTTTAAGCAGGAGGAAATATAGCAATAAGTCACGACGCTGAAATACCTGTGTTTTTGTTCGTATTATATCCACAATTTGATACTTCGCTTTACCAAAGTTCCTCTCTTAGACCTCGAATAGGTGATAATTTAAATGTCTCTCGTGGTAAGATGCGCGGTTTTGCATGCGAATGGCTCATTTCCTTGTTTTTGGGGTAAGCGATTTATATTATAAGCACGATTTCGTGCGATTCTGAGCGTTAGTGGTCACGCACTTCCGTTGTAAGTGACCGAGCGGCTGAAACGAAGATAATCGGAACCACGATTTTATCTGGAAGAGGAGGTTCCACGAACAGTGCTATTCAAAACGACGAGCACTGCGATCGCTACAAGAGCAAAATAGCTGCCCAATAACCAGGTACACTAACACATATGCTACGTTGTTGCACAGTTTATTCCGATAACTGCATTCCACACTACGAAGTACAACTGCAAAGTCACCTCTGTCGGATCCTGTGGCACCATGAGTCCAATAAACATAAGTCAGATCACTTTGTTATTGGCTGTGTCTTTCACAACTACCAGTTATCTGCCTGAGTATGTGCTCCATATAATCCGAAATGCGCGTCGTTTCCCCTAGCCTTGCGTAACCCCGTTTCTCTGCTGATACCTTTCCGTGACTTTCAAAGAGCCCAGTCCATGTTCACGTTTCCTTCTCGACCTACATTTCTATTGGTCTCTCGTAAAGTTTTGTAAGCTGAATTTTGTCGGTCACTTCTTGGGTTGTGCTTCATGGTTTACCCATGCCTAAGATTAAACATACGGTTGCTGATACTGTAAACAGGCAGCACGCAGTTGTGACATTTATTTAGTTTCTCTTTGAATCGCATAAAACAACTTCGGCGAGGCGTAAGAGATATATGGCACTGATATACAAAGGGAAATCGAACATGAACGGGAACTATTTTTTTAAACTTTATTAAGTCAATCAAAACAAGAATACGCCCACATCATTTTTTCGAAATACTCCTGACCTCGCTGCATGTTTTCTGCATCGAACTGGCAACTATTTTATGCCATCCTCAAAGAAAGAAGGAAGATATGTCCGCAGCAACTCGCTCACGAACTCCACTACAGCTGCGTTGTTATCAAACCTGTGTCCTCCAACTTCTTCTTTCAACGGCTGAAACATATCGTAGTCGCAGGGTGATAAATCTGGGCTGTAAGGAGGATGTCCGATAGTTACTCAATGAAACACCTCCAGTAATTTCTCGTTAAAGTAGCGGAGTGCGGCCATGCATTGTCGTGCAGGAGATTCACGATTCGGCTTGGTGATCGGCGTCGTTTGATGCGGTTTGCGGCTTTTGCCTGAACCAGAAGTCAGCATCTAGTGCAATAAGGTCCTGTGCGGCACGAATGTACTCTTATGTGATGCTTGTTAGGGGTCATATTTGGTGTAGTACGTTCTTCACAGCTCCAGTCGTACCACCAAAGTTTTAGCCATTCATACATTTGGGTCTTTGAAAGGGTTTTTTCTCCAAGCTGTGCACGGATATTTCTCAAGAGTTCGGTAGATTTTGTGCCTTCGTTCGAGAGAAATTTGAAAACAGACTTGTGTATTCTTGCTCGTACGTGCTTGCCTGCTTCGGGCGCTCGCGTAGCAGTAACTGCGGTATCATAATGCTATTCCAAATATCTCCACCAACATGGTCGCACCCACTTCCGTCCACTGTCACAGCGACCAGATTTAAATATTTCATACACCGTCCCTATATTACTCTGTAATGTGTTTCTGTTTCAAAAATGTCAGACATTTCGCGTCAGTGGTCCGTCCAAGACTAATGTTAGACTCTACGTTCACTTTGTGACTCTACGAACACGATAGTCTGCAACCGATCGTAAAACATATGTATTCAGTGGTACCAGCTCTACGAGGGAAATATATTACTCACGTCAGACTGAATCTGCCTGCTTGGAATACGTTCTCAATCTTCCATCATGAAGTCCGCTTCCGCAGCTGACTGTCATGTTGTGAGCCTGGGTTAGATTTCTTGTACTGCGAGGGATTTTTCATTGGTGGGAAGACGCACGGCGTGCACTCAGCCTTGTGAGGCCAACTAGGAGCTACTCGACCGATTAGTAGTGATTCCAATGTCAAGAAATCCGGCAACGACCAGGAGAGTGGTGTGCTAGTCCATACCGCATCCGATGACACCCTTGGTATAGGAAGACACTGCGGTCGGTCAGGACTAATTGTCCCGTCTAAGACCGGAACGTGAAACTTCACCTTGTATCTTCAAATATCAAACAAAACCAGAAAACATTTCTTACTTGAATGTTGACGATGAAGTTCGCTGCCAGTTAGGACACTGTTCTCCTAGACAGCTGGCAGTGGGGTTGAGAACATGCTCTGTCGTTCGAGAGGAGACAAGACTCCAGAATCTAAGCAATACTGATTCACGTTTCCCTACATCAGGTGAGGTGAGTGCTAAGTTGATTCCTTCCACAAGGCCATGACCGACTGCTCCTCCCGTCCTTCTCAAACTCACCTTTTGTTCCGTCCCTAACGATCCCGCTGTCAATGAGCGCAGAAATAATTATGTAATTCCTTAGGTGCGTTGTTATTGACGACATACTCTTACTGCTATATGGTGTCAATTCAGAAGGATACTGTTGGTGAGCCTAAATTATAGATGCCACAATAGTGTGAAATTTTTGCAGCCTACCTGGCTATGGCTAGGTTGGAAACGTACCTTATGGAGGGTTAGGTCTTCGGCGAAATACTAAATACTACTTTAGCAATGCAACTGTACAGCAGTAAATCAGCCCGTTTTGGTATATTATTTACCAGTGGTACTGAATCACCAAATGAAAGATTAAATATCGCCTCCCTCTCCTCTCGAACCATCTCTCTCTCTCTCTCTCTCTCTCTCTCTCTCTCTCTCTCTCTCTCTCTCCCGTAGGGAAATGGAAATTGTCGAACGGGGAGTGGGTATTGCCCGAAGACAACGTGCAGTACGTTGTGCAAAACCCTTTCACTGCCGAGAGGGAAAGAAGTGGGCAATATTTTTTAAACAAGTACGCAGCTCCACAGGTAAATGCGAAGCAGTAGTGAAATTTTTGATGCCATTGTACACCGTTAGCGAAGCGTATTTAGACTGAGGAGGGTTAACGGAGGAAGGCAAGCTCAGGCTGGCCGTGGCTGGCTCACTTGGAACAAACAACTAATGCAAACAAGCTACCTTCTCGCGTTTTGTCCTTGGTTTGTACAGATGCGGTCGAGGTACCAAATTTCCTGAGTGCCGCCTCAGGACGGCTAAAATACGTAAAGAAAGGATGGAATCTGTCCGTGTCATAAACAGGGCCTAATAGTAAGCATACCTCCGACTCGTGAACACACGTTGACAGAAAGATACTTTTTAAATAAAGCTGGACTTAAACATGCGAATCGATAGACAAAAGAAACAAGGAGTGTCACGCTGACAAGGTGGGAACGGAGTGTGAAAGCCGGTGGCTCAGTCGAATTGTTGTTGTTGTTGTGGTATTCAATCCTGAGACTGGTTAGATGCAGCTCTCCATGCTACTCTATCCTGTGCAAGCTTCTTCATCTGCCAGTACCTACTGCAGCCTACATCCTTCTGCATCTGCTTAGTGTATTCATCTCTAGGTCTCCCTCTACGATTTTTACCCTCCACGCTGCCCTCCAATACTAAATTGGTGATCCCTCGATGTCTCAGAGCATGTCCTACCAACCGATCCCTTCTTCTAGTCAAGTTGTGCCACAAGCTCCTCTTCTCCCCAATTCTATTCAGTACCTCCTCATTAGTTATGTGATCTACCCATCTAATCTTCAGCATTCTTCTGTAGCACCATATTTGGAAAGCTTCTATTCTCTTCTTGCCTAAACTATTTATCGTCCACGTTTGACTTCCATGCATGGCTACACTCCATACAAATACTTTCAGAAACGACATCATGACACTTAAATCTACACTCTATGTTACCAAGTTTTTCTTCTTCAGAAACGCTTTCCTTGCCATTGCCAGTCTACTTTTTATATCCTCTCTACTTAGACCATCATCAGTTATTTTGCTCCCCAAATTGCAAAACTCCTTTACTACTTTAAATGTCTCATTTCCTAATCTAATTCCCTCAGCATCACCCGACTTAATTCGACTACATTCCGTTATCCTAGTTTTGCTTTTGTTGATGTTCATCTTATATCCTCCTTTCAAGACACTTTCCATTCCGTTGAACTGCTCTTCCAAGTCCTTTGCTGTCTCTGACAGAATTACAATGTCATCGGCGAACCTCAAATTTTTATTTCTTCTTCATGGATTTTAATTCCTACTCCGAACTTTTCTTTTGTTTCCTTTACTGCTTGCTCAATATACAGATTGAATAACATCGGGGAGAGGCTACAACCCTGTCTTACTCCCTTCCCAACCACTACTTCCCTTTCATGTCCCTCGACTCTTATTACTGCCATCTGGTTTCTGTACAAATTGTAAATAGCCTTTCGCTCCCTGTATTTTACCCCTGCCACCTTCAGAATTTGGAAGAAGGTACTCCAATCAACATTGTCAAAAGCTTTCTTCAAGTCTACAAATGCTAGAAACGTAGGTTTGCCTTTCCTGAATCTTTCTTCTAAGATAAGTCGTAGGGTCAGTATTGCCTCACGATTTCCAACATTTCTACGGAATCCAAACTGATCTTCACGGAGGTCGGCTTCTATCAGTTTTTTCATTCGTCTGCAAAGAATTCGCGTTAGTATTTTGCAGCTGTGACTTATTAAACTGCTAGTTCGGTAATTTTCACATCTGTCAACACCTTCTTTCTTTGGGATCGGAATTATTATATTCTTCTTGAAGTCTGAGGGTATTTCACCTGTCTCATACTTCTTGCTTACCAGATGGTAGAGTTTTGTCAGGACTGGCTCTCCCAAGGCTATCAGTAGTTCTAATGGAATGTTGTCTACTCCCGGGTCCTTGTTTCGACTCAGGTCTTTCAGTGCTCTGTGAAACTCTTCACGCAGTATCATATCTCCCATTTCATCTTCATCTACATCCTCTTCCATTTCCATAATATTGTCGTCAAATACATCGCCCTTGTATAGACCCTCTATATGCTCCTTCCACCTTTCTGCTTTCCCTTCTTTGCTTAGAACTGGGTTTCCATCAAAGCTCTTTATATTCATGCAAGTGGTTCTCCTTTCTCCAAAGGTCTCTTTAATTTTCCTATAGGCAGTATCTACCTTACCCCTAGTGAGATAAGCCTCTACATCCTTACATTTGTCCTCCAGCCATTCCTGCTTAGCCATTTTGCACTTCCTGTCGATCTCATTTTTGAGACGTTTGTATCCCTTTTTTCCTACTTCATTTACTGCATTTTTTATATATTCTCCTTTCATCAATTAAATTCAATATTTCTTCTGTTACCCAAGGGTTCCCCCCATGAACCATGGACCTTGCCGTTGGTGGGGAGGCTTGCGTGCCTCAGCGATACAGATAGCCGTACCGTAGGTACAACCACAACGGAGGGGTATCTGTTGAGAGGCCAGACAAACGTGTGGTTCCTGAAGAGGGGCAGCAGCCTTTTCAGTAGTTGCAAGGGCAACAGTCTGGATGATTGACTGATCTGGCCTTGTAACAATAACCAAAACGGCCTTGCTGTGCTGGTACTGCGAACGGCTGAAAGCAAGGGGAAACTACGGCCGTAATTTTTCCCGAGGGCATGCAGCTTTACTGTATGATTAAATGATGATGGCGTCCTCTTGGGTAAAATATTCCGGAGGTAAAATAGTCCCCCATTCGGATCTCCGGGTGGGGACTACTCAAGAGGCTGTCGTTATTAGGAGAAAGAAAACTGGCGTTCTACGGATCGGAGCGTGGAATGTCAGTTCCCTTAATCGGGCAGGTAGGTTAGAAAATTTGAAAAGGGAAATGGATAGGTTAAAGTTAGATATAGTGGGAACTAGTGAAGTTCGGTGGCAGGAGGAACAAGACTTCTGGTCAGGTGACTACAGGGTTATAAACACAAAGTCAAATAGGGGTAACGCAGGAGTAGGTTTAATAATGAATAGGAAAATAGGAACGCGGGTAAGCTACTACAAACAGCATAGTGAACGCATTATTGTGGCCAAGATAGATACGAAGCCCACACCTACTACAGTAGTACAAGTTTATATGCCAACTAGCTCTGCAGATGACGAAGAAATTGAAGAAATGTATGATGAAATAAAAGAAAATATCCAGATAGTGAAGGGAGACGAAAATTTAATAGTCATGGGTGACTGGAATTCGAGTGTAGGAAAAGGGAGAGAAGGAAACGTAGTAGGTGAATATGGATTGGGGCTACGAAATGAAAGAGGAAGCCGCCTGGTAGAATTTTGCACAGAGCATAACTTAATCATAGCTAACACTTGGTTTAAGAATCATGATAGAAGGTTGTATACATGGAAGAACCCTGGAGATACTAAAAGGTATCAGATAGATTATATAATGATAAGACAGAGATTTAGGAACCAGGTTTAAAATTGTAAGACATTTCAAGGGGCAGATGTGGACTCTGACCACAATCTATTGGTTATGACCTGTAGATTAAAACTGAAGAAACTGCAAAAAGGTGGGAATTTAAGGAGATGGGACCTGGATAAACTGAAAGAACCAGAGGTTGTACAGAGTTTCAGGGAGAGCATAAGGGAACAATTGACAGGAATGGGGGAAAGAAATACAGTAGAAGAAGAATGGGTAGCTTTGAGGGTTGATGTAGTGAAGGCAGCAGAGGATCAAGTAGGTAAAAAGAAGAGGGCTAGTAGAAATCCTTGGGTAACAGAAGAAATATTGAAATTAATTGATGAAAGGAGAAAATATAAAAATACAGTAAATGAAGCAGGCAAAAAGGAATACAAACGTCTCAAAAATGAGATCGACAGGAAGTGCAAAATGGCTAATCAGGGATGGCTAGAGGACAAATGTAAGGATGTAGAGGCTTATCTCACTAGGGGTAAGATAGATACCGCGTACAGGAAAATTAAAGAGACCTTTCGAGATAAGAGAACCACTTGTATGAATATCAAGAGCTCAGATGGAAACCCAGTTCTAAGCAAAGAAGGGAAAGCAGAAAGGTGGAAGGAGTATATAGAGGGTCTATACAAGGGCGATGTACTTGAGGACAATATTATGGAAATGGAAGAGGATGTAGATGAAGATGAAATGGGAGATATGATACTGCGTGAAGAGTTTCACAGAGCACTGAAAGACCTGAGTCGAAACAAGGCCCCCGGAGTAGACAACATTCCATTGGAACTACTGACGGTCTTGGGAGAGCCAGTCCTGACAAAACTCTACCATCTGGTGAGCAAGATGTATGAAACAGGCGAAATTCCCTCAGACTTCAAGAAGAATATAATAATTCCAATCCCAAAGAAAGAAGGTGTTGACAGATGTGAGAATTACCGAACAATCAGTTTAATAAGCCACAGCTGCAAAATACTAACGCGTATTCTTTACAGATGAATGGAAAAACTAGTAGAAGCCGACCTCGGGGAAGATCAGGCTGGATTCCGTAGAAATACTGGAACACGTGAGGCAATACTTACCTTACGACTTATCTTAGAAGAAAGATTAGGGAAAGGCAAACCTACGTTTCTAGCATTTGTAGACTTAGAGAAAGCTTTTGACAATGTTGACAGGAATACCCTCTTTCAAATTCTAAAGGTGGCAGGGGTAAAATACGGGGAGCGAAAGGCTATTTACAATTTGTACAGAAACCAGATGGCAGTTATAAGAGTCGAAGGACATGAAAGGGAAGCAGTGGTTGGGAAGGGAGTAAGACAGGGTTGTAGCCTGTCCCCGATGTTATTCAATCTGTATATTGAACAAGCAGTAAACGAAGCAAAAGAAAAATTCGGAGTAGGTATTAAAATCCATGGAGAAGAAATAAAAACTTTGAGGTTCGCCGATTACATTGTAATTCTGTCAGAGACAGCAAAGGACTTGGAAGAGCAGTTGAACGGAATGGATGGTGTCTTGAAGGGAGGATATAAGATGAACATCAACAAAAGCAAAACGAGAATAATGGAATGTAGTCGAATTAAGTCGGGTGATGTCGAGGGTATTAGATTAGGAAATGAGACACTTAAAGTAGTAAATGAGTTTTGCTATTTGGGGAGCAAAATAACTGATGATGGTCGAAGTAGAGAGGATATAAAATGTAGACTGGCAATGGCAAGGAAAGCGTTTCTGAAGAAGAGAAATTTGGTAACATAGAGTGTAGATTTAAGTGTCAGGAAGTCGTTTCTGAAAGTATTTGTATGGAGTGTAGCCATGTATGGAAGTGAAACATGGACGGTAAATAGTTTGGACAAGAAGAGAATAGAAGCTTTCGAAATGTGGTGCTACAGAAGAATGCTGAAGATTAGATGGGTAGATCACATAACTAATGAGGAGGTACTGAATAGGATTGGGGAGAAGAGGAGTTTGTGGCACAACTTGACCAGAAGAAGGGATCGGTTGGTAGGACATGTTCTGAGGCATCAAGGGATCACCAATTTAGTATTGGAGGGCAGCGTGGAGGGTAAAAATCGTAGGGGGAGACCAAGAGACGAATACACTAAGCAGATTCAGAAGGATGTAGGTTGCAGTAGGTACTGGGAGATGAAGAAGCTTGCACAGGATAGAGTAGCATGGAGAGCTGCATCAAACCAGTCTCAGGACTGAAGACCACAACAACAACAACCCAAGGGTTTCTACTAGCCCTCGTCTTTTTACCTCTTTGATCCTCTGCTGCCTTCACTATTTCATCCCTCAAAGTTACCCATTTTTCTTCTACTGTATTTCTTTCCCCCATTCCTGTCAGTTGTTCCCTTATGCTCTCCCTGAAACTCTGTACAACCTCTGGATAATTCTGTTTATCCAGGTCCCATCTCCTTAAATTCCCACCTTTTTGCAGTTTCTTCAGTTTTAGTCTACAGTTCATAACCAATAGATTGTGGTCAGAGTCCACATCTGCCCCTGGCAATGTCTTACAATTTAAAACCTGGTTCCTAAATCTCTGTCTTACCATTATATAATCTATCTGATGCCTTTTAGTATCTCCAGGCTTCTTCCATGTATACAACCTTATTTCATGATTCTTGAACCAAGTGTTAGCTCTGTGCAAAATTCTACCAGACGGCTTCCTCTTTCATTTCTTAGACCCAATCCATATTCACCTACTATGTTTCCTTCTCTCCCTTTTCCTACGCTTGAATTCCAGTCACCCATGACTATTAAATTTTCGTCTCCCTTCACGATTTGAATAATTTCTTTTATCTCCTCATACATTTCATCAATTTCTTCGTCATCTGCAGAGCTAGTTGGCATATGAACTTGTACTACTGTAGTAGGCGTGGGCTTCGTGTCTATCTTGGCCACAATAATGCGTTCACTATGCTGTTTGTAGTAGCTTACCCGTATTCCTATTTTTTATGCATTATTAAACCTACTCCTGCATTACCCCTATTTGATTTTGTATTTATAACCCTGTATTCACCTGACCAAAAGTCTTGTTCCTCCTGTCACCGAACTTCACTAATTCCCACTATATCTAACTTTAACATATCCATTTCCCTTTTTAAATTTTCTAACCTACCTGCCCGATTAAGGGATCTGACATTCCACGCTCCGATCCGTAGAACGCCAGTTTTCTTTCTCCTCATAACAACGTCCTCCTGAGTAGTCCCCGCCCGGAGATCCGAATGGGGGACTATTTTACCTCCGGAATATTTTACCCAAGAGGACGCCATCATCATTTAACCATACAGTAAAGCTGCATGCACTCGGGAAATATAACGGCTGTAGTTTCCCCTTGCTTTCAGCCGTTCGCAGTACCAGAACAGCAAGGCTATTTTGGTTAGTGTTACAAGGCCAGATCAGTCAATCATGAAGACTGTTGCCCCTGCAACTACTGAAAAGGCTGCTGCCCCTCTTCAGGAACCACACGTTTGTCTGGCCTCTCAACAGATACCCCTCCGTTGTGGTTGCACCTACGGTACGGCTATCTGTATCGTTGAGGCACGCAAGCCTCCCCACCAACGCCATGGTCCGTGGTTCACGGGGGGGGTGGTGTCGAATACACACTATAAACAACTTATGACGGACTGTTCTCGGTTAATTCCTGTGTTCTGATACAAGTCAACTTCTACTTTGGACGTCTATTAACGAATGATATGATAATTACGTGTAAAAACCAGCATGTATACAACCGTTTCAACTGTATCAACAACAGTGCTCTTGTCACATTATGAACCTTTCTTATAGTAATAGCCGGCCGGTGTGGCCGTGTGGTTCTAGGCGCTTCAGTCTGGAACCGCGTGACAGCTACAGTCGCAGGTTCCAATCCTGCCTCCGGCATGGATGTGTGTGATGTTCTTAGGTTTTAGTAGTTCTAAGTTCTAGGGGACTGATGACCACAGATGGTAAGTCCCATAGTGCTCAGAGCCATTTGAACCATTTTACAGTAACAATTTTGCTTTGGAGTTAATTTAAATTTGATAAGTTATATAACAGCTTGTGAACATATTTGTTAAATGACACATTATTATAACTAAAAGTCGTGATGATGTTCTGAACGGAACATTCCTGAAGTTTTTCCATTTTATTCTGCCACTGAAACTCCTGTAGGTATTTGTCTCGTCATTGCGGAAACTCACCGTACGTGATAGAGACATACGCTGTTATGTGAATTTTAGTAGTTCTATCTTCTCAGTCATTCTAAATATACGAAATGCTAGTACAGTTGTATTCGTGTTCGAAAGTAAGTTGACTCCCGAAACGCGTAATATCCCGTTTTGGTTGTAGAACCATCGTTTTCCGTCGTAAACTGCAGTACAGTGAAAGAACCTGTATGTTAAAAGAAATGAATATGCTTGTGCACCGAAAGGTATACGAAGAAGTTCCACACAGCGATAAGCTGAAACAGGTTTATCTGGCTGGCTGATTCGGGGGACGGAACCAAACAGCGAGATCATAGGTCCCATCCGATTAAGGAAGGATGGGGAAGGAAGTCGGTCGTGGCCTTTCACAGGAACCACCCCTGTATTTGGCTGACGCGACATCATATTTATGTAAACTGTCTCAAACAATGAGGAAGAAGTGTTTGATACTTGGGCTTCACGTGTTACGTAATATGAAACATAAAATGTTTTTACGATTAATTTAAATATTTCCTCAACCGAAAGATGAAAAATATCAGTGCTCTGCTACGTTGGATGAGTAAATATGGAAAAATTAGTCGAAATACGATAGATATGTGCAAAAAAATTTGCGATTACGCTAGGACTGGTAATGGAGAAATTGGGGTTCAGCCATGTTATCGTTAAAACCATCATTCACAAAGATTCAGGTGCGTGGAACACAGTCTGAAGCATAGCATTGTATGGAAGAAAAACTGGAAGGGAGAGGACAAGGAAGATTTCACATATGGTTTTACAGATGGGAAACGCTGACTGTAACAGAGATAAGACGACAGCACTTGTGTCAAGAGCCGGCAGATGTGGCCGAGCGGTTCTAGGCGCTTCAGTCTGGAATTGCGCAACCGCTCCGGTCGCAGGTTCGAATCCTGCCTCGGGCAGGGATGTGTGTGATGTTCTTAGTTTAGCTAGGTTTAAGTAGTTCTAAGTTCTAGGGGACTGATGACCTCAGATGTTAAGTCCCATAGTGCTCAGAGCCATTTGAACCATTTTTTTGTGTCGAGACATCAGGTAAATCGTCTGTTGTACTAGAGGGGGCTGCAGGGGGGACGCGAAATTAAAGGTGAGAACTGAATTGGATCATTCAAGTAATCACGAGAGGAAGCCCTGACAGGTAGCATCAAACCATTATTGAGACTGATGATATGAAACTTAAAGGACAACTATTCAAAACGTGTGCTGTGCAAATGGACTGAGGGGGCAGAAGGCAACACGTCTGGAAACTGCTGGAGGTTTATTATAACAGGTTATCGAAATCTATCTTTACTGAAAGTCTTCACAGCAAGGAACTATATACGCTGCTACCCAACGGATAAACTGTAGGATTTTCAGCCGACACGTCCTCAGTGGACAGCAATCTGCATCGTGGTCTATAAACGTGTGAAGACGAGAGAGAGCAAGTTCTAGAAAATTTCAAAGAAATTAAGCAATTTTGTACACTTTACAAAAAGTGTATTGTGTCAAATGGAGTTCTCTTAAGGCAACGAAAGAATATGCTGTTTACGCACCTTGTATGTAATTATACTGACACAGGTTTGTCGAGGTGTAGTGCACTAATACATTGGCGAAAACCTGAATTAGGGACAGGTATAGGGACTGGAATATTTGTGGGTGCACGTAACAGAAGCGTTATACTGACAGACTCGAGACTGGCACGAGGATAGGAGAAGCCAATGTATTTCATCCGTATCAATTCATTCCATGTCTAACGAAGTGCTAGAGCTGAATTATTCTGTCCCCGTTATATCCAAGTTCTGCAGCAAGTAGTTAGAAAACCTCTATTTCGACAAGGTTAGGTACTGGGGTCTCCGACACGTGTCCGACAAGCGCCGCAGTAGGTTACCCCAGAATGTAAAAACGGTTACAATGGCCAACACGCTACAGGTCACTCGTCATTTCGGTGCTGGACAGAAACATATGGCCATCTGTGCCATTCAGAAACAGTTGCTCGTTGTAACGATGCGGAAACCACCGACCTCACCACTACATATTCCGACCGCACTTACGGTCAATTGACGTGGTAATAGACGACGGATCACTCGCACCAAATGGGTATGGTTTCAGTCGACGGTAGCGTAATCGTATCGAATAAATTTACATGCAGTAAAATCACAACGTCTGTACTGCTGGCATTCGGTCTACACTGATCAACCACAAGTGCAGGTCTATTAGCTGTTCGTCTAGATAAAGACTGCACATAAAGATTGCGGTATATTAGACCCTATCCCGTCATTCCTGAAATACCGCAGCCGTTTATTAAAATTGAACAGATATGTTGATAATTGAATAGCCCTAGAAGTCACCTGGTCTCAATTCTAAGCAGTTCGACGGATGTTGCAAGTGACATCGTGAAACGTGTAAACACGGTTTCTGAGTAGTGAGTGCATCTGTATGTCGGGAAAGTCATGCCATGTGGAGGGGCTGTCATGCTAGTAGGCAGTTGCGCCAAATTCGACTGTTATTCTGAGTAAACGTAACAGTGAGTTTAGGCAGATGATGATGATATTCAACAGTTGCAATTGTGAGAACCCGTCACGAAGTGGGAGTACCTCCGTTAGTCTAGCATCTCACAGTGTTTTAGGTATGACAAGCACATATGCTGCTCCGTGTTATGTGGTAATCTGTTGCCAGACAGGGCTGCCAGAGCCAGATAATCTCCGTAAACCGTCATGTTACTACCAGCGTGAGCCAGTACATTTAAGCCAATGGAGAAACTTTTCGAAAATTCGTTGCCATCTATTCCGCATTTGCTTCTACATAACCTCTGAAATAAAAATATAATCTGAAAATGAATAAATATCTATGTTCTGTACTTTAAGACAGAAATCTATTTTGTATTGTACTTACGACCCGCCGGAGTTCATACTGGAAGAACTAAGACCGGAAGACTAGTTTGTATAACACGTAGCGAAGTATACAAAACTTCCTTATGGAACACTCTGTCTGTCAGGGAAAACCGTATCGAAGTCCTACAGTAGTTACTGGTATTAGCCGTAGCATACAGACAGAAGACCGCGGCAGGAGACTTTAACACTGAAAACAACAATACTCCCATAAGAACGGCCTCTACTAACATTAGCCTTTCAGTTAGTATTATAAGAGTTACACGCTCCATAAAAGGATAGAATAGACCTACATGAGCGGGACATTGTAACAGTACAGCTATATGCAGACATACTTAAAGAATGACGGCGATTTCATTTGTATATCGGATAGTGCTACCTTCGGCAGTCACGATTCGAAGGGAGGCGGCAAACACGTCGCATGAGGGTGTTACTGGAAATAAATACCCGGTCCTTCGGGCGCGACGATCAAATCTCTGCCTTTCTCTTGCCTCTAGTTTCGATTATGTAGACCACATACCACAAACATATCTTAGTACAGCAATGAAAGCACAAGACATACGCAAATACTTCTCAATAAACGAAACACTTCTCGTTATCACGGCTTTGTTGCCCACCGGCACATAAAGAATGATCTGACACCTTCCCAGCTATCCTTGTGAACTTTTACAGGAGATGATCTTGTGTCGTGTACAACTTTCTACATCCTGATTTTCTTCACATTCAACAAAACAGAGAATGAAAACTTATGTTACAAACCCGTCAGCTTCATTTCGGTTTTCAGCAAGTTTTGCAAAATCTTCCTCCCCAGTGGTCACATAAACATCTAAACCTTTATCTACCAACCACTTTCTCCACTAGTGCATCCTTTGAAGATGACAAAGCGTATGGCAGTGGGTGTTGACCAGGTCTCCATAAGTACGCACTTTCAACAAATTATGTTCTCCTTACTGCATTCTTTCTCTTCAGTATCTCATCCTATATGTCCATCACTAATTACTAATTTCCGTATCATCCATACTACCGCAGGTGTGCCTTAGGGCTCAATCCTTCCTTCGCTCATGCATATCCTCTGCACTGTTGATGTGTCTTAACCCCCTCCTCCGGTACACCTGACGGCACCGTCTTACTATCCCTATACTCCATTCATCACAAACAACAACGTTCCTCTTAACTTCATATCAAACTGACTGCCTCCTTGTGGAACCAGTGGATTCTCAGTAACGGAACTTCCAGGAGCCGGGTAGTAATTGTAGGATGAGCCAACCGTAATTCTTTTCTGCATGAACCTCAATATTTTCAGCCATCTTATCCTTTTAACTAAAATACCATCGACCATAAACTACTATAGAAATTCCATCTACTAACTATCCGACAAAAAGCCCATAATCATTAAAAGCACTAACCGGTCGATTATAGGAACTGCATCCCTCTACCATACTCTACATCTGCAAGGTTATATGCGAACAATCCCCCCTTATGCCACTGTAACCTTTTTTCTTTTTCCTCTGCCCGCAGGCGCGTCTTCTTCCGCGTTCGTGCTTAGTAGCCGCTCGCTTGGCCGATGGCGAAATCTCCGCCGGGTTTACACATTGTTTTCTCCCTTCTCTTAAGGCAGCTTCTGTACGTGCGTATCTCGATTGCTTTTCGGAACGAACGAGGGAAATAAGGGAAGAACACTGCGTGGAATGGGTTGAGGATTCCGGGACTGCACAAGATACTGGCGGCAATAACATAACGGGGCGAGGGAGAGGGCAGCGATACACGACAACAAGCGCGGTCGGATTAGGGGGATCTGGCCGCCTGCTGCCTCTGCCGTCTGCCTGTCCACGCCGCCACGACGGAGGAACAACTTTCAATCGTCTGTGTCGTGTTGCGATACACGGCGATAAACACAGCCAGGCACCAGAGGGGCAGTACATTGCATGGCAATCAGGTTGTTTAAACACGAACTACACTTGCTTGAGTGATACTGTCACAAAAAATCTTTCTCTCCTGATCAAATGCTTCCAATAATTCAAATCACTCTGCTACGTTCTCTTCAGCGTAAACAATGGAAGGAGTCTAACTGACTAACTTTGAGTGTTACGAAAGACTCACTGATAATTCATATTTAGTTGTGGAAGACACACTCTTTCAGATTTTCAGGATCTGCAGGTTGATAGCAGATTCTGAAAATTCTGTCGGAATCAAAGCGATGAGACATTCCAGATGCCTTCATCTCTGAAATGATCTTTCATCGGTTCTGCGCCTTTGTCCCTCAATTTTTAGGTTTACGGTGATATACATTTGCTCACATTTTGCGGAATATAGACTATTAAGAAGACATTTTGCGGAATATAGACTATTAAGAAAACTTCCGACTTAAATATTTCGGCGAACTTAGATTTTGATTATATAACGTGGGCCTTTTCAAAAATCAGAATGTTCACTGATATAGCTAACGACGAGAGACTGAAATGGGCACTGATTACGATATTGTGATACACGTTTCACATAATTTTCATATTTCACTCTTTGCCACTATTTTTCGCCTATATTACTGAAACTTTCAGTCACCCATGGCTACAACACAGAAAGATCTGCCTAGCAAAGCATGTCGAGACATACGATCGTAATGTGTCTGTTACGTCATCAGTCGTCTACAAACGTGAATATGTTGAGAGTAACCCTCATAATAACTACCTGACTCGCTGCGGCAAGTCTGGATAGTTAGCCAGAAGTTTTGCACAATCTTGTGATGACTGCATCCACATATAGCTCACAATCACTCAGTAATAGAGATATGTGGATTAGACTTCAACGTTCCACGAAACAGTACTCGCAGGTGATCGTGAAAATTGAAACACAAATAAGACTACCCGAAACATAGCTATAGGTGCAAGACGGGTTTGGGGGGGGGGGGGGGGTGGACGTAAAACAGTGTGCTGTCAGGAAGTGATTACAACTATAGAAAGATGGGTTATACGGAGTCTCAGTCGTATTTTCTCTTGCGTGACCGAAAGGTCAGTGATATGGCACGTTGAGTGACTTTAAAGCCATCGGAACAGCTGTAAATCTGAAGGCAAATATCGGTACGTCTCCCCGACGTCAAAGTGGCTCATTATCAGCATTTGAGTGAATTACAACACAACAGCGTATGTCCTACGACCACATTTCGCCCCAGTCTGCAGTGGACTCTTGAACGCTATCGCAGTCGTGAGAGTGACAAAATTTAGTATTTTTTGACATTTACCACTTCATCCTGCCTTGTTAGACTGTCACGCCGACTGCGGTATAGCACCAGTTATGTTGGTTTAAGTCACTCAACACGTCAACCCGTCTCCTACTTATTGAGGGCAATATGAATATCAACCTCTACCTCAGAGAAGTTTTTCATTGCGGGACACTACCCATTCTTTAGCTGATTTCAAAGGTCATTCGATTTTTTCGGGGGACTATGAACGGACACATGAGTTGAGGAAAGCACAAACTCCCTCGGCAAAACGAGAGGTGCAACTGTTCCAAATGCTCGCCCACTGAACATGCTGAGATTTGGTAGACAGTTACTTTCCTCCAGCTGATAGTGCTCTTGCTTCCTCAGTTCAAATTCAAACCGAGTGGTGCAACCACACGCGGGCCCTCACAATTCCATACCGTGATATTTAGTGTCTCATAGTACTGACCGATGCATAGTTCCTTGATCCTTCTTTTTCGAGTAATACCACTTAGCTAATTAGTGATATCAACTTCATTTCATTTATACTCATTTTTTCTTCAAGTTCCTATTTCCACTAGACTAATTATATTCAGGATGAGGCAGTTAAGGAAGCTAATCCTAAATATATCCAGAACGAGTAAATTAATCGAGGTCCTGTTTTCGCTAAGCTACAGCGAACAGTGTGCCTAATTTCCTGATGAATGCAAGAATGTTTACTTCTTCTATAATCACACTGTACACCAGATTTTGTGGCATTGAAGTGAGCATTCGAAGAGGACTTCGACGACTTGACATATGTAGTACTTGATCAACACAGCGTCGCAGTCCACTGAGCCGCTGTCAGAGAGACGCCTGCCCCACCTCATGCACGGTTTCTTGTTCTCCTTTGTGCTTGAAGCCCAGCAGTCTGTACTCTGCTACTGAAGTAACCAGATGACTTACTCGTGGAGCTAATAAGACATTCACAAACGTAGACAATGATTTTTTTATGGCAAATATTGGCAAACCCTTAAAGCAGCGTCGCGGTTGTGTGGTGACACGCTCTTTCTTTGTAAACATTGCCAAAATAAATTCGAGAAACAGTAAGCATAAGGAATAAGATAGATCACCAAAAAAGGAGAAACTAATAACATTTCAACAGCGGTTACACACACACTCACTATGAGGCAGCTTGAGTGTCCGACGGGGATCAGTGATTTGCGAATAATACGTTCCAACGCATTTTGTCCGTTTCACATTTCACTACATCAGTATCTTTTACAAGAATCGCAGTTCAGGGAATGGTGTCTTCGAGAAATGCAAAGTGATGTGGAATGTCCTAGGTCTGTAAGTGTGTAGTGTATTCTATGTGATTAGTTATATCTGATGTAACCTCCGCAACTTGCAGTTTTGTGTTATCAGACGTTTCATGGATCTTGAAACCGCATTATACACATCGTTTACTGACGTTCTCGAAATTATTGTTATTACTGGCTGATGGATATTGAGCTGTGTTTGTGTTGTTATGGTAAACTTTGAGATAAAGAAATGATACGGTGAACCATACAGCGGGCATCGTAGTCTTTCTCCTCTCCGACGTCGGACAGGCTACAATTAGTTTAACATTGTGCTTCAACTGATTGATTACGATCAACAGCGCCATATGTCCTTACTCTGAGAAAATGTGGAGATATTAAATTGGAACGTTGGTGCACATTGTGCTGATCAAATTTTGTATACAGCCTTATCTGCACACTTACCAGATATTGATGAAATTATCCTCAATCACCGGAGTTGAAACCGGCTGCTTTCTGTTGTAGCTTAACCTACGGCAGCGGCCATACATTATTAAAATAATGCATGTTTGGTAGAATCAAGAAACACAGAAATTACCTATTGACACAGTTTATGATTAAATCAAACTTTTCTTGACAACACGGAATTACACACTAGATGAAACAATACCAGGTAAAGTTATGATGCAATCTGAAAACAGTCGCAGTTTTACTTAGTTGTGGCCTCATTTAAGGTAAAATTCGGTTCAAGAGGCAAGCATAATACAAGATGAAAACGTGTGGAATTTTTTCAGGTAATATTTATTTACGTGGCTAGTAAAAACTGCTGGTAGTAATTTCAGTTCATTATAGTTAAAAATACAGATTTGAACAAACTTTTTTCGTACCAAAGAACACCAGTTAAGTCAGAAAGTGGGCTATTTCAACATTTTGAAACGTTTTTCTAAGTGCGCTGTTTTTGAAACATGCTTCCTTCAATGCAGCTGCAATGTGTTGGACGCGAAAGTGCTTTACTGCAAGAGCAGTGCATTGCGTGTTACTTCATGCACCAGTAAGTAGAATAACGAAATTATTTTAAAAAAGGTCTCACTTTACATATAAATTTTACAATAAAAATGTCCGTCGTTGCTTTTGTTTCCTCAATGGAGAAAAGCGTCTGTAATAGTACGCTTGGATGGAAAACATGAGGATTATTGATTCGGCTGCTGTCGTCATTCGTTTATTGTCATTTTTAGATTTTTGACGGGAAATCTGTCTATATTCGCTTCTGTTTCTCGATGTCATAGTTTCTGCAGTCGCTCTAAGCTGTGAGTAGTACAAATATGAGTCAAGTATATTAAATGAAGAATCAAAGGCCATCCAGAAAACTCTGTTTCAACATGATACGAAAAATGACCAACTTAAACTACAAATGACAGTGTTGTGAATTGGGTGTCTTATGGTAAAGTTATTTAATAAATAAGTAAACAATCCAAAGCAGTTTTATAATTTTAATTTGTTCCAGTAATTTACATGAAATATGAGTACGAAAATTTTGTTTACCTTTTAATTTAGCTCACAACTAAATACGAGAATTTCAAAGTGAGCAAAGGATTCTTTGTAACTATCTCATGCGACAGGTAATTGAGTACAGAATGACAGAGTTGTAAGCGTCACACGTGCTGCTAAGTGGACACAGCGCATTCGACAAGGCGAAATAACGATCGAGCGTCTCGATCCGGAATTAGCCCGACTACACGCTCCGCAGTGAGTTCCTAAGCTATTTATGTGACTCACTACGTGCGTCGGAGCTCTGACAAATAAACCGACCGCTTTCCATTTAAAGAAAGGTTAGGGTTCAAGCGCTAAGTCTGTGTCAATGCGACCATTCCGTCTTAAAATAGAAGTGGCGCCTCCGTGTGACGTTCGTGACTTCTCTCCGTGCGGGCCCCTCTCGTTGGCCAAACTGATACAAAACAGGCCGCGTAATCAGCACACTACGCGGAATTGTTGCAGGAATACGAGCTGTGTGCCAGTGCAGGAGCCGTTCTGGCGAGTGGGACTTTATTCCGGCAGGTGCTCTGAGAAGTCGTTTACGCAGCCGCACTGTTCTACTGTTCTGCCGCCTTACTAGCAGTTACTGCGTTTTACGGGTCGTCACAGTGTGACCGATAGCCCGAGATACGGCGCTACAGACCTCAGCTCTTCTACTGTGCGAAACACACCACCGTCTCAAGTCACGTTCTTTGTCTGTCGCTTTGCAATTTTCTGCGTAATGGGCAATCTAGAGACAGATCTTCTTAATTTCAGTCTCTTCTAGTCGCAATCAGATCTGTCCTTAAGTTTTCTTCTTTCCAGATAGGGAGCCTCTTCTAGTTTCTCTCCAGATAGTACGTACCAAATAGCTTTCCTCTTGCGAATCACACTCAGTATCAAGCTATTCTGACACCCAGAGTAAACAGGTGCGATTTATCGTCCTGTTCGAGTTTTACTAGAGGCACCATATGAAAAGTTTACTTTGTCAACCACCCACATATCAACGCTCTTGAAAAAAAAATGTGTTTGTAGAAAAACGTGTCCAAATATGACTAAACATTTTTAGACTATACGGTTATTATGATTCCAATTATTTACACATCATCGGATCGAGGAGATTGAGTGGAATTCTCTATCACAAGAACTCACCATCGAACCTGGGAAGCGTTTGAAATGTAGTTGGTTTATTCATAGTGAGGAAGTAATTTCGAGTTTATCATAAAAATAGGGATATACAATATATGAAAATTTGAAACATAGCAATATTTCTTGCGCCATTTTTATTTATCGATTATGCTACACCCTGCTATCCCGCAATTTCTTTTGAGTAATAACAAAGATTCTTGTGTTATGTAATGGCTGTGACTAAGTGGACGGTCAATGTGATGTGTGTACATAGTAATGGTAAAGAGGCTGATAAGATTTCAAAATAATAACTGAAAAATTTAGTTTTTGATTGTTCCTCTAAGAATCATCCTTTGTTCCTATCACGTGCAGCTGGTCCAACAACACCCAGAATAAAGAAGAAAAATTCATAGCCGGTATCAGCCTCGAGTCCCATAACCACTAGATCTTATCTGTCATTTTTATTGCTTCTAATTGTTGTATAGTGTCACATCGAAACAATCTGAACGCGTTTTCTTTCCTTTTCCCTCAGGGCCAAAGTCTGTGAGCAAATCATGGCTCTGCTGCAACAGTGGCACCTGCTTTCATAAAGGTACTGCCAGCCTTCTGATAAGCGATAACATTTTCCTGATGAATGCAGTGTTTCCAGTGGCAATGTCCAATTCAATGCCCTTTATTTATCAGGACCGTTATCAGACACTCTAAATTCAATATGTGGTCAACATTTTCTTGATGGTGATTGTCTATCAAGTTCAGCACTGCACTCATAGATCCTCCACTTCTATTTATTCTCCGCCTCTTTCATTGCCCCGTTTAATGTGCTTTTCAAGTTTTTTCCATGCAGCTACCGACACAAGGTCGCCTGCAAACCTAATTATCTCGACAATTGTCCTTCGTACTGTAAAATATTCTGTTGTTGCATTCCTTCATTTTGTACTGTGGCTCATACAGTTTACTCGTAAACAGAATCAGTGGCAGACAGTAACACTGACGTATACCTCCTTCTTCTACTCCTTTCTCCCCAGAGTCAAGAAATTCTCTACTTCAAAAGCATCTTACTACTACATTTCATTTCTTTTTTGGTTGCTGTTAATGTAGTGGTGATGCGGATGGCTGTAATTTATTAAAATACGTTGTTATTTTTGCCATAGAATGATACTACATCTACATCTATGTGATAACTCTGCTATTCACAATAAAGTGCCTAGTAGAGCCACCTTCAAGCTGTCTCTCCACCGTTTCACTCTCGAACGGCACGTGGGAGAAACGAGCACTTAAATTTTTCTGTGCGAGCCCTGATTTCTCTTATTTTATCGTGATGATCATTTCTCCCTATGTGCCAACAGAATGTTTTCGCAATCGGAGGAGAAAACTGCCCATGTTAAGAAACATTCCCAACATTTCTATTATTGAATTTCCAAGTCGCGCTTTCAATGAAATACACGAAGTGTTTTCTGTTTAGTAAGATTATGATTTTCATTTTCTTCTCCAGATATTTGTAAGAGGACACAAAAAGTTCAAAATGGCTCTGAGCACTATGGAACATAACATCTGAGGTCATCAGTCCCCTAGAACTTAGAACTACTTAAACCTAACTAACCTAAGGACATCACACAACCATGCCCGAGGCAGGATTCGAACCTGCGACCGTAGCGGTCGCGCGGTTCCAGACTGAAGCGCCTAGAGCCGCTCGGCCACAACGGCCGGCGACACAAAAAGTAGTTATGCAGAAATACATAATTAGTTTGCCTGTTTCCTTGTCCCAGAAAGTATTTTATAATTTCTGTATTATAAGTTAGTTTTACAAACTAGTTGTAAGTGGAAAAAAGAAACTAAGTTTTTTGTTTAATAGCGCTTTACTGATATTATGTACCTGAAAGACATACCGGTACCTGACTACTCTTGACTGGGGGAAGGAGAGAGTGTTGATGACAACACCAACATTGAAAACACGACTATGACCGAGTCGCAAGAGCTGTACGCAAGCGAAGGCGACTAAGGATACACGCAACGTCCAGATCTGCCGAAAGTGCCGCTTAGCTATATGGAGACGTACAATTGCTGTCTGACGCTACGGTCCCGCAAAACAGGACAAAAGTTGAGAGGTGAACACAATATCAGGCCAATATCAGCGGTCGTCCTTTATTACTGTTTTTGTTCTCCCAGTTACTTTTCAACACGCGGGGGTCCATGCCAAGGCAATAACGAGGGCCCATTTGCTTTCAGTTAGGCTATTTTACTCCCCCTGGCAAATAACCATTGCAAGCTGAGAGCATATAAATCGTATCACAAATGTGTCGCAGAAAAAAACTGGGCAGGAAACAGGTGAATAATAGCTAGCCGCTGCGAAATAAAGTAAATCGGGGAACAGTGTTCAAAGTAATGCCGTAATATTTGGAATCAATACGTACGTCAGTCCCGTTTTGTTTCAGCACAATGGACAAACAGCATCATACATTACGTTTCGTTACGTCTGTCGAATCTCTGGATACACGCTGCTCTATCTCCACGACTTTTTGATGAAAATTCTGGGAATGTCGCTATAGACGGAGTAAATGCTGATAGTAATTTATACGAGGACCAGATATTTGTGGTTTAATTAAAGAAAGTTAATAGAAACGCCAAAGTAATTTGAGGGAACTTTCTGTGTGATTGCGTGAAATTAAATTTAAAATCACTCCATACGTACTGAGAGTGTAAAACTATGACTCAATACAAATAATCTAAAATTTGTGTTTAGCTCCTCTTCCAATATTTCTGTAATACAGGTAAAGTTCATGCAACATAACAAAAAGTGTATTATTGTATGAATCTTCCTCCACTTTTTGATGCTCTCTTTCAATATCATGATTTCGGGTTGTATTTTGATTTCGTTACAACTGTGTAAAAATCGTACGGAGATAATATATTTAATGTTCTGGTCTTACCGTCTTAACTGTTAACATTTTTCCGGCAATGAGACCACGTGCGACATAATGGCATTACGCAAATCACTGCAATTACGTGATATGCTAGAAATAAGAATGGCTGTGAGAAAATGTAGGACAGGTACCCGAATGGATCCTTATGGTATAGTAGCAAAATGCATAAATGCTTTGTGAGATGTTGCGGCCATTTCTAATGCACTCGAAAACTGATATTATTCTTGACCATTGTATTTATTAATTTTATACTGCATTATGCGTTTCGGCCTTACCCCATTCTCAAAGGCTCTACAAGTGAGATACATGAAAAGCTATCCATGAAAAAACATTAGTACAATTACGTAAAGCGTTCATCGTCAAAACTAAGAGAAAGTACATTGATATAATACACTATATACCAGTCGCAAGGAAAATAGAGAGGTAGAACTCAATAACATATCTATAACACATTTCTGAGTGAAGCGAATCATATCTGTCTCTATGCTGTTCATTTTTGGAACACAACCTACGACGAGCTTAGAGACAGAAGTGATGACACTGTCTGCGAGACCTGACCATCATTTTGCAGGACAATGCTCAAGTACGTACAGTGCAAGATGTTACTGATTTGTTTGACTGATAGGGCTGCTAAGTGCTATACCACCTACTGCACTCCCCTGACTTAAGCCCTCGTAAGTTCAGCTCGATTTCCAAACTGAAGGAAACACTTCACGGAATTCGATTCAGAACTGCTACAAATTCGTAGGGCAATAGACGGCGCCGCTCGAACTGTCAACACAAATGGCACTGCTAAGAGTATCCTACGACTTCCACATCGCTGGCAACGGGTTATACACAATGCTCGTGACTACTTTGAAGGTCAGTAAAACTTTGAAACACGTATCTATTTTGTACGAGCTGTAAATAAACATTTGCCACTATTAATGTACCAACCCTCGTATATTCCATGAGCGTTGTTATCCATGTTCTAACTGGACATGGACCTTACCACGCCTACCTTAACAGAAGAGGATGCAATAAGGAAGGAATATTGGGGTTTACTGTCCCTTTGACATCAAGGTCATTAGAGATTAAGCACAGATTCGGAATGATTCAAGGATAGAGAATAAAATCGGAAGTGCCCTATTAAAGGAACTATCGAAGTATTTGGCTGGATAGATTTAGGGAAATCTCGGAAATCTAAAACTGGGTCTTCAGATGTGGTTCAAATGGTTCAAATGGCTCTGAGCACTATGGGACTTAACTTCTGAGGTCATCAGTCCCCTAGAACTTAAAACTACTTAAACCTAACTAACCTAAGGACATAACACACATCCATGCCGGAGGCGGGATTCGAACCTGCAACCGTAGCGGTCTCGCGGTTCCATACTGTAGCGCCTAGAACCACTCGGTCATTCCAGCCGGCTTCAGATGTGGGTTTGAGGTGAACAGAATAGGATGCCAACATAATGGTTACTATGGCTGACGATAAACTGGAATGCCAGACCGAGGTGATCGTCTCGGAATTCGTTTCAGTGACGACGCCTTTGTGACGCAGTTGAAGTAGGGGATGAAACAGTACACAACATTATGCATGATGAAGCAAAGTGGAATGAGATAAACAGAATAACCGAGAACGTGTCCAGTGGAGAGATAGAGATTTATCTACAAAGACAAGAGAGAAATAACACTGACTTACCAAATGAAGTAAATACAAGTAAGTTCGCGACGTGGACATGAGTTGACCTGCGTGGGTGAGGTGATAAACGTTGAGGAGCACCAGTCGATACTTCTGGGAACCCAGGACGACCGTCCGCCACACACTACTGCTCAGCGATCACAAAAGTGGACTCATTTTTGTTGCACTGTATGTCCCTACTGGAGTTATGGAGGCAGCTTTACAGTCGGAGGACGTATCGATCTGATAGCAGCACAAAGTGGTACTTGTATCAGTGGAAGCTTTCCTGGGTTTCATCTGGTCGGGGATTCCAAAAAGGTTAGGCTAGAGCGAGTGACCATAGATCAAACGCTATCTCTTATGAAATAAATGCAGATATCTTCATTAGTAGTAGATAAAAATTCAGTGTGTTTATAACTTTAATTAGTTAGTAATGTTATCGTAGTAATTAATGAATTTGTTTAAAACTTATCTCTTTCAGATAGTTACCAAATGATATCATAGAATCATACTACACACAACAAAATTTTACAGTCTGCTTTACTTTCTAGGTAGCAAACTTAAATGGAAGTCAACTATAAACAAATAAATTATTCACAAACGTGACCCCCCCACACAATATTGGTGATGACGGTGATAACGCGCTGGTATGAAAGCACAATAGCAAGTGTAAAAAATTACTTATGAGTTTTGCTTTCCGCATTTGCCTTTATTATAGTTCTGAAAAATCAGACAGTTTAGGAAATCGCAAGACCTAAGACACAAATTAGTTCGAAATACTGACATGCTGACGTTGCAGACGCTTATATCCATTGTAATTTTAGTTGTGCTTGCTTTATAAAAATTAATCGCTACTTCCCGTCTCCTCTGTAAGAATGTACGGTTTTCGACACTAGGCTTAAATAGAAAAAGTAGTGGAGGGAATTGTTATCAGCCTGAATGGATGTTCCACTACTTGCAAACATTCAATTTCAGTCATACTGATCACAACTATGGGCAGCTGTGAGAAGTGCAGTCTAGCCAACCTTTTTCTGTTGTCAGGTAACCTAACGTCCAATATACAACGAGACAATGATGGAGGATGTATTTAATTCCTACGTCAGAGCACATTAGCGCAAGAGCACAAGAGCACAAGAGCAGAGTCCACTATCTGAGCGGTAGTTAACATCAACACGAGGATGAAGATTGCGCTGAAGCGATCTCAGTGAATCTTCGGAAAGCTGCTGGTGTGACATGAATTACAGCCTAATTATCCCCGGAAGAGGTAGGTGAGACACGACGGCATATACCAACAGATTTCCCTGGGATGTTGTTGTTGTTGTTGTTGTGGTCTTCAGTCCTGAGACTAGTTAGATGCAGCTCTCCATGCTACTCTATCCTGTGCAAGCTACATCCTTCTGAATCTGCTTAGTGTATTCATCTCTTGGACTCCCTCTACGATTTTTACCCTCCACGCTGCCCTCCAGTACTAAATTTGTGATCCCTTGGTGCCTCAGAACATGTCCTACCAACCGATCCCTCCTTCTGGTCAAGTTGTGCCACAAACTCCTCTTCTCCCCAATTCTATTCAATACCTCCTAATTAGTTATGTGATCTAACCACCTAATCTTCAGCATTCTTCTGTAGCACCACATTTCGAAAGCTTCTATTCTCTTCTTGTCTTAACTTTTTATTGTCCATGTTTCACTTTCACACATGGCTACACTCCATACAAATACTTTCAGAAATGACTTCCTGACACTTAAATCTCTACTCGATGTTAACAAATTTCTCTTCTTCAAAAACGCTTTCCTTGCCATTACCAGTCTACATTTTATATCCTCTCTACTTCGTCCATCATCAGTTATTTTGCTCCCCAAATAGCAAAACTCCTTTACTACTTTAAGTGTCTCATTTCCTAATCTAATTCCCTCAGCATCACCCGACTTAATTCGACTACATTCCATTATCCTTGTTTTGCTTTTGTTGATGTTCATCTCATAACCTCCGTTCAAGACACTGTCCATTCCATTCAACTGCTCTTCCAAGTCCTTTGCTGTCTCTGACAGAATTACAATGCCATCGGCGAACCTCAAATTTTTATTTCTTCTCCATGGATTTTAATTCCTACTCCGAACTTTTCTTTTGTTTGCTTTACTGCTTGCTCAATATACGGATTGAATAACATCGGGGACAGGCTACAACCCTGTCTCACTCCCTTCCCAACCACTGCTCCCCTTTCATGTCCCTCGACTCTTATAACTGCCATCTGCTTTCTGTACAAATTGTAAATAGCCTTTCGCTCCCTGTATTTTACCCCAGCCACCTTCAGAATTTGATCCAGATTCAATTTTTAGCCAGCCATTCAGAATTTGAAAGAGAGTATTCCAGTCAACACTGTCAAAAGATTTCTCTAAGTCTACAAATGCTAGAAACGTAGGTTTGCCTTTCCTTAATCTTTCTTGTAAGACATGTCGTAGGGTCAGTATTGCCTCATGTGTTCCAACATTTCTACGGATTCCAAACTGATCTTCCCGGAGGTCGGCTTCTACCACTTTTTCCATTCGTCTGTAAATAATTCGCGTTAGTATTTTGCAGCTGTGACTTATTAAACTGATAGTTCGAAAATTTTCACATCTGCAACACCTGCTTTCTTTGGGATTGGAATTATTATATTCTTCTTGAAGTCTGAGGGAATTTCGCCTGTCTCATACATCTTGCTCACCAGATGGTAGAGTTTTGTCAGGACTGGCTCTCCCAAGGCTGTCAGTAGTTCTAATGGAATGTTGTCTACTCCGGGGGCCTTGTTTCGACTTATGTCTTTCAGTGCTCTGTCAAACTCTTCACGCAGTATCGTATCTCCCATTTCATCTTCATCTACCTCCTCTTCCATTTCCATAATATTGTCCTCAAGAACATCTCCCATGTATAGACCCTTCTTTGCTTGGAACAGGTTTTCCATCTGAGTTTTTGATATTCATGCCAGTGGTTCTCTTTTCTCCAAAGGTCTCTTTAATTTTCCTGTAGGCAGTATCTATCTTACCCCTAGTGAGATAAGCCTCTACATCCTTACATTTGTCCTCTAGCCATCCCTGCATAGCCATTTTGCACTTCCTGTCAATCTCATTTTTGAGACGTTTGTATTCCTTTTTGCCTGCTTCATTTACTGCATTTTTGTATTTCTTTCTTTCATCAATTAAATTCAGTATCTCTTCTGTTACTCAAGGATTTCTGCTAGCCCTCGTCTTTTTACCTACTTGATCCTCTGCCGCCTTCACTGTTTCATTCCTCAAAGCTACCAATTCTTCTTCTACTGTATTTCTTTCCCCCAAAATGGTTCAAATGGCTCTGAGCACTATGGGACTCAACATCTTAGGTCATAAGTCCCCTAGAACTTAGAACTACTTAAACCTAACTAACCTAAGGACATCACACACACCCATGCCCGAGGCAGGATTCGAACCTGCGACCGTCTTTCCCCCATTCCTGTCAATTGTTCCCTTATGCTCTCCCTGAAACTCTGTACAACCTCTGGTTCTTTCAGTTTATCCAGGTCCCATCTCCTTAAATTCCCACCTATTTGTAGCTTCTTCAGTTTTAATCTACAGTTCATAACCAATAGATTGTGGTCAGAGTCCACATCTGCCCTAGAAATGTGTTACAATTTAAAACCTGGTTCCTAAATCTCTGTCTTACCATTATATAATCTATCTGAAACCCTCTAGTATCTCCAGGGTTCTTCCATGTATACAACCTTCTGTCATGATTCTTGAAACAAGTGTTAGCTATGATTAAGTTATGCTCTGTGCAAAATTCTACCAGGCGGCTTCCTCTTGCATTTCTTAGCCCCAATCCATATTCACCTACTACGTGTCCTTCTCTTCCTTTTCCTACTGTCGAATTCCAGTCACCCATGACTATTAAATTTTCGTCTCCCTTCGCTACCTGAATAATTTCTTTTATCTCATCACACATTTCATCAACTTCTTCATCATCTGCAGAGCTAGTTGGCATGACAACAGGGATAAGCACCCAATATGGCTATCAGCGGTTGGCTCAAATTTCATCATTGGTAAAAGTACATCTATACACGTGGAAAGGTGAACAGAAGGAGAGGGGAGTGGGATGTGTGTGAGTGGCATACGGGCACTGGGGAGTACCGAGCGCAAGTCTGCCAGATGAATGTACGGGTCGTGCATCGGGGAGAAATATCGGCTGCTCATTTCCGCACTGCTCATTGTGTCCATCTCTTTGTTCAAACACCATCTCCAGATAGCTAATCGCTCCAGACTCTGATACGAGGCCTCTGCCTGCCGAGAGTGTACACAGTCGATGAAAGCACAGCGGTCGTCCACATACACTTGGAAATCTGGCTCACGGAAACAGACTTTCAAGTTACTCTAATTCTCTCTACTGAATAAAAAGAAAAAAAAAGATTAATACTGTCATTTTGCCTTCAGTCCGAAAACTGGTTTGGTGCGGCTCACCACATTAGTCTATCCCGTGCAAGTCCCTTTACCTACGTAAAAGTTAAACTGTTTACTATATTGGAGACCTGGCCTCCCTCTACTGTATATAACCCTGCTACTCACCGCCCCGCCCCTACCCTTCCATTGCACTTCGCTCCATCATCAAACCGACGATTTATTGATTCCGTAGGATGTTTCCTATCAGTTGAGCCCTTCTTTTAGACAAGATGTGGTACAATTTTCTATTATCTCTAACCCGAATTTAGCTCTCTAGGACCCGTTGCTGCCCTTGGATCACGGGGTCCCGGGTTCGATTCCCGGCCTGGACGGCGATTTTCTCTGCTCGGGGACTGGGTGTTTGTGTTGTCCTGTTCATTTCATCATCATCATCATCATCATCATTATCATTCGTGACAGTCGCTCGATTGGATTGTGTAAAAATTGGACTGTGTCAAAACTGCGACTTTGTACGGGCGCTGATGACGACGCAGTTGAGCGCCCCACAACCCAGACATCATCATCATCATCATCATCATCATCACCGTCATCATCATCTGTAGCACTACTGTTCAAGAGCTTTTATTCTCTTCTTGTCTGAGTTGTTTATCGCCACGTTACACTTCAGACCAGGCTACACTCTAGACATATGCCTGAAGAAAATACTTGCTAACATAAAAATTCATATTTGATAATAAAAAATTTATCTTTTTCTGAAATTATTGTCTTACGTTTGCCAGTGTGCATTTTATATTCTCTCTATTTTAGTCATCGTCAACTATTTTGCTACCTTTGCAAACATCCTTCACTATTCCGAATTTTTTATTTTTTTCTCATTGTCGGTTGAGGTATTAGATGTCGTGCATATTACTCGGTCGACTTTCCAGCTTCTATAACGCAAGTTGCAAGCCTCTGCCGCTAGAGGACTCCGAACTGTAGCGTGTAACATGGTGGTGTGTAACGTAACTGCGTTGGTGCAAGAGAAACGGAGTGCTGTTATCGAGTTCATAACCGTAGAAACTGAAAGCACAAATAGACCATACAGGAGCGCTGCGACACCTGTAACAGTATGACGTCTTAGATGCGATCATCTTCCATATAGTTCCGATGTTCATTTGTTTCCAAAACTTTAAAGAACATCTTCGGGAACTTCTGTTTCACAGTGGTGAAGCGGTGCAAGCAGACGTGAGGTTGTGGCTCCGTCAAGAAAATCCAACCATCTATAATGACGGTACCAACAAAGGGTCTCTAGTTTGGAGAAACGTGTTCGTGTCCAGGGTGATTATGTTGAGAAATGAATATGTAGACACGAAGAATGAAGATATAGAGTGTTAATAAAGCTTCACATAAAAGAATCAGAAGCAATACATTTCAGCACGCCCTCGTACATCTGGTATCTAATTTCCTAATCTAATCCTCTAAGCATCGCCTAATTTAATTCGACCACATTTTAATGTCTTTATTTTACTTTAATTTGTATTTATCTCATAACCTTATCCGAAGACACTATCTCTTCTATTCAACTGCTCTTGCAAGTCGTTAGTCGTCACTGACAGACTTACACTGCCAGCGGGCAGCCTGAAAGTTTTTATTCCTTCGCTCTGAACTTAACTACCTTTTCAAAATTTCTTCTATGTTTTTTCCACAGATTACACAGTATACAGACTGAATAACGTCGGGGCTAGACTACGATCTTGTTCCGATCCCTCCTCAGCCGTTGCATCCCTTTCATGGCCCTTCTACTATAGGAACTGCAGTCTGGTTTCTGTAGAATTTGTAAACAACCTTCACTCACTGTGTTTTATGCCTGTCAAGTTCATATTATCAAAGAGTGCAGTCCAGTAACATTATCAAAAGCTTTCTTCAAATCTACATAGTTTTGCCTATCGTTATCCAACTTCTAGTGTAGGTCAGAGTCAGTGCTGTCTTGCTTCTTTCTACATTTCTCTGGAACCCAAACTGATGTACCCAAGGTCGGCTACTAAGAGTTTTAGCCCCCCCATGAACCATGGACCTTGCCGTTGGTGGGGAGGCTTGCGTGCCTCAGCGATACAGATAGCCGTACCGTAGGTACAACCACAACGGAGGGGTATCTGTTGAGAGGCCAGACAAACGTGTGGTTCCTGAAGAGGGGCAGCAGCCTTTTCAGTAGTTGCAAGGGCAACAATCTGGATGATTGACTGATCTGGCCTTGTAACAATAACCAAAACGGCCTTGCTGTGCTGGTACTGCGAACGGCTGAAAGCAAGGGGAAACTACGGCCGTAATTTTTCCCGAGGGCATGCAGCTTTACTGTATGATTAAATGATGACGGCGTCCTCTTGGGTAAAATATTCCGGAGGTAAAATAGTCCCCCATTCGGATCTCCGGGCGGGGACTACTCAAGAGGATGTCGTTATCAGGAGAAAGAAAACTGGCGTTCTACGGATCGGAGCGTGGAATGTCAGGCCCCTTAATCGGGCAGGTAGGTTAGAAAATTTGAAAAGGGAAATGGATAGGTTAAAGTTAGATATAGTGGGAATTAGTGAAGTTCGGTGGCGGGAGGAACAAGACTTCTGGTCAGGTGACTACAGGGTTATAAACACAAAGTCAAATAGGGGTAACGCAGGAGTAGGTTTAATAATGAATAGGAAAATAGGAACGCGGGTAAGCTACTACAAACAGCTTAGTGAATGCATTATTGTGGCCAAGATAGATACGAAGCCCATACCTACTACAGTAGTACAAGTTTATATGCCAACTAGCTCTGCAGATGACGAAGAAATTGAAGAAATGTATGATGAAATAAAAGAAATTATTCAGGTAGTGAAGGGCGATGAAAATTTAATAGTCATGGGTGACTGGAATTCGAGTGTAGGAAAAGGGAGAGAAGGAAACGTAGTAGGTGAATTTGGATTGGGGCTAAGAAATGAAAGAGGAAGCCGCCTGGTATAATTTTGCACAGAGCACAACTTAATCATAGCTAACACTTGGTTTAAGAATCATGATAGAAGGTTGTATACATGGAAGAAACCTGGAGATACCATAAGGTATCAGATAGATTATATAATGGTAAGACAGAGATTTAGGAACCAGGTTTTAAATTGTAAGACATTTCTAGGGGCAGATGTGGACTCTGACCACAATCTATTGGTTATGACCTGTAGATTAAAACTGAAGAAACTGCAAAAAGGTGGGAATTTAAGGAGATGGGACCTGGATAAACTGAAAGAACCAGAGGTTGTACAGAGTTTCAGGGAGAGCATAAGGGAACAATTGACAGGAATGGGGGAAAGAAATACAGTAGACGAAGAATTGGTAGCTTTGAGGAATGAAATAGTGAAGGTGGCAGAGGATCAAGTAGGTAAAAAGACGAGGGCTGGTAGAAATCTTTGGGTAACAGCGGAAATATTGAATTTAATTGATGAAAGGAGAAAATATAAAAATGCAGTAAATGAAGCAGGCAAAAAGGAATACAAACGTCTCAAAAATGAGATCGACAGGAAGTGCAAAATGGCTAAGCAGGGATGGCTAGAGGACAAATGTAAGGATATAGAGGCTTATCTCACTAGGGGTAAGATAGATACTGCCTACAGGAAAATTAAAGAGACCTTTGGAGATAAGAGAACCACTTGTATGAACATCAAGAGCTCAGATGGACACCCAGTTCTAAGCAAAGAAGGGAAAGCAGAAAGGTGGAAGGAGTATATAGAGGGTCTATAAAAGGGCGATGTACTTGAGGACAATATTATGGAAATGGAAGAGGATGTAGATGAAGATGAAATGGGAGATACAATACTGCGTGAAGAGTTTGACAGAGCACTGAAAGACCTGAGTCTAAACAAGGCCCCCGGAGTAGACAACATTCCATTGGAACTACTGACGGCCTTGGGAGAGCCAGTCCTGACAAAACTCTACCATCTCGTGAGCAAGATGTATGAAACAGGCGAAATACCCTCAGACTTCAAGAAGAATATAATAATTCCAATCCCAAAGAAAGCAGGTGTTGACAGATGTGAGAATTACCGAACAATCAGTTTAATAAGCCACAACTGCAAAATACTAACACGAATTTTTTACAGACGAATGGATAAACTAGTAGAAGCCGACCTCGGGGAAGATCAGTTTGGATTCCGTAGAAATACTGGAACACGTGAGACAATACTGACCTTACGACTTATCTTAGAAGAAAGATTAAGGAAAGGCAAACCTACGTTTCTAGCATGTGTAGACTTAGAGAAAGCTTTTGACAATGTTGACTTGAATACTCTCTTTCAAATTCTAAAGGTGGCAGGGGTAAAATACAGGGAGCGAAAGGCTATTTACTATTTGTACAGAAACCAGATGGCAGTTATAAGAGTCGAGGGACATGAAAGGGGGTCAGTGGTTGGGAAGGGAGTGAGACAGGGTTGTAGTCTCTCCCCGATGTTATTCAATCTGTATATTGAGCAAGCAGTAAAGGAAACAAAAGAAAAATTCGGAGTAGGTATTAAAATCCATGGAGAAGAAATAAAAACTTTGAGGTTCGCCGATGACATTGCAATTCTGTCAGAGACAGCAAAGGACTTGGAAGAGTAGTTGAACGGAATGGATGGTGCCTTGAAAGGAGGATATAGGATGAACATCAACAAAAGCAAAACGAGGATAATGGAATGTAGTCTAATTAAGTCGGGTGATGTTGAGGGTATTAGATTAGGAAATGAGACACTTAAAGCAGTAAAGGAGTTTTGCTATTTTGGGAGCAAAATAACTGATGATGGTCGAAGTAGAGAGGATATAAAATGTAGACTGGCAATGGCATGGAAAGCGTTTCTGAAGAAGAGAAATTTGTTAACATCGAGTATACATTTAAGTGTCAGGAAGTCATTTCTGAAAGTATTTGTATGGAGTGTAGCCATGTATGGAAGTGAAACATGGACGGTAAATAGTTTGGACAAGAAGAGAATAGAAGCTTTCGAAATGTGGTGCTACAGAAGAATGCTGAATATTAGATGAGTAGATCACATAACTAATGAGGAGGTACTGAATAGGATTGGGGAGAAGAGGAGTTTGTGGCACAACTTGACCAGAAGAAGGGATCGGTTGGTAGGACATGTTCTGAGGCATCAAGGGATCACCAATTTAGTATTGGAGGGCAGCGTGGAGGGTAAAAATCGTAGGGGGAGACCAAGAGATGAATACACTAAGCAGATTCAGAAGGATGTAGGCTGCAGTAGGTACTGGGAGATGAAGAAGCTTGCACAGGATAGAGTAGCATGGAGAGCTGCATCAAACCAGTCTCTGCACTGAAGACCACAACAACAACAACGATTACGAAGGATCACTAACTACCGATTCCAAACATTTTAACCACTTTTACAGGCCAGCTCTGCTCCAAATGGCCTGCAATGTCTAGGAATATATCTGATGGCTCCTTGATTCGTCGAGCTACCAACGACTCACAAAATTTTTTAAACATTCCTTCCTCTTAGCCACTAAGCTTCTGGTGCAGAATCCAAGCATTCGCAATGGTCAGTCCCTCCTCCCAGTGATAGAACTCCCCTGGAACCTGCCACGTCTTGTTACCTGTTGCGTCTTGTGAAGATTTTTCCGAAGCTAAATTCGTGTAGGTGCTGGAAACCGTCGGCCCTCACGGGAAGTCACTAGCCGGTCAAGTGGGTTCCCACTTTATGTAGATTAAAGGAGAATTAACGCATGAGCTGCAGACTGAACGAAGTTCATATCCAGAAGGTGGAGGTTCTTGCGTCCCTAACAGATAAGCGCACGACCCTAAGGCGCAGACGGAAACAATACAGCACAACTGTGAGAATTCCGATATGGTTCCACTGAAAAGGATGCAGCACATTTGCTTCCGCATCCTTCCTCAAACCGAGCTGATGTCCCGTTCCTATTGAGGTTAAGCCTGTAGCTTGTTCATTTCATTGTGCTGCAATACATCGCTGATTTCTATGGTCTCATAATCAGAACAGACACCACCTGAAGACTAGGCCAAGTCAGTTAATCTTTGGATCAGGAACAGAAAAACGGAAGTGCGAAGGGAGATGCGAAATTACCGCGTTTCATATTTCCTTTTATTTGGGCCTCAGAACGAGCACAGAGACCGTAGGTCAATTTGAGTGGTGGGACATAGCAGTAAATCAGAGTAAATGGGGTGCTGGTGTTTCGGCGCGGAGCAGCTGGCGGCGGGTCAGCCGCGCTGGCTGAGAGCACGGCCGGATAACTCGTGGCCTCGCACTGAAAGCGAGCCGGCCCCGGCCAATGGCGCCATCACCATCCTCCAAAAACTACACTCCGTTGCGGCTCTTACACCCTCTCCTACGTATAACCTGCCTGCATTTGTAGATGAGGGGCTACACATGAGACCAGTTTAGCACAACGCACAGATAGCACAATAATGCGATACGTACAGTAAGCAGTTCGAGTTACCGAACCAAGACGTTAGACAACTAATATTTAGTGAAGTTTTAATGTCTTGCACCTTTATTAGATCTCGTTGTAGTCTTCAATAAGGACACTGGTTTCTTTTGACTCTTCACGCAAGTCTATCTTGTGCAAGTCTTTTCGTGTCCGCATAGCCACTTAACTCTAAAACCAGCTCAACCTACTTACTGCATCGAGCCCTAGTGTCTTTCTACAGTCGGCCACGCCCCTCTCTCCCATCACACAGTCTTCCAACCAATTATGAATATCCTTTATGCTGGAGAATTTGTACTCTTAACCGATCCCTTCTTACGCCGCAAATGACTTCTCTCCCAGCTTCGTTGTAGTACATCGTCATTTGTTTTTTGATCTACCTTTCTAATCCTCTGCATCCCCATGTAGCACAACATTTCCAAAGCTTGTATTTCCTTCTTGTCTATGCTGTCTAACGCCTACTAGTTGCATCCATAGAAGGCTCCACTACACACGTATACCTTCAGCTACAACTTAGTAACAATTTTACAGTATACAGTAATTAATGTTTTTTTTAGAATAATTCTCTTGCTTTTTCTAGTCTGCATTTAATATCATATCTATTTCGGCAACGGTCAGTTATTTCGTTGCCCAAATACTAAAATTCAGCCACTGTTGTGAGACTCTCATTTCCTAATCCGATTCCCTTAGCATCTCCTGATTTAACTGACTGTCCTTCATTACCTTCATTTTCTGCTGTAGATGTTCATCTTGTAACATCTTTTGATGATACTATCGATTCTGCTTAACTGGTCTTCCATGTCCTTTGCTCTCTGACAGAATTACACTTTCATCGACATAGCTAATTTTTCTTTATTTCTTCTCCCAGAATTTTAATGCCCTCCTAAATTCTCCTTGCGTTTCTTTTATTGATTGCTCAATGTGCTGTTGCACAGCAACATCGTTTCCTGATGGCCTGATAAATTTTCTAAGCTATTGTTCGACACAGACAGCGAAAGAACTAAATCTGTTTCAGTTAGTGCGTCACAGTCATAATCTAGAGCACGCGAAGAGTGAAAATATTGCAAAAGCACACCTCTGGTTAACGAGGGCAAAAGGCCACGAAACCTGCTAAACTGACGAGATGTCTGTTACTAAATATCCGTCTTTCAGATATCTCGTCCTCATTGTCTGGTCATACTGTCTGCATCACTGATCCAGACGGATTTACAGTCTCGGGAATTATTGGTTAACTCTTCTGGCGAACCGTTATGTGTACTTGCTGCCTGTTTGTTGACTTCAACTTCGAGGCTTGCCAACTGTGGCTAGACGACGCTGCTCCACGCTGCTGCTACCGACGTGTTACAGCCGTGGCTGATAGACTATTTGGACCTAATAGTCCTTACTATGATGAAGGGCCGAGCCGACCGGCTGCAAGCTACTATATTCAGCTTGCTGGATGGAAAACTGAGTGCTGCCTCTCAGGCTGTACGTGTACTGCCTTCCTGTCTGCACGTTGAGTGTGCTGAGGGATCCCTGGGCTCCTGCCTTCACGACAACCGCCATACTGTAGTTCCAGGTCTAAGAATGTATCCAACTACGAGAGCAGTGAGGCCCACCGTATCCAGAGAGCACGTGCATGGGTCGATTCGCTGTCTCTCTTTCCCGCACCGCACGTCACCTTGCTGCCTGGCCGTGTCTCTCACCTGCCGCAAGCTATGTGAGCTGCTTGAGTACTGTCTAGCATTCCTCATCGATGTCTGAGCAAGCAGCCTGGCCAATTTCCTGCGCACCAGAGAACTTAATCAGTGTACAAATCACGGTAATAAAGTTTTATTAAGGACACCTCGGTTTCGCTGACGCCATCGAGCTTAAGACTGGAACACTCTCCAGTCCTCGGAGCTCGGTCTCCAGCATTTGTAACGCCATCGCCTCACCTGTCCAATCTCGATGCCCACTACCCTCCTGAGGCGAGAGGTAACCATTACTGTGCGGATTCAATAACATGGAGGATATTTAGCAACCCCACCCTTCTTCCTTCCCAGTACTGACTCCCTTTCATGTCATGTCCTTCCAGCCTTTTAATTGCAGTTGAGGGTAACTGTACCTCTGCATTTTATCCATGATTCCTGTGGGTTCCAATCAACTTTGTTAAAAGCTAGTACAGCGAAAATGGTTTTTATATTGTAAGAAGTCCCTTTCGTAACAGCAATCGAGAACCTTTGAAAACTTCAGCACACAGATATAATTGACGAAGTATTTTGCAGAGAAACGCCACAAAAATACTAAAAGTGTATTGAATTAATCTTGGAAATATGGTGGCACATGACACTTCCACCTCCATTGCCACACATACATAGTGTAATAACAGGGGTCAGGCCGCTGTTACAGCTAAGAAAACCGAAATTACTTGACTATGTTGATGGATAAATTGAGAGTAGTGAGGCAGGTTTAGACACTGGACTCGCAATCGGGAGGGAAGGACATTATATCTCTGTCTTGAGACGCAGAATTACTTTTTCAGAAGATTTCGTGCACCTCTCGAGGCGAATCTTGGATAGTTACTTTAACAAGGTCACAGCGGATTTAGGCCCCTATCACCAATTTTAGTTTATACGATCTTCTCATATCTTCTTTCCTTCAAGCTATGACGTATTTAACAATTTTATTACCAAGCGAGATATTTTTACCTGCTCACCGCTGACAAATTTCAACCATTACTCACCATGTTCAGGTCCATTAAGTAGCACTTCATGAAATCTTCTGTTTACGCAATGATTGACTGTGACAGTGCGTGGTCTGTGCATAAGTAAGACATTACATCTGCTTCTTATTGTGCGTGAGCAGGTGAACTACCAATCACTGGCCTCTTCTTTGACGATACATCAAGTCTTCCAGATACAAACGTTGCAATTACTCACCACACATCACAAAATGCTCGCCTCTTTGTGCTGTATGGTTTGTATAAAACCATTGTTAGATGTCTCTAACAGTTTACGAATTGTTGTAGGTACGCATGTCACGTGCGTCCTCTGTGTACGCGAGCCTTAAAGGATCGTAGAGGGTAATACACGCAGGGATTCTGCACTGTGAACTCACGTGTTCAGATTAACTGATTGATAATACGACAAATATCACAGATGAGAAGCACATTTTATGAAAGTCACATTACGCAGTAACTGAGTTTGGCACATATACACGTTGATATAGAAAGGTTATAAGTGAAATTTAGAAAATTCTCAAGTACTAAATACGCCTAACTGCTTCAGTGACCTTGCCATATTCTCCCCGAAAATTTTGCTTCCTCGTGGAGGTATCGTAAGATTTGTCCAGGGATGCCGTACGTGGTTCGTATCCACGCAACGATCTCCTGGGATGAACAGTCGTGACTAGCTCACCCACATCAGGCATCTAAGTAACGCCTAGGATTAGTAGCTCTTAACAGCTTGACTTCAACAATATAAAAAATTGTCACAAAATTGGTCTTTATCTTCATACTCGTAGCAAGCAATGAAAAAGAGAACAAATTGGCGTCGGCCGCGGTGTCCGAGCGCTTCTAGGCGCTTCAGTCCGGAACCGCGCGACTGCTACTGTCGCGGGTTCGAATCCTGCCTCGGGCATGGATGTGTGTGATGTACTTAGGTTAGTTAGGTTTAAGTAGTTCTAAGTTCTAGGGGACTGATGAACTCAGATGTGAAGTCCCATAGTGCTCAGAGCCATTTGAACCATTTGAACAAATTGGCAAAAAGTAAACAGTCATTTGTTTTAAAGTTGTGAGAAGTTGTGTGGAAACAACTGCGACATACGATTTTCAACCATCTATAATGTCGTGAGATATATTTGAAAGCAATTTCGCAGTTTTCCTAGACACAATCGCACTTCTCGAAAGCTCCATGAACTCGAATTGGCTAAAACAAACTCTAGTTGTAAATAACAACAACATTTGTCTGAATTTAATTAATTTATATTGAAAGAACATACTGTTCCAGTGGTGTCCTTTCGAAACTACTCATATCAGCAGTACTACAAACTCAAATTTACGTTATAATAAGTTTGAATATATTGCCTTCCACAAACAACGATCTCCTTAGTACGGCAAATATATAAAAAACTAGTGTCACATTTCGCCACAATGAAGTAGCACTGTTGCTTTGAACGATGTGAATGACTGCTACACTGCACTACATTCGTAGAAGTACCTCAGTGTACCACTAGATTTCTCTATCTTGCAGTATCGTTGGTGGTTTTATACGAAATGCACTGGAACTTTAAAAGAATTGATAATTAATAAAATGGTGGTTTCAGGCAGAAACCATTGGTACTCAAAAGGCTAAATTAGGAGACAGCCGGTCTGTGATAAATGTCCAGGATGACATTTAAAAACACTACTTACTGACTAGCACTCTCATTGATTACCTAGCAATTATCAGGTGACCTGGTCTAGCAGTCTCGCACACCCTAGTCCCTACAGCCGACTACAAGTAGTCCGAATATTGTCGATAAACTTTCAGATGATAGGACAGCTTCATTCTTAGAAGAGCGGTAGCCTTTAAACGGTAGCACTGCGCATGTGAAAAGTTAAGTGTATTTCGCTGCTATTACAAGTTCTCAATTTTCATGATGAGCATAGAGGCAGTTCGAAAGCGTTGGAAGTATTATAACGATGAAATGCGGTTATTACGAAAAGAATAGGCCTGGCTACAATTTTGGCGATGGAAGTCCACTCAAATGGCATAGAGATTGGAGAAGAAAGTATTTCCGTCTCTCCATGTGTACAGTATCCGCGTCCGTAGCCGAGTAGTCAACTTGACAGATACCGGTTTGACTCCCGCTATGGCCAGCGATTTTATCTTTGGTGCGGGACTAAAAAGGGGTGCACCCAGCTTCGTGACGCCAGTTGAAGAGCTATCTGATTGACAGCTCCAAGGTCGAAACGTCGACAACGATCGAGAGTGAGGTGTTGACCTCATGCCCCTGCATACCACATCCGATGATGAATGAATCTACATCTACATCTACATACATACTCCGCAATCCACTATACGCTGCGTGGCGAAGGGTACCTCGTACCACAACTAGCATCTTCTCTCCCTGTTACACTCCCAAACAGAACGAGGGAAAAATGACTGCCTATATGCCTCTCTTATCTAGTCTTTGTGGTCTCTCCCCGAAATATAAGTTGGCGGCAGTAAAATTGTACTGAAGTCAGCCTCAAATGCTGGTTCTCTAAATTTTCTCAGTAGCCATTCACGAAAAGAACACCTCCTTTCCTCCAGAGACTCCCACCCGAGTTCCTGAAGCAGTTCCGCAACACTCGCGTGATGATCAAACCTACCAGTAACAAATCTAGCAGCCCGCCTCTGAATTGCTTCTATGTCCTCCCTCAATCCGACCTGACAGGGATCCCAAACGCTCGAGCAGTACTCAGGAATAGGTCGTATTAGTGTTTTATAAGCGGTCTCCTTTACAGATGAACCACATCTTCCCAAAATTCTACCAATGAACCGAAGTCGACTATCCGCCTTCCCCACAACTGCCATTACATGCTGGTCCCACTTCATATCACACTGCAATATTACGCCCAAATATTTAATCGACGTGACTGTGTCAAGCGCTACACTACTAATGGAGTATTCAAACATTACGGGATTCTTTTTCCTATTCATCTGCATTAATTTACATTTATCTATATTTAGAGTTAGCTGCCATTCTTTACATCAATCACAAATCTTGTCCAAGTCATCTTGTATCCTTCTACAGTCACTCGACGACGACACCTTCCCGTACGCCACAGCATCATCAGCAAACAGCCGCACATTGCTATCCACCCTATCCAAAAGATCATTTATGTAGATAGAAAACAACAGCGGACCTACCACACTTCCCTGGGGCACTCCAGATGATACCCTCACCTCCGATGAACACTCACCATCGAGGACAACGTACTGGGTTCTATTACTTAAGAAGTCGTCGAGCCACTCACATACTTGGGAACCAAAGCCCTATGCTCGTACCTTAATTAGGAGTCTGCAGTGGGGCACCGAGTCAAACGCTTTCCGGACGTCAAGGAATATGGCATCCGTCTGATACCTTTCATCCATGGTTCGCAAGATATCATGTGAAAAAAAAGGCGAGTTGCGTCTCGTAGGAGCGATGCTTTCTAAAGCCGTGCTGATGCATGGACAGCAACTTCTCTGTCTCAAGGAAATTCATTATATTCGAACTGAGAATATGTTCGAGAATCCTGCAACAAACCGATGTTAAGAATATTGGTCTGTAATTTTGAGGATCCGTCCTTCTACCCTTCTTATATACAGGCCTGCGCTTTTTTCCAGTCGCTCGGGACTTTACGTTTGACAAGAGATTCGTGACAAATGCAAGCTAAGTAAGGAGCCAATGCAGTAGAGTACTCTCTGTAAAATCGAATTGGAATCCCATCAGGACCTGGCGATTTATTTATTTTCAACCCATTCAGCTGCTTCACAACCCCAGGGATGTCTATCACTATGTCGTCCATACGGGAATCTGCACGAGACTCAAACGGCGGTATGTTTGTACGATCTTCCTGCGTGAAAGATTTCTCAAACGTTAAATTTAAAATTTCAGCTTTCGTTTTGCTGTCTTCCGTTGTCAGGCCAGACTGATCAGTGAGGGACTGGATGGTAGACTTCGACCCGCTTACCGATTATACGTTAGACCGTAATTTCCTTGGGTTTTCAGCAAGATCTTTGGCTAAGGTATGACGGTGGTAGTGGTTGTATGCTTCGCGCATCGCTCTTTTTACAGCACGAATCTCTACTAACTTTTGACTGTCCTCATTCTCCCGATCTTTCTTGTACCGCGAGTGCCAATGTCTTTGCTTCCTGAGCATTCTCCGAATTGCGCTGTTAAACTACGGTGGGTCTTTTCTGTCCGTAACCCACTTTTTCGGCACATACTTCTCCAATGCGTGATTTACAATGTGTTTAAAATTTGCCCATAATTCTTCCACGTCCATCGTACCGGAAGTAAATGCAGTCGATTCATTTACTAAGTGGGATGCTAACAACTGCTTATCTGCTCTTTCTAGTAAGAATACTCTCCTAGCCTTCTTGACTGACTTTTTAACTTTCGTAACCATAGTCGTAATGACAACATCATGATCACTAATCCCTGTCTCAACATTGACACCGTCGATGAGGTCTGGTCTGTTCGTGGCTACCAGATCTAATATATTTACATTACGCGTTGGCTGTCGATTTAGCTGCTAAAGACAGTTTTCGGATAATTTGTTCAAAAGTAATTCACACGACGGCTTGTCTGTACCACCTGTAATGAATCCATAGACATCCCAGTCTATACGAGGTAGGTTGAAGTCGCCTCCGACTAATATAGCATGATCCGGGTACTTTTGCGATACGGAGTGTAGACTCCCTTTGAATGATTCTAGAACTATCACGGTGGAACCTGGTGGCCGGTAATAATACCCAACAAATAACTTTATTTCTCCTAGCCCTGTTAAACGTGTCACACTCTACTTCGACCTCAGTAGACACAATATTTTTGTCAACTGCAATGAAGACACCACCTCCTACAGTGTCTAATCTGTCTTTCCGATACACGTTACAACCCTCACTAAATATTTCAGAACTTCCTATCTCAGCGTTCAGCCAGGTCTCAGTCCAGAGAATAATTTGCGCGCCACACGCTTCCTGGAGGGCAGTAAATTCAGGAACTTTATTCCGAACACTCTGAAAATTTACTGCTAACATCTTGATAGCTGGAGTGTCTTTACACTGACCGCGTTCTAATTTCCCTGCCTGGACGTCGACTGGTGAGTGTTCATTAGGACACCTCGCACTACTGCCTAGCCTAAAAAAACTCATGAGGACGCCACAAGTACTCTGCTACCCGAATAGCCGCTTCCTTTGTGTAGTGCACCACTGACCTATCTAGGGCGTCCTACAATTCCCCACCCAATAGCGCAACCCAATAGAGCAACTACTTGCAGACGACTGCAACCCGTACGCTCGATAGCCGCAGGCAAGGCCGCCTCCACATCTCGGATGACGCCCCCCGGCAGAGAAACCGAGTGCACGTTGGATTTCTTTCCAGGCCTGTACTCTATTTCCCTAAGGGGCTCCATCACCCGCCTAACGTTGGAGCTCCCAATTACCAGCAAGCCTTTGCCCCCGTGTGCCTGCTGGGGCCCTGCTGAAGGAGCGGCCACCCGCCCACTGACAGGATGAACGGGTGAGCAGCCGGCCAGCCTCCACATTGGCCCTCCGCCTCGAGCGACGCGAACGCGTTGCAATCCGCCACTCACCCTGAGGTGAGGGCGGCCACAACTCGGCGGGTACACTAGAAGGTGCCTCGGCGGCTGAGTCAGCGGACGGAGCAAGCGACACCTGGGATGTCTCAAGCGACGCGCCAGACCCTCCGCCGTCGCTGCACCTCGAGGCAGCAGCCTCAAGGCGGCTGACCGTGGCCAACAGCACGCTCAGGTGTTCGCGAACCGCGGCCAGTTCCTCCTGCGCCCGCACACAGCACGCACACATCCTATCCATCCTACTGCTAATATCTGGAGGACACAGCGGTCGGGCAACTATCGTGTGGTCTTCAGGGCCTGATCGCGGGTTTTCCTTTCTTTTTCCCAAATATGTATTTTCTGAGTGCAAATGTGGACTGCACTTGCATATTCTCACTGTGAGATTTATCAGAGTTTGGAGAAAATATGACAACCCGTTTAAGAACAAAGAAAGAAAGTATCAGTGACGGCGTCGATTCTGAAATGCTCACTTTTAGATGGATTAATCTAGTGAGAAGGCTGATGGCAAAACTGTGAAGAAAACATTGTGGCCAGTGCGGAGTTCTGAATATCGTTGACGTCATAGGCGATGATAGATCAGATCTGGCCTGGCCAAACAGCGGTCGGGCCTCGCTCCTGCGTAGCGTCCTGAGCGCAGTGGCGGAGGGGGCTGAGGGTGAGAGGGAATCGGAAAGGAGGGCTGCAGCCGGACACGGCTGGACCAAGGCAGTCGTCAATCAGTTTGCTAGAAGTATCAGTTGCCCTAAATTATATTTACATTCGCTGTTAGCAATACTAACGCGTCTGCATATTTGCCCAAACAAAGATTAGGAAAGAAAATGGGAAGAAGGCACATCGTGTGATGCCGAACTTGAATTGCTTTGCTGTTCCGCATCGTCTGACGGCCATGAAAAATTCTTAATCGAACAGTTTTGATTTTTTTTTTTGGGACGTAATTTCACCACCAGAAAAAAAGTACGGTGCACTTGTCATCCGAGGATCGAGAGGGAATACTTGCAGAACTTAATGCAGTCCTTAGGACAAAAACTGAGATAAGGGTAAGTCAGGAAGTGACAATGATCTTATGAATTACATCTTATGAATGGTTGAAGAAACACCTGTGCGGGACGATCAAAACGTTTCCGTAGGTAGCTGTAGAGTCCAGAATCGGTATGTCGATCAGGCAAAATCACCCACCGCCGCACCACGCTGAAGATAGCCTCTAGGTCCTGCTGTGTGAAGACGTCCGTATTTTCCAGCTGCACATCTTCGTCCGACATGAACCACTGACCTTTCTTGGCATTCTTCAGGGGACCGAGAGGGTGATAATCGCATAGGGCGGGTCTCGAGTGTGTCCCGCTTGAGCCGGTACGTGATGGAAGACGCTGATCTCCCAGATCGACCGGCGTCTTGTGTCGAGCCGCGACCACCACCGAACTTCGCCCACCATTCCACACCAGTCATTTTCGGTAGACATGTTCCCCCATATACATTTTTCACTCACCGATTGTTGTCTCCCTGTGTTTGTCCTTTCTTCAGCCAAGAAAAGAATAACAGCTTGTTGGTTCTGTTTGGACACATTTGGTAATAGCGTCGCCATAGTTCACGTTTCCACATTTACCGCACGCACGTCGCAAATATACGAATGCCACACTAATCCCTTTCCTGCATTTCGGTGTTTATATACCCGCTTCGGAGAAGCCTTGCATCGCACATACTCCACTGCAATGCCTTAAAACAGAAACTTTTCCAAAGCCCCTCATATTTAAATATGTGACTAAATAAAGGCAGTAACGGAAGAACGCCACAAAGATAAACTGGAAATAATCAACGTTTTGTGTAGAGTTTGCAGTTATAATTGACCAAAAATGTAAACTTCCTACTGGAGAAATATGACATCAAGCGGCCGCAGCTACAAGTGAGCTTCAAAACAGCTTTCAGAATCGCAGGATATTGAAGGTCATTTTTCGATGCGGCGTATGTTAAGGAATGTATGGTAAGGGCAAAGAATGATGTGTCACCAGGGAACGTTCCAAAACGTCAGACTTTCTAGTCATACTGAGGAACAACGTATTGCTAGTATGGCTGCAGATGTACGGCGCCAGCTTGCTCAAAACGGCATCCAAGATTATAGCAATTTCAATCGTACTTGAAAATTCCACTGACGTCTCAGACACAACGTAGATAACGATTTTCGTGTGGAGAGAAACCCTCAGTTAGAGGTGACGAGGGAGCTTGTGAGTTTCACCTCACTAGAAGATAATATTAGTGGCAAGGAAAATTTTGATGTTATGGAGAAGGTACTTCCCGATTCCTCCAGAATGCAAAGGAAATTGGGCTGGAAGTGAACGAGGAGAAAACTAAATATCTTAGAGTATCACGTCGTCAAGTTCTCCCTCCCTCCATTGTTGTAGGGCATACCTTCGAACGAGTTGAAGAGTTGACGTACCTGAGCTCAATATTAACCAACAAAAATTAAGTGACTAAAGAAGTACATCAGCGCATAACAAGTGCTAATCGCGTGTTCTTTAGTCTGAACAAACTTTTTAAATCTCGTCTGATATCTCAGAAGAACGAAGTCAATCCGTACACGACACTGGTGAGGCCAGTACTTTTATACGGTTGTGAAACTTGGGCGACATCAGTAACGACAGAAGATCAACATGTGCGTTTAAAAGAAAGGTACTTCGGAAGATCTATGGACCCGTCTACAATAACATAGAAGGTAAATGGTAAAGAAGAGAGAAAGATGACCTGTACCAGAGGTTTGGAAAGCCACACATTGGACGAATATTGGGACAGAGGCGACTACAGTGGTTTGGCCACATCTTACGAGCGGGTGGATCCCTTCCTAAGAGAGTCCTCCACTCTCAATCCACGGTAAAACGCCCAGAGGACGCCCAAGAACGTGATGGAAGGATCGAGTGATGACAGTCTTTCAAGAAGCGGAACCAGTGGCCGCGGAGGATGATGCTAGAGACCTAAAGAGATGGAGTGCCATCTGCAGCAAATACCTCCTCTCTTGTGATTGACACACATTCCTTTTATTGGTGTTTTTGTGTTTGTAATGTTTTTTTTCCTATTGTTCTTCTGCTGTAGGCCCCAAAGGCCCGTTAACGCAATAAATGATAGTGATGATGATGATTATGATGGAGAAGGTAACTGATGCCTCTGAAATGGAGTTGAAACTGGCGATCATTATAGAAACAGGCTGTGTACCGCCAATGCGGGAAGAGTAACGTGGTCTTACTTGCATCATAAGCGAGAAATAGCAATGTGTTAGGGTCTACTTGACAGTTGCAGTTCGTAGGACTGAGACATCACGCATTTAAGGAATCCTTGGCTGACGTCGAAGACAAATTCGTCGACGTTCCATACCACTCCCGAGTTATATCATTAAGTCCCCAAGAAGTCCTGAAGCGGTTCCTTAACTTATGAGAAAAAATCGCAACATTGATGGAGATGAGTGGAAAAGAAGACAGGCGTATCCGTGCTCCTAATTCGGTTCATGACCTAGCTTCTATGGTAAACATCGTCAATTATTTGAATTTATTAATTTTCTCAGTGCTATAGAAGAATCATTTGATAAGAGATGTGTCGAATGAGATGGATGTTTTGAAACAAAATTTAAACTTTGGAAAAAAAAACAGCTTCGATTTCATGACGTGCAGCATTCCTCGAAACTCAAAGCAGTCAGTTGTGGATCGGACACAATTGACTGCGTTTAAATAACTGGGACGCTTCTTCCTGAGTTCCATGACTTTGCGCTATTATATACTGGATTCGATGTATTTGTAAGACCATTATCGCTTTTGGCTGCTGATGTACCTCATTACATCCAATTTGAGCTATTGTAGCATTCGGCTCAAGGATGTTTTTGTCCAAGTCAGGAATTTAGACGATATTATAAAAAAGTTAAACGAAGAGGAGTATCTTCGAATGCAAGAAAAGTTGATAGTGTTACTTCAACATTTGTTTCAACGTATGTCTCTTTTTCTGTTATGAAATTTACGAATTCTCGTCAAATTTCTGGTTTAACATATTCTAGTGTGCATAAGTCAGTGCGTTGGACTACATCCCGAACTATAATGCCAGATATACTACATGTTGAAAAATCTGAACGTGTATAATTTTTTTAAAACTTCAAAACATTACATTAAAGGACTGTGTGTGAAGTGTTTTGTTGAGTAAGAAGGATGTGCAATTCTGCTCATCGTATTGAAACTATCTGATGTGCTTATTTACTCAAACAGCATAATGTTTTTGGAAATAGCATAAAAATTCGAAAATAAGAACTAGATTTAAAATTCTGCTGCTAAAACTATGCTGTAATACTCGCCTCTTAGAAAATATCTTTCTGTGTGTTCTTCTGGGAACCGGGTTGATGTAAAACTTTTTTTTATGTGTGTGCTATGCTTTTCGGAAGTCAAGTTACACGGTACCTACCTGGGCGGCTGTATCTACTGCTTTCTACGCCTCGTAGAGGACCGGAGCAAGATGGGTTTCTAACGATCGTAGTTCCTAGATCGCATGTTAGTTCCTACAGAGGAGAATTTCCATTTCCAGGAATGTCTGAATACGTGAGCGTAAAACACGTTCCACAATTCGACAACCGAGCGACATCATACATGTAGGCCTATGTATCGGTTCTACGACCCTTTTTCAATAAGGGAATGACCTGTGCTTTTTTCCTATCATTAGGAACGTTTCGCTCCTCAAGAGACCTGCTGTGTTCACTGCTGCTAGAGAGAGTTATTTCTATTGCATACTGTGTGTAGAGTCGGACCGGTATCCCGTCAGGTCCAGTGGTCTTTCCTCTCTTGAGCGATTTCAGTTTCTTTTTCTGTCCCTTGGTCACTTATTTCGATATCTGTCACTTTGTTGTTCGTGCAACGATTTAGGGGAGCAACTACAGTATGAACCTCCGCTGTGAAACACTTTTGTAACAGAACAATCAAATGGCTCTGAGCACAAGCGACTTAACTTCTGAGGTCATCAGTCGCCTAGAACTTAGAACTAATTAAACCTAACTAACCTAAGGACATCACACACATCCATGCCCTAGGCAGGATTTGAACCTGCGACCGTTGCGGTCGCTCGGCTCCAGACTGTAGCGCCTAGAACCGCACGGCCACTCCGACCGGCTGCAGAACAATCACTGGATGATTTTCATCCCACAAAATATCCAGGAGAGTGCGTTCGGAGTGATCTGAAGTGGAACGAACACATAAAATAGTGACGAGTAAGGCAAATGCCAGACTAAGATTTACTGGAAGAATACTCAGGAAGCGTAGTCCATCAACAAAGGATTTAGCTTACAAAACACTCATCCGTCCATTCTTGACTATTCCCTTTCAGTATGGGATCCGCACCAGATAGGAATGCTAGAAGAAATACAAAAGATCCAAAGAAGAGCAGCATGTTTCTTTACATGTCCTTTCAGTAAAACGAAGATCCTCAGCCAGCTGTAATAGAGGCGTTTTAAGTAACGTTATGGGCTGCTTTTAAATTTCCGAGTGCGTAAATTCCTAGGAGAGTCAGTCAGTATATTGATTCCTCCTACGTTTATCTCTTGAAAAGGTAGTGAAGATAAAATTACAGAGAAGTGAGCTCAATCGGAGGTTTATCAGAAGTAGTTCCTTCCGCGAACGTTACGCGACTGGAAAAGGGAAAGTGACACAGCTACACAGTCCCTCCACGAACCACCGTAGGGAAGCTTTTGAAGTATAGATGTAGATGTACGATCCCGGCTTGAGGGACCGTCTCACACAGCTGCTCGGTATGGCGCAGTGAATTGGAAACTCGGAGCGCAGATCTCGGTAGGTTAAAGCGACACGCGATGGCAACTCACCTGTGTGACACCGCTACCTGGACACGAAACAAAATTGCTTGGGCTCCTCAGATTACTAGAGAACTATCTGGATAGACGTATTACGCCGGAACTGTCATTTTCTGCGGGCTTGAACTGTATTGTTATTCTGTGGGAAGTTTCATCAGAGTGGTTCAATTCATTGACAGTAGTGATATACTTGTTTCTGCGTTCCAGCGAGAAAGTACTGCCCCAAGTCCGATACAAAAATAATTAAGCTACAAATTTGTTCTTTTACTAATGGCAACCATCAGTAATTGAACATATTCGTAAATATGCTATTAGTTTCTATTCATATTTGTCAGTCATCTTATACAACATTTTGCGGCAAAACGCTAGAGCACGTCTGTTGCCAGTTGGCCGATCGTTTCGGCTGGAACTAGTCCCAATGTAACAGCGTAGTTCAGGGGCAGATACTGTCACGCCACGACAAATACGTCCTTATTTATGCTAGTTCCTTACGCGTCATTGTAGTATTTTTCGTACCAGAGAACATTTCTGTCATTATAGAATGGATCTGTTAGCGCTTCTTTCGATGGCTTCTCAGGCGATTCAGCTGCCTCGAAACGTACAACCTTTTACAATTACAGAAATATGTAAGTTCAACAGAAGCATTTACTGGGAAATGAATGAAACAGAAACAAGCTTCCCTTGCCTCGCTCCGCCCTTCTATGTTGTTGACTGAAATAATATCAAACAACGCAGTGTGATCTGCCACAGACATTATAAATATTGTTATGTATCAGACGTATTAATATAATTTCTCTACCTAATGCTACACTGCTAAAAATAAAATTATTTATTGTGTATAGTATCTAACGGTGTAAACGAGATAACACCTTGTTCCAACTTAACTTGCACAGACTTAACATGCAACTCAAACGCACTGTTATTTTGTAGATTTAGAAATTTTTTAAAAAATTCATTTATCATTTTATAGGAGTCGTACCTTACAAAGTAGGCCGAAAACGCTCCATCTTTTATTTCAGTGGGACCCCACGAACAATGTCGAATGCACTCAAATGTGAAAGAAACGTTCAAATGAATCACAGTTATTTTACGTTTAATTTCATTTATTTCTGTAATTGTTCCTCTTACCATAATTTTATTTGTCTCAAGAGGCATAAAGAAAGCACAGAACTTGTTTAACTTTATTTTTCATACATTTTTGGCACCGTAATTAATTTTGATTATCTCTAAAACAAAAAAAGTGAATATACTAGTCATATGTGAGGTAGGAAGTAAATGAACTGCTTGTTATAAGAGATGTGAGTTTCGAAACAAAACGATCACCAGTTTACATGGTATTAAAATTTTAGCTACAGTTTTAAAACGTAAAACTTTTTAGGACACCCAGTTGTTTAACGTTAACGAGAGGACGAAACTGTTATGCTTAGCTGCCCGCAACTGATTTGTTTGTTGAAGTCAGGAAAGGCTGTAGATAATACCTTCAGGTGTGGTGCCGGCTGAGAGAACTGATATCGGGCAGAAGCCTAATTTTATAATCATTGAGGCCATGTTGAAGAGTTTATTGAGATAAATGAAGAAGTGAAGTTAACCAATTTATAACCTTTTTACCTTTTTTTAATCCACTTAATAACCTTGCGATTAGTCACTGGAGGAAATTTTAAGTTACTTACAATCGAGACCCCTGCATGTGAGGTTTTCTCGTTAGGAATAAATGATTCTCGAACTTACGTTTAGAAAGACAAGGTAAGAACCAGTAAACAGTATTAACCAGTGGAATAGCTGACCGTTCAAATAAATCTGGGACAATCAGAATGAGTAGTTTCCACTACATATCGTTATAAACGGTATGTCGACGAAACGACTTACGTGTACCGTACCCGGTCGAGTGACAGCAGCAGACAGTAGGTAAGCCCTGTTCTCTGTTTCATAGGATGGATGGATGGACATCCGCAAGTCCGAGTTGTAACCCGCAGTTACTCTTCACATTGAACTGTTTGCTTTCTTTAACTCCAGTCGATGATCATAAATAAACTGTCGTGAGATTATCGATATTGGACATTGTTGGCCATCTTCAGATTTGAATAAAACAGAATAGATCTTAAATTATCCTAATATGGTTAAGCCAAAGTGGTATGACCATAAGATATAAAACAGTTACCCTGGTATTTTTGAACGGATATAATAATGCAGTGCACACCAGGCCGCAGTGCTGGGACAATCATCATATGAACTCCGTTGCTTTTCACGTAAGACGCTGTTATTTATGTTTGAACATGGCCCTTAGGGGTGGAAATCGATAGTCTGACGAGAATTCGTTTGGGAATCACGAGAGAATTAGAGGAAGAAATTCTGTTCTTCATGGCGCTGTTTTTATTCGGGACCACGTCACAGGTTGTAACAGTCTGTATACTGCACTGCGCAACAAAATTAAAGGATAAAATTTTCGAAACCCGTAATCGTGTATCACCCCTACATCTAAGTATTAAATTTGGCTCGAAGGTAGCTACTACCTGTCTCTGTAGTGGTGCAAACGCATAGCGCTCTGGTAGGTCACCACTCTTCAAACAGCAAGGTGTCGATACATGCGAAAAAAAGGCCACAACTCAGAAGTTCATATGAGCTTTAACGAGAGCTAATGATGTCACATTAGTACCAAATTTTATCACAACTCTACCAAACGCCATCGGGGACGTGTCACAGGTTGGGTAGGTCGTCACACCCCTCTTGCTCACATTTCACCCGTTCTTTTGCCGCCTCTGCGATGGAGGTCAGAACCGCGAAACCGAGCGTTGAAATCACGCCGAAGGAAACATTACAGACACGTCGATGCTCAAAATCAACAAGTAAAGGTATCACGGGGTGGCATAAGGGACGTCAATGAAACCACCCCTTACCTTAGGGCATTGATAGCCACAAATTTCGCTGTCGACAACGACAGTTTTCAGTGCGATCAGCAACAGAGCGCCGTACTTGTGAACTTTACACACTGCTGCAAACGCCTTTGTGGTTTAACCCCGCTCCAACGGCAGTGTTTGGTTGCAGCCCCACTGAAGGTGATCTGACACCTTTTGGAATGTAGTGCGACCGTAGTTTTTCCTCCGGTATACAGGTTGGAACCAACAGGGGCCGTTAGAAACCATTCGACGAAATTTGAACGTGATCCAGAGTAGCAAAAGGGCTTTGTGGAGAGAGAAAAAACAGCAAAGGGCCTCTCGGAAACCCGTAGTTCGACAACACCTTCGATATCACCCACATACCTTTGGTGGGCTCGTCAGAAATGTATCTGTCGGAAACTTCGACACTGTGTCAGCCTCGAGGCTTCTCTAACGCCTAAAGGCTAGGCAGAACTTTCCACATATCTTAAATGGGGTTTGCCTACGTCCAGGCACTAGAACAGCCAGGAGACTAATTTGGTGTCGAAGTTACCGACATGTACAGTTTTGAAGTACTCAAAAAAGGTGCGTGGGTGGCATCGAGGGTGTTGCCGAACTGGAGGTCGTATAGAGACGCTTTGCGGTTCTATTCAAGCACATGTTAATGTTTTTTCGCATTTATGGACACCTTGCTATTTGAAGAATCACTGAGCCTGAGGGTGACGTCGCAGAGTGCCACGCCTCTGTGTCGTTACAGAGGGAAGATGTAGGCACTTTTGCGCCAAAATTCGAACTTATGTGTTGGAATGGGAGACAAATACGGGGTTTCCAAAAAAATATCCTTTAAGGTTGTTGCGCAGTGTAGTAAGCAGCTGTCTTGATGTGTCGCGGCAGTGGGTGTCTCCGAAAGAAAAGGAAAATTAGAGTAAATGATCGAATGAAACTTACATTGGCGCCAATTGTGATGTCGTCATCGTGTCAACATTTTGACATGAGACTAGGTGTTTGGACGGTGTTAAATAACAGCAGACAGTTGAGAGAGTGCGCACAGTTTCGTTTCACTGATGGAAGGCCGCCTAGCTTTCTCTTAGAAGGCATTGCACGCCCGGGAAACCGCCGGACAGCGTAAGCGCGGCGTTGCTTTGACAAGCCGTGAGATTGGCGCCACGCCGTGGGCTGCCGTAATGAAGTGACTGGGGGGCAGCCGGTACACGTAATACGGCAGCCTGCGGATGAAATACTCGCACGTTTCCCCTTTAATTTCCCTCGTCAGCCTCCGGGGTGCCTGGCTATGCGACGGCTGCTCTCTCCGAGCCGGGCGCCTGGAATTTCTATTAATCCTCTGCATCCGTTCTTGCGTGTGCCTCTGCTCCTAACAAACAGCCGCTCCTCTCAATGTTCCCCGCTCCGCGGGTCTCATAGCGATGCGTCTTGCCATTGGTTATAATTCCGTAAGTCAAAATGAAGCACATGTAGGAACAACTCTAGACCGTTAGAACTAACCTTGTGCATGTTACAGCTGCAACATTCGCCTGATCGGCCATGACAATTCTTCAAACGCTCAGTTAGGATGTTTGTGCCCTGACAAATTACGTGAATGTCATATGCAATGTCTATTGCATCTGCTCTTCAGCGTGCATCCATTAAAGTGCCTCGTACCAGAAATCAGGTATCCTTCATTTCATCGGAATCACAAATCGAAGTCCCACTTATCTAGCATAATAGCAGCTCGGTTGCATAAAAGAAAATCGTTCACCAGCTGCTTCTCTGTTTCTTTTGTTCACTCCTGGATCGAGCTACCTTGCACTATGCGTAGATTTCAGTGCCCTTACGTATTCGAGGAAAAGTTGAAGCATATACTTTTTCCAGTCTCATATGTTTAATGATAAATATTAAAAGTAAAGCAAGCCCTTTTTTCTCCCCTCAGTTACGTTTCCTTCTCTTATTGCTTTCCATTTTGTCACGTCATCTTTCCCTCCATCCTCATTACTTGTCTTATTGTCTTACATCACGTGCCTCTTGTACTCACGCTCTATTCTAGATACTGCAGTTTCCACTGTCCGTGTTACTGCTAATTTAGGTGTTGGATACCATATTAACCCTAACATTACCAGCACGTTTTCCATAACGTGTAATCATGTAATACCAAGGGGGGGGGGGGAGGGTATTATATGCCCACCATAAAAAAATAGAAAAAACTCATATTTCGTTAGTTGTTGTTAAATTTTATTAACAGTATACTGTCTAAATAGTTACTGATGTATAAGTAGCGTGGTGAACCAGAAAATATTTTCTAGCTCCACCATAGCTATAGCAAAGCATTTTCCGTACTGTGTACCGCGAGGGATGTTTACTTTATGATCACAACAAAAAATTAAAAAAAATTTAGTTAACTGTCACTGACTTCTATTCAAAACATTTATTTAAATCTATATAGACGTGTAAGAAGTGTCCTAACCCTGAAAATATTAATAAAATATCTGTGCGAAAAGTCAAATTCACTGCTAAGTTGTAAATTTTTGGGGTAAGTTTTACTGAAATATTTCAAACAACTACAGAATCAAGTATTAGGAATAATTGAAAGCAATAACTATTTTTCCAAAATGTTAAAATATAATGTGCATGCCTGGGTAACAAAAAGTTGGCATAAAGTGCCTCCCCCACCTCTTGGTATTGTGGGGCTAAATGTAAGATATTTTCTAGGCGGTCTTTCTAATGCATACAATGTACAGTACACTGCCTGACAAGAAGGTGAGGTTCCCAGAAGGCGAGGAGAATACGAAATGAAACATCACAGATTAAGAATGCATCCAATGTTACTCCAGTAATTACAAAATCGAGTGAAATTTACCAACAACTTGCCAGCATGACACCATTTGTCTATGTAACATTGCACCCTCTCTGGCCTGGACGCATACACTGACTAGGTTGGGAAGCGTGTTATCAAGCCGTTGTAGCTCCTCCAGAGGCAAGCAGCCCTACAACTATTTTAAGCAGTCCTGCACATCCTGGTTACTGGCACTGGAACGGAGTTCACATTGGAGCTTGTTCCACATCTGTTCTATGGGGGACAGATATGAGGATTATGCTGGCCCCAGTATACCCCAACATTACGTAGACAGTTTGTAGAGACACGTGCGATGTGTGCACGAACATTGTCCTGTTGAAAAACGGCAGCGTAATGCTGTCGCATGAGAGATAACACAGGACGACGCAGGATGGCCGCGAAGGACTGTCGTGGCATTAGAGAGCTCTCAATCAGTACCGGCCGTGCCCTGTAGTCATACATGAGACCAGGAGTAACACCGCCGTGCCTTCCCAATACTTTAAAAGAATGTTACCTTTCACCAGGTCGCCACCATACTCGCCGACGATGGTCATCTAGGGTAGATAAGAACAATGATTCATCACTAGACATAATGCGATACTACGTAATAGCAAACAACGCGTCCCGGTCAGGGCACTACACCAAACGCAACTGTTTGTGTAGTGGTGTTAATGTCAGCCCACACAGGGAATGGTAGTTCCCTGGTCTGCTGCCGATAATCTCTCACCAATGGTGTGAGACTACAACCACCACGGTCGCCACTACCACGAACGTTAGCAGGTGACCACCGCGTGTGTTGTGCGAGACGCAAGACTATCTCTAAACTGACACAGCTGCCAAGAGCGCGACAAAGGGCCTTAAGGACGATATACGAGGCGCGTTCGGTAAGTAAGGCATCAATTATTTTCCAGAAAGCAGGTTGAAAACCATATTGTTTCCTAATGTCTTGGCTACAATACCCAATCTTTCAAAATAATCTCCGTTCAATGTGACGGCCCTACGCCACCATACTGAAAGGGCCTCTATGCCCGCATGGTACCACTCTTCCAGACGACGTCTGAGCCAATGTCTTGCTGCATCAACAATCATCCACGTACAGCTTCCAGTGGGGCGCATCATTGAATGCGTCTAGCAGGTGGAAGTCTGTAGGTGCGAGATCCGGTCTGTAGGGTGTTTGAGAACCAACAGTCCAACGAAGTTCTGTAAGAACTTCTGGGGTGCGTGGACGTATGTGAGGCCTTAAAGAGAAGTAGGTTTTTAGTTTTGTGGTGACGAACGCGCTGAAGTCTTCTCTTCAATTTGCTGAGGGTAGGACAACGCACTTCACAGCTCATCGTCTCACCATGAGGGAGGACGTCAAACATAATAACCCATTCAGTGTCCCAGATGATTGTCGTCATGACTTTATAGGCTGAGGGTGCAGCTCTGAACTTTTTTTTTTTTTCGGCGGAGAGGTGGAGTGGTGCCGTTTTGTTTCCGGTTGGAAGTGATGTACCCATGTTTCATCGTTTGTGACGATGTCCGACATTAAATTGTAACGACCATCCTCGTAACGTGCAAGCATTCGTTGCTCTATATTGTTTTTTGTTAGCGAAGAACCGAGAGGATGCACAAGTTTGAGTACCTCAGCTGGTGGACGAGTGTGTCAGCACTACCATCACAGACCACCAGCTGAGCAGCGAGGTGTCTGATTGTGATATGCCTGTGACCTTGAATGAAAGTGTTCTCACATTCCACCACTGCAGGAGTCACAGCTGTGTTCATCCGGCCGGCATGCGGGAGATCGGACAGATCTGCGTGGCCTTGTTGAGAGCATGACAGATGCCTCATCCAACGACTCACCGTGGTTTTGTTCGCTGCCAGGTCTCCGTACACATACTGAAAGCGCCTATGAATATCTGCGATGATCTGGTTTTACCGCAAAAGAAACTCAATTACAGGTCTCTGCTTGGAGAGCACCTCCGTCACAGGCGCCATTTTAAAGGCGATGTACAGCGCCGCCACTGATCGGCGCTTAACGAAACTATAGGGGCTGAAGCGGGAATATTCCACGATCCGTATTTTTCACCCGAAATTGGCCGAGGAAGAAAAAACATATGCCATTACTTATTAAACGCCCTGTGTACAAAGACGACCACATTCGACACCATGGAGGGCTACGGGGAAGACAATAACTTTCTGGTGCGCAACATGATGTGGCACGAGACGAATCAAGTTCCAGAGAACCGCAACCTGAAAGTCGTCGTCAGAGGGCTGCCAGAAACGGTGCCTGTCCAGGAGGTACGCCAAGCCTTGACCGAAAAGGGTAATCAAATTAAAGATACTTATTAGTACAGACAACGAGATAAGAAGACGAAGAAACTGGTACTCATCCTGGTTTTCGTTGTGTCCTTCCTCAGGGGAAAGAAAATCGAGGTAATATGTAATGATCGATACCATCTCTACACGAGGAGCCACGTGATGGATCACCCCAATGCAAAATTACCAACGCTTTCGACACACGGTGAATTACTGTAATCTCCCACCCCAGCGCGTCTTGTGCGCTGCTTGTCGAGCGTCAGCAGCATGCACACTGCCCTCAAATGATGGGGCAACATCCTCAATACGCGGCGGAAATACCAACTCCACCAGCTTTCGCGATTCCTCAGAATACTAATGGGCCTTAGGTCTTTCCGGCTGTTTGTTAATGTGAGAGGACTTCCTCCCTGCCGATAATCACCAGCGATTGCCCCTTTTCCACCGCCATCAGGCAATGTACAACACTTTCATCCACTGAGACAGCAATGACCCCTACGCCAGCACCGCTGCGTGAAGACAACACCCCGACATAGCAGACATCAACAACACCCCAATAGGAGTCGCCCTGAAGCAAATCACTTTGCTTCTTTCTTCAAAGACGACATTACCGGCAAAATTAAGCAAACGGCTACAGAAATCAGGACCACTCCTGCTTATCTCCCTTCGACTATATGGCGTGTTAACATGATGTAACACAGTGTAAATGTACTTAAGGTCAACGGAACTCGTCTCTGTGGGAATAAGCCTTTCAGCTTGCTGAACATGATATCCTACTGAACAGACCGTCAACTCAGATGGAGGGGACGCCTGTCAGTCTTCCTTTGGTGGTCTCTCATCACGAAACAGAAGATATCGCGCCATAGTCACATACAAACCACGGCGGTAACGATGCGTATGAACTCCAGCAACGTAAACTTTGTGGCGACATACCTAAGCCTACGTGCCGACTCGTTACAACACGACTTGGAGGCGTTTACCATGCTCACGGATGCCATAGACATGGACCAAGGCTTAATTTTTGACTTGATGAAGCCTTCGCAGAGGCCTACGAGTGGCAGAACACTCTGCCACGCTACGAATTTAATGAAGATGGGCGATGTGAACGGCCCAGATGGCAGTCTTCATTGACGAATTCAGATGGCGTCCGGCGACCACCCAGTACTTCCTCACGAGCCGAACAGAGATCAGATAGCTCATGAGCTAATGGAAAAGCGCCTACAGCCCACAGTGGAACACATCACAAACTCTTCTGTAACAGATGCTGCCGATGCCTCTCGCCCTGATGACGAGGATCTTCAACAGATGTTTACAGCTACACTAGTTTTCGCAAAATTAGAAAACGGCAAGGATTATCCCCATACCGAATTTGGAAAATCTTAACTAGGGGATAGTGCTCAAACGTATTCAACAGCCCTTGACCGCAGGTGCTGCAATCCGTCCCGATTTGTTCGGGTTTCGGCGAAAGCTGTCTGCGGAAATGCTGGTATTATTGCCCATGGAACACTTTAACGCCTTCAACGCTACGGCAGTGACATTTCTGGACTAGTATACAGCCTACTACAGGATGTGGCCATAGGTTTTAATCCAAAAAAAAAAAAAAAAAAAAAAAAAAACATGGTTCAAATTGCTATGGGCACTATGGGACTTAACTTCTGAGGTCATCAGTTCCCTAGAACTTAGAACTACTTATACCTAACTAACCTAAGGACATCCCACACATCCATGCCCAAGGCACGATTCGAAACTGCGAACAGACTGTAGCGCCTAGAACAGCTCGGCCACTCCGGACGGCACACTTTAGGTGATATCTTTATAGTTACTTGAAGTGGTGGTTAACAGCCGATTTGTGGATCGTTTCAGTCATGTGATCTAAACAGATTCGCATAGATATTCTGCAATCATTACGCGTACAGGACTTGAGTGAATTATAATTTGAAGCAGTATCATTCCATAAGGCGACGCAAACTCTCACACGTCGCTCATCTTTCGTAACGTGGAATCTGATATATCGGATAGAGATATATGTATCTAATCCTCTGCTTTATACTTTCAATCTCATCGCCTTCTCCTACATTGCAAACGGTTTATTGCCCTTCTAGAAGACATATATCGAGAACGATACGATATCGCAGTGCCTGTGTTATTCCGAGTGTTACCTTGGACATGTAGGCGTGTCCGAAGGAACAGGAACCAATTTTCATTTTCGTCACTCCATTACGCAGCTGATGGTTGTCCACATTCGCAACTGCGAATACATTTCATGTAGTCACCGCAGAGCCTATTCCTTCGAACACGCATCCATGTCCGAAGGAACATTACCTCGTGATTCGGAATAATGCAGGCAGTGCAATATTTTATTTATCCGCCGACAGCGAGCAATCGACTTTCAAAATGTGGCACCCCTGTACTGGAATATACATAATAGATGTACGAGTACAGGTAATAGACGCATGGTTGACGACATATGGAAGTTTGGGTCCGGCCGTGAGTCCTGCTCGGATAACCAAATGGTAAGGCGACCGCTCGTGGTATGCGGGAAATTCTGGTTCGAGTCCCGGACCGGAACAAATTTTCATTGTCTTCACTCGATTACACATGTGATGGTTGTGCATATTCACAAATGCAAATACATTTCATGTATATATATCGAGACCACGTAATTTCTTACCTTTTGCTAGAATTTCAGTTCTGAGAATCCATGTGGTCCTAGTGACTTGTCTGCACAGTTCTAAGAACAGTACAACAACTCGGTGTGATATTTCTGTTAATTACATCGCTCGGCCCCATCATTCCTTTATTACATTTGTCATGTACTGGTAAACCTCCATCGTGTACACACCTGTCGTCACTCTCTTTTTCAGTGTTCAGTCAGTTTGTGAATAGTCAAATAATTCAGTCTGACGCTGCTATTTAAGTCCATTAATAATAAAAATGACGTTCTTTGGCATAAGTAATTTACAGGTGCTGAACGGAAGATCACAGGACGCTGTTCTGGAATGCTGTTCTCTATGCAAGACCTTTGTGAAAGAGTGATATAAGTCGTGAAACAGATGACAGTGAGTCATTCCGTATTTGTAATAGCATTTGCATATTTTGCTTCTGAGTTAAGTCGTGATCTCATTCGCTCAATGAAACATCCTCGGTAATCATTCTTTTCGAGTCTAATTTCAGTGATCACAGATACGAGAAAGCAACTTCATTGCACCACTTTCGGCTATAAGCTGTAAGTGTAAAAGTCTGTGTATAGGATCTGAAGTGTGATTACCTAATACTGAGTGCTAGAGTTCATAGCTATGCAAATTCATTACCATTGCACATACTTCAAGTGAGTGTGTGTGTGTGTGTGTGTGTGTGTGTGTGTGTGTTTGTGTGTGTGTTTGTGTTCTGTGACTATTTCTTCAATCATTTGTGATCAGACTGCATTTGCAAGTGTATGAAGGTGCATAAACATTGGTATTAAAGTGTGCAGCTTAATACATCAGTGCTTTAGCTAACTACCCGAGACAGCAGCTTCTTTTCTTAACACAGCACACGGATTTCAACCTGTGAAATAAAGTACAAAGCACCGTTGTTCATTGTTTTCTTCCAGAATAAATTTTATTCTGTCTTTCTTCCACATCCGTTACTAAAGTTTGTTTCAGTGGTGCGGACAATAGTCTCGTAGGGCGTCAGTGCCCTACACTTCATTCAACCTGACGACCGCTTATACTAATACTGTTATGGGTGTTGTTTAAGATAATGTTCAGAAAATAATTGCTGAACGTGTCTGGCTTTAATCGCCACCTCCAAGTAGCTACGTGTTATTACAGGATATCGATAGAAAAGAAGGTATAGCTGTAGTCCACGAGAAGGCTGGATTGAAGATCACAGTGTTTTGATAGACTCATTCCAGTGGAGGTGGTTAGCTTACCATTGTCCGAACTATCTTACCCAACCTGTCATAGATGGATCTTCAGGGTAACATGGACGGCGAACTACTATGCAGCTTTCTGTTTTTCTCATATATAAATCATATACAGTGCTCAAATTAAATATAGTAGAGGCGTGCAGACTAGGACTTTAACCGCTGTATCTTCCGCTGAATAACATATGCGAAAAAAATGGTTCAAATGGCTCTGAGCACTATGGGACTAAACTTCTGTGGTCATCAGTCCCCTAGAACTTAGAACTACTTAAACCTAACCAACCTAAGGACATCACACACATCCATGCCCGAGGCAGGATTCGAACCTGCGACCGTAGCAGTCGCGCGGTTCCGGACTGAGCGCCTAGAACCGCTAGACCACCGCGGCCGGCAACATATGCGAAAAATCATATTAAAGACATTTCAGCTGAATGAAAATATAGTCACAAACTCCCCACGACAAGATACTGCCCGCATTGAGGCTGATCCCTCACCTGTGGTAGAGTGGGAGGTCGTCTCAAGGTGTGGCAGGGGGCGAAAGACATTCCGGAGGGCTGAACGGAAGGCCTCTCCAGTTTGTCTGACGAACCGGTTTCAGGCTCTGTCTCAGGCTGATACTGATCTTCGGCCTGATATGGCTGCTTGTCCTGTTCCAGAGGTTGCCCCTCAGTCTGCAAGATCCGGGCGGTCGCAGAGGGTGGGCTTACTGGAAGTTGGGAGCTCCAACGTCAGGCGCGTAATGGGGCCCCTTAGGGAAATGGCAGCAAGAGAGGGGAAGAAAACCAATGTGCACTCCGTGTGCATACCGGGGGGAGTCATTCCAGATGTGGAAAGGGTCCTTCCGGATGCCATGAAGGGTACAGGGTGCACCCATCTGCAGGTGGTCGCTCATGTCGGCACCAATGATGTGTGTCGCTATGGATCGGAGGAAATCCTCTCTGGCTTCCGGCGGCTATCTGATTTGGTGAAGACTGCCAGTCTCGCTAGCGGGATGAAAGCAGAGCTCATCATCTACAGCATCGTCGACAGGACTGACTGCGGACCTTTGGTACAGAGCCGAGTGGAGGGTCTGAATCAGAGGCTGAGACGGTTCTGCGACCATGTGGGCTGCAGATTCCTCGACTTGCGCCATAGGGTGGTGGGGTTTCGGGTTCCGCTGGATAGGTCAGGAGTCCACTACACGCAACAAGCGGCTACACGGGTAGCAGGGGTTGTGTGGCATGGGCTGGGCGGTTTTTTTAGGTTATATGGCCTTGGGCAAGTACAGAAAGGGCAACAGCCTCAACGGGTGCGGGGCAAAGTGAGGACATGCGGGGACCAAGCAGCAATCGGTATTGTAATTGTCAACTGTCGAAGCTGCGTTGGTAAAGTACCGGAACTTCAAGCGCTGATAGAAAGCACCGAAGCTGAAATCGTTATCGATACAGAAAGCTGGCTGAAGCCAGAGATAAATTCTGCTGAAATTTTTACAAAGGTACAGACGATGTTTAGAAAGGCTAGATTGCACGCAACCGGTGGTGGAGTGTTCGTCGCTGTTAGTAGTAGTTTATCCTGTAGTGAAGTAGAAGTGGATAGTTCCTGTGAATTATTATGGGTGGAGGTTACACTCAACAACCGAGCTAGGTTAATAATTGGCTCCTTTTACCGACCTCCCGACTCAGCAGCATTAGTGGCAGAACAACTGAGAGAAAATTTGGAATACATTTCACATAAATTTTCTCAGCATGTTATAGTCTTAGGTGGAGATTTCAATTTACCAGATCTAGACTGGGACACTCCTAAACAGGACGGGTGGTAGGGACAGAGCATCGAGTGACATTATACTGAGTGCACTATCCGAAAATTACCTCGAGCAATTAAACAGAGAACCGACTCGTGGAGATAACATCTTGGACCTACTGATAACAAACAGACCAGAACTTTTCGACTCTGTATGTGCAGAACAGGGAATCAGTGATCATAAGGCCGTTGCAGCATCCCTGAATATGGAAGTTAATAGGAATATAAAAAAAAGGGAGGAAGGTTTATCTGTTTAGCAAGAGTAATAGAAGGCAGATTTCAGACTACCTAACAGATCAAAACGAAAATTTCTGTTCCGACACTGACAATGTTGAGTGTTTATGGAAAAAGTTCAGTCCGCAGCTCGTGGTCGTGCGGTAGCGTTCTCGCTTCCCACGCCCGGGTTCCCGGGTTCGATTCCCGGCGGGGTCAGGGATTTTCTCTGCATCGTGATGACTGGGTGTTGTGTGCTGTCCTTAGGTTAGTTAGGTTTACGTAGTTCTAAGTTCTAGGGGACTGATGACCATAGATGTTAAGTCCCATAGTGCTCAGAGCCATTTGAACCATTTGAAAAAGTTCAAGGCAATCGTAAAATGCGTTTTAGACAGGTACGTGCCGAGTAAAACTGTGAGGGACGGGATAAACCCACCGTGGTACAATAACAAAGTTAGGAAACTACTGCGAAAGCAAAGAGAGCTTCACTCCAAGTTTAAACGCAGCCAAAACCTATCAGACAAACAGAAGCTAAACGATGTCAAAGTTAGCGTAAGGAGGGCTATGCGTGAAGCGTTCATTGAATTCGAAAGTAAAATTCTATGTACCGACTTGACAGAAAATCCTAGGAAGTTCTGATCTTACGTTAAATCAGTAAGTGGCTCGAAACAGCATATCCAGACACTCCTGGATGATGATGGCATTGAAACAGAGGATGACACGCGTAAAGCTGAAATACTAAACACCTTTTTCCAAAGCTGTTTCACAGAGGAAGACCGCACTGCAGTTCCTTCTCTAAATCCTCGCACAAACGAAAAAATGGCTGTCATCGAAATAAGTGTCCAAGGAATAGAAAAGCAACTGGAGTCACTCAACAGAGGAAAGTCCACTGGACCTGACGGGATACCAATTCGATTCTACACAGAGTACGCGAAAGAACTTGCCCCCCTTCTAAAAACCGTGTACCGCAAGTCTCTAGAGGAACGGAGGGTTCCAAATGGTTGGAAAAGAGTACAGGTAGCCCCAGTCTTCAAGAAGGGTCATCGAGCAGATGCGCAAAACTATAGACCTATATCTCTGACATCGATCTGTTGTAGAATTTTAGAACATGTTTTTTGCTCGAGTATCATGTCGTTTTTGGAAACCCAGAATCTACTATGTAGGATCAACATGGATTCCAGAAACAGCGATCGTGTGAGACCCAACTCGCTTTATTTGTTCATGATACCCAGAGAATATTAGATACAGGCTCCCAGGTAGATGTTATTTTTCTTGACTTCCGGAAGACGTCGATACAGTTCCGCACTGTCGCCTGATAAACAAAGTAAGAGCCTACGGAATATCAGACCAGCTGTGTGGCTGGATTGAAGAATTTTTAGCAAATAGAACACAGCATGTTGTTATCAATGGAGAGACGTCTACAGACGTTAAAGTAACCTCTGGCGTGCCACAGTAGAGTGTTATGGGAGCATTGCTTTTCACAATATATATAAATGACCAAGTAGATAGTGTCTGAAGTTCCATGCGGCTTTTCGCGGATGATGCTGTAGTATACAGAGAAGTTGCAGCATTAGAAAATTGTAGCGAAATGCAGGAAAATCTGCAGCGGATAGGCACTTGGTGCAGGGAGTGGCAACTGTCCCTTAACATAGACAAATGTAATGTATTGCGAATACATAGAAAGAAGGATCCTTTATTGTATGATTATATGATAGCAGAACAATCACTGGTAGCAGTTACTTCTGGAAAATATCTGGGAGTATGCGTGCGGAACGATTTGAAGTGGAATGATCATATAAAATTAATTGTTGGGAAGAGCGGCGCGTTTCGTCACAGGGTTATTTGGTAATCGTGATAGCGTTACGGAGATGTTTAATAAACTCAAGTGGCAGACTCTGCAAGAGAGGCGCTCTGCATAGCGGTGTAGCTTGCAAGCCAGGTTTCGAGAGGGTGCGTTTCTGGATGAGGTATCGAATATATTGCTTCCCCCTACTTATACCTCCCGAGGAGATCACGAATGTAAAATTTGAGAGATTAGAGCGCGCACGGAGGCTTTCAGACAGTCGTTCTTCCCGCGAACCATACGCGACTGGTACAGGAAAGGGAGGTAATGACAGTGGCACGTAAAGTGCTCTCCGCCACACACCGTTGGCTGGCTTGCGGAGTATAAATGTAGATGTAGATGTAGAAGACCGTGCTGATCAGTTAATAGGGCTTTTAGTACGTGGCTACTTCAGGGAAAAGACTCGGCACCACTATCAAAAGATGATAATACGTGTACACAGCAGAATAAAGTTATATAGCTACATTCAAATAAAACATATCAACATCGAGAGACAATTGAGTAATGGCCAGTTCCAGACCTATTCCTTTCCCTATCAGTCCATAGCGCAGTCGATCGATGTGCCACTAGTCATCAGCAAGAATAACGACATATACCACTTTTGTAAGATTTAACATTTTATATCTGTCACTCGAAATGGAAACTTGGTTCTTTGCTCCTGCGTAATCAGCCTCAACATTGGTTCTTTCACGATCCTGCAGAATTAGAAGGTATGAGAGAAAGTGCAGAGAATAACTTTTTTCCATGCAACAATTTTACATTCCACACTGCCTCCCAGAGGCACAGATCCTTAGTGTAGATGGTAGATATGTGCTAGAAGTTCTCGTGTGATTTAATATATCGAGCGCTAAACGCTTTGATCAAGAATCAAAACCTAACTAGACGTAATCTTCATCTGTGATGGAGTACAAATACCCGATTGGACACTGCAAGTTTCATACCACGAAAGTACAAAGTCCACCACAGACTCCTTCTGCAAGGAACAAGATGACAGCTAGTCACACCCGACAGTGATTGCAGTTCTTTACAAACATAGCTGCTATAAAAATCTATCAAGAAAACATTTTGTATTTTCCAGAAGAAACATAGCATCCTGAAAATAATAAAACGCCAACCAAAGTTCTGCTGCCATTGGACGAATTGTTTACTAAAGAAAAAATTGAACCTCATGTTCTTTTAAGGGCTCAAAATATTTCAACAACGACAGTGACTAACTCCGTATTGTCTAAATAGGAAACAATTTTCAAGTAAAAAAGTTTTTTTGCGTCAGTCACTTCTTTCTTTTGCCATTATGCGTTCGGATGGTTTACACCACCATCTTCAGATGGATAAATGTTTATTTTCCACAGTAGCAGAAAAGGACAGTGGAGATTAAGAAACACGAATTTCTGACAGTGAATTGTACTTACAAGGGCGATAGAGTCGTAAAACGTGTGTATACTGCTACCTGTTGTGTGTCCTTTACACTGTACAATATGTTTGCAGTGTTACTTCAGAGATTTAGTACATGTTGCAGATATGCTTGCTTACGCTGGAAACGAGGATAAATATTAAATATTTTCTACATACATACTTTTTTCATTTTTAAGAAATATGTATGGGCTGCACCAGAATATAGATGCAATTAAATTATTGTATTAATTTGTTACAAACAAAAAGATTACAACAGATCACACATATATACTGCAGATGCAACTTATTGAGAAATAAATGGGGTGGTTACAACAAATGTTGTGCATTGAAGCTGTAAATTATTAAAATGCTTTATGTTCTTTCTCAAAGCTTTTGAAAAATTAGGTTGAGCTGGTTTGACTATTGTCATTGAGTAGATGTACCACAAGTTTCTTTCTGTGGATATAGATTGTTAGTTCGTCATATAGAGACATTCTGCGTCGTTTGTTCAATTTATGTAGTATCTTAAGATCGCTTTCTCCATTGTCATAGGCATATCCTCTATCTTTTATGTGGGAAAATATTGCAGATTTACGTGTCGTATTGTGTACCAGAAGATCATGTGTTATTTGAACCAATTGTGTAAGTTACGGCCTCTTTAACCTATGTAGTGAGCTGGGCAGCAAATTTCCAAACACCATCGAAATTGAATTCAGTTATGAAGAACTTGACCTACTCGATACGTGTCTGAAATACAACACAGAACAGCCACTAAACATTAGAAATATTAAACAGATAATAGAAGGCACTAAAAATACATAATCCGCAAAGTTAGATAACAACACTTAAGTTGCTGTAGCAGAACAAGTTAAAAATCTGATTGAGAAAGAAACCACAAGGGAAACAGTTACAAACACCTCCAACATTAACGAAAATACAGCACTCCACACATTAAATAGTAACCTTAAAGACAATCGCGCATTTGTCACAAAGGGAAACAAAGGAAACTCACCTTTTATTGCATATGAAAATCAATACATCCACAAAATCTTGAGGTTGTTTAAAGAGAATAATATCATACAGTTAGGCGAATACCGTTCCAATAAATTCCAAACTGAGCTTAAGACCCTCTTGAAAAATACTAACTTCCTGCTTACTGAAAGAGACAAGCACCAATGTTTGAGCATGAATCCAACAGCACCACGCCTAAGATCTCAATCGAAATCTCACACAAAATATGGCTCCATAAGACCGATTTCTCAATAAATTACCCTGGGTGTAAAATTTTGCAGGAACTTAATAACATCCTACAGGATAAGCTTGTATTTGAAAGTAAATACTCAATAAAAAATAGCCTCTCATTTGCCAATGATAGGAAAGAGATACACAGTACTAACAAATGCCAAATGGTCTCTCTAGATGTAACAAATATGTATACTAACATACCTACTCACGATATTTCATCTAATATAAAACAGAACCTTACGAAATGCAAGAAACTCTCGCCAGCAGAAATCACAGAACTCATTAACCTTGTGGGAATTGTCTTGAAATATAATATTAATGGAAAAATCTACAAAGATAAAAGTGCTCTAGCTATAGGTGCCAGCATATTAAGAACTATAGCTGAAATAATCCTCTGCCACCTAAGTCACAAACTTTTCACAAAAAGCCAACATGCATTCTAAAAGTTCATTTCATACAGAAGCTATGTAGACGATATAGTTCTCGTCATTTATGACGAAGATGATGTCAAAGAGATCCTCCAAACATTCAACATAATGCACAAGAACATTTAATTTACCTGAGTAAGAAATAAATAAACCATTCGTTTTCTTGATTTAACCATCTGCAAATAACATAAATATGTATTTCAAATATACAGGAAACCAACCACCACGGACATAACCATACATGCTTCCTCCTGCCATCCCAACTTGCACTCTTTAACGGTTCATAGAGCTCCGAACATCACACCGAGTGTAGTGAACCTCCAGAATGAAAAACAAATATCAGCAGCGAATAGGTGTAAACCCACACTAATAGACAATTTACTTAAAGAAATACAGATATAAAATGAACAATATAACCAACTAGAACCAGGAAAATACACTAACAACTTGCATCCCCTTCCTCAGTAATATCTCTTAAAAAATGGCAAATATCTTCAAGCAGCATTAAGTAAGAATTTCATTCCAAACAGACAATAAAATTCGCCAAAGACTACATCATAAACTAAAAAGCAGTCAAGGTGAATTATCAGCCTGTGGCATATATAACGTCATACGAACTAAATGCCCAGCCAAAGACGAAACTTAACCTACACTGTCCTTGGTCTGCTACTGTGAAAAGACGTCTGTGCTCTTTACCTACACTATCTATGTAAATATACATTCATCTACCTGAAGATGATGTTGTGAACCATCGGAATGCGTAATGGCAAAATAAAGAAGTGACTGACGCAATAAATTTATTTGTATTTATTAATAATCGCAGGTCTCATAATGCCGTCCTTTAGAGATGAAATATTCATTCGAGACAAATTAGTAAAATATCACAAACTGCTGAAGTAACTCAAAGAGTTACCTCTTGTGTGTGTTTCTAACTCGTCAACATATGGTATCAAACTGTTGAGCGTAAGAATGAGCTACTATTTTAAATCTATACTGGCAACTCAGTGTTAAGAAGAGGTCATTTCTGGGAAGTAAGAACGGTAAGGTGTCGAATAAAAGTGAAAAGGATATCGAAAGATGAGTCCAAGGCAGGGGGGTAACTGTCAGCGATAGCGCAAGATTTACAGTAACAGTAAGGATTCCTGAATTCCGATATAACGTTGGCAGGATAAAAAGAGGTGCATGAGCTGAGTGAGAAATTCTGATGTTATTTGGACACAATAGCCCGCATCTCGTGGTCGTGCGGTAGCGTTCTCGCTTCCCACGCCCGGGTTCCCGGGTTCGATTCCCGGCGGGGTCAGGGATTTTCTCTGCCTCGTGATGGCTGGGTGTTGTGTGCTGTCCTTAGGTTAGTTAGGTTTAAGTAGTTCTAAGTTCTAGGGGACTTATGACCACAGCAGTTGAGTCCCATAGTGCTCAGAGCCATTTGGACACAATGAAACTTCTACAAGTAAGTTAAGGTAAGGATGCTGAAAGTTACTCAGTAGAAAAACCTCATCATAAGAATAAACAAGAATTTATAAAAGTGAATAAACAGTCCGAAGAAAGGGAAATCAGAGGACCGTAAATAAAGTCTCATTTTGATGGAAAGTCTGGAAAATAGTAACGGAATGAACTGCAGCTTCTCGCAAACCCTACTCCCACTCCGTGGGACGCTTTCACTCAAATCACTGGCTCATTGCTGTCTCTGACCATGCGACTGAAACAGAAATACATGACAGAATCTTCTGAAGTGGGGATTCTCGGCAGTTAAACTAAAAAAAAAGTCTGACGCGCTATTCTACGACGTTTTGAAACGAAGTAGTGGAATAAAAGTCACGTGGGACGTCGGTGTGACTGCCTACCGTATATCAAATTGAGCAACGATAACTATACTACACCTGTGATATGGTGTCCAGATGGATTCAATAGGTCGAAAAATGGAAAAGAGTGCCTTTATTATTATTACGATTTCTACATAGATTATTCTTGAGTGTATTTCTTGACATCATCATCATACGGTCTTTAGTCTACAAGTAAGACAAAAATCTTTGAAACTTCTCAAGGAAGTATCGCAGAAGCCCAACTGGGTGAACTACTTGCGTCTCGATTAAAAATGGAACAGTATCGCAATATGAGAAGATACGATGACATCGGCAGCTTAATTAACAGGATGGCCTGCCTGATCAGCGAGAAGGAACTTGTACTTCTTACAGTTAATTAACTAAGGTTAATGAAGCCATAGGCAAGTACGCTACCCACACGAACTTTGGCGCGCGCGTTAAGACAGCTCCCTCGTGTGCGAGGAACCTAGTAGCAGCTTCCGTGCTTCGGTAAGTTCCCCTCCAAGTAAGCTAACACACTTAAACGTAGACTAAATTGAAATCTAACGCTATCAATATTCTAGCTGACTCGAATATAAATACAGAGAAATTCGGCATAATTTATGTAGACACATTGTGGTGAGAGTGTTGGAACTGATCCTATTCTATGTAGCCCTGTGTCATGTGGTGACAGTATTTTTCACTACATAACACGTTCATTGTTACTGTAGCCCTCTTTCTCCAAATTCGTTGATGGTTGATCCGAAAACATTACTGCTAATACTGTGCGTTATTGTTATTGAAACATCTAGTGCCCAGTCCGTAATTATCTCGTCTTCTATGGAATGCCAAACTGCCTCGATGAAAGAAAGAGCTTATTTTATTGTATTTCTTGGGCTCCGTTTACTCAAATAGAATCATTATTTGTTTCGACTTCCTAGCAATTCAGCAAATAAGATCAAGGAAATCAAAGAAAGAGGCCTGAGAAGGAAACTAGTAGGAAACTAAATTATAAAACAAATTAACTTTCATTACACAACTATACACACTTCAACACGTTATAGTAACCCTTCAACTGAACATTCGATTGTTGGAGCGGAGTCTACACAGTGTTTAATCGTATGAGGTTCCTAACGTTCAAATTGATAGTATAAGATTAAAATACTCACAATATGTATCTGATAGTCTGAGAAAGCTCTCTAACAGTTAAAAACAGTGAAAAATCACGCAACATCTTGTGTAGGTAAGCTTGACGTATAATCTGACCATGTTATATGAAACCCGCCTGCAAGCGCGATGCACAAGTAAATAATTGTAGAAGTGTATAACAAACTGCTAGAATGAAAGAAAAAGTAAATGAAGCTAATATTAGACAATTACACAATTCAGCCACATTAATGTGACCCCTGCGTCTGTTCGACGTCAGCGTGCAATAACCACTCACAAACGCCAGGTGGCAGCACTAGCAGCGGAGGGTACTGTATATAAAACGTGTAGGGGAGGGGCCGAAAATAGTGCACTCGTTGTCGTTATGAGGAGAAGGAGCGATTTATCTGACGTCCAAAAGGGCATAATTCCTGTGTTTCGGGCCAAGGGTGGAAGCGCTTACGAACAGGCTAAGTTTGTAAACTATTCACTTGCCGCCATGGTTAAGGTATACTGTGCATGGCAAAATGGCGCTATCCAAATGCGGCACCGAGGCAACTGCGGTGCAGCACGAGCCGTAGATCAAAGGGGTGAACGAGGGCTGTGGAGATTTGCACGGGTGAACGGAAGTGCAACTTTTAAGCAGTTGACCATCTTGATGATCCAAGGGGCTACCAACCTTGTCTCCCCAACGACCGTTCTGCGAATGTTCTTCCGTCTAGTCCTCCTCAGCAGGCGCCTGGTTGATGCCCCTTGTTGACTGCAGTTCGAAGAGCATCAGGACGAGTTTACCCTGCTCCACTCGCCAGCACTCTCCCCATATTGAAACCCAATCCAGAATGTGTGGGACGACCTCTATCGGGCTGTTCGAACCGTGGATCCTGAGCCGAGAAGTCTACCGCAGTGGCCACGGCACGGGAATCGGCGTGGCTCCATATCCCTGTCGGTACCTGCCAGAACCTCGTCGATTCTCTTCCGGCATGTTTCGCAGCCTTCCACGGCGCAAAACGCGCTTTTGACAGGTGGTCATATAATTGTGACTGGACAGACAGCACAAGAGGTAACGACAGCAAAGGAATGGAACAGATCAGGGAGCAAAGACTTAATAACAGATCGAAGAATATTTTGACAAAGGCTTTGTTGCGGAAATCGCTATGTTGATATAGAAAATTTCCGTTGGTATTTTTACTTTAATTAGCTCTAGTTTTCTCTTAAAAGAGGCTTCCTCTCACAATCAGATTCATATCGTCAATGGCGTTAGTCAGGTATTTGCGATAGCAACTCCATTCCATGATGTAGTTAACTGTACAGCTCAGGTATGACTACATTTTGAGCACCTCCCTTGAACTGCTGACTTGACGAGTTAACCACGTAACAAACTTAAGTACATGTACGAGGAAGTGCTCGAAAGTAATGCCTTCGATTTTTTATGCGAAAACTCTGAAATCTTTTTAAATAAAATACTTACTTTTCATTACATACGTTCGTATATAGTTTAATTTCCGTTGTAATTTACTTTAAAAAAATGGTTCAAATGGCTCTGAGCACTATGGGACTCAACTGCTGAGGTCATTAGTCCCCTAGAACTTAGAACTAGTTAAACCTAACTAACCTAAGGACATCACAAACATCCATGCCCGAGGCAGGATTCGAACCTGCGACCGTAGCGGTCTTGCGGTTCCAGACTGCAGCGCCTTTAACCGCACGGCCACTTCGGCCGGCTGCAATTTACTTCAAAAATGGTTCAAATGGCTCTGAGCACTATGGGACTTAACATCTGAGGTCATCAGTCCCCTAGAACTTTGGCTACTTAAACCTAGGTAATCTAAGGACATCACACACATCCATGCCCGAGGCAGGATTCGAACCTGCGACCGTAGCGGTTGCGCGGTTCCAGACTGAAGCGCCTAGATTCATATTTTACTACCCCTGGTATCTTCCCTTTTAAAAAGATCGTCTGATAGCGAATTACGGAGAAGTCTAAACCGGAGATGATTCTGCCTGTGTGACTTAGTACGAAATATACAATAAACGAAGGCCCGGTCTTCCGCTTCGCTCAAAGAAGGAAACTGTAGGTGGTTAGGTATATCTCGTATCCAGTTACAACATCAGAAATATTTGAGCAGAAAAATAGAGCTGTTGGTTCAAATGGCTCTCACCACTATGGGACTTAACTTCTGAGGTCATCAGTCCCCTAGAACTTAGAACTACTTAAACCTAACTAACCTAAAGACAGCACACACATCCATGCCCGAGGCAGGATTCGAACCTGCGACCGTAGCGATCGCGCGGTTCCAGACTGAAACGCCTAGAACCGCTCGGCCACTCGGGCCGGCATAGAGGTGTTGGGTCACTTACAAAACGAGAGACATTTCTTGTCGTACCTTCCGTCGATGAGCCTTAGCTAATGTTATTTAATATAAATCTATGGCTCACAGTTTGTCGGTGAGAGTGCCATCTGAATGCCGCTGGAGGAACGACGATAAATCGTGAACCTAATGAGCAGTTGGAAGTATCCTGCAAATATATTGAGCCGTGCTGGCCCTATAGCCTTCCATACTTGCAAATTGTGGCCAATGCAGGATTTTGTGCACGAACTGACCTCACGGCTGTGTCCCATTAATGCTCGATAGGATTCATGTCAGGCGAGCTGGAAGGCCGAATCACTCATTTGAAGTATCCAGAATGTTCTTCGAACCAATCGCGAACAACTGTGAGCCGATGATATGGTTCACTTTCAGCCATAAAACTCCATCGTTGGTGTGGAACATGAAGTCCATGAATGGTTGCAATTGGTCTCCCAGTAGCCGATCAGTCCGGAACCGCGCAGCTGCTACGGTCGCGGGTTCGAATCCTGCCTCGGGCATGGATGTGTGTGACGTCCTGAGGTTAGTTAGGTTTAATTATTTCTAAGTTCTAGGGGACTGATGACCTCAGATACACTCCTGGAAATTGAAATAAGAACACCGTGAATTCATTGTCCCAGGAAGGGGGAACTTTATTGACACATTCCTGGGGTCAGATACATCACATGATCACACTGACAGAACCACAGGCACATAGACACAGGCAACAGAGCATGCACAATGTCGGCACTAGTACAGTGTATATCCACCTTTCGCAGCAATGCAGGCTGCTATTCTCCCATGGAGACGATCGTAGAGATGCTGGATGTAGTCCTGTGGAACGGCTTGCCATGCCATTTCCACCTGGCGCCTCAGTTGGACCAGCGTTCGTGCTGGACGTGCAGACCGCGTGAGACGACGCTTCATCCAGTCCCAAACATGCTCAATGGGGGACAGATCCGGAGATCTTGCTGGCCAGGGTAGTTGACTTACACCTTCTAGAGCACGTTGGGTGGCACGGGATACATGCGGACGTGCATTGTCCTGTTGGAACAGCAAGTTCCCTTGCCGGTCTAGGAATGGTAGAACGATGGGTTCGATGACGGTTTGGATGTACCGTGCACTATTCAGTGTCCCCTCGACGATCACCAGTGGTGTACGGCCAGTGTAGGAGATCGCTCCCCACACCATGATGCCGGGTGTTGGCCCTGTGTGCCTCGGTCGTATGCAGTCCTGATTGTGGCGCTCACCTGCACGGCGCCAAACACGCATACGCACCAAGGCAGAAGCGACTCTCATCGTTGAAGACGACACGTCTCCATTCGTCCCTCCATTCACGCCTGTCGCGACACCACTGGAGGCGGGCTGCACGATGTTGGGGCATGAGCGAAAGACGGCCTAACGGTGTGCGGGACCGTAGCCCAGCTTCATGGAGACGGTTGCGAATGGTCCTCGCCGATACCCCAGGAGCAACAGTGTCCCTAATTTGCTGGGAAGTGGCGGTGCGGTCCCCTACGGCACTGCGTAGGATCCTACGGTCTTGGCGTGCATCCGTGCGTCGCTGCGGTCCGGTCCCAGGTCGACGGGCACGTGCACCTTCCGCCGACCACTGGCGACAACATCGATGTACTGTGGAGACCTCACGCCCCACGTGTTGAGCAATTCGGCGGTACGTCCACCCGGCCTCCCGCATGCCCACTATACGCCCTCGCTCAAAGTCCGTCAACTGCACATACGGTTCACGTCCACGCTGTCGCGGCATGCTACCAGTGTTAAAGACTGCGATGGAGCTCCGTATGCCACGGCAAACTGGCTGACACTGACGGCGGCGGTGCACAAATGCTGCGCAGCTAGCGCCATTCGACGGCCAACACCGCGGTTCCTGGTGTGTCCGCTGTGCCGTGCGTGTGATCATTGCTTGTACAGCCCTCTCGCAGTGTCCGGAGCAAGTATGCAAGTATGCCATGTTTGCAAACATGAATGGTCACCATGTGCATTTCATGGTTTGATATGATAAGAATCCATTTCATCAGTATATACAATAAATCGCACTTGAATAACGTAAATGTCGTAACTGCCCAGTCACACAAATAAATAAAAATAATTAATGGCCCACTGCGAAATAATGTTTTTATTCAAAAATTATGTAGAGCCCCTGTACAAAATGCTATGATGAAACTATTTTCTACGTAAATTGTATTTTTTAAAAAAATGAACATCCCAACAATGACAGCCACATTAGTCTTTCCGAAAAAGGTTACGTGGTTGCTCATACAGTGCATCGTGTTTTGCTGGAGCGCCATTAAAACCACGTCCAGTCACCCTTGTTTAGGTATTCCCTGGTTCCCATGAATTACTTCTGGAAGAGTCTCTTTAAAATAGCGCCACTCTTGCCCAACCAGGGCAATGCACCGTCTCGAATGACATCTACGGCTACGGGTCGTTAAGGTGTAGAACTGGGCTTTTATGGGCCACTTTACCAATTGTATTGTAGGTTAACCGGGGGCCTAGAAACGACGGAGAGGCTTCGTCCCCGCCGCAGCCGCAGTGGTCCACAACTCAACGACAACTACCGCACTACACTTCACCCCTCCGCCGCCCCACACCGAACCACTCTTTCACGGTTATTGTCCGGTTCGGCCCCCGGTGGACTGAGAGCACTAGCTTTTGCGCAGAGTTGTCTGTACTGACAGATAAGCAGCACTGCGTGAAATAAACGCAGAAATCAGGACGTTCGACGATCGTATCCGTAGGATAGTGCGGAGAGACCTGACGTTAATGGGCTATGGCAGCAAACGACCAATGTGAATGCCTTTGTTAACAGCGCGACATCATCTGCAGCGCTTCTGCTGGGCGTATCGGTTGGACCCTAGACCACTGGGAAGCCGTGCTCCAGTCAAATGAGTCACGATCTCAGCCGGAGACCCCACAAAGCCATGGACCCAAGTTGTCGACGAGGCATTGTGCAAGATGGTGGTAGCTCCATAATGGTTTGAAATGTATTTACAAGCAATGATCTGGATCTTCTGGCCCAACTGAACCGATAATTGACTGGAAATGATTATCTTCGGCTACTTGGAGACCAATTTCAGCCATTTCTGGACTTCAGATTCCTAAACAACGAAGAAATTTTTATGAATGCAATGCGCCGTACAACCGGTCATCAGTTGTTCGCGATTGGTTTGAAAGCATTCTGGACAATTCGAGCGAATGATTTGACCACCCAGATAGTCCAACAGGTATTCCTTCGAACATTTGTGGTACAAAATCGAGAGGTCAGTCCGTGCACAAAATCGTACGTCGGCAACGCTATCCAAATTATGGACCTCTACAGAGGCAGTATGGCTCAGTATATCCCCAGGAGACTTCCGAAGACCTGTGGAGCCCGTGCCACGTTGAGGTGCTGCACTACACCGATCAAAACGAAGTCTGACATAATATTAGAAGGTATCGCATGACTTCCCACGACTCCGGAATAACAACTGCGACTAGCTCCTCCAACAGCATCGCTAGTACAGCGCTTGTTTTTGAAACAATACTCCTGACACACAATAACACGCCCGGTGACAGGCTAACCTCTAGCAGGCGCCAGCGTGCGCCACAGCAACCGCGAAGCTGCGATCACAGACTGTGTTGAAACTTCCTGGCAGATTAAAACTGTGTGCCCGACCGAGACTCGAACTCGGGACCTTTGCCTTTCGCGGGCAAGTGCTGCACCAACTGAGCTACCGAAGCACGACTCACGCCCGGTACTCACAGCTTTACTTCTGCCAGTATCTCGTCTCCCACCTTCCAAACTTTACAGAAGCTCTCCTGCGAACCTATCGGATCCCACACTGATGGGCAATACCCAAGTATAGGTCGAACGAGTGTTTCGTAAGCCACCTCCTTTGTTGATGGACTACATTCTCTAAGGACTCTCCCAATGAATCTCAACCTGACATTCGACTTACCAACAATTAATTTTATATGACCATTTCACTTAAAATTGTTCCGCACGCACACTCCCAGATATTGTACAGAAGTAACTGCTACCAGAGTTTGTTCCGCTATCATATAATCATACAATAAAGCATCCTTCTTTCTATGTATTCGCAATACATTACAGCCGGCCGGAGTGGCCGAGCGGTTCTGGGCGCTACAGTCTGGAGCCGAGCGACCGCTACGGTCGCAGGTTCGAATCCTGCCTCGGGCATGGATGTGTGTGATGTCCTTAGGTCAGTTAGGTTTAATTTGTTCTAAGCTCTAGGCGACTGCTAACCTCAGAAATTAAGTCGCATAGTGTTCAGAGCCATTTGAACCATTTTGAATACATTACATTTGTCTATGTTAAGGGACAGTTGCCACTCACTGCACCAAGTGCCTATCCGCTGCAGATCTTCCTGCATTTCGCTGCAATTTTCTAATGCTGCAACTACTCTATACACTACAGCATCATCCGCGAAAAGCTGCATGAAACCTCCGACACTATCTACTAGGTCATTTATATATATTGTGAAAAGCAATGGTCCCATAACACTCCCCTGTGGCACGCCAGAGGTTACTCTAACGTCTGTAGACGTATCTCCATTGACAACAACATGCTGTGTTCTTTTTGCTAAAAACTCTTGAATCCAGCTACACAGCTGGTCTGATATTCCGTAGGCTCTTACTTTGTTTATCAGTTGACAGTGCGGAACTGTATCGAACGCCTTCCGGAAGTCAAGGAAAATGGCATCTACCTGGGAGCCTGTACCTAATATTTTCTTGGTCTCATGAACAAATAAAGCGAGTTGGGTCTCACACGATCGCTGTTTCCGGGATCCATGTTGATTCCTACAGAGTAGATTCTGGTTTCCAGAAATGACATGATACGCGAGCAAAGATATTGTGGTTGTATGGTAGGCTACATGTGGTGCGTTGAACGCCGCAAACACATCTGTTCTTTTGTAACCTCGCATTCAAGGGATTCCTTGTTCGTACACAAGTCATCGTTCGCTACAAACTTACATGTAACTCGCAACAGTGAAAGTCATGCGTTTGTAGTCAGACCACAGTATTCTTGAATTCACACGCTGAACAATGGTGCAGTTTTCAGAAGATTAAACACCCGTAAGTTCATAAAACCTCGACTCATTCCTTAGAAATATTTGAATCACTGGCAATGAATGGATTCTATGACTTTAGATTGATTAATCATATTAATATGTAGTAGCGCAGAAAGTTAAAAGAAAGAATATTTATTACGTGTGTTGCTTAAACAAGCATACAGCGCAAAAACAAAGTGAGACGTTCCTACTTTTGCCTGCAGGTATTTTCGTCAAGTCGGGAGGGCAGCAGGCCCATCGGACAGATGCGCCTGCTGAGATATCGCAAGATCTCACGCAAACACTGCGAGGCGACAGCAACAGCGCAAAGGCGCCGAGATATGTCAGCCTGACAGCAGCTTCTGCTAACACGTTTCTGTTCCGCTTGCTGTTTGTACCCGTCCGCTGTAAGCAGCTCGCCTAGACAGGCAGCTGGATAGCACGTAAATAGGCAACACGCGACTGACAAATCGTACAAATTACTTTGTGTCACATAGAACAATAATAAACCGTTTCGATAGCGAACAATTTTTAGTGTTAATTTTTTAGAGTCAATATTAAAGAAATAAGTGTAAATGAAATATATCGAAGCACTACCGTCTTTCTGAGCAGATAGTTCAGTTTGTCGCAAATTCACACGAACTTACACAACGAATTGGAGAACTAAGTAGAGCAAGTTTGGAAGTATTCCTGAAACTGAGTTATAATAATCCTAAACTGATGTAGAAATAACAGAAGGAGACAAAACGGAATAAACTGGCGATGAACTAATGGAACACATTTGAGTGTTTCTGTATACACCACAACGACTAGACGTACAAGGAAACAAATAATCAGAAGAGTAAAAGTGGTCCGGAGTTCTTTTGGGAAGCCAAATGGATATTTAAATAATAAACTCCCAACGAGTATAAGAATGAAAAACTGCAAATAGCGTACATAAGGAGATCTTACATAGCGCCTGACACATGTGCTACTGCTGCAAAAACCATTCAAGTATTGACGGTTGCTCAGTGAGAAACTGGGAGATATTTGTTGGTAACTACTAGAAGCGACAGATAGACCGATCAACTGGATGGCGGGACGCACGAGTGGAAGATGTAGCTATGGGTCTAATGAAAATCAAATACAGGTGGAGTCGGGCTAATGAAATATAGAAGGGTCAAGGAAGTGCTTTGATGGATGCCAAGAGATAACAAAAGAGCAAGTCGACGATCTAATGGAAAGTAAGGACAACATATACGGGACTGGGTATAACTGAAGATCTGAATGCACGGAAAAATCTGAAGTATGCCTTTCTGTACCAGTGGACGTCAGATAATGTCAGTAAATGATAATCTTCAAAATTCGAGATCGCTGTAACACATTATGCGTAATTTAGTCTTTTATACTACATGATCAAGCATAGAGTCATTAATTACAAACACCTTAGATCTAAAATGTTTTGGTGAAATGTATTATATGAAAACTGTTCTACAACCTTCGGAGCGTAAGTTGTGGTTTCATTAGATATACAGGATTGTAGAACGAAACAGTGTGTCTACAGCCCATATTAAGTGACAAACGTGGAGAAGAAATACACCACAAAGCCTACACTATGAAGCAGTAAATAGTAGACAGGTAAATGAAAATTTAAGATATTCCTATGCGAGTTATGGTGTTTTTTTCACTTTTCTTCATTTAAATACAATTGTGCCATTGAAACAGTATTTTACGTTCCTTTGACATTTGACATTGTAACGAAGTTGTCTCATCAGTACTCTGAACCTTTTCCTATGAAAAGTGCTTCGAAATTTTCATTGGGAGCTAATAGAACAGGAACCACTACTCCGCTCAGAGAGAACTGACGTAATGTATCCCTCAACTATTCACAATTACAGGTATTTAAAAATTAACACTCAATCTGGGTGATCTGAGTTATAGAACGTACTTGATTTGCGGCCAACCGCCATACGTCTCCACTTGAGCAAGGACACGCCGTAGCCACAGCGCCAGCAAATCGGCGAGTCGCGAGCCCCGGCCGACAAGGCAGAATTCGTCTCCCTGTTCCAAAACGATAACATTGTGCTGCTGGACGACCGCAATTTATTGTCGGAATGCTTGAGCATATCGATCGCGATTGGCGCGCACGCCAGCCAGCGCTGCAGCTTTCTGTTCGCTGGGAAACCCGAATTCGCAACAATTCTCTTCTCTCTAAACAGTATCTCACGAACCCGGAATCAGCAACTTAACCAAGTAAGACAGGCTCGGTTAACAAATAGAAATGAGTAATTCTTCTATACACGTTCTATTAATATCACAGCAGGAACACTGACGAGACAACAATCTCCAAACATCATTAATTCGTTGTTTGAGGACAGAAACGCTGTCGATGACCTGCAATATCGCCAAATTCTTACAGCAGTTGAAGGTGTTTTTAACGTAGTTAATAAATTCATATCGCTGTAAAACTACACCTTGCAACGTTCTTAGTATATATTGCATGAAAATATGAAGTGAGTTTAGTAATGAAAATGTTCTTGTTTTAAAAACTGCGTATTTAATAGTATTATTTACACCTAATGACAGGCAAATATACATTTGTTGTAGATTCATATCTTTTGGCATGACAATGTGCACCAAACTTCGGCGAATTATTAGAAATGCTATGTCGAAAATCGTTTAGTGAGAAGTAGAAGCGTATGGCAGATAAACATTATTTTCACAAAACTATCGCGAAAAAATTGTCAGCTAATTTATTCTAATCTAAAAACGTATGCGGTAATAGGAACAGAAACTTTTGATTCAACGTGCCCACGGATTCTTCCAATTTACTTATTCCATGATTATGAGTAGTTAATACGTTTCTGTTTTTGCTCTAAACATGGGTTTTCATTTTCGATTTCGGTCAATTAATTGTGACTTTTTGATAGGAGTCTATTTTCATTGGATGTAATTTCTCGATTTAAAGAAGTAACGAAGCTTTCAAAAACTATTCCTTAAATAACAACTATAAAGTCCCTTTTGAGAAACGCGTACGTTTCATATGTAGATTGATTTCTCGTGAGGGAAATTCCACTCTGGCGGCAGGAAACTACCAGCTACATATTTTACTCACTCTAATCGCGTTTCTGTCGTATCCGGAACGATACGTGCATGATTTAGGACGCGGACATCTCCGATGATTTACGGAAAACGCAGGACACATTACCCAGCATGAATTGCGGAATCGTTCCCTAATGAATGTTGGAAGCGACAGCTTTACAAGTTCTTGCTAAATCAGAATGCAACAACGTTCGTTACTGATCTCGCTACAGCTGTGAGGTGGAGATTCCCGTCTTTTGTGCTAATTCAGACGACAATTTTATCTTCAAGTTGAACACAGACTTTGTCAGTAATAACGGAAAAAATGAGTACAATTATTCTACGGTCCATTCTTTACCTGGTGCAAGGCTTTCTACTGCATGTCACATAGGCCGATTACAATCCTACCTCTGGGATATGTACCTATAAAGTCCGTGGCAGTGATTAGACCTTGTTGATGAATAGAGCGAGCTTACTTAAACAAAATGGCTCTTCGTCGTATCAGTGTTAATATCTACAGAGATTTTCCGTTTTCCAAAGTGTCATAATAAGCAAACATGAAACATTATTCATAACTATACAGCAGATTGCTGTTTCCAATTTTAATTACAAGAATGGAAGTTGTATGAACAATTTTGTTATTATCCGCCATAAGATACACACTGAAATAGGAATTTACGCCGAGCTGATTATTAAATTGTATATCACACGACCCTGGTAACTTTGGTTCAGACATGTGGTTGAAGTGAGCCCTTCAATTATTTACAAATATCTGACAACGGTGTGAAGATTGATACATATGTGATGTAGGGCAGAGGGAGTAGATTTTTCGTATTTGAGAATAATTACATGCCAGTCAATTCATTTATGTCGATATTGCTTTTATTCTGCCGGAAATTTTAATACATTTATTTACTCGAGTAAGAAGCAAATAAAATTCATGGAAATTCATGAATGGATTAGAATTACGAAGCTACACTACTGTTGCCCAAAATCTTGTCACATCGGTTACGTTCGAACTTGCGAGCAGAACATCTTCTGTGCAAGAAGTTACGGGACATAACTGAAAGACCAGTAGGTGTTCCATGATATATTGTTCTCCGCAGCAGTAAGTGGGATTCACAGGTGAGTGTAATCTCTGAAGGCTACTGCTGGATCTGCCAACTCCAGATCGGAGATGGTTGACTGACCTCCAGTCGATCTAATTCTGCTCATACCCAGGTGAGACGGTTTCCGAAAGGACTGTCCAGGTCGAACTACACTCAAGTCGTGAAATCCAGTGTTGTTTCCTTGCTGTATATGCTGTTTTTGCAACACCGGTGTTGATGAAACTTCTTCTGGACCTTATTCTGAACCCTAATCTTATGACTGCTGGAATGTACCCATATAGTGGTAAGCGTATTTGTTCTTTCTCCATTGACAGTTACATCACAGCTGTATTCTAAATACCACTGACACTCATCATTATGCGTGAATGACACTTTTTTCCTCCATTTCAGTAATACGTAACTAGAATAATAATGTAGGCTTGGTACATGTAATTGTCTCATTCTGATTCGATCTGTGTAATTTATTCAGCCCACAAACCCAATGCGCTACCAGCAGCTTTGATTATTGATTCGAGTTTGCAGCGAAATACGCTTTATTTCTGCGGCCATTTGTCGATGCTAAGACTTTGTTGTTTTTTTATCATCTGAATTATTTTCAGAATACTGCACTGCAAAGAAGAATCAGGAAAAATATAGATGTGACACTACATACCGTAAACGCTGAGAGGAACGACTATTACAACTTTATCTGCAATTTACCTCAGAACTCCCGACTCTTACAGTTATCAACATGCTCTCTCTGGAAAACAAATTCAGTCGTATATTTTCATTCCAAAGGATTTCTGGAAGCTCCATTAAAAATACGCTGCGTCGGACTTGACATTGTTGCTATTTAAGTACTGAATTCCCTGATGCACAGCAAGTGCGTGTCCCACAGACAGGGTGAATCGGACAGAAAAATGGAGCAGACGCAGCCTTTAATCTGCTACCCGGCAGTACCAATTAGCAACAGACCGGCTCCAGCCGACGAGTAATTACGCTAACAGGGTGAGCGACACGCGTCGTGTGTCAGTCTGTCTTATGTCCACGGCCATTCCATTCGAAAAGCTGGCCTTATGTCTACGACAGGGCTTATAACTCTAAGTACGGCAAGTATTAAATTTTCATTCCAAAAGTTCTTAATACATGAAAGCTCGTCAGCCTTATTCTGTTGACGTAACGGTGTCTCGGAAACACGATGTGCAACGTTCAGAACAGTGCCTTCCTGTATATTAAGTTGCTTGTATTTTACCTACAGTGTTTTCTGGGCGTCTGAACCCTTTCAGAAAATACAGGAACATAGTAAACGTGAGACTTTGTAAGAAACTAGTAAGCGGAGAAACTCTTGCAGAAAAGCAGCATAAACTTCAGCACCTGTATTCTCGAGATGTTGTACGTAAGGTGGCACAAAAAACAAGTGTGCCTGCAATGCGCACCTAACAGAGCGTGCGGATTAACATACGTGTAGGAACAGTGACACTGGGAGCTCCAGTAGTGTGAAAAGGTATGCAGCTGAGGCAACGAAACAGCAGTTATAGCTCATGAACACTGAGCTAGCTATGCAGACGAGGCAATGAAAGTGCAGGGATAGCTCGCAGTACACTGCGCTGGCTGTGCAGACGAGGCAGTGAAACTGCAATGACAGCTCACAGTAAACTGTGCGAGCTGTGACGAGGTAAAGAAACTGCAGTGATACCTTGCATTACACTGTGCTAGCTCTACAGGTGAGGCAACGAAACTGCAGTCTTAGCTTGTGGTAATACTCGTTAGCTGAGCAGATGAAGCGATGAAACCGCCGTGATAGCCCATAGTACTTTGCACTAGCTGTGCAGACGAGGCAATGAAATTGCTGGGAAAGCCCACGGTGCACTCTGCTGACTGTGCAGCCGAGGTAAGGTAACTGCCGTGATAGTTTGTGGTATACTGGTTTAGCTGCGCAGATTAGGCCACGAAACTACAATGATAGCTCACGGTACAGAGTGCTAAATGTGCAGTCAAGGTTATGAAATCGATACGAAAACACATGGTACCCAGCACTAGTTGTGCAGACGAGGCACTGAAACAGCTATGACAGCTCACAATACGCTATGCTAGCTGTACAGACGAGACAACGACACCTCAATTATAACTTCAAACTCACTGTGCTAGCTGTGCAGACGAGGGAACGAAACTGCCGTGATAGCTTTCGGTAAATGGCACTATTTGCCAATACAAGGGAATGAAATTGCTTTGATAGGTCACGGTACACTGTGCTAGCTGTGCAGATGAGGCAGTCAAAGTGCTGTCATAACTCATCGTACATTGCACTAACTGTGCAGATGAATGACGAAACTGTTGTGTTGGCTCATGGTAAATTGTGCTAGCTGTGCACACAGTGCAATGAAAGTGTAGTGATAGTTCATCATACACTGCACTGGCTGCGCATACGAGGCAATGAAACTGCAATGAGAGTTCACGTTACAGTGCGAAACTGAGGCAATGAAGCGTTTGTCGTGTCGTAGAGGTCGTAGCACCCGCAAAGTCTCTCTCGCTGCCGCAGCCAGAATCTTGGAACTCTTTGCGATGACAGGCATACCAGGCAATTTATGTAACATATTGTTCTCCATATTCACTATCAAATATTACTATAGTTGGATTAATTGTCTGCAGTGCCGCTCTATTAAAACCAGTCCAGATAAGAGTCGCTAGCCTCGTTTGACTCGATAGATAAACTAATAAATTTTTCACTTACGTAAAATAAATAGTTACTGCTTTGTAGCTGTATACCTACACTTGGCAAGATATCGAGATCCTACAAGTAGACTGCTAAGCATTCACCGCTAGACCTCAATAGGCTGCCTCCGATTGGTTTCTAACAATTTGCTCCTAAAGTTTTCACAAACAGAACATAGGATAACAATTGAAAATCAATAGGTAAAGGGTCATACAGAGACACGACGCAACAATTTTTCACGAAAAATGTTAATTTTTTTATTCAGTTAAGAATTTATTTAACACCATCTTCACCTAAGTAATTACTTCGTGGCCTCAAATGAGGCCAGTTCGTACGGAACACACACATGTTCACCAAATAGTAACTCTCGCATGGAAAACCGAATAATTACTGAGCAGAATTTCACCCTCTTACGCTGGGACATACGTCGAATTCTTGTAGACTATTGGGATTGGATAAGTAGCATTGCTCCCTACGAAGAGTCACTGAATACCAATTTCAAAAATGTTAAACACTTCAAATCACCACCATCGCCCCAGAAGGCACACCAGTTGCTTTCTCTACCTGTGGAGTCTGTCGGCCGACTCCTCGATTTCACGAGCGGCAGGAATTTCCACGAAATTCAGTCGTCACATCCGGGATATTATTAACTCTTCTACAAATATTTCGGCTGACAACCTTTCACCCAGTCTCAAGGTGAGTCATTTGCAAGCTTTTTAAAGCACTTTACGAAGGCTGTGCAGTCGTGTTATTATATATAAATTCACGAAAGTTGTGCATTTCACTAATAGTGCTGCTACTAATAAGATTGCCCTCAAAGCAAGCTTGGCACTGGTTCGAGAGATAATCAGATATACTCGTAGGAGTTTGGATTTGACCTTGGACCAGTTGTATCACCTACGTCTCAATATAGCATCTTGTATTCCTCCTATTACCTGGGAATGGACTGATGGCGTAACTTGGGCAAAATTTGACGGCACACATCAAAACTCCACCACAAGGCGAGTTGCAAAGTTTGATTCACGTGACTACTTTCTCTCAGCAAGAAGGGCCTTTTAAGTACCCAGTTTCTAATCTAACGAATAAGAACCTGGACATCTCAACGATTGCTGCTTTATGAAAGGGCTTGAATTTTGCTCCTACACCGAAATCCTGGATTAACGTCTTGTATCTGTAGAACTGAAGAAGCAATTAGAAAACTACCTGACGAAGCTGCTGCAGAAATAAGGCGTGAAGTATGGCGAGAACTAACAATATCACGTCCACAGAAAAGCAATACATCCTTGTCTGAGGGAACTACGTTACGTTAATATTTGTTTCATAGAGCATGAATACGACATTTCGTAATGATGTGGAACGTGTCAGTTCAACATAAGTTTTCGTTAGACGACACAGTCCATTTTTGTACAATTAGTACTTCATATCTAAAAATTTATCTATTGAGTTTGAGGAGTTCTCATTAAAATTTTCTTTTAATTTGTTTTTAAATGCTGGTTGGCTATTTATCAGACTTTTAATACTATTTGGTAAACGACCAAAGACCTTTGTGGCAGCATAATTCGCCCCCTTCTGCGTGAAAGCCAGATTTAACCCAGAATGATGAAGATCATCGTTTCTTATAGTGTTGTAGCTAAGCACTTTGCTATTATTTTTGAAATGACATGGGTTGATAATAACACATTTCATAAGTGAATATATGTGTTGTGAAGGTGCTGCGAACATCCCTAATTCACTAAATAACTGTCTGAAACGTGATCATTGGTGGGGTCCAGCTATTATTCTGGTTACAAGCTTCTGTGCAATGAATACTTTTTCTCTTAATAGAAAATATAATGCCATATGAAAGCAGCGAACGGAAATACTCATAGCTTGCTAATTCACTGATATGTTTATCACCAAAATTTGCAAAAATTCTAATTCCTTAAATAGCTGAACTCAAAAGTTCCAGGAGATCAATAAATGTGTTTCTTCCAACTCAGTTTGTCACCAGTGCACACATTCAGGAATTTTGAATATTCTGCCTTAGCAACAGACTTCTTTTGAAAGTCTGTATTTGTCAATGATGTTACGCCGCATACTGTACAGAACTGAGTATACTTTGTTTTCTCAAAATTTAGTGAGATTGCATTTCTTAAATTCTGGAACGATTCTCAGAGGGTAGTTATTCTTGTAGACAATTGTAATGAAACTGTTTTGCTCCCAAAAGACGTATACATAGAGAAAATGTACAACTTACTTGAGGACGCAACATATATTAATGTTGCACAGCAGAGGAGTAATTAAATGCAGCAATAAAAATTTGTGACGACCAGCTGGACTAAATGGAACACGCACATCAGGTATGCAGCGGTGGCGCAACCAAGGTCAACACTAGTAACACTGAGGTACAAACAGAAAGGGATCTTATTGCCTCATGCGAGTGGACGAGGGAGAACTTCAAAAACACCCGATTCAGTGTTTAGTCAGCAGTGCAGAGCATACACAACACTCTTCTGCAACGAGACTACATGTACTAACTCCACCTAGGTATGACACAAGAACGCCCTTCAGGCTCAAAACTTAACAGAAGGGAGGCTGTGAAACCCTGAAGTTAAACGTTAGGCAAGAGAAGAGAGCTGATAGGTTCATGAAACGGGAGCACATTTGTTTATCCCTACAAGGGGACTATAGCCATCGACTGCTATAAAACCGTCGCCTTCCATACACTCACGCTCAGAGCTAGGCCCTTCATCTGCAGCACGGATGTCGTGGAATGCCAGGTCTACTTCCTGCAGGATGCCCTGCTGAATACAACAAGGGGTCTACAACCGCCGACACAGTTGAGACAATGCTACAGGACAACAGCGGTCTGGCTGTGGAAGGGACTTCGATTCTGCGAGCTGCACTCTGCCGGTCACAATGGTGGCCGACTACAGATTGGGGCTGGGCCGATGTTCCATGAATGAAGAACCGATTTGCCCGTCTACGAGCTTTACAACTGGGGAGCAGGGCGCCTGTGCCACCATTTCTTGGCAGTACAAGTACCGCTGTATCCTGCGACTGCCTCTGAGGCTATGTTACGTGTCGCTCTAGGGTCTTCCACTTACACGCCATCTAGAAACCGACATCAGGGTATTCAGATTCCTTATGACGAGCCTAAGTGCAGCATCACTCAAGGAGAGTGCTGTCGCTCCGACAGCTGCAGCTGGCTGCAGCGACGCGCCGCCTGCCGGACTCTCCTACGTGCAGCATCACTCAAGGAGAGTGCTGTCGCTCCGACAGCTGCAGCTGACTGTAGCGACGCGCCACCTGCCGGACTCTCCCACGTGCAGCATCACTCAAGGAGAGTGCTGTCGCTCCGACAGCTGCAGCTGGCTATAGGGACGCGCCGCCTGCCGGACTCTCCTACGTGCAGCATCACTCAAGGAGAGTGCTGTCGCTCCGACAGCTGCAGCTGGCTGCAGCGACACGCCGCCTGCCGGACTCTCCTACGTGCAGCATCACTCAAGGAGAGTGCTGTCGCTCCGACAGCTGCAGCTGGCTGCAGCGACGCGCCGCCTGCCGGACTCTCCCACGTGCAGCATCACTCAAGGAGAGTGCTGTCGCTCCGACAGCTGCAGCTGGCTGTAGCGACGCGCCGCCTGCCGGACTCTCCCACGTGCAGCATCCCTCAAGAAGAGTGCTGTCGCTCCGACAGCTGCAGCTGGCTGTAGCGACGCGCCGCCTGCCGGACTCTCCCACGTGCAGCATCACTCAAGGAGAGTGCTGTCGCTCCGACAGCTGCAGCTGACTGTAGCGACGCGCCGCCTGCCGGACTCTCCTACGGCCGGGCGGCATCAGTAGCCCCGACAACGCCAGAGCCTGCGCCAGCAAATTCCTCACTGGCTGCTGACGTGCTATTCTGGTTCTTCGTGTAAGCTGTCTTAGCAAGGCTGTTGCTAGGCAGGGCCGCAGGAAGACAGAGTGAATGCAAAACTATTGCTAATTAAGTGACTGTTACTTGAAGATGTCCCAGTAGCGCCCCGACGCTCGACAGTACTCCGTCACCGCATCTCCGCTCGTGTATCCTACACTCAAGTAAGAGGCCGCATCTGGTGAGCTCCTACAGTTGACTGATGAGGACCGAGCTGCACGTGTTCGAATGGCTCTGAGCACTATGGGACTCAACAGTTGGGGTCATCAGTCTCCTTGAACTTGGAACTACTTAAACCTAACTAAACTAAGGACATCACACACATCCATGCCCGAGGCAAGATTCGAACCAGCGACTATAGCAGTCGCGCGTTACCAGACTGAAGGACCTGTAACCGCTCAGTCACCCCGGCCGGCTGCGCGTGTTCAAAGAAGAACTGCTTCACTTCAAAACAACAGCTCTCTACGCAAGGAAGATATCAACAGATTGACCATCTGTGTCCGGGCCTACGTGAGTGAAACATTTCCTAGAAAATCGATTGCCTGTGAACTGTCAAGACTTTGGGTTTCTCGCTCGCCTGATGTGACCCCTGTGTACTGTAGCTTTTCAGTTGTTGAAGATTGTTGATTTTCACTTCATACGCCTCGGACCTGATAAATTCCCCAACGAAAACGTCCGCTGTTGTCACATCAGACAAGCGCGATGGCGGAGGTCTTGGCGACGCACCGCCAGTTCATCTCCTAGCAAAAGTCGCATTCAGGTAGTGCCTAACGCAGTCGATCAACAGAAAAAGCTGTTCTTTATTCTCTCTTGTATGTTCTTTTATATTACCTGCAAAAAAGTCAAAATTTTTAGCTCTATGGCAGCAATAGTAAGGGACTTTATTAACACGCTGTATTTCCCTTTCTATGTTTAGACTTGTTCTCACATCGACCAACCTGTCAGATATTATACGTATATCGGCAGTAATTGAAACCGGACGTACTTTTTTTCCTTAAGAATGTTACATTTGTTGTAATAAGTGTGCATTACTGTCAACCATGTAGTTTTTGTAGTAAGACGTGAACAGCAGTGTGTTCATCGATAGTTTGTGCTTATTTAGATATGCATGAAATGTTTCGTTGAGTGTCCAGGTATAGATGCCATGTCGTCAACAACCCAGCCGACACACATCTGTCGAACACCTAATCTGTAGCTGTACAAGAGAAAGTTAACTATCGAAATAGGAGACATTTAGCATTTAAGGTGCGGCTAGCATCAATAAATGGCCGCAGTCGTGCATGGGTTGCGGGATGGCGACAAGAATGGAGTGCTTGGGTGACGCTGCACCATCTGACAACAGACAGACTCCCACCTTTACTTAAATCTCATTAGAAATCGTTGGTATAATGGTTAACATACGAGTATGTTGGTATTTCTTAACTTTTACGTCTCAAGAGTGGCGCCACTATGTAATGGAATGTACTATTGTCGCTCATAGCACACGTTGTTGACATACCTACCTTACCTCGGAGCAAATGGACTCGCCCGTCCCACGTCACCGGCGTGCGCACAGTGGATGGAAACATAGTCACTTGTGAGCGAGCGGTCCAACGTAACAAAATGTATTACTGTATTTCTGGAGCATCACTTGCGACCAGTTTTTCGAAAGAAGCGGCGACACTTTCTGCGCAACCCACCCATCATTTTGCACGACAATGCGCGGTTACTTACAGCGCAAGCTGTGGCTGCTCTGTTCGGTTGATGGGACTGGGAAGTGCTGTACCATCCACCATACTCCACGACCTTAAGTCCTTATGACTTTAATTTGATTCCGAAGATGAAAGAACCACTCCGTGGCATTCGGTTCAGAACTGATCCAGAGATTCGATAGGCAGTTGACCGCTCCATTCGTACCATTAACAGAACAGGCTCTGCTAACGGTATACTACGCCTTCCTCATCTCTGGCAACTGGTTCCACACAACGCTGGTGACTACTTTGAAGGACAGTAACAGGTGCAAACATGTAACTCTTCTGTATCGGTCGTGAATAAATATTTGCCACTTTGTAAGTTCCAACCCTCCTAGTTTTCATTACAGACGGTAAACGTTACAGCTGAGCAAGTATACTATGTATGTAGGGATTTAGAAAACATGAAAGAAACTAAAATTAGAATATCCTTATCAGAATTTAGACCCTTCATGTAAGACGTGTCTATTGTATTAAGCCATGCGCTACTACGATTTACATAACATTCGGTATTCACGCATTGCGGGAGTTATTAGCAAACAGGGAGAGGGCTTCAAGGAGATCGGTCCGATTTCAAATGACTACATCTTCTACTTGTAATAAGATAGAAGCTTAGGCTGTATTTTATCTTACGCATCGTAACTAAACACTTACTTTAGCACCAGTCCAGGAGTATTGCCTTCAATTAATTCTCACATCACTAAAAACATGTGTGAAATAGATGTTAATGTCAGTGGCATTGGGAAGCAGCTGAAATTGTTAAAAGTGAACAAAGCTCAAGAGCCCAATGAAGTTCCTGCCTGATTCTATACTGAATTTGCGGCTGAGTTAACTCATCTTTTAACTATTATCTGCCGTAGATCCCTCAATCAAAAAACCATGTACTGTATTTGGGAGAAAGCGTAGATCACACGCATCTAAAAGAAGCATAGCAGAAGTGATCGACAAGATTGCCGTTTAATACCCCTTGACACCCGCGGGCTGCAGAATCTTACAACACATTATAGTTCAAACGTAATGAGGTATCTCTAATAGAATGGTCTCCTTCATACTAACGAGCGTGGATACCGAAAACACCGATCATGCGAAACCCAACTCGCACTTTTCTCGCTTGACATACTGAAATTATGGATCAGTGCAGTCAAGTAGTTGCAGTATTCCCCGATTTCCGAAAGGCATTCGATTCAGTACGACGTCTACGTCTATTGCCGATAGTACTCTCGTATCGGATACCAAATGAAATTTGTGACTAGGTTGAGGATTTCTGGGTAGGGAGGACGTAGCAAATCGAGTTGGATGAAGAGTCATCGACGGTTGTAGATGTAACTTCGGGTGTTATCCAGGGAAATGTGTTGGTACCTTTGCCGTTTATACTGAATATTAATGACCTAATGGAAAATACTGATAGGAGCTACAGATACAGATCTATTTAGTGAAGTACGTCCGGATAGAAGCTGTCCAAGTATTCAGTCAAATCTTCATAACATTTTAAGGTTGTGCAAAGACGGGCAACTTCCTTTAAAAACAAAATTGTGCTCTTCACAAAATTAAATATCGTAACCTATGACTTTAATATCAATGGGTCACAATTGGAAATGGAACGATCAAATAGTCCCAGTCGTAGGTAACTCAGGTGGCAGACTGTGGTTCATTGGTAGAAAATCAGGGAAATGCCATGAGTCAGTCTACAAAAGAGACATCATACAAATCTCGTGCCACCAATTCTAGAATATTGTTGAAGCATGTGGAGCCCGTATCAAAAAGGACGAACAAGGGATACTGAACGGACAGAAAGAAGGACAGGACGAATGGTCGCAGGTTTGTTCGACCCATGGGAGACTGTCAAGAAGATGCTGTAAGAACTGAACTGGCAGACTCTTGAAGATAAACGCAAAGTGTTGCGTAAAGACCTACTTACAAGGATCCTGGAATCTACTTTGAATAATGAACATAGGAATGTGTTAAAATTCCCAACGCACTGCCACCATAACGACAGCGAAGACAAGATTAGATTAATTACAGCACACATAGAGAGATTGAAGCAAACGTTCTTCTCGTGCTCCGTACTTGAATGGAACAAGAGAAAGCCGTAAGAACTGGTACAATGGGACGTACCCTCTGATATGCACTTCACAGTAGATTGCAAAGTATACAGGTAAATGTTGACTTGGATGTAAAGCTCTGAGTTTCAGGCGAGGGTGTCCCTGATGCAGCTAGCTTGCTCGTTCGCTCGTCCCTGGAGCTTGATATTTTGAAAGTCTACTTATTTCCACAGTTGCGAGACCATGCCGAAAATTTAATTTTTCAACGGAACGGAGCACTTGTATGTAACAGCGTTTGCTTAAAAATGAGCTGCATCAATGACAGATGGGTCTCAAGAGGCCTGCAGATATCGCATTGCGACCTCAAAGGATTGCTTAATCTCACGGAATGTGACTTTTATTTACACGGATTTGTGAAAGACTCCGTCGATGTGCCTCATCTTCTAACCATTTTTGAGAACTGTGGTACGGCACAGCAACAACAGAGAATGCTGTAACTCTAGACTGCTCGTAGAAGTACGGGGCCAATGACGAAGTTCCGAATGATTGTCGTACGTCCGGTGGAGAACACAATGAACATTTGTGAGAGATGAATTAAAACTTTGATCGTAAACGAAAATGTAAATGTACCCGTACTGAGTATGTACAGTCGTGGACAAAACGAGCGAGACCCCTCGCCTTACCGTAATGCTGATCCGCACAGCTTTAAAGTCTGCTACACAGCATAACAAGCAAGGCGACGAAGTGCTACCAACAAACTATGCACAGGCGTGAAATTGACAAACTATCCGAACTTTGCCAGACTGTTTTCAATCACGTGTAAGACTATATTAATGCTGATTAGTGTGTTAAACACAACACGTAAATGTAAGATATAAATGAAAGGAGAAAAGCAAATTAGTATGAACTGTACTAATAAAAATGAATTTCAGCTTATCGAGATAACACAACTGTTCTAGTAAGACAACGTACCCCAGATAGTTACGAATTAGCAAAATATTTTGCGCATTCGGTCGCGAAACGCTTTGTGTCAACGTTCAGACCAGTCACACTGGGTTGCCGTTGCTGACCTACCATGAAAGTGAGCAAATTTAGCAAAGCGTGAAGATTCATAACGACATTCAGGTAAAAATCTTTCAGTGCCACACGTAAGTCAATTCAATTATTGCCAGAAGTGGAAAAAGGAAGGCAGTAACAAGTATGAAATTCTACAACAGTTTCATATTGACATCCACAGGGCGCCAGTACAGATTAAAGGTGGCAATAGAACGTATTGGGGGCACAAAAATTTCTTAAAATTGCTTTACTGATAGTCTATCTGCCTCCATCGAGATTGGAACCGAAAACAAACCAGACCTCCCTTGCAGTAGCAAATACCTTTCACTACGCTAGCAGACAACCCAGGCAAGCTGCCCTCTATTATTACCCCAGACATGAATAAGCTGGAAATTTCGCAATGAATATGGCAAAATGATCTGCAGTTTGTGTTGCATAGAGCTTTCTGGACTCTACAACATGAATTTTATATCTTTATGTCACCGCTTATGTGACATTCATTCGGGATGTTTATCGAAATAACAAAATACTGTTATTAGCAAGTAAATATCGTAGGATAACTCTGCACCACCCCAGGAAATAAACGGCTACATAGCTGCCAAACATATTCTACAATGTTTCGAATTCTCCATTAGACTCGCCACAGCCGGAAGACGTTCACTAGCCGAAGTGTTTCTTAAGCTAGCTAGCAATGGGAATGTTCGCACTTCTAAAACGCGGTGTATTAATACTATGATCTGAATTACCACGTGTGTAAGATGATGGATGTTATTTGGATTCCTGTAAACGTCATGTGGGTGAAGTGTAGCTACGAGTAATATGCTGTTGTATCGACTGCAACTAGAACATTTCGAATAAAGAGTAGGGAGGATTATTTATGCGGCCATCATCTTCAGTAACTGTCGCAGCTATTTTCGTTGTTAGGATCTCGTCACCTAAATTGGTAAAAATTGAACCCTACTAGTCTCAGTTTCTTCACCGTCCATCTGTCTACCCAATCCTTAAAAACCGTTTAGCTCGAGTACGTGTAGACATAATAAGCAGAAATGTATCGCACTTCCGGCGGTATATGATCGGTTCGTGGTGTAAAAAAGGGAGCTTCTGTACCAATACAATCTAAAGATACGGCCGTTTATGTAAAGAAAATTTACGCGAAAGGTCAAAAAATGGCTCTAAGAACTATGCGACCAAATTGCGTAGGTCATCAGTCCCCTAGACCTAGAACTACTTAAACCTACCTAACCTAAGGACATCACACACATCCATGCCCGGGGAAGGATTCGAACTGACGGCGCAAGCAGCCGCGCGTTCCGCGATATGACGCCGTTGAATGCACGGCTAACCGGCGCCGGCAAGCTGTTAATATCATCTGGTGTTGCTAAAAAGTTATTCACTTCTGGTGAATGATTTTCTGCGCAGTTCATTTAAGATAGAATAACTGAAATATATTTTATGTTACGAAATATGAAGGACGCGTAAGTCATTTCCCCTTTTCTTTATTTATGGTGTGAGATTCGCAATCTGAGCATACGTACTATCCATAACAACACTTTAGTATCAAGTCATAGTCACAAATATGCAAATACAACACATTGGCTTGTACTTGAGGTATTTAGTTTCCCACGAAGTGGTGGAAGACGATGCTGTAGCGCCTTCGAAGCGCGAGCTTTTCAGCACATCAGCTGAGCGAACGGTTTCTTCCTGCTACTAGTCTAAAGGACAATGGCAACACCGTAGAATACGTTTGACAACCATGTGACCATCGATTTACGTTCTTGAGTCGTTCGTAGTTATGTTAGTAAATCCACTCGATATTTTTATGTCGTTTAAATTACATTTGCTACATGATTCGCACTGAAAATGTAGGAAATGTATGTTATTTGGTCCAGGAAGCACGTTCCAACAGAAATTGACATTTATGTTGCGAATTAGTCGTCTTATCCATCACATGGACAACGAGGCTGATCTATTTTGCTACAGTTGTTTCATAGCTTAGTCGTATTGTGTGTTGGTAGCGTTGCCAGTTTACATACTGCGCATTTAACACACAACAAAAGCGTTGGATGTCTACAGTGATCAGTCTACTTGAAAAACTATTGTTGTCATCGTAATTTATGTAACTTGCTCTTCGACTTCCAATTTGACAATTTGTGTAAAAATGTTTTACCTTGCTTGTGCTAGTTTCAAACACTGTCTGACTGTGAAAACGTAGGCATAAAAGAGTCATTCAAAGCAATTATTCGCGATTATAGCAAACTTTTGAATCCACTGGACTCTTGAATCCTCTATATAGATTCTGAGAGTCTTGTAATTCCTCTTGTAGAATTTCATACTTGTTACTGCCTTCCTTTTTCCGCTTCTGTCAATAATTGAATTGATTTACGTGTAACACTGAATATTTTGTAACTGAATTTCGTTATGAATCTTCACGCATTGGTAAATTTGCACACTTTCATGGTAGGTCAGCAACGATAATCCACTATGACTGGTCTGAACGTTGACCTAAACCGTTTCGCGGCCAAATGCACATAATATTTTTCTAATTCGTACTTTGTCTTCCTCGAACAGTTGTGTTATCTCAATAAGCTGACATTCATTTTTATTAGTACAGTTCATATTAATTAGCGTTTCTTCTTTTATTTAGATCTTATATTTACGTGCTGTGTTTAACACACCAATCAGCATTAATACGAAGATTGGAACGTAAATAGTGTCAACTATTTATTCACAACCGACAAAAAAGAGTTACATGTTTTCACCTGTTACTGTCCTTCAAAGTAGTCACCAGCGTTCTGTAGAACCCGTTGCCATCGATGTGGAAGGCGTAGTACACCGTTAACAGCCTATTCTGCTGATGGTGCTAAAGGAGCGGTCTAAAGTTATGGTGATTCTCGTGTACGACTGTGATGGTGTTATCCTAACGCATTACGTCCCTCCACGCCAGACCGTCAACGCACAGTATTACTGTTCGTTTTTGGAGCATCGTCTGAGACCGGCTTTGCGAAAGAAACGGCGACACTTTCTGCACAACCTATCTATCATTTTGCACGACAATGCGGGCGGATACAGCACAAGCTGTGGCTGCGCTGTTCGGTCGATGGGTCTGGGAAGTACTGTACCATCCAAAGTCCTTGTGACTTTGATTTGATTGCGAAGATGAAGGAACCACTTCGTGGCTTTCGCTTCAGAACTGTTCCAGAGATTCGACAGGTAGTAGATCTCTCCATTCGCACCATCAACAGGCCAGGCTCTGCTAACGGTATACTACGCCTTCCACATCGATGGCAACCGGATTCTACACAACGCTGGTGATTACTTTGAAGGACAGTAACAGGTGCAAATATGTAACTCTTTTGTATCGGTTGTGAATAAATAGTTGCCACTATTTAAGTTCCAACCCTCGTATAGTCTTGCACATGATTGAAAACAATCTGACAAAGTTCGGATAGTTTGTCAATTTCACGACTGTGCATAGTATGTTGGTAGCACTTCGTCGCCTTGCCTGTTACACTGCGTAGCAGACTTTAAAGCTGTGCGGATCAGCATAACGAAAAGGCGAGGGGTATCGCTCCTTTTGTCCACGACTGTACATGCGATAATTCAATCGGACAGTTCTTTTGGGTACAAAAACTTTGTAGCGCTATGCGTATGTCACAATTTAGTCCAAAAGTCTGTCTCCATCGTTATAGAAGCCATAGTGTTATGGAATAAGATGAAACTTGTGTGAAGTACCCTGTTTAACTTAAAGGAAGATAGAACAAAGTATTCTGTAAAATCAGTAACCCCACCACAGTAGTAACAATTATTGCCCTGTGGCTAGGGCCTCTCGTCGGGTAGACCTTTCGCCTGGTGCAAGTCTTTCGAGTTGACGCCACTTCGGCGACTTGCATGGTGATTGGGATGGAATGATGACGATAAGGACAGCATAACACCCAGGCCCTGAGCGGAGAAAAGCTCCGACCCAGCCGGTATTCGAACCCGGGTCGTTAGGTATGACAGTCCGTCGCGATGACCACTCTTCTTTTTTTTTCTTTTCTTTTTTTCATTTTGTTCTTTGTAGATCGTTGTGTTTGATCGTTGCGGACGTCACAAGATATTCTGTTCAAGTTCGGTGGTTGATCCTTTCACTCAGTTTTTTATTACAGAGGCCAACCGGCTCTCTGACCGAACACGCTGAGCTACCGTGTCGGCAGCCACTCAGCTACCAGGGGCGGACACCACAGTAGTAGGAGAGAAACTATTTAGAAAACAGAGCTATCGCTGTCTTTAAAGTTCAGGACTCAAGTACGAAATTAGCGCAGAGACGTCTTATGACGACATAACACGTTTGGCCTACGTTCGGCGGTGTATACCCTCCTTATTGACTCAATAATTCCGGCACTTATTACATTCTCCCGAATTATTCTTCGGAACGCGCTCCTTGAAAGCTACCGAAATATGTACGTCGCATTTTGGAGTGGAATATTTGAGCTTCACTCTAGCCCGTGTGGCATTTATGAAACTGAGCACCACCTGATTGCAGTTTGGCCTCAGTTCCTCTTGCTGCTCATGTGGAATACACTGTACTGCTATTTCGCTTTGAAATTTTTCCGTCGATGGCCAAAAATTTACGCTCCAAATATAGAGAGAGAGCGACATGGAAGCTTCCCTGGAATTTCCAACTGTAATATTCTAATAATGAGCCTGCAGATAACATATACACTACTGGAAGAAAGTAGTCTTATTCGTTTCTGCCGCGGTCCGCTGCTTGCGCCGTTCCACACGTTTCGAAGATTATACGATAATACATAGCCAATATTTTCATATAAATATTCCCGGGTGTCCTTTCATGGCATGTAGATTATAATAAATTAAAACGTCGTCAAGTAACAATTTGATTGCCTCTTCAGTTAAATCTGTCTTTCGGTTCTTCTGTGGTGACTTCGTTTGTAATAGGTTTTTAGATGTTTGGTTTGTTTCTATCAGATCAAAGTGATCATAAGTGCACCGAACAAAATATTTGTCAGCTACAGGAGACTTCACCTGTAACACCGTCTCTAACTTTGATAATGACCTCACTTAGAGGAGGAAGAGAGTCATCAAGTTTCTTCAGGTTTAGCGGGCCAGTCGAGGTGCGACAGCTGCGTAAGTGTCAAACCAGGAACGTATGCGTGCAGTCCTGCGAACGCGACTATTGTTTTGGAAGGCGGGAGTATTCACAGTATACTAACAACGAAAATTTAGAAGAAAGACAAACACACGCCACCTAAAACATTGAAATAAACGTGCTGCATCATTTTCATAGCACCGTGAATAAGTGGCCTCAAGTCAGAGCACAAAACACGCACCTAGAAAGTCACGAACCCTCAGTGGGGATCAGACGCCTGACTGTGGGTTTGGCGCAGTGGACGCCTTCTCTCATTTTAAAAGAGGCAAAGTGGCTATTAGATGAACCACGCTAAACTAACCCAGTTGCTTGGTAAACTGGAGGCGTATAGCTTTATGCGCCGCTGTGAGCAGTGCCCAAGATTTTTACATGCCATTGTTTCTCGGCTGCTGGGATCCTCAATGGCAGCGCTACCGATGAGACATTAAACTAACATTCCTTCCTTTTAAGGAGCAAACATCCTTGTACATTTACAATATACCTTGTCAATGTGGCATGTCCTACATTGGCCAGACGACCAGAACTGTGGAGATCAGGTGCAAAGAACATCAGAGGCACACTAGATTAAGACAGGTGACTAAGTCAGCCATTGCTGAACACTGTCTAGAACTAGATCATGCCATGAAGTATGAGGATACCAAGATTCTAGCACAAACACCCAGATTTTGGGACAGTGTTATAAGAGAATCGATAGAAATTAAAATGGCTGACGATCTTATGAACCGTGACACAGGGTACCAACTAAGCAGAGCATGGGATCCGGCTCTGGAATTGTTAAAGGAGCAACGGGGCCAGCTGCAACACTACACAAACAGAAGAACCAGAGACATGGAGATGGAAAACGAGCCCCTCACGGACTGCCAGGCGCACCAGACCGAAGATGGAACGCCCAGAAGTGGGACTGGTGGGCGCGGACCGCAGAGGGGACATCTAGAGCCGCAGCGGACGAAAAACGGAGCGGCAACGCTCCAACATGTCGTGGTGAGCGGGCGCGGACCGCAGGGGGAACGCTTGGTACCCCAGACCGTAGATGAAACCCCCAGGAGCGGGTTTGGTGGGCGCGGACCGCAGAGGGAACACGTAGAACCGCAGCGGACCGAAAACGGAGCAACCGCGCTCCAGCAGGTCGCAGGGAATGGGCGCGGACCACAGAGGAAGCGCCTGCACCCGTTGGTGGAGGGGGAAGGCCATAGGCATAAATACTGGACCAGGTCCACTCGAGGAGCAGTCTCAGGTCGCACCTGATGAAGGTTACGAGCTACGTGACCGAAATATCGTGCAAGTACGACGCTGATATCCGGCAGAACACCCGACAACCCAAGATGTCATTAGATCGCCGGGAAAGCCTGAAGAGTTACATCCTTGTACAAAGATAACTGAAAAATAGACTTTACTTTATATGATGTGTCTGTTATCTGCCATCAGGAATAAATCGATGCAGAAACACTGATGCGGAGGTGATCAGATGAGACATATCGTGAGCTCCGAGCACGTCGCAGGGGAGACGTTGATCACAGCGGCATCAAGGCTCGCCAAATAATTGTTGCAGTTTCCTCAATATTCCCTCGGAATGAGGTTACTGAATTTCGGTCGTAAATTAAGGAAGCTTCGTTTCAGAATTTATACTCGGTTCCAAAGTAGTGCTCGCTGCACCGTCCCGTTTCCTATAAACATATTCGCGACTGTATGTAGAACCACTGGAACAGTGTTTGCTACTAGTATACGCAAAATACTAGTGTAACGAGGCTTTTCTCAATTTATTCGTGGTAATCCTTACCTTGTCTAAACTATTAAACAATAAGTGAATTACTCGTGAAATAAACTTAAAACTGCAAACTCGCGGGCAACACATATTTCAGGCAAACACGTTTATCACAGAGAATCTATAAACACGTTGCATAAATTCTGTTTTTGAGGAAACGAGGTTTTATGTTATATATAAAAGTGTACGCTACATGGTTCTTCTGTAGTCCACTTACAGACTTATAGACAGGAAAACACAGCTCACTTATGAAGCCCTCCAGAGAAACTACAAGTAACTGTATTTTGTTACCGCAGTCGGAAGATTATTTATGCTAATATGGACTGGATGGACGCTGCTTTCGGTAAAAAGTATTGCTGTGCCTCCACTTCTCTAAAACTGTCCAATCGCCGTAGGCAGATGCCACTAACTGAAGAGAAGTATAAATGAGCTCGATCCGCAGGTAGCCTGTTCGAACCCTGAACGTGGAAGGCATTATCGCACCCAGTATTTCGCCGACAGAGGAAGAAGAATTTGTGCGCATATAGTATAATTGTGTTGTACTGTGCGCCACTGATCTGTATTGATTGCCAAAGATGTTCGCCGTGTCTCACAGAGTGGAGATATGCAACATTTCCGATTATCTCTGCGTGGTACGGGTACTTCAGGCTCACTGGTTCCAAGAATGATGAGTAAGTATATACTGGTACCGGCTTCACATTCTCCTTTTTGTCTCATCTCATACAATAACAAGCTAATAAAATTACATTATACACACTCGTCATAGTGAATTAGACTGAGCATGTGCATTTAAAACAATATTATACAATGATTACGAATAACAAAGTGACTCGGTTTAGGTATTTCCAGCCAACAGTGCCGCACAAATTTAGTATTAGATATTTATGAAATGAACGGATGTCGAGTTATATGGAGTTTTCATATCTCTCGATGTCGACGGGACGTTAAACCCTGTCTTCCTTTCGCTCTACTTTTAGCTATTATTCCATACCGCGGCCTTGTTAAGGTTCACACCAAGTCCTGTAACAACAATTTTCACAACCCTCACATCTTTTGGACAAGGGCTCTTCATCGGTCTCCGTGTGTGTCTGGTAGACAACACTTTTTATTTGGTATCAAAGTAAAAATAAATCAAATGCAGTCGGACGTACGGAACGTACTAGCGAAGGAACTGTATTAGGTCTGATCGAGACTCAGACAGCTCTCCATAAAGTATGGACGCTAATTCTGTACACGTAGCACCAGTTACTTGGGCGCGCCCACGCCAACAGGTCTTATGTGCAAGTGCAGAACCAGTGCCCCATCCTCTCCATCTTCTAATCTTTACGAATTATGGCTGGTTTTTTTCATAAGCTACTGAATTACTGGAGTTGCTTCTTGTATGGTCAGCAGTTACGGTACCTTCCTACACGCTGATTGGATGTGTACTTCGCCTGACCTTGATGTCCACAACGTTTTGAAACTATCAGCAGAAATGGGAGACCATGGTGTAAGCTCCTGTCGATTATGAGGTCATTAGTAGCGAAATTCGCTGGTACATGACACTCTACTCCATTAATCGTGTGTCTTTGTATTGTGTGAGCTACAGTGCACTTCAGTAAAATCGCTTCTAGCCCTAACACAAAAGATAAACCTACTGCCTCGAACATTGACATACTGGGCCACAAAATATATGAAAAACGTTGTATCTCTAAGCGTAAAAAGCCACATATTCAGATTTCTGAGCCTGCCTTTCTTTGTAGCCGCGCGGTCTTGGGCGTCTTGTCACGGTCCGCGCGGCTACCTCCGTCTGAGGTTCGAGTCCTACCTCGGGCATCGGTGCGTGTGTCGTCCTTACCGTAAGTTTGTGTAAGTTAGATTACGTAGTGTGTAAGCTTAGGGACCGATGACCTCAGCAGTTTGGTCCCATAAGCCCTTACCACAAATTTCCAATTTCTTTGTAACGCAACTTTACAATTTCCAAAAAAAAAAAAAAAAAATGGTTCAAATGGCTCTGAGCACTATGGGACTTAACTTCTGAGGTCATCAGTCTCATAGAACTTAGAACTATTTAAACCTAACTAACCTAAGGATATCACACACATCCATGCCCGAGGCAGGATTCGAACCTGCGACTGTAGCGGTCGCGCGGTTCCAGACTGTAGTGCCTAGAACCGCTCGGCCACTCCGGCCGGCTTACAATTTCCATACGTGACATATCAGTATTAGTTCTTTGTTATATGGCAATCAGATTCATTAGATGTTCCATATCACATATCTTCCACAAGTTTCCTAACAATTTACACATGGATCATTTCGGCCAATTCCGAGATAACTTAGCTCGAAACTGAAACTGAGTATTTTAAACAGTCATGTCATTTACATTTCTCGCGCATTTGTCAAACATCAGCTGTTCAAAACCAACCAGTATGGGCCACTTCGCAACGAACGACAAGCAGCGTTTTAAAGCTTCTCTCCACACTGCTCTTATAACACTGAAATTTGAAACTCTTTACATCGTTAGATGTTACGATTGATGCAATTCCCACGTCCTGCACGCTGTCACAGTGTTCCTCTCAGCTTCGCAAATTCTGGCCGTATTTACAGTGTGACAAATATTCTACATAAGAAGATTCGGATACAGTGGTGGACTGAAACATAGCAATAAAAATGTTAACAATTTGGCCACATTTGTTTTGAAACGCAAACTATTTCCTGGCCATTCACATCTCACTGAAATTTCTGATATCACGTGAATTTCAGTACAAGTTAATGAAAGTAACTAACATGAAGGAATATTAGAAATAGTATCGTAAACCAACGTTTAGATAATGACAGCAGTCTCATAAATTCTAAAGCACTCACTTTGTCAGTTTAGAGTACATCGTCTCTCTGCCGAAATACTGCATGCTTGTTTTCCACGTTACACAAGAAGAACGGCATCAAAATTAGTAAACTAAACAGGATAATCTACAGCGTATGGTGAGATATCTCGTGTTAGGTATAGTTTGAGTCCATTGAGAAAGGATTCCAGTAGTATACACGACACGATTCAATGAAAAAGAAAATTTCCTGCAGAAAGGAAGGACGAATTATGTTTGTGGTTCCGCTGTAAACTGAAACAGAAAGCAGAAAAATTAGGCTACTGTTTTGTAGACCGAGTAACGTACTTCATTTCGGATTATTGACTACAGTTGTCATATATATGTGCAGCCTCTCTCTTAGCACTCCGAACCTTAACTGAATGTTTTTAAAGTCATCAAAAACATTGTTTCTATGCATTTAGCTTTTTAAAGTACCGATAGTTGTTTAGTCACTCGAGAGTCGTCTTATGTACGTCTTAACTGATGTGTGACTTATTTCATCCAACGGCCAGCCTCAGTACCCCACATCTTGTTAGCACACTGCCGAGAAGACAGAAATTACTGCAGCCACGCAACCGCTTGACATTATTAAGCACAAGCATATACTTCAAAGCGGTAAAAGCAAATCTAATCTCTTTCGGAGACTCGCGTCTTTTCATCTTGGTAGTCAGGTCTCTATTAATCTTCCCCCAGTTCCAATATTCGTTCTGTGAGCACGCTACTGAAACCTGTCGTTTCGTTCGGCGTTAATCTCCCTTTTACATGCCGATAACACAGAATTACGCTGAAAAAACCATTCGTACGAATAATCTCCAAAGTTTTTTTTGGTGCTGAGGCAGATATCAATTGAAGGAGTCGGCGGAAGGTAGTGCTTACCCAGAAGAATGTATTTTGAGCTCTTTTATGTTGTAAGTTTTATAAACTCAAATACAAAAACATAAAGACTATAAGATAGACTTATATAGGACATACTTTCTAGCGGTATACAGATGCGTTCTTGTTACCAACATGTGGCGCCTTCGAAAACAAAACTCATTTTGTGATAAGACTAATCCTTACAAAACGGAGGGTTACTAGTTTCTTCCAACGATCCCATCAATTGTGCAAACTGAAAAAGAAGTCCACTTAAGTACTAACGTTAAAGAAGCTTTTATGGGAAATTACTTCCCCCTTAATTAGAAGGAGAAGACTTCAAATACTCTATCTTTTTCTACAATACAATAAAAGAGTTCGAGGGATCAGTCATGACTGGCATGAGGAGACGCTTCGTTTTCTTTCTGAACTTTATCGTCTGGAATATTTAACCTTTCTGAAAGCACGAAGCGTGATATAGTTCATATTAATTTCAATTCCCCCTTACAGTTACTTGCACGATATTTTAACAGGGCACTCGTGCACCTGTTACAACTTGCACTGATAATCGAACATTGTGACCATTTGGTTAATAGCATTTTGTTCCAGCACTGGAATGCACATTGTACTGGGAGGCTATAATTAAAGTTTAGCTGCTCACGGGCGTCCAGTTTGGTCAGTAGTTATCGTATGGCAGTGAAACGTGGTAGATATGCTAATGCGTTAATGTGGAACCGATTTCCGCTGAGAAAATTAGTTCGAATTTTGGCTGTCAGGTGCAAATGTGGAGCAATATGTTATTTGCATGACGGTATGGCGCCAGCGATTAATAATAAAATCGAAGTTATAGTTTTCTCACTTGTTTTCCCTCTCCAGCCCACGTTCTGTTCGGAATCCATTACATATCGAAACATTTCTGCACGTCTTTCTTGCATTCGCAGCGCCAGGCTTGCACCTGGCGGCGAAAACGGGAAGTAATTATTTTCTGGGGTAAATCGGTTCTGCATTAACGCTTTAATTATCTTCCATCAAGTTTCGCTGCCATACGGTAATTACAGTCCACATTCGACCTCTATGAGTAGTTACACCAGCAATTATGCGTGGCATGGTTTCGACAATACCTCGATAAGTTTGCGGATGTACGAGTATGTGCACCAGATGTCTACGCATAGGTCACGTAAGTCCGGTTCTTTTTGCGAGCGGATCTGGCCCCTCGATACTGGAGCAGTTGTATCCCAAGTACAGACCAGGCAAATTTGGCGACCAAGACACAACGTGAGATCAGTATCATGCCCTCACAACACATTAGCACGATTCTGACGTTGTGAAGTGAACAGTTGTACGCTGACGATGTAGCACGACAGCAGCCGAGCAGCTTCATGGATGCCGAGATGCTCGTTCCCAGACGCCGAGCCATCACAATACGCCCTTTGTCAAAGTCGCTTACATCAGTGGATTGCACCATTTGGGACCCGAATGATTCCCCATTGTTTCTGCTCCGCTTGTTTATTTTCGTTGTCATTTCATATTTTTGCAACACCCTCAGCTGACATTCAGTCTCGTCGTGGGGGACTGGATGTCTGTGTTTTCCTCATCATTTCATCATCAACCTCCTCATGAGTGGCAGTGGCTAGATTGGACTGAGTAAAAAACTGGACTGCGTTATCAGTGGATTGCACCATTTGGGACCCGTATGATTCCCCATTGTTTCTGCTCCGCTTGTTTATTTTCGTTGTCATTTCATATTTTTGCAACACCCTCAGCTGACATTCAGTCTCGTCGTGGGGGACTGGATGTCTGTGTTTTCCTCATCATTTCATCATCAACCTCCTCATGAGTGGCAGTGGCTAGATTGGACTGAGTAAAAAACTGGACTGCGTTATCAGTGGATTGCACCATTTGGGACCCGTATGATTCCCCATTGTTTCTGCTCCGCTTGTTTATTTTCGTTGTCATTTCATATTTTTGCAACACCCTCAGCTGACATTCAGTCTCGTCGTGGGGGACTGGATGTCTGTGTTTTCCTCATCATTTCATCATCAACCTCCTCATGAGTGGCAGTGGCTAGATTGGACTGAGTAAAAAACTGGACTGCGTTATCAGTGGATTGCACCATTTGGGACCCGTATGATTCCCCATTGTTTCTGCTCCGCTTGTTTATTTTCGTTGTCATTTCATATTTTTGCAACACCCTCAGCTGACATTCAGTCTCGTCGTGGGGGACTGGATGTCTGTGTTTTCCTCATCATTTCATCATCAACCTCCTCATGAGTGGCAGTGGCTAGATTGGACTGAGTAAAAAACTGGACTGCGTTATCAGTGGATTGCACCATTTGGGACCCGTATGATTCCCCATTGTTTCTGCTCCGCTTGTTTATTTTCGTTGTCATTTCATATTTTTGCAACACCCTCAGCTGACATTCAGTCTCGTCGTGGGGGACTGGATGTCTGTGTTTTCCTCATCATTTCATCATCAACCTCCTCATGAGTGGCAGTGGCTAGATTGGACTGAGTAAAAAACTGGACTGCGTTATCAGTGGATTGCACCATTTGGGACCCGTATGATTCCCCATTGTTTCTGCTCCGCTTGTTTATTTTCGTTGTCATTTCATATTTTTGCAACACCCTCAGCTGACATTCAGTCTCGTCGTGGGGGACTGGATGTCTGTGTTTTCCTCATCATTTCATAATCAACCTCCTCATGAGTGGCAGTGGCTAGATTGGACTGAGTAAAAAACTGGACTGCATTATCAGTGGATTGCACCATTTGGGACCCGTATGATTCCCCATTGTTTCTGCTCCGCTTGTTTATTTTCGTTGTCATTTCATATTTTTGCAACACCCTCAGCTGACATTCAGTCTCGTCATGGGGGACTGGATGTCTGTGTTTTCCTCATCATTTCATCATCAACCTCCTCATGAGTGGCAGTGGCTAGATTGGACTGAGTAAAAAACTGGACTGCGTTATCAGTGGATTGCACCATTTGGGACCCGTATGATTCCCCATTGTTTCTGCTCCGCTTGTTTATTTTCGTTGTCATTTCATATTTTTACAACACCCTCAGCTGACATTCAGTCTCGTCGTGGGGGACTGGATGTCTGTGTTTTCCTCATCATTTCATCATCAACCTCCTCATGAGTGGCAGTGGCTAGATTGGACTGAGTAAAAAACTGGACTGCGTTATCAGTGGATTGCACCATTTGGGACCCGTATGATTCCCCATTGTTTCTGCTCCGCTTGTTTATTTTCGTTGTCATTTCATATTTTTGCAACACCCTCAGCTGACATTCAGTCTCGTCGTGGGGGACTGGATGTCTGTGTTTTCCTCATCATTTCATCATCAACCTCCTCATGAGTGGCAGTGGCTAGATTGGACTGAGTAAAAAACTGGACTGCGTTATCAGTGGATTGCACCATTTGGGACCCGTATGATTCCCCATTGTTTCTGCTCCGCTTGTTTATTTTCGTTGTCATTTCACATTTTTGTAACACCCTCAGCTGACATTCAGTCTCGCCGTGGGGGACTGGATGTCTGTGTTGTCCTCATCATTTCATCATCAACCTCCTCATGAGTGGCAGTGGCTAGATTGGACTGAGTAAAAAACTGGACTGCGTAAAAACTGGACGTTGCACGGGCGCTGATGACCGCGCAGTTGAGCGCCCTACAAACCAAACATCATCATCATCATCGTGGGCAGTGGTTATCATCTTTTCCCTCACCGGTGCATGATTGTGGTACCAGAACTACTCTCAGCTTTTCTCTACAATTGACTTGCAGGGCATAGATTGTTATTGTATATGAAGCGCTGAGAACCATAAGAGCTCGAAGCACAAAAACAAAGTTTTTGAGACAAATATACGTTTGTGAAAATCATATTTGTAGGCAAAGCACCAGTCTGATAGGTTGGACTTGTTTTTTAACCAAGTCTCAACATCCTCTATTTCCTATAAAAATAATATAAACACTTTATGTTATGATTTTTAATTAATATTTGAGATTACTATTATTAATGTTAATTCACAAAATTTTCATTTATAGACTAATGCCAATAATGTTTTCCAGGCTGTTGTAAGGCGTGTAGTTAATGCGAAACTAGGCTCAGAAGATAAAGAACAGGTAATAAATGTACCACACATGCAATTATAACCTATCCCAACATTTCGTGATCTTCGTTGTCCTCACATTCATTAAGCACATTCTCTGGGTCAAGGTTCAGATAAAACTGTCTGCTCACTTCAGGCACGAAACCTAGTAGTTGTGTTAAGTCTGTGAGTTTCAAATTTGAGCTAGTAGTTTTTTAAAGTGTGTGTTTCCAGGTTTATATCTGCCTTTCACCTACGCGTTTGAACACTAGATTTTACAAGGCATCTACAAATTATGGGGACATGATAAACTGTGAGAATTTCGGAAATGTACATCGTTACCATGAACATCAACTGCTCCGCTTGTTTATTTTCGTTGCCATTTCACATTTTTGCAACACCCTCAGCTGACATTCAGTCTCGTCGTGGGGGACTGGATGTCTGTGTTGTCCTCATCATTTCATCATCGCAGTTTAGCGAGTGAGCATTCCTACAGCAATTAAAATCAGTGCTTTCGGCCCATATGGAAGCGAATATCAGAGAAATCGGGAAGACAGCTTTTTGAAAATGTTCATATATGCCTGTATAGTGGTATAGCACAGATAAAGCTGGTTCACCGTAAGATCAACAGATGTCAGAAGCATGGATACATGGTACAATCTCAAAATCGATGATTCTCAGGGCCTGATACATTAGAGATGCGCGCACTCTTAGAGTTCAGTTTTTGTAATTTGTATTTCAGTATATAAAGTTGTATCAAATCCTCTCGATTTCAGAGCTGTTGTTCAAATGCATGATTCACTTTAACGACCTGACGACGACATGGTCATTAAGATGGAGCATACTGACAAAGGTGGAGCCAACAAAGTTTATAGTCTACTGATATCCGTTCCTCACACCTCTAATATGACTGGAGTTTGATGTGTTGCTCACATGTTCAACAGCATGGAGAAGCATGTTGTGGAAAATTGTGGAGATTTTTCGAAGGAAGCATCCAAGCAATTACCTGAAGTGACATGAGTACACAAGCGTAGACCTAAATGAAATAGCCTGTTGCAGAATCGAATCCTGTTCCCCTCAAATGTGACTTCGTGTTAACCAATGTCAAACCTTGCTCGGCAGGCAATATTTTAAAACTTAACATCCCCGATGAGAAGCGGTTGTGTAAATTATGTAGAATTTTTCCCACGAGGTTATACAGATGGATACTCTTTTTAATTAGAAGTAGTGACAGAGCGCGAGAGAGAGAGTGGGAGGGGGGGGGGGGGGAAATAGAGCACGTGAGATGCGGAAATATATATGGGCCCTTGGGAATCTGACGGTAGCTTTCTTGCCACACGCAATGTGCCATGACTAAAGTTGCCAGGGTGTCCGGCGTTTTATGAGCGTGCCTGCCCTAATATATAGAAGCCCATGCTATCATGCTTTTGTTAGGGATTTTACTGATGTGGTAGAGAATGTACAACTAAGGCCCGTTCCAAGCTAATGACGTAAGCGCGAGGAAAAAGTGGGTAAGGAGATATACGATAAGGTTATATAAGATGCACTGTTCTTATGTCTGTGTCCTATCTGTTTCATTGTAGGTTGAACGATCGTAACAAACAGGGCCTGAAGCACTCTGAGCGAGCACCACCACAGAAGCTTCTTCCTCTACCTATACTACATTTTAACCTTGAGAAGGGGGGAACTGAAGCTCACTTACTACAGGCCCTATTCCACGACACTGCTGAAACCAACACCGTGTTATTAATGAGAAAAACTTTTTACAGAAATTAATTTCATTTTCCCCGGACATCATGAATTGTAGCTTTGGCGGCAGAGACAAAGGTGGAGCCAACAAAGTTTATAGTCTACTGATATCCGTTCCTCACACCTCTAATATGACTGGAGTTTGATGTGTTGCTCACATGTTCAACAGTTCTGTACACGCTACTGAATATTTACCATTTCCTAAGAAATCATTGTGAGGCAAATGCACAATTACGTTGCCAGCTTTACAGCACGAACATAAGCCTTGAAAAAAATGTATGCGCCAAGTTAGAAGTCTATTTTAAACAGATTTCCTAGCATTCAAAGAGTAGATAACTGACTTCGTAATCTGTTAAGAGATACTTTTACAAATGTGCGAAGCATTCGAAGCATACTTTCTTTTATTAATTACCCCACCTATAAAACAAATATTTTCAAGGACGACGTCTCTGAGTGTTACTTTTTGCTTTTGTGGCTCTCACACTCTTTTAAATCTAAATATCAAAGCCGAAACAAATGCCCTGAAACTTCAGACATTTCTGTTAATGAAGTGATTGCTCAATGTTCACAAATCGTGGATAACAGAACTGAAAGACTGGAGCAAAACTTCTGTATAATCGAAGTTCTTGGAATTTTAAAGTGATTATCAGAGACATATCAAAATCTGGCGGAAGAATTTAGAGTAGTCATGAATGAATTGCACAGAATTACGAACAACTACTTAAAATCCTAGGAATTTGAATTTAGCTCCCAATTTAAGCACGTTAAATGGATGACACTAGCTGATGTTCCAACCTGGGAACAAGTAGCAGAAACTATGGATATTTTGTCTAGGAAAAACGTAAAACTGGACTGCAATAAATTTTTTGATCATTGGCAAATATTCACTAAATTCATGTAAGAAAACCTGACTCTGCCTTTATTAAACTTTTGGCTCACGAGAAGTTGACAGCTTATTTTAATTCGCAGCATAATGGAGAATTTTATTCCGAATTATTGAATATTGCTTTGCAATGCCAACCCCAAAAGAGTGACCTATTTCACAAACACCAAACGCCCAAAGAAACGCATTAAACTGAAACCAAACACAGATATGATGAGTTATCGTTTAAAATTATCCTGTCAAGAGCTCCTCGAAACGATTTGCAAGAGAAATAACGATCTTGATAGTATGGCTTCTGATAAAGATTATTAATATTTAACTACATATTATTATTATATCTTTTACCTCTGATTTTAATGTCTAGTTGTATTGAGTATCTTTTCGTTTTCAGTCGCATAAGAATAGATATTTATTTTGTTTGATGAAGAAGTTGCCGTTTATTTGGACATAGGGTTATCTTAGGAAAAAGACTGAACTATTAAAAAGACTGGCTACTTAGTTCCTATCGAGATTACCAAATTGTGACGCTGCTAGCTGTTTTTCTTTAATTTAAACACTTTTCAGGTTAATATAGGAAGAAACTTACTGAGGCTTATTAATAAACTATTGAAAATGCCCAATTGACTACTTCTGTTTATAGTGGCTAGTACTGCTTTTAGGGGTAAAGGTTCGGACAATCATAACGCGTTGTCGGGATTTTCTATTTTTGCTCCTAGCAACCGTAGTCACGACCCCAGAGAAAGTTTTCGCAGGCCTAGAGTGGCACATGCTCGCACGCGAATCAGCCAGCTCTTCAAGTCGTGCCCATACACTGAACAACTATCGAATATTAGTCACTGCTGCGAATTATTCAAAACATGAACAATAACCGGATTGATGTGCAATTTACTATAAAATTTTGTAAGGGTTACAGTTACAATAGTATGCATTTCAGACTTTCACTTTTAGTAACTTTTGGTACAAAAAATAACACTTAAAACACAGAATTTATGATTTTCCTTGAGAAGCAACTTGCTTACACGTTAATATTTTTTGTGTGGAAGTCAGAGAGGAATGTTAACTAAACATCTCATATTTAAATAGAGTATACATAATTTTCACGAAAACACTGAAAAGTTACGTTATAGTATCAATTTTAGGCTACTGTTATTATTTTATTTACTGGTCGATATTATTTTCATCTGTTATGTTGTCTGAGTAAATAAGGGTCTGAATGTGTCATGTATGTGAAGTATGAACAACTGAAATTGTGAATAAGGAAGTGTGAGTGTGGGAATTACATTATGCAACCTTCATGTATGCCACAATCATGGGAAAAATGATAAAACAGGCGGTTTTCTTATTTTTGAGATTCCAAATTTACTCGATTTCTTCAGGCGCTTAAGGATGCGGTTAATTTGTTTTAATTTGCCTTTTGGGAATTTGTTACTTTGCAATTTCATGTAAACTGAATTCCGAACGGGGCTTGGTCCAAAGAGGGACAGTACCGTGTTAAGTGAATTATAATACGAAGTTGATAACCTGCTGTGTTATTTGGCCAATCGGAGAAGAGATCTTTCATGCATGTTGGTACTGGTAGAGGAGAGCGGCGCTTGAGTCGGAAAGAGTCCGTCGTCAGTTTTTGTAACGAGAGGCCACGTAGCACAGAGCTCCAGACAATTTCGTTAAAGCTCGGCTGTAGTGGTCATTTGGGGTATAAGATTTGTCGTTAAGAGCGTATGGTCATTCGGGGATGACGTCTACGAAAATTTCAGTTTTTAGTGAGGACTGAGACCTACTTTCGGAGGGTGTAAATTGTGCATAGGGTGCTGTGCAATCATAAGTGCGAACGCGTCCAAAAGTAATTTTTTTTATTACTTCATTTCTGGAGCCATATTTCAGGACGGACTTGATAGCAAATGTGTGTCTACAAAGTGACAGTAAATGTTTGTACATAGTCTGCTGGAGATGAAACAATTTTTTTTGTTAATATAATAGATATGTACCAAATTAACTTGTGAATTTACAGAAGCGAATATGAAATCACACTCTGTATCGTTTGCACATTTTTAGTGCTTGTGTACAACGTTACAATGGTTCCGAAGGTCCTTACGTTTCCTCTGTTTTCAAAATTTGAAAATTTTTCTTCATGCAGAATATAAGAGAGACAAACCAAAGAAAACTGGATCAGAAGGTAGGAATGTTAGCGTTTAATGTACCGTCGATGTGATTATTAGAAATGGCGAATTTAAGCAGCCGTGTGTTGTGAGATGAGGTGAGGTATTGCTTCGCAAGGATCTGAAAACACCATAAAGCAGTCCCCCAACTGGAAACCACCACGCCTTCCTTTTCTAATATACGTTAAAAGAGCGCCTGTAACAGTATCCTGTTCAGAATTTAATCGTGAAGCTAAACCTTGTACGATCCTATGAACCGATAACATAGGACATCCCTTATTAATCAATACTGAATCACTATTCTTCAATTTTTTAATTTTCCGTTCTCGCTTTTCAATTAAAAGCTATCCCCAAAATTACGTAATTTCTATTACTGGATTCCACGCTCTCAATAAGAAAGCAATGAACTCCAGAATATAGGTGTAATATAATTCTTTTCATATTAAATGAAACTCTTTGTAGCCCCAAATTTCTCACGGAAAGAACAGCTCTTAACACGGCAAAATTTTTCGCCGAACACAAATGGCTCTGAGCACTATGCGACTTAACTTCTGAGGTCATCAGTCGCCTAGAACCTAGAACTAATTAAACCTAACTAACCTAAGGACATCACACACATCCATGCCCGAGGCAGGATTCGAACCTGCGACCGTAGCGGTCGCTCGGTCATTCCGGCCGGCTCGTCGAACACACAGTAATAATTTTCGTACATCAAACGTGGGAGTAAGCAAAGTGCTCTGGCTGAGGCTATGTTGGTAACGTGGAAGTTTGATCACACGTACTAGAACTTAACTATCAGCAACGTTGCTGTCATCGATAGTGGCAAACCATCTTTCTATCATTTCAAGTGATCAGTTCAGAATTATCTAATATGGTATCGAAGTGAGCCTCACCTAGTAAGTTACCTTCTAATAGTTCTGTAGACTCGCCAAATACCTCAGGTCAGAATCGTGGAAGTAACTTTTCCATTCATCAATTCTACTTCCTGCGGTAGCACGGAATAGCGCTCGCGCATAGCCCAAGTTGGAGCACATTATGAAGCACGTGCGCGCCGCTAATTTGTGGGACAAGTTGGGCCGGCGGACTGGCCTGCGACTGCGTCCCCCTGTCTCCGTGCGGACACCCCTACTGTGGCCAGCACGCCGACGAACGTGTAATGCAGTGCAGTGCAGGTAGGAAGAGCTCAACAGTAATTTCAATAAAACGGATTACACACTCGTGTCACATTATTGCGACTCCCAGCTGTTCCACAGAGTATGCAGTACACATTGTAGAAAGTGCGCGGCATTACTGTTGATAGATACTCAAGGATACCTTCATACTGCCGTAGACGTTTCCTTGAATCCATTCTCTGTCTATAATGATCTCCCTGACTGGACGTTAAACCCTGATCTTCCTTTCTTTTTTCGCAAAAGGGCTCTGAGCACTATGGGAGTCAACTTCTGAGGTCATCAGTCCCCTAGAACTTAGAACTACTTAAACCTAACTAACCTAAGGCCATCACACACATCCACGCCAGAGGCAGGATTCGAACCTGCGACCGTAGCGGTCGCGCGGCTCTCTTTTTTTTTCGAAATCGTTTGCTAAACCGCAACGCTATCTACACCGCCTTGTGTTCTTATAATAATGGCTGCAGAGGGTTTCTTCTCCAATGTTTCCCTGTGGACACTCCGACGTTTTTATATCGTATACAGTAGAAACTTGAATCATCAATGGAAGCTAAAATCCGATTTTAATGCTGTCGATTCATTTCGAATATTCATTCGCTGATGCATCGTCATGAACGCAGATACAGTCTGCTTCGGAACCATATACCCTTCAGACGATTCCGAATTTTGTCAGTGGCACATGACATTGTCCTAGCTTTATTTTTATTTTTGTGGAGAAGGGAGGGAGAGAATCAGGGCTGTCGTACAGTTTACCTTCAAGCACGATTTTAATCAAATTTAATTTTGAACATCAGAGGTAAACGTATCTCCATAGTTTGTTCAAAGCTGTCCCATTAGTCGGCTCGCTTGTCTTACAGGCAGACACTAGGTTCGCTGAACATGAAATCACCGGAATGTTGCAGAACGATGACTCCATACTTACTGAACATGTACATGGGAACAGGCAGACGTTTTCCGCCAACACCGGACGTTGTATGGAAGACGTGACGAGCAATTTTTATTTGGGCTGACTCCAGCTACACATTGCGAAAACTAAATCGCAAGTATTTATCAAAACACCAGACAAAATGATCCTGACGACTCTTCGGAGGGACACCCTGTACATATGGCATTGATTTGATTAGTTTTCCATCCCGTTTATTTAGGTGTAAAAGCTGATGTTTGGGTCTAAATTCAAGTGTATTAGCTAAAATTTAATTTTACAAAGGTGATGTGTTGTTTAAGACTTTATGGCCTGATCGCATGCAGTGTACACATCTGTGGCGTATGTATCAGTTGTAATGTAAGAATCACCTAGCGCCGGTGACGCTGTCCACTTCTACTTTGTCCTTGTAATAATAAACGGAGACTTACCTGTACACACTATATGACTTGTGTGTGTTCCCAGATCCAAAATCTCTTGACAACGGAGGCACTTAATCCAATGATGATAGTTCTATTCCCCTATGTCGCTTTAAATACATGTTTCTTTGCCCTTCCAATAATCCTTTGTCGTAGCATTCTATCCCGTTGTCGAGGAGCTAGTCTGTTTGACGTCTTGAGTACATTGCATTTAATACCTCTGAGGTAGATGAATGCCATTCTTCTCGTTTTATTTAAATTTATCTCAGAAAAATTGGGCGGGGAGTAATGATACAAACGTCAGATGAATTCATCTCGACTAAGTAGTGGCCATTGACTAATTTACACTCAAGGTGTACCACTAATTAGTAAATCAAGCTCTAATAAATAAGATTTACACCCATTTTAAATTTCCTGAAGTAGATGGCAGTGAAGAAATAACGGGACAGGCAGAGATTAATAAAAATCGGAGAACCAGACATCCTTCTGTTTCAGCAGTTTCGAGTGATTTAGAAATTTGTAAGTAGCCCTTGTGAACACATTATCAACATATTCTCTAATATTTTCAGGTAGGAGCACCTGCCGCAAACTTAATAGAATTCCGTAGACTGAAAAATTACAAGGAATCAGCCCACATCTTAGTTCTGCTGGGGACGAGCGCTCATTACACTGGAGCATTAGAGGACATAAACGTCAGGAGCCGCAGAAAAACTAAAGCACTGGGCTAGAGATGAGGCTATGGTCGTGAAGAACACAGTGCATTTCACATAATTTTTTCCGGGGCAGGATAGAACTAGAGGGAGAGAAAGACCTACAACAATCTGAAAGAACTATGTGCGGTACGCCCGCATCTCGTGGTCGTGCGGTAGCGTTCTCGCTTCCCACGCCCGGGTTCCCGGGTTCGATTCCCGGCGGGGTCAGGGATTTTCTCTGCCTCGTGATGGCTGGGTGTTGTGTGCTGTCCTTAGGTTAGTTAGGTTTAAGTAGTTCTAAGTTCTAGGGGACTTATAACCACAGCAGTTGAGTCCCATAGTGCTCAGAGCCATTTGAACCATTTATGTGCGGTACGATTTGATAAAGGTGATAAGGACCACGCAGAGATGTATGATGGAAGACGTTCCTTGATGAAGCATGTGCTCTATCAGGCCAGTTACGCCTGAATTAAAACGAAGTAAAATCTGTACACTGTATTTGAAATACATTTTTTTATTTCAAATATTCATATTTAAGCATCGACGTAAATGAATGTGGTAGTCGAACCCACGCGTCTCCAGGCACTGGACCAGACAGGAAAACTGACGACGATGGTGTGCGAGCGTTCTTAAGCATTGAGAAACGAAGGGTGGAAAGTCCTGTCGTGGCGTTGTATTGGAGGCGGCGGCGCGGTGGCCCGTGGGAGCGGCGCCGTCTGGGACTGCGATTTAGCCGCCGGCTTACCTTCCACCCAGGCGCCCGGCAGCCAGCCACTACAAGCGAACACTTCCCAACTTACACCAACGCCGCAACTTCGTACAGATTTCCGCTCCGACACAGGCGGTTCCCTCTTTCACACTGACTGCGCAGACATGCTAATTTTGTTACACAGTGCGGCAGCACTGAACAGTCGCTGTAGCTATTCTGGATTCAGTGGTCATTGTGGCCAAGAATGCTCTAATTTTCTGTGGTTGCCAGCTAAAGCAGTTAAACATATTTTCTAATTTCCTTCCAGGGAGAGATTCAGCACGCTTGGAGATTACCGAACAGGGTACAAACGTACTCCACACCAAAAGTTTAAAATGTCTGTTACTGTTGCACTACAATAATACGGCAAATCACTGGAAACAGTAACTACCGTAAATACGAGTGGCATTCAATAAGGAATGCAACACATGTTTTTCTTGATCAGTTTCGGTTGAAACAATGCAGAATTTATTGTGGGGCATCGTGGAATATTCACACTTCAGCCCCTCTAGTTTTATAAAATTCCGATTGGGGACGGCGTTATACGTAACCTTAAAAGTGCTGTCTGCAACGGAGACGCGTTCCAAGCAGAGAGCTGTCACTGAGTTTCTTTTGACTCAAAACCAGAGAATCGCAGATACACATAGGCTCAAGCGGAGTGTCTACCGAGACCTGGCAATGAGCAAAGGCACTGTGAGTTGTCGGCGAGGCCTCTGTTAACATCGCTGAAAGGTCGCGCAAACCTATCTGATCTACCCATGCCAGCTGTCTGCCTACAGCTGTGACTCCTTCAATGTTGGAGAGTGCGGACACTCCCATTCGAGATGATCGACGAGTTACAATCAAACACCGTGCTGCACAACCGCACGTATCTGTTGGGAGTGCTGACACACTCGCTCACCGGTTGCGGTACTCAAAGTTGAGTACCCGCCGGATTCCTCTCCGCCTAACAAAAGTCAATATAGAGCAACGAAGGACCATCCGTGCGGAACCACTTGCGCGTTACGAGGCTGATCGCGACAAGTTTTGGCGAACATCGTCACAGACGATGAAACGTGTGTTCATCACTTCCAACCGCAAACGAAACGGCAATACATGGAGCTGCGACACACCATCTCTCCTCCGAAAAAGAGGGTTCAGAGCCGCATCCTCGACCTATAAAGTCATGGTGACTGTCTTCTGGGACACTGAAGGGGTTATTTTGTTTGACGTCCTCCCTCATGGTGCGACGATCAGTTGTGAAGTGTGTTGTCCTACCCTCAGCACACTGAAGAAACGACTGCAGCTTGCCCGTCGCCACAAAACTAAAATCCAACTTCTCCTTATCCATGACAATGCAAGGTATCAAGTAAGTCCGCGCACCCGAGAAGAGATCACAAAACTTTACTGGACTGTCGTTCCTCATCCATCCTACAGCCCGAATCTCGCACCTTCCGATTTCCTTCTTTTTGGTTCAAATGGCTCTGAGCACTATGGGACTCAACTGCTGAGGTCATTAGTCCCCTAGAACTTAGAACTAGTTAAACCTAACTAACCTAAGGACATCACAAACATCCATGCCCGAGGCAGGATTCGAACCTGCGACCGTAGCGGTCTTGCGGTTCCAGACTGCAGCGCCTTTAACCGCACGGCCACTTCGGCCGGCCCTTCTTTTTGCCCCAATGAAGAATGCACTCCGCGTGTTGCAATACGTTGGTGATGGGAAGGTTGTTCATGCAGTAAGACTTGACTCCGACGTCGACCAGTATAGTGCCACCATGCGGACAGACAAACCCTACCAGTAATGTGGGGTAGGGCAGTAGCGTTGAACAGAGATTATATTCAAACATAGGATTTTGTAGCCAAAAGAGTGAGGAATAATGCGATGTACAGAAATCCTACATAAAACCAACCTGCTATCAGAAAAAAAATGTGTTGCATTAATTATTGAACAATCCTCGTCGCTAGAAGTAAACGACTGGGGCGACATGAAGTAGAGCTGTGCGTTCGACCACGAGGTATGTTACTAAGTGTGAGAGCGTTACGGAGATTCTTAGCAAACTCCCGTGGCAGAAAATCGTAGTGCATCACGCAGGGTTACATTGTTGAAATTTAGAGAACATAAGTTGCAAGAAGAATGGATTAAAATACCAAATATATCTCGTGAAGTGACGACGATGAGAGAAACAGAGAAATAACAGCTGATGGATACGTTGTGATCGTGCGTCATTCTCGAGCGCAACTGGGAAGGGGGGATGATAGTACTACGAAACGTGAATAACAGCACAGAAGCAGAGGAACACGTAGCCTCACATTTCAAACTTTATTATCTATATTTATTCACATACCGTTGATCCTAAGCCATTTTTATCAGGTAACATTTGATGATTGGGGCTTCACTTAACGAAACACGCATCATCTATGAGTATGGGTCTCAGGTGGAACAACTATATGCAGTTAATCCCGTATTTTCCCTTCAATAACCCTTACAGATAGTTAATGAATGGAGTTCAGAGTGTTAAACCGGAATGTTAGTTGGGATTGGGTTGTTTGGGGAGGGAGACCAGACAGCGAGGTCATCGGTCTCATCGGATTAGGGAAGGATGGGGAAGGAAGTCGGCCGTGCCCTTTCAAAGGATTCATTCCGGCATTTGCCTGGAGCGATTTAGGGAAATCACGGAAAACCTAAATCAGGATGGCCGCATGCGGAATTGAACCGTCGTCCTCACGAATGCGAGTCCAGTGTATAACCACTGCGCCACCTCGCTCGGTCGGAATGTTAGTAATCCATCGGTTGAAGTAAGAAGTGAATCGTTCACTTTTACTAGTGCAAGATATTGAGGCGTTTTAGGATGTGAGACTTACCGCCCGTGTAGAAGCTTTTATGAAAATTCCAGGTGTTTTTTATGGTTTGACTAATCCTAATCTCGATCTCAACTCAACACTCATTTGTACGATTCTCCATTAATATAGGTAACTGCATTGCTCCAGACCCATACGAAAGAGTCTGTATCTTCCACATAGAAGTACTCTCCCTTTGACCGTCATAAGTAGTAACGATGACCTGAACCGCGCACCTGACCAGGCGCCTGAGCAGGCCATCATCACTACTTATTACGGTCAAAGGGAGAGTGCATATTGATAGGCAGGATGGAACAATTACAAGTGCGCCCTGAAAGGTAGGCACCAAACTGTTAAGACACCTCACTGGCAGTTTGCGATCGGTTTTAGAAGTGGCAACACGCCAAATAGTGTGTTAAGTGCAGCTCCGTGTAAAGACGGAAATATTTGTTAAAGTTGCCTCGCAAAACTTATTTGTGCGATCTCATGTCGATTATAAGATCGTTTGAAGCATCTTGTGACTTCTGCAGTGCTAGGGAGCTAGTGATTAATGATCAGGAATCTTCTTATAATCATTAATGACTGACGGACTATAGAAGTCGTTTTACTAATTTTGCGACTGGACACAGAAAGCAAAATTAGTTGGCATTCTAACATTTTACGATGCTCATTATGCTTAGCATTTAAACCTACTGACTTGCCTCATTCTTATACACTGATTATGGCACAAGCGTTAGAGCCTGTGACCGACGGAGAAGAAACCAGCTGGGCAACGTCTTTGAGACGCTAGGTAAGAGAGTTGACTACAATTCAGTTACATGAAGTGGGAGGCGCACATGCTGGATTCTTATATGGAAACCACAAGTAGCATCACTTTGCGTCCCCGTGTACATGTTGTGACAGACGATACATCGAATATTCATTCTCCTGTCTACTGTGATAGTGTTACACAGTTAGTAAACAGCTAAATAATCTACTTCGATCTGTAGTCTAACACTGTGGCAAATTCTTCTTAATATCTGTTTCAAAATTCTGTTCCTGACAAAAATAGTGAAGGATCCAGAAGACATGGTTGGACGTCAACGTAACTTCGTACTCATAGACACCATCGACTTGTCTGTAAATGATTAGAGCTGCAATTGTCTGTGACAGTGAAAACGGACACAGGAGTGTATTAATGCGGTTTGTGTTTAGTGTTGACAACGGGCCTCTTTGTGTTTTTAAGGGGCGTCAAGAGCATCGGATTTTTGTTTACTGTGAAGGCATGGCAATAACATTTGCACGTGTGAGACAGCCTTGTCAGCACCTGACAGTCTGCAAGGTGTCTCATTGTTCGTGATGATAATAATGATGATGATGATGTTTGGTTTGTGGGGCACTGCGGGCCGCTGTGGCCGAGCGGCTCTAGGCCCTTCAGTCTGGAAGGGCGCGACCGCTTCGGTCGCAGGATCGAATCCTGCCTCGGGCATGGATGTGTGTGATGTCCTTAGGTTAGTTAGGTTTAAGTAGTTCTAAGTTCTAGGGGACTGATGACCTCAGATGTTAAGTCCCATAGTGCTCAGAGCCATTTGAACCATTTTTTGTGGGTCGCTCAACTGCGCGGTCATCAGCGCCCGTACACATTCCCAATCTGCACACAATACAACTTAGCCACTTTTACGAATGAAAATGGAATGATGAGGACAACACAAACACCCAGTCCTCGGGCAGAGAAAATCCCCAACCTGGCCAGGAATCGAACCTGGGACCCCTTGATCCAGACGTACCGTCTCGTTGTTGGTCTCCATTTTGCCGACTGGTCGGTCGAATCGTGCTATATCCAGATTTGTGGGGCATTCAGATGTGGGACCGATGACCTCGCAGTTTGGTTTCTTCCCCCCCCCCCCCCCTCTTTTAAACGAACATACCAACCATTCGAATGTGACGGTGGTCCCATGTTGGAAGGCAGGGGAATGTCATAGCTGTCATACGCGCCGTCAAGGTTTCGTTCTACCACATCTGACCACCACACGGCAGGCTAGCCGCGTTGTGCACCAAGCACGTCGTAAGACTTTCACATATGAGGCGGCAACATTTTGTGTCATCCCACCTCATTGGTTGGACACTAGCAGCAGCCGGCCGAGGGGATTATCATTCCATGCGAAAGCTGCCTTTAAGAGCACAAGACAAACGGCTGCGTATGGAGTGTACAACAGTATCGTGGTGACATTTATCAGCAGAAAAGCGCTTGTCCACTCATTGTACATGTCTCTATGATCTTGGATAATATCCTGCTTTCGTATTCGATGGAAACTTTTCGAATTAGTGTTAGGTGTCGGCTTCGTTAAGTGCTAGGCTTTAGCTTCATTTTAATTCAGAATGAATCTTTTTTTATGGTAATACTTTCTTATCACTGCTGTTCAATACGGGAATTATTTTCATATATAAAAATGTAGCACTGCATATACGTATCTACTTTTTAATTAGCGCCCTCATACTGGATGCAAGGGAACTTCATGCCAATACTGTATAATTCCATCATGAAGGCCTCATTTCTGTAGTGTGTGTGAAATCTTATGGGACTTAACTGCTAAGGACATCCTAAGCTTACGCACTACTTAACATAAATTTTTCTAAGGACAAACACACACACCCATGCCCGAGGGAGGACTCGAACCTCCGCCGGCACCAGCCGCACAGTCCATGGCCTCATTTCGGTGAGCATGACATTCCGAAATGTTCTTCAGGCGTGCAATATCCATACAAAGCCATTCATTCATGATTATATCCAGGAGAGTCACTAAATTATTAAGAATGGTCCAAGATATTTTCTATGCGGTTAACATGGTGTGTCCTAGCGAGACAGTGGAAGTGTGACAGGGTCTGTAGGTTTGCGTCAAACCAGAAGCGTAAGTGTGCAGCCCTGCGAACTCGTCTGTTGTCATCTTGGAAGACGGGCAGTCCACAGCATTCCTGACAAATTAATTGGAAGAAAGTGCAGCAGTTGGCCATTAAGAATGTTGAAATAAACATCATCGCTCATGTAAGGTAACCTGAATGAGTGGGCCCAGGTCGTCAGTGGTGACAAGAGGTGTATTCTGATTATGCATGCTCAGTACGTTACATTTGTGACCGTTGTTAAAACTTTAAAATCACTCGATTCCATGACGACCACATTGGTACTGCTGCAGCAACGGTTATAGAGCTTTAGAACACAAAAATACAGTCTTGTTTGCACAAGACAGATTTAGTTAGTTTCGCCTGTTCTAGGCATCGTCTAACACTCTGGGAAAATTACAAACTGGTGAAAGTATAAATTGCTATTATGGGCAATAATGAACGAATAAATTCAAAATAACAAGAGGAAGAAATACACCGACTGGAATATGGAGAACAGATCCACATTTGTGTATCAGTTAGTGGTGAGAGGTATAATTTTCAACTCATAAAATATTGCACCATAACTGAGCTTACCGATAAACATTCTTACTATTCGTAACCCAGGCATCGAACGTAGTAGAGTTCAAATGGCTCTGAACACTATGGGACTTAACATCTGTGGTCATAAGTCCCCTAGAACTGAGAACTACTTAAACCTAACTAACCTAAGAACATCACACACATCCATGCCCGAGGCAGAATTCGAACCTGCAACCGTAGCGGTCACGCGGTTCCAGACTGAAGCGCCTAGAACCGCACGGCCACACCGGCCGGCGTAGTAGAGTCCCAACGGGCTGGGAGGTAACAGCTAAATAGCCACTGTCAATACTTCATTACTTCATGAAGAAAGGTACTGACACTAGGTAAAAAAAAAATTACTAAACGTGGAGGGGTACCTAACTTAGGCAGATACGCATATTCAGTGAGCAGAAAGAACTCAGTAGTTCCAAATACGCTCATATAATGGCTAGGCTAATACACCTATGCAAATGATTGGGCACTAATAAGAAGAAAGAAACAGCTAAATGTTTAGTAAAAATACAAACAGAATTGACACTAAACTGGAAAAAACAGCTGTAAAGATGATAACTTACCGATGAAGAAACTGCCCCATGAACTCAACGTGTACCGGACAGATTCGCACACGGAATCTCCAGCATACTGGGCAGGTGCGTAAACCAGTGCTCCTTCCGGAACACAGTGTTCCCGCAACTGCGTGGACTATCTCGGCACGCCTCACATTCCCACCAAGCGCCACCTATCTGGAGCCGATGTCCATTTCCTCCATGCTCGCTGTTCTGAGATTTCGACGTGAGGTCGGATGTATTTGTGCGTCCAAAAGAACAGACATAATAGATTGCCTGGATGGGCAATGGATCCACCACGTTCTGTATGGATGCTCAAGTACGTCCGACCTCCTGCGGGTACCTCAGAATAGCGAGTTAGGAGGAAGTGGACAGGTACTGCGGATAGGTGGCGCTCGGTGGGAGTGTGTGTCGGCCGCGCAGTTGCAGTGACACTGTGTCCAGAATGGCTCAGTTGTTAACGCACCTACCCAGTCACTGCTTTACACTCGTTGCTCCTGATTCCGCGTAATGTCCTCATACAGCTGACATCAGTAATGCCTTTCCTGTCCTCTCCCCCCCCCCCCCCCAACCCCTCCACAAACTTCAATTTACAAAAATGGCTTTGAGCACTATGGGACTTAATTTCTGAGGTCATCAGTCCCCTAGAGCTTAGAACTACTTAAACCTAACTAACCTAAAGACATCACACACATCCATGCCCGAGGCAGGATTCGAACCCGCGACCGCAGCGTTCGCGCGTTTCCAGACTGTAGCGCCTACAACCGCTTGGCCACTGCAATTTATATATAAAGGGTCAAGGCCCCGAGGATCCGCAGTGAGAAACGGCTCAGAAGCTGGCGTGTCACTTGTGAAGATTCAATAAACCTCTCTTGTGCAACCGAGACTTTTTTCTGCTATAAAAATTGTTAAAGCTTGTAGATCGCGCAGCTTTAAGCGCTATCCTGCGCAGACTTACCAGACAAAGAGCAAATTAAATGTTTTAAAATATTGTTATAAAACATAAATTCTAGTTAGATTTAAGCTTTCATAAACCTGATAAAGTTAGGCTATAGATAAAGTACACACTGAGACGATTTTCGTTTTGTTTGAAATGGATTTTTCACCTTAAAAAAGTATGTGAAGTGGGCATTTTTACCCGAGTGACCCTTACAGCCAAGAACGAGAAAGTCATGGATTCAACACCCAGTGTGAGGTGTCACCATGCGAAGGAATAAAGTAGGAAAATTAAGGTTTTGCGCTCCGTAGACGAAGACATCTTTCGAGATAGAGCATATGCTCCGCTTGGGGAGGGAATCGCCCTTGTTCTTTTAATAGGAATCGTCGCGACAGTTGGTTTAAGAGATCTAGGGAAGCCACGCCGCAACTTACAACTGGACTGACCAACCAATTTTTGTATGAAGTAATTGAACAAGTAGATTTTATGGACGTTATTGAGGAAACAGATTTCGAAATCACCGAACTGGAAGAGACTAATTCACTGTTGGAACAACAGTTCGATCTGAGACCCACTCGATGAAGTTTTTCTGATACTACTACTCAATGTGTTTCTGGTGTTAACGACGGACTAGACCAATCAAAACGTAGGAAGTGACTCACGTATTCTCACCAGGTACACCAATGTGTGAACTACACTGTCAGAAGTATTACGCAAGTAGAATTGACAATAACGAATGTTAGTAGATGTTAATGCCTTCTTAGTTATGGTAAAGCTACCTATGTTTCAATTGTTTTGCATGTTATCTTTATACAACTGTAGTTAGCTACGTCTATCCGTTTTCCTACTACAACTAATAATAGTTCAGTTTTCTGTCAGTGGTTATTTATTATATGTAACACAATGAGTACATGATGTACTTTTATAAACATGCATAAGTGAAGGCTGAAATGGCCTGGAGCTTAACTTCCAGTAGTGATGTATGAATCCAAACTGACGGATGCCCAGGAATCACTCGAATGCACATTAAGTAACTGAATACCGTAAAGGGAAATTGTCAGTTCCAATATTTAACGTATAATATATTTGTTCTACATAAACATAAACTGAAATAAAAATGTACAAAAACTAGGTACATGGCCATTTAGGACAAAATTTGAGAAACTAATATTTTTTTACGAACTTTAGCGCCCTTGGTATTGGATGCAGAAAGAAGTTGTAGTAACCAAATTTATAGAGATATATGTGCTCTTTTGAGAAGGAAATAGATGCAGAAGCGTCAGGAGCACAAGAAACTGCGGTTGTTTCTCAGAACACTGAAAAAGTACTGAATTTTCCACGTTTTTCGACTGTAGAAGGCTTACCGAACATAACTTTGATTGAAACTTCCTGGCAGATTAAAACTGTGTGCCCGACCGAGACTCGAACTCGGGACCTTTGCCTTTCGCGGGCAAGTGCTCTACCAACTGAGCTACCGAAACACAACTCACGCCCGGTACTCACATCTGTACTTCTGCCAGTACCTCGTCTCCTACCTTCCAAACTTTACAGAAGCTCTCCTGCGAACCTGCAGGCAGAAGTACAGCTGTGAGTACCGGGCGTGAGTCGTGTTTCGGTAGCTCAGTTGGTAGAGCACTTGCCCGCGAAAGGCAAAGGTCCCGAGTTCGAGTCTCGGTCGGGCACACAGTTTTAATCTGCCAGGGAGTTTCATATCAGCGCACACTCCGCTGCAGAGTGAAAATCTCATTCTGGATAAATTTGATTGCACAACTTAGTTTTCCAGTTTCTTCAACCAAATAAATGAGTTAAGGAAAACCTATTGCAAGGTTATCTACTGTCTGATAGGATCAGCGTTTTGGAAGCGTTATGCAAACAAACCATAACACACCTCTAGACGGGCGGACCTCTAGTAGGTCGCAGCCTCGCTCTCAAGCAACGCGCGCATCGGTGCAGCGGCGCTGTCGTCGCAGGGACTTTGTTGCACCACCGTCACGTGCTCGACCTGCTGCCAACAAAGATGCCGCTCCACAGCAAGCAGGTAGCAGTACAACAGCTTACGCTTGAGCTAACGCTCAGGCCTTCACTCCGTTCTCACGGTCCGTCATTCGCAACTCACACCAGCCTATCCGCCAGTCATCACTTTGAAGCCTTCCCTCGTCCGACGCGTGCCTCCCCTGTACTCGGTACCTCAGTGGCAAATACATTTGCCATTAAGAGTTGAGAAAAACCTGTTGCAAGCTTATCTACTATTTGACAGAATTAGTGTCGAATGCACGGCGCAGGTCACGACAGACTCTTGGCTGCGCTACGTTAATTCGTTCCTTCAGTGCTAAAAACTTGTGTGAATCAAGCGGATGTACAATTCCCGAGGCATTCAGTACATGCTTCCCCATATTACACTACTGGCCACTAAAATTGCTACACCACAAAGATGACGTGCTACAGACGCTAAATTTAACCGACAGGAAGAAGATGCTGTGATATGCAAATCATTTGCTTTTCAGAGCATTCACACAAAGTTGGCGCCGGTGACGACGCCTACAACGTGCTGACATGAGGAAGGTTTCCAACCGATTTCTCATACACAGACAGCAGTTGACCGGCGTTGCCTGGTGAAACGTTGTTGTGATTCCTCGTGTAAGGAGGAAAAATGCCTATCATCACGTTTCCGACTTTGATAAAGGTCGGATTGTGGCCTATCGCGATTGCGGTTTACCGTATCGCGACATTGCTGCTCGCGTTGGTCGAGATCCAATGACTATTAGCATAATATGGAATCGGTGGGTTCAGGAGGGTAATACGGAACGCCGTGCTGGATCCCAACGGCCTCGTATCACTAGCAGTCGAGATGACAGGCATCTTTATCCGCATGGATGTAACGGACCGTGATGCCACGTCTCGATCCCGGAATCAACAGATGGGGACGTTTGCAAGACAATAACCATCTGCACGAACAGTTCGACGACGTTTTCAGCAGCATGGACTAACAGCTCGGAGACCGTGGCTGCGGTTACCCTTGACGCTGCATCACAGACAGGAGCGCCTGCGATGGTGTACTCGACGACGAACCTGGGTGCACGAATGGCAAAACTTCAGTTTTTCGGATGAATCAAGGTTCTGTTTACAGCATCACGATGGTCGCATCCGTGTTTGGCGACATCGCGGTGAACACACATTGGAAGCGTGTATTCGTCATCGCCCATACTGGCGTATCACCGGGCGTGATGGTATGGGGTGCCATTGGTTACACATCTTGGTCACCTCTTGTTCGCATTGACGACACTTTGAACGGTGGACGTTACATTTCAGATGTGTTACTACCCGTGGCTCTACCCTTCATTCGATCCCTGCAAAACCCTACACTAAAGCAGGATAATGCACGACAGCATGTTGCAGGTCCTGTACGGGCCTTTCTGGATACCGAAAATGTTCCATTGCTGCCCTGGTCAGCACATTCGCCAGATCTCTCACCAATTGAAAACGTCTGGTCAATGGTGGCCGAGCAACTGGCTCGTCACAATACGTCAGTCACTACTCTTGATGAACTGTGGTATTGTGTTGAAGCTGCATGGGCAGCTGTACCTGTACACGCCATCCAAGCTCTGTTTGACTCATTGCCCAGGCGCATCAAGGCCGTTATTACGGCCAGAGTTGGTTGTTCTGGGTACTGATTTCTCAGGATCTATGCACCCAAACTGCGTGAAAATGTAATCACATGTCAGTTCTAGTATAATATATTTGTCCAATGAATACCCGTTTGTCATCTGCATTTCTTCTTGGTGTAGCAATTTTAATGGCCAGTAGTGTAGCGGGTTAAGATAACTTCATACTTGCTTTAACTACACGTATTTTCCAAGCAAGCGATGAGTCTCTTAGGTACTTAATTAGGCAGAATATCGAACGGTCTTGTGTCTTCTACAAGGAACCAAGCAATACACTAATTGTAGTTATAATAATGATTCAATGAAAAGGAAGAAAGGTATATTAGTTAGTAGAAACTTTAGGGTTTCAAGCTGTGTCAAGTGGTTAACAGCCCACGAGCTCCCGGCAGAGATGTCCTTTGCCTCTGTCAAGTGGTGGACTGTCGTGAGACTGCCGCTGCCATACAGCCGCGCCGTCGCCAGTGACGTCACTGGTGCTCATTTCCGTTACATATATGGTAATGTTTTGGTGGCGCGACCGTTTCAGCTCCCCAATCACAGGGAACCCAGGCCATACTCAGCTGCAATCCATCTCCTTTACTGAGGCTGTTCTCCGATATTTTGTCCTCTATTGCTTCGTTTATTACTCTTTCCCAGGAGCCGTTGGTCTGTTTAATAATAGAAGTCTCGTCGAATGCAATTCGCGGTCCGTTTTCCTCTGCATGTACCGCTACATCTGTTGTTTCGTGATAGCGTAAGCGGAAACACCTTTCATGTTCTATGGACGGGTTTTCAATAATGCGGAAAGCCTGGCCGAAATAAAACTGCCCACACACACACACGGTATTTTTTTATATTCCTGATGTTCTGAGGCGTACATCGTCTTTCAGAGGCTTCATTAGTTTCCGGGTCTTTGATGAGGGCCTGAAGACTGTGTCGAATTTATGTTTCTTCAGGATACGGCTAATCTTTCCTGTTATTGAGCCACAAAACGGTAAAAATCCAACCTCCCTTGTGTCTTCTTCAGAGGCCTTCTGCTTTCGTGGATTGGATAAAACTGCTCGTGAAACGTCTCTCCGTTTTTCTTGAAAATTTGATGTATGTGGCTCAATTCTCTGAGATAGAATCAGCTCGATGTACCAAGGTCCTCAGTTCAGACCATTTCTGTGCTGGGTAGTTGTAGTTGGTGGTGTGCAAATACCCATCCGTGTGTGTGGCATGCCGTAAACGCTGTGACCGAGACACCCATTTAGGGCGAACGATGACGTCCAGGAACGGTAAGGAACCGTCCTTCTTTACCTCCATCGTGAAATTTATGTGGTCGTGGGTGCTTTTCATGTGTTTCAGAAACTCTTCCGGCTTTTCATATCCATGAGGCCATATGACGAAGGTATCGTCGACGTAACGATAAAAACAAACAGTCTTTTGCAGGAGCCGTGTCCAAGACGGTGTCCTCGAAATGGTCCGTAAAGAGGTTGGCTACAGCTGATGCTAATAAGCTTCCCATCGCAATGCCTTCCGTCTGGCTGAAACACTCTCCACCACGCAAAAAATACGATGACGTCAGTGTATGTTGAAATAAATTCACAACGGTATCGTCAAAGAGCCGGGAGAGTAAGTCTATAGAGTCTATGATGGGTACACATGTGAATATAAGTGTTTAGAGTAATATCGACAATAATGTCATTAGAGATGAAGTGTCCGCCCCCGGTAGCTGAGTGGTCAGCGCGACGGAATGTCAATCCAAAGGGCCCAGGTTTGGTTCCCGGCTGGGTCGGAGATTTTCTCCGCTCAGGGACTGGGTGTTGTGTTGTCCTAATCATCGTCATTTTATCCCCATCGACGCACAAGTCGCCGAAGTGGCGTCATATCGAAAGACTTGCATCAGGCGAACGGTCTACCCGACGGGAGGCCCTCGTCACACGACATCATCATCATCAGAGATGAAGTACAAGCTCGCGTTAAGGAAGGACGGGGGAGGAGATTGGTCATGCACTTTCAGAGGAACCATCGCGGAATTTGACTTAGACGATTTGGCGTAATCACAGAAAACCGAAATCGCGACGGCCAGAAGGGGATTTGAACCGGCGTCTTCCTGAATGTTAGTCCACTATGGTAACCACTGTGCTACAAAGCATGCTCCTTTCGTTCATGGCATTTTTGTCGGTTTACCGAGGAAAGCAGTTCATCATCGCCTATCACGTGCAGTCGGTTCATATAGTCACCTGTGCAGTTGTTTAAAGGAACTGTTAAAAGAAGAGGAATACGAAGATACTGTTTGGCCGCAGCAGGCGGCTGTCACCGCAGTCGTCCATATCCTAATGCGTATCAAGACATGCCAGTTGTTATAGAATGTTTTACAGAGAGCACCAGCTGTCTTATCAGTGTTTGTATCTAACGATAGAGAACACTGGTCAACAGATAAGAACGAATTGGCAATGTTACTCTTTTTATCCTATGTAGTTCGACGTGTACATATGCGATACCTACGAATTTTGTTGGCTAGGATATTGCTGGAAAGAACTAAATATTTATAATTGTCTTTGCTTTTTTCGTAACACTTACTTTTTGAGAAACGTTGCCAGTTATTTTGTAACGTGTGCCACGAATAATTACTTAATTGAAGGGTAGTGAAGAAAAAAGCATTTCTGAAATCTAGAGTAATGAAATGGGTACTTTAATTATGGCATGGAGCTCTGACCAAGAAAATGACGAATTTATATCAGAGACCATGCAAACACGTCTCACAGTCTGAATCTAATCATCGATTTGCTACTGTCTTAACAACATTTTCTGAAATCTGTGTATTTTGCTCTGAAATCACAAAATAGGCTGATCTACAATGTGTAAGATATATTAATGGAGAGCTCATTTCTTTAAAAAGACGTAAACATATCAATTATATAGTTCTTCCAGAACAAGAGTAAATAATTCTAGCGTTTTTACATTATTCGACCTTGACAGGATAGCTCAATTTCCTTTTTATGACGGGAATACTATGTTTTCTCTGTTAATGATGAGTGATTCGAAAGTGTAAACTGAAGAACTCAGAAGCAGGTAAAGTCTTTAACAGCTCTAGATATGAGTAGAAGGATGCGCTTCTCGGAGATCGTAACGTGTGCACGTAGAGGTTCCTAGCGAATGCCTTCCCAGCTCCGTAAACTCTTCCTTTTTCTATGTTAGGCTATGAATAAGAAAGCAAAGGAATCTCTTTTCATAATGTCTCCATCTTGAATTTATAGCACGAGTAAATTACGTAGCAAATAAATGTGTTAATAGAAATAGTTGCAATCAACGTCGAACGATATTTTGCAGAAAAACAGTAACTCTGCATAGCCCGTATGGATCCAATTAAGGAATCTGTACTACCCATAAAGTTAGTCAAGAAAAGAAATGTGGAATAATATTTCTAGAAAATGTTTGACGTTTAACGTAGGGGGTCCTATTAAGAGAGCAGCAGAGTTACTTTCAAATCACATAACTATTGTAATTTCATTAAAGAACAAAAGGTTCAGGTTCCACCCAGATATGTCATTTGATATCTAACACCATGCAACGTTTAATACTAAGTAACCCACGTTTAATACTAAGTAATCCACGACAAAGTAAAGAGAGTTCCTAAGTCAATACCTAGATAATAGTAAAATGGAGAAATGGTAACCACTAGCGCTTATTTATTTTTTGTTTAAAACATTCAACCACGAAAACCTCTATATATGACAGAGGCGACATCATCTTTTTGGATAGTAAAATCCTTTACACCGGCTAAACGCGTACGTGAGCAACTAGGTGATGGCTGTAACAGGAAAATACTCCCATCTGGAAATATAATACCTCCCACGTAGCTCGCTCAGCAACTCGGAGCACGTCTAGTATCTCTTTGCAAGCTAAAGTGAAAAGAGATATGTTTTCCTTAGATGTACTTGTTAGGGTGTCTACTGCCTATTCCCCACTGATGAGAAGAGTGCTGAGCACTGAGTGGTCGCCTCAATGCATGTAATATCCAGAAAACCCTTCTGTGCACAATACCGGATATGGTGATTCCAGTGGGCACAGAAAGAACAGACAGTGTCTTAGGAAGTGTTGCGAACTCGTTCCTTCGAATATGTAACAGCACTGGAGACTGTCAGAAAGATTGACGATACTTAACAGAAATTTCTGAATATAGAACATATGGCAACTATTGTGTACAAATAATAAAAAACTTATTTATCCACTCCGGAGATCTCTGTCGTACTGGTTTTCCTCTTGGCCGTTACTTTCACATTTCGAAACCTTAGCCGCTGCTAGTCGCCGTATTTAGGATACTGGGAGACGCGGACCACAGATCCGCCTTACACATCTTGTGCTTTCCTCCAATCACTTAAGCGAAGGACGGGATTGTTCCTTTGAATTGGATTTCCTACCTGAGTGTTGTTTCGTCTCGAAGGGCCTTGTCGTCGACGGATCGTTAGTGGCTTATCTTTATAGCTTTCGATCTGCCACTTTCCCTCAGTCCCTGTTCGTTCTGTATATCATGCCTCGACGCTCTCTGACCAAGACGGAAATCCTAGCTATCTTCTATTACTCCCAGGGTGGCCGCTGCTCGCTGCAAGCTGACGATGAAAAGACAAGTACATCTACATAGACACTACGCAGCGCTTTGAGGATGTCATTTGGCCATCATATGAACCGATACGTGATCTCCTCCATTCACTAATACGGCGTGACAGAATGAGTGACTATTAGTTAACTGCGTTAATAGCTAGATAGTAATATAAGATATGAGCTGCACAGTAAGTAGCTATAAAAGTGTGTGTGTGTGTGTGTGTGTGTGTGTGTGTGTGTATTATGTATGTAACGAAGGGAGCATTAGAGAGACAGAGAGAGAGAGAGAGAGAGAGAGAGAGTATTTTCTTCTAGTCCACCTACCATATTTTCGTGATGTACAAACTACTTTTGTTTGCTGACGTTTGCGTGTTCCATTCAACGCTAAGGTCGCGTCAGGTAACCTACAAAACGCCACCATTCTTCTATCACAACAGAGGCCGAGGTAGCTAATCCACTATCTGACACCTCATATGCGGGGTGGACAAAGTAAAACTGGCCCGGAAAATATTGTCAGTAATAGTAATGCGGAGCTGATCCTTGTTAATGAAGATCACAGAGGGTGGACGAGACCGGTGCAGCTCTGTGATGATTTATCAAACTTTGGGACATGTGTAACGGCTCTGCCTGGGGGATAGCAGCAACAGCGTTCTGAGTCTTCTGCTGTAACTCTTTCAGTGTGGGGGTTATTTGACCACACCTGGCGCTTCAATCTACCCCACACGTGAAGAGAACAAGCAGCGAGATCTGGCGATCGACGTGGCAAGGAGTTTGCGCTGTCTCTGTTGACTGTCCTCTCCTCACAAAACATCTCATGCCCTCTTGACAAGGTTGTCGAAGTGTTGTGTGCTGTTGCCCCGCCTTACGCAAAATATTCGTTCAATTTTTCATCTTCTCTAAGCTGATCCTCCTATGGTTTGAACAGTTTCTGGAGATATGGTTAGCTTAACAGTTTGGTGAAGGAATCGTGCAGACACCAGACACTGCGCAGCAAACATCGGTCCTAGGAGTATGCAAAGCTTCTTCAAAGTACTGGTGAGTATTTTCTGTTGCACAATGGCCCATGTTCTGTGAGTTCAGAATCCCTGACAGGCTCAACCAGACCTCATCTGAAGTAATGAACAACCGATGGTCCAAAAGTACTGATTCTGCGTGACTCAGAAACGACCGGCAGAAACACATAGAAGTTCGTCTGAACGCTGTAACGTAACCTTAACAGTAAATCTGTAAGGATACATAATATGCAAATGCTTTTTGATAACGTTTCGAAGCGAAGAACTTTTACTTCTCACTCTCACAAATAAACGACGTTGCTATTTCGTCGGATTTTGTCGAAAGCTTTTCTTCACTAGAGCAATTTTTTCTGGTATTCGGACTCTTTCGGCTATTTAACGTCTCTAATTTCCTATTGAGCACGTTGATCGTCATTTTATCACTAAATTTTCTGTTTTAAACTTTACTCGAGGTTTTGCCGAAACACTTCCAGTCATAAACACTAGGGCAAACAATTCCGCACACATTTACCACGAACTGAGCTCCGCGTAACATCCGACAATGAACGTCTGCTGTCCCTTCGTGAACTCTTCGCCATTACCTCATCTCCTCTGCAAGTTTCGCAGGAGAGCTTCTGTGAAGTTTGGAAGGTAGGAGATGAGATACTGGCGGAAGTAAAGCTGTGACGACGGGTGGTGAGCCGTGATTGGGTAGCTCAGTATCTGCATACCGGAATCCTCTGGTCTCCAAAATGCAAATAAACGGCCTTTTCCCAAGATAATTCTCAGTTCAGAGCTCAGTCAGGCAGCGATGCCCGTTATCGATGATATTATTTATAACATCCTTGGAGCCAGACATCCGCTCAATCACCAACCAAAACTATCTAATAAATCTTGTTGCACAAAGGTCCACCGTTAACGCTTATTCCTACGATATAACAATTGTAATCACGCAACATCAAGACTCTGGAAGGATCTTACAAATAAAAGATTCTGATAAGACAGCAGCAGGAGCAACAGTAAACAACAACAAAACCCAACTCCTATAGTTCAATGGAACGATGCTTCTCACGTCATGTATCTCCACAGAGTGCGACGAAATGAAAGTACACGGCTTCAAATTGAATGACATGAACGAATTGATTCAGGGTAATTACAAATCAGTGGTGGAAAAAGTAAGATGCTCCTTAATAGCGAACAATCCTAGGAACATAAACAATATTCAAAGAATTCAATATGTCAGAATGTTGGCTGTTTCAAAATTATAGTATTCAGCAAAAAAAACCACAGAGCGACATTATATTGCTCAAATAAAAAAGTATATAGTATGGCTCATCTGCAATGGAATGCTATCCCCTGTATCTAGAGACCAATTAGAGAAACCGTCATATGAAAGTGGGTTAGCCACAAAAGATTGTAGATGCACAGATGCACAGCCCTCATAGTTAAAAATCTTATAAGCTCCTTGAATCAACAAAAAAGTAAGACGAATTTATTGGATGCCACATGGGGAATCACTACAAAAAGTAGAAATCAACGATGGTCACCAACGTGTATTACTCACACTCTTAAAATCACAACGGGAATTCTTGAAAAACTCCCAAACGAAAAGAAATTCACTCCGAAAAAGATTATGGGAGAACTACAGGAAGAAACAGTTCACACACCAGTTAACCAAATAAAACACAAATATCTTAACTGAAAAGTAGCGTTGTCTAACTTTTCGGATGTGACTAAATGTTCAGCAAAGCCCTAGGCAGCTTACATGTTTTCAAACGATCTGTCTCCGACAACACTACGGCGACACCACCTGACACTCATGGCGAACCCTTACTGCGAGCATTGTGGCTTGACTGACACAACGCTGCACCGAACAGTAGGCTGTTCAAGAATCCTAGACTTATGGGTGTGGATAAAAATTTAAATGTGCTATGCTATTAACGAGCACAACGGTTGAAAGTAACACCAATAAGCAAATGTACACAGATTTAAAACGTTCCCAACTTCAAAGACGAGAACACACACATCGCTTATACGAGGGTTCGAACTTTAATAGTGGCAACTACTTATTCACAGCTCGTACAAAATAGATACGTGTTTCAAAGTTTTACTGACCCTCAAAGTAGTCACCAGTATTGAGCATAACCAGTTGCCAGCGATGTGTAAGTCGTAGGATACCTTTAGCAGTGCCAGATGCGTTGACACCTCGAGCGGCGCGGTTTATTGCCCGACGAATTTGTAGCAGTTCTGAAGTGAATGCTTTAGAAATCGAGCTGAACTTACGAAGGCTTAAGTCACAAGAGTGCATTAAGTGGTACAGCATTTAGCAGCCCCATCAGTCAAACAAATCAGTATCAGCTTGCACTGTACGTGCTTGAGTACTGTCCTGCAACATGATGGACAGTCCTGCAGAAAGTGTCATCAGTTCTGTCTCTATACTGTTAATTTTCGGAACACAATCTACGACCAGCTTAGAATGTGTGTTCGAACAATACCTTTTTATGCCATATAAAATTTACCTTATTTGGCGATCACCTTCATCTCATAAATCAACCTTAAATGGTGCTACATCGATTTAATCATCCACCTTGTTGTCTCTGATACGACAGTCTTAATGTTCACTCACGTCTTTGTGTGAGTCACTATAACATGTGTTTTCAGCCACTTGACAATCGAATTCTCTTATTTCCTCTGGAGTTCTTTATATTTTGTCAGAAGACATTTTCTATGTCTACCAAAGAATCAACCACCTATTCTGTAACAAAAAAAGTGACATAAATAACAAGGAGGGGTGATTTTTTTATTCCATCGCATACATTTCACAATTTACCCTTTACAGGGTGATGGAGAATAAATAGTTGTTCACGTTGAGGAGGCTATAATCTCTCGGGATTTATTCTCCATCACCCTATTAACAGAGTGTTTAGAATTATGAATAAATGTCAGAAATACTTGCTGAAATCTCCTTTTTCTTCCGTTCCATTATCCTAAATGTGGCAAAAATTAACAGATTCATTACAAAACAACTGCTGCCTTATGTATAACAATATATTCACAGGGGCAAAAGAAACATAAGAAAATTAACTGGATTACAAATTAAAACAGATAATAAAGAAAAGGAGAAGAATTGGTTAAATACTTTTTTTCTGTTTTCAGATTGACTGCCTATTAATTGTTTTGAAATTTTCAAGGGGAAAATTTCTGTAAAACAAGCATGCTTTATAAAATCTAGAGAAAGATATTTTTCTAGATCAAATGGTTTATTTTTTAAAATACCAAAAGATATGAAAACCAATAAATTAGAATTAATAAAAGGAAGTAATAATGTTCCATTGTCAAAGTATTCTAGTTTTCTGTGTCATATGGTTAAGTTATCTAATTCCAGTTCTTTTTATTAGTAGATTCTACATATGCCATATAAGTAGGTGTAATTTTATTGATGGGTTATGTAGAAGGTTGTGGAATGTATTTATTCCTTTTCACACCCTGACAGGTATAATAGTATTTGTTTTTATTTACCATAGTTTTTCAGTAGTTACCTCTTTCGATATTGTAGAAAGTAAAGCACATGTTGTAGAAAAATGTTTCCCCCGATTTTATGAAGCATGTTTGTTTTACAGAAACTGCCTATTCGAAAAGTTCTCTACAACTCATAGGCACATAGTTAAAACTAAAAGCAGATGAAACATACTTAACTACTATTCCTCTTTCTTCTTTATTATCTGTTTCAATTTTTATTTGTATTCCAGGTAATTTTTCTGTTTTTCTGTTGCCCGAATAAACATATACATCCTCCTTTAGTTATGAATGTGTTTATTTTTGCCTCATATTGGGTAATGAAACACAATGAAAAGGAGCTATCTCAAAATACTTGCAGTTTCATTATTATTAATTTTAAAAAATCTGTTAATGAATCGAATTTCTGTTCTTCTTGGCAATCTGTGTTAAAATAACTATAAATCGTTACTTCGAATTTTGTAATTCCGTTTTCCTTATCAAATTTAAAAACAAATGATTCCTTTTATCGCCTGTCAGTAAAATTTGAAAAATCTGTTGTGGTTACGAAGTTGTCATTAATTCCTGTACCTGGTAATAGAGAAACGAATTTTCTGTAAATTTTTACTCTAGAATTAGAATTTATCAAAGATAAGCAGCGTCTAAATTTGTTAAAATCGAGTATAGATTTAAGTGTCAGGAAGTCGTTTCTGAAAGTATTTGTATGGAGTGTAGCCATGTATGGAGGTGAAACATGGACGATAACCAGATGGACAAGAAGAGAATAGAAGCTTTCGAAATGTGGTGCTACAGAAGAATGCTGAGGATAAGGTGGGTAGATCACGTAACTAACGAGGAGGTATTGAATAGGATTGGGGAGAAGAGAAGTTTGTGGCACAACTTGACTAGAAGAGGGGATCGGTTGGTAGGACATGTTTTGAGGCATCAAGGGATCACAAATTTAGCATTGGAGGGCAGCGTGGAGGGTAAAAATCGTAGAGGGAGACCAAGAGATGAATACACTAAGCAGATTCAGAAGGATGTAGGTTGCAGTAGGTACTGGGAGATGAATAAGCTTGCACAGGATAGAGTAGCATGGAGAGCTGCATCAAACCAGTCTCAGGACTGAAGACCACAACAACAACATCAACAAGCAGCGTCTTACCACTGTAGTATCGTGGTTAACTATTACATTAGATTCTTTTTATATTCACCTTGTATTCGAATACTAAAATTTTTAATGATTATTCACACACTTTTTTCTATGTTAAAATTTCCTACAAAACACTGTGTTGTATCTAAATGCAACAAATAATCATGACCTTTTGTTAGTTTTTTAGAAATCTAGTCATTCTTTTCATAATGTATCTAATTTAACATCTACTAATTCTGTTTTGTAAGGAACATCACTTCCCCCATGAACCATGGACCTTGCCGTTGGTGGGGAGGCTTGCGTGCCTCAGCGATACAGATGGCCGTACCGTAGGTGCAACCACAACGGAGGGGTATCTGTTGAGAGGCCAGACAAACATGTGGTTCCTGAAGAGGGGCAGCAGCCTTTTCAGTAGTTGCAGGGGCAACAGTCTGGATGATTGACTGATCTGGCCTTGTAACATTAACCAAAACGGCCTTGCTGTGCTGGTACTGCGAACGGCTGAAAGCAAGGGGAAACTACAGCCGTAATTTTTCCCGAGGACATGCAGCTTTACTGTATGATTAAATGATGATGGCGTCCTCTTGGGTAAAATATTCCGGAGGTAAAATAGTCCCCCATTCGGATCTCCGGGCGGGGACTACTCAAGAGGACGTCGTTATCAGGAGAAAGAAAACTGGCATTCTACGGATCGGAGCGTGGAATGTCAGATCCCTTAATCGGGCAGGTAGGTTAGAAAATTTAAAAAGGTAAATGGATAGGTTAAAGTTAGATGTAGTGGGAATTAGTGAAGTTCGGTGGCAGGAGGAACAAGACTTTTGGTCAGGTGATTACAGGGTTATAAATACAAAATCAAATAGGGGTAATGCAGGAGTAGGTTTAATAATGAATAAAAAAATAGGAGTGCGGGTTAGCTACTACAAACAGCATAGTGAACGCATTATTGTGGCCAAGATAGACACAAAGCCCATGCCTACTACAGTAGTACAAGTTTATATGCCAACTAGCTCTGCAGATGATGAAGAAATTGATGAAATGTATGACGAGATAAAAGAAATTATTCAGGTAGTGAAGGGAGACGAAAATTTAATAGTCATGGGTGACTGGAATTCGTCAGAAGGAAAAGGGAGAGAAGGAAACATAGTAGGTGAATATCGATTGGGGGGAAGAAATGAAAGAGGAAGCCGCCTTGTAGAATTTTGCACAGAGCATAACTTAATCATAGCTAACACTTGGTTCAAGAATCATAAAAGAAGGTTGTATACCTGGAAGAATCCTGGAGATACTAATAGGTATCAGATACATTATATAATGGTAAGACAGAGATTTAGGAACCAGGTTTTAATTTGTAAGACATTTCCAGGGGCAGATGTGGATTCTGACCACAATCTATTGGTTATGAACTGCAGATTGAAACTGAAGAAACTGCAAAAACGTGGGAATTTAAGGAGATGGGACCTGGATAAATTGAAAGAACCAGAGGTTGTACAGAGTTTCAGGGAGAGCATAAGGGAACAATTGACAGGAATGGGGGAAAGAAATACAGTAGAAGAAGAATGGGTAGCTCTGAGGGATGAAGTAGTGAAGGCAGCAGAGGATCAAGTCGGTAAAAAGACGAGGGCTAATAGAAATCCTTGGGTAACAGAAGAAATATTGAATTTAATTGATGAAAGGAGAAAATATAAAAATGCAGTAAATGAAGCAGGCAAAAGGGAATACAAACGTCTCAAAAATGAGATCGACAGAAAGTGCAAAATGGCTAAGCAGGGATGGCTAGAGGACAAATGTAAGGATGTAGAGGCTTGTCTCACTAGGGGTAAGATAGATACTGCCTACAGGAAAATTAAAGAGACCTTTGGAGAGAAGAGAACCACTTGTATGAATATCAAGAGCTCAGATGGCAACCCAGTTCTAAGCAAAGAAGGGAAGGCCGAAAGGTGGAAGGAGTATATAGAGGGTTTATACAAGGGCGATGTACTTGAGGACAATATTATGGAAATGGAAGAGGATGTAGATGAAGATGAAACGGGAGATACGATACTGCGTGAAGAGTTTGACAGAGCACTGAAAGACCTGAGTCGAAACAAGGCCCCGGGAGTAGACAACATTCCATTAGAACTACTGATGGCCTTGGGAGAGCCAGTCATGACAAAACTCTACCATCTGGTGAGCAAGATGTATGAGACAGGCGAAATTCCCTCAGACTTCAAGAAGAATATAATAATTCCAATCCGAAAGAAAGCAGGTGTTGACAGATGTGAAAATTTTCGAACTATCAGTTTAATAAGTCACAGCTGCAAAATACTAACGCGAATTCTTTACAGACGAATGGAAAAACTGGTAGAAGCGGACCTCGGGGAAGATCAGTTTGGATTCCGTAGAAATGTTGGAACACGTGAGGCAATACTAACCTTACGACTTATCTTAGAAGAAAGATTAAGAAAAGGCAAACCTACGTTTCTAGCATTTGTAGACTTGGAGAAAGCTTTTGACAACGTTAACTGGAATACTCTCTTTCAAATTCTGAAGGTGGCAGGGGTAAAATACAGGGAGCGAAAGGCCATTTACAATTTGTACAGAAACCAGATGGCAGTTATAAGAGTCGAGGGGCATGAAAGGGTAGCAGTGGTTGGGAAAGGAGTGAGACAGGGTTGTAGCCTCTCCCCGATGTTATTCAATCTGTATATTGAGCAAGCAGTAAAGGAAACAAAAGAAAAATTCGGAGTAGGTATTAAAATTCATGGAGAAGAAGTAAAAACTTTGAGGTTCGCCGATGACATTGTAATTCTGTCAGAGACAGCAAAGGACTTGGAACAGCAGTTGAACGGAATGGACAGTGTCTTGAAAGGAGGATATGAGATGAACATCAACAAAAGCAAAACGAGGATAATGGAATGTAGTCAAATTAAATCGGGTGCTGCTGAGGGGATTAGATTAGGAAATGAGACACTTAAAGTAGTAAAGGAGTTTTGCTATTTAGGGAGTAAAATAACTGATGATGGTCGAAGTAGAGAGGATATAAAATGTAGACTGGCAATGGCAAGGAAAGCGTTTCTGAAGAAGAGAAATTTGTTAACATCGAGTATAGATTTAAGTGTCAGGAAGTCGTTTCTGAAAGTATTTGTATGGAGTGTAGCCATGTATGGAAGTGAAACATGGACGATAACCAGTTTGGACAAGAAGAGAATAGAAGCTTTCGAAATGTGGTGCTACAGAAGAATGCTGAAGATAAGGTGGGTAGATCACGTAACTAATGAGGAGGTATTGAATAGGATTGGGGAGAAGAGAAGTTTGCGGCACAACTTGACTAGAAGAAGGGATCGGTTGGTAGGACATGTTTTGAGGCATCAAGGGATCACAAATTTAGCATTGGAGGGCAGCGTGGAGGGTAAAAATCGTAGAGGGAGACCAAGAGATGAATACACTAAGCAGATTCAGAAGGATGTAGGTTGCAGTAGGTACTGGGAGATGAATAAGCTTGCACAGGATAGAGTAGCATGGAGAGCTGCATCAAACCAGTCTCAGGACTGAAGACCACAACAACAACAAGGAACATCAATTGGATTTTTATATTGTTGCTTATTAATTTTTATATTATTATCAATAATTTCTTTAGTACCATAAAATGTTTGTACATTGCAATCTAATAAACAAGGAACTTTTGCTTTAACTCCATTTCTCGCCAAATTAAATTTGGATAGTTTAGACTTTTACATACTATTAAAATTTCCAGATGCTGACTTTTGCCAGAATTTTATTATTTTCAGTTTCTCCATCGCTATCTATGTATTCCAATATTTTAAAAAACATAGCATTATTGCACAAGAGGTTCTGTAATTGATTTAAATTCCTTAAACTTTTCTCTCGTTTTGTGTCATTACCTACAATATTTGTAACAAGATTATTATTATTATTATTATTATTATTCAAATTTTCTCTAAGTAATCATAATCGCAACCTTTCATAGGTTGTCGTTTTGAATCTCCAAGTAATTCTGTTACATAATATATTTTTCTATTTTATTTCCAGCTTCCATATGTAGAAAAAATTTTATTCAGTTTGTGTAAAAGTAGCTAGAATTAGAGGTGCAATATTATTATTAAACGACATAAAATTTATTTGTTTACGGAAGTAGTTGACACTGAGATAGCTGCAAGTAAACTTAAGTGATTTTCCTACCTTTCTGAAGTATGTAGAATGTGTAAACAAATAGTAAAAACTAAAAATCAATAATTGTACTCAGCAGAATATTGTAAACTTAAGACATTCGAACAGTTACCTGAAGCTATCGAGCCACTGAATCGAAGGAATGCGTTTATGGTAGGCATCTTAAGACAATAATATCAAAAGCTAAATCAGATGATGTTAACACAAAAGTAATATATATCATTCTATGTAGGCTTTATCCAACTGTGCAACATTATGATTATTAACCTGACTGACACAACAGAAAAAATGTGGACTGAGATATTACGCCAAAATGGAATATATTTATAAAATTTAAAGTTCTGGAACCAAGAGCGTCATATCATCTTGTATTTCCAGTATGAAGAAATATTGATAATAATGAAAAACTGTTCTTTCATTTGCGTTTCAAATATGGAGAGGACTTCCTAAGTAAATGCGATCACAACTATGACAAATAACCTTTATCAGAACTTGGATAACTTATGAACTAAATAAAGCTATTGAAAGGGGATATGGAGTTTAGATATGCACAAAGTACATAAGAGCTACATGTTATTTACCATTTATATAAAAGATTATATGAAAATTAAGTTAGAAACTCGCTTACAAGATTTTGAAACAGATCAGATGTATGTCAAAGCAGTTAAAGTTATATTTGATATTGACTTTGATCCTGAGAGAATAAAAGAAAACCTTGGAAAATATGCATCTGCTGAAAATGTCTGAATTCAAACTTGGACAGTTACAAAATATTGGTAAAACGTAGCATATGACCGATTTACAACTATTTTATGAGATATTATTAGATGATCAATTAGATAATATTGGCTCACGTTCTATTAATGAGGCTCTAAATGAAGTACAATTTCAAGGATTATTATGTAGAAAATAATACAATTACACATATTTCTATAGCAGCATTCAATATATCAAATGTAAGATGTAGGTTGAATGACATTTTACAGAAAGTAGTAGAAGCTGTTATATGTTTATATATTGATAGTATAGAAGACATTGATATATTGTACTGCAGAAAAGTAGTGTATGCTTGGTGGATGGACGGATGAGTTAAGAAATAAATGAATTATCGATTGGGCTTCTGGAGCTTGAAGTTTAGGAGAAAAACGATAAAAGCACAGGTATGAAAGGAAAGAGCTTCACTTAAACCATAAACATATTCAAAAGTTGAATGGTGAATTTATGATAAGATTGACTCAGAGTGAAGTTAAAGCAAAGATACAATAGTCTCAGGACTGAAGACCACAACAACAACAACAGAAAATTTAGGATTATTTCTCAAAAAGATACTTGTGATTAATTAGTGTTTGGGTTTTCAACTTTTTTGAAGAAGGAAATATTAAACCGAAATATTAGGGAATGAAGAAACTTAATAATAATCATAATCAATTTTATGATCTAAAATCTTTTTGTTGCATTTAAATTTCCACCACCACCTGTGGATGACCGTGAACAGTCACATTGAACAGTGCAGATGTACCTGATCTTGAAACGAAAAAATATTCGGCGAATGGACTGGCCTGACCTTATCGCAACTTAAATCCCATCCTGCAAGTGTGGGATGTGCTGGTGCGATGTATTTCAGCACACGCACAAGCAGCAACGACCGTATAGTAGTTGTCAATCGCGCTGGTGATGGAATGGAAAGTCCTATCACAAGAAATCCTCGCCAAGCATGTGGCCAGTAATAGATCACATTACAGACCTTTCATTCCTGTCTGTGGCCGTCAAACAGCCTATTAAGAATGATTATCACCTTTAGTAATGTCCACGGAATTATCATGTATAGCAGTGGCTTCAGTGAATTTATTGTCTTTGAATAAAAATTTCATTTGAGTTCGTTTCTTTTAGTTACCTTCTGTAACAAGATGACGATGATGACTGGTTTGTGGGACTCCGTGGTCATCGGAGCCCGTACAAAGTCCCCATTTTTACACAGTCCCATTTTTTTTTCACAGTCCAATCTAGACACTGTCACGAATGACGATGATGATGGTGAAATGATGACGACAACACAAACACCCAATCCCTGGGCTTTCTATATTACACTGTAGCAGATACTTCTATGTATGATCCAAGTTTCTATGAGTTATCTTTCTTGGCTGTGACATATCATACGGACGTTAATTTCGTCGTTAAGTTTAGCAGACAGGTACAGTAAAACAATAACAGTTATGTATTAATACCCAACTTCATGGAGACCATAGGTGACTGAGACAGTGTCAGTAATTCGATGTGATGTATTTAAGGAGAGGGCACCTTCAGTTAGATGTGGTTCCAGAGGACACCATTATCGATTGTAAGTACATAGTTTATACAATGTTATTATGTGTATGTAACTATGAAGTGATTGTTCTGTACTAGTTAAGATCTTTGAATGGAACTTTAGAAAATATGTATGCTCGTAAAAGAGAAATGTACTCTGAATACTGATTCATTCTTAGGGAAGTTGTATTATATAAAGGAAAAGTTGTAGGCAATCCCCTCCACTACGGAAGGGGCTTGGCGCGCGATAAAAGGTGGATTTAACGGTCAATCTGGGTAGGAAGATAGAGAGCACATTATGCAGTCAGGGGCCAGCAGTTATACAGTCAACATTGTAGGTGTCAAGTGAGGCATTCGGAAGCCGATTTGTGTTGAAATGGCCTCGGATGTGGTTTCGGCTGTAATATGGTGATCTTATATTATGGAATGGCTCTGAAATGATGATTACGTCGCCAAGAAGACATTTGAAAAGAGCCTTGAACTGCAAGTGGTGAGACCAGATAACCGCCCCGTACTTGCCACCACTATTGTGCCACTGATCCGCTAACTTCAGGAAATCAGATATGTATTTTAGTATGGACCAGCAGATTTGTGTGTTTTTTTTCAATAATAATTTCAGTGATAAAACTATGTGTTTGAACTTTGAAATTTCCCTGATCATGAAACCTATGCAGGGTCCTATCCTAAACGTGCTAAAGACCGAGTATCCTGTTTCTGAATAATCAGTGATTTGTTTCTACTTTGAATGTGCAGAAGTTTCAGTGGTGAAGTGTTAAATCACCTGCTTCACAAGTAATGAAAGAGGCACATAATTTGAACTTTCATGAAATTGAACGTCGTTGTGACTATTAGTAGGAACTAATTTCTGAAGTTTTATTTAAAAATATCAATTGAGTAAATTGCGATATAATAATGAAATATAAACAAATTCAAGTGGGGTTAGAAATCCGCATTAGTGTAGTACAATTGTCTCTGAAATAGTTACAGAATGTACCTATAGAGTAAATGACAGTTTTTGGGCCCCCACTATACTCTTATCCACTATGAAAAAGTCCAAATAAAGATTTTTTTGTACCTATTAAAAGAAATCTGTGACATTGCTAATAATGAAGCCATAATAAGTATGGTTGTTGGATTATTTGATTTCATTTGTGGTATCTATGTGTTAGCTGAAATCAGAACTCTTCCCATGCCCAATTTCAGTCCAGTGTGTCTTTACTAACATTTTAATGTTGAATTAGTACTGAATTAATTAATGATTGCAGTACTAACTTTTTTACTATGAGTAAAGTATTATTAAGTTCTCAATGTTTGCTGGTTTGTGTAAAAAGCTATCTACTGCTAACCACTTCGTAGTTCGTTCGTTACTTGTTTAAAAGGAGCATTAATGGAAGTCTCCTCAGCAATCCACGTTCATTTTTCTTTAAACTTAGTGTTTCAAAGTATTATGCCTAATTAAGCTGGCGACCGTTTAGTATTTCATTTACGTGAACTTTGCTATGTTCATTACTTACAAAATTAAAGGCATTCAGATTTCTATTAATTGCCATAGTCACAAAATCCATGTTCGATACCCGCTGGTCATGACATAACGTACGTCCAGGTGTTATAACAAGATATTGATGGCATCCTGTGGCTTATGTTTCATGGATGTTATATAACATGGAAAGGAATAATTCTACAACAGAAAAGGATATGCTTAATGTAATGTATGGGATTACGTATTTTCGATGCTATTTATATGACAGACGTTTCAAAGTGATAACTGATCATGGAGCACTGAAGTGGTTGCTGGGGATGAAGGACCTTCCAAGCAGATGCCCAAAGTTGGCATTGAGACTAAATGAGTTGGACTATGAAGATATTCACGAGCCAGGCAAGAAGCAGGGCAACATGGACTATCATAGCAGGAAAGTTACACTAGAACAGGCACTGAGTCATAGCCCTGCGGAGTGCCAGACATCGCAAACTGCTGACCCTGAATGCAATTAGTACACAACACAGCCACATTTCATTGTGAATGACAGCCTGTTATGTAGGTCAACTACGATACAACCATGCATGGTAGTATCTGCTAAGCTGAGGGGTACTGAAGGGAGCACCCGAGCACATGCTGTTTGGGTATGGGGGTTAGAGGGCACCGAAATGCTGCAGAGCATTAATGGTGGGAAACACAGAGACACGACCTAGACCAGTGTATAAAAATTGTGTAACATGTAAACAATAAGCGGATACAGTCCATCAGCAAGTACTACTACAAAAGTTACAAGAGGACACTAAACAATTTTAAATGTTGGGAATGGAAATTCTAGGCACTTTCAGCTGGACTCCAGTGGGGAAACCGATATGTTTTAACGATTACTGACTATTTCATATGGTTCATGAAAATGATCAGCATTCCTAATCAACAAGCAACTACATTGATACAAGCCAAGTTGAACAAGTGGTTGCTGATATTCCGTATCCCTGAAATAGTACTCATAGACCTAGACACTAATTTCAAGTTGGACTTCATGAAACAAATTAGTCACTTGCAATGGGTCTGGAAGCTAAGAACCAGCTCACTGAAACTGCAAACCAATGGTAGAACAGAACATATGCATTATATGATTAGTGGATTTTTGAGTTACTAGGTAAACTCGCACTATAACAATTGGCATATTTATCTATCATTTGTCGCAGCAGCATATAGTTCCAAAGTTTGCTCTAACTCTACTTCTTATGAGGTAGTTTATGGAAGGAAGATGCCTTCACAGCTTGACATTATTAGCCCAAAGATCAGAATGTGTGAGGATCCTATTTGGGATTTCACGAAGCCACTAAAAGAACACGGAAATGTATACAAAGGGGCAAACACCAGCTCCTTGAAACATCAGGACGATACAGGAAAACGTACAGACAAGTTCCCACATTATACGGTAGGATCAAGTGAGTTGTTACTGAGCATGTATACTCCAAAGAGTAAAATAGAAAAAAAGTTACAAGGTACCGGGGGCCGCACCAAGTGATAGAAACAATGTCACTAGTTTATGTCCAATTTTAGTTGCCAACTGACGACAATAGTTCACTCCGAATACCTACAGACATTTGAGACCAACCCAGATGCATAGCAACAAGTATGAGCATCAACCACTAAGAAGAGGGCGGAAGGAAATAATAAGGAGGGTGAGCCCAAGAATCTTGCACCACCTGCCTATGAGATACAGTAACAGTTGAGGCTAAGGAAATGTGAAGAGAAATAATATGTATCATCATATTATGGTTCATGAAGGTAGAATGTTATTTTAGACTATAATTTTAGTTAAGATGTTATGATGGTATAGCTGACGTGTGACTGCCGCATAGCAAGATTTCATTGCTATACGGGCTGTAGGGAATAAACTTTTTGTCATAGTTGTTACTGTTTTACATCAGAGGTTTATTATCTAAGTATTCAAGTAACTATGTTGGGTGACATCGGATTTTTTGAAGGGATGAGGGATAGTAATTACGGTTTCCTGTTCCCAGGTTGCTGCACACCAGGTAAGGAGAACATGGAACCTTAATCATGGCAGTACTTCATCTCCTCACCAAGTGTAGAGTGGGAGCGCTGTGGGATCAGCAGTCAGAAAGTGTAGCTCTATGAACCAGACAAGAGGCTCTTGTTGTCACCAGTCGCCCATGGACACGGAGACTGTCGTTTAATGCATTGGGGATGAGTGATGAGGTGAAGAGGTTGGAGGGAACATCTTCGATGCTAGGCCCAGAATCAATAAATACATGTGTGTCCAGAGAAGTGTGGGGGAATGTAGTAAATAAAATAAATCCTGTCAAGAGTTACAGGGGCAAATGTAGTAAGCAGTAGATTTAGTACCGCATATTCTTCAACGGCCCAAGAGAGGTTGTGATTAGATGTGTGTGTGTAGGGGGGAGGGGTGCGGAAAGATATTAAAAACGGTGTTTGACACTGCAGACGGCAATAATACCCGAGAGCCGAAAGGAACCATGGCCATGGGGAGGATAACTCTCAGGCAGTGATGCTGTGGACTTACTGCTCTTGCAAGTTTTCATGATATAAACTTCGCTTTTTGCTTGGTTGAGCTTGTATTGCAGCTTTAAGTGTAAATTTGTTTTACATTTTAAAGTCATGAATGGCGTATACGTTCCTGGTTAAAAAGCATGTACGCCATGTGAAGTTGTCACGTAGACATTTTTCCGTTGTGAAGATTGTCCCTGATCGAAACCGGTAGTGAATAAATATATTGTAAGAAAGTACAGCGTGTGTCAAGCATTTTCCAAGTATATCGATGCTGTTGACAATTTTTTTTTCTCTATGCTTTGTTTTATGCTTATTATGCAGTAGTCTCTGTTTCCTTAAAAGTGTTGTTCGAGCGACTGTATACCATAAGGAGTACCTTCAACCACGAACTGTTCTTCTAGGCACATATCTATCCTATCAGTTGCATCGTCAAATATTCCTCTAAAACTGAACCACATATTTTTTTGTGTGCTCCTCTCCAGAGATTAATATTTCCAGTTCCTTATTGACATATGACATTACTTTTCGCATAAGCTGGTTTCTGTAACTAACAGAACATTCGTAACCACATTTGTATATCACATCAGTTTAATGTAATACAGCATTATTGTGAACATTCATGTCTAAAGCAAAGTTTTCATTTCGCTCATCTGTGTGTGAGTATCATACTGAGTCCTCGTGAATGGCATCTGAGGAAAAATAAATAAAAAATTCTCACTGTATGTGAGGGAGAGTTATATTATGCCACAGCTAGAGTTTCCCTTAAATTCATAATCACTTCTAAGTCATCTTCGGAATAGACTTGCTAATTTATCTCGCGATTTACTTGTAACCAGTTAACGAGTAACTGCCTCCTCTCGACCCCCATGGCGTCTAAGGATCCAACAAAAATTCAAATAGCCATCGGAGTGGCGGAAGCGCCGAGACGCAAGTTGGCCAAACGAGTTGCCAAACTTGGTCTGTACTGGTACTTACCACGCAGAAAATTTACATCTCAAAGCATATGCAGCTTTCTTTATGCGGTGCAGCCCTTCCTAATAAATATTAATGCAAATTCAATTTGTTTGCAAAACGCAAAAGAAAATAATTCCTCTGATCGTGAAAAACGAGGTCCTGATTGTTCCTGATGAATACAATATCAATAAGAGCTTGACTCAATGTGCTGGCTTGACCTCATTTTCACCTAAATATTTTCAGACGTAGCCATACAATTGATGTTTCGTTTGCTACGATTAAAGTAAGAAACTAGATCTGTAAAGCACATCTACTTATCACTTTTAGATGTGTTGTGCTGTAAGGACAGTTGTTTTCAGTAACTAACTGTTGAGTACGATGCCAAGATATTCTGTCTGTTAACGTTTATCAGATAAGTGAGGAGATAATTTTGAAGTCTCCAGCTGAGTTGATACTTTCACTTTCGCGCTCTGTATTTCGAGGACGTAATTACTTGTCTTCTTCAGGTGCTGCGAAAAATGATTGACTGTGTCCTCGCTGCCTGGACATCGACAAGACTCTGAGGTAATGTTGGTATCGTATTGCTACTTCTAGACTGGTTCTACATTTCGTACCCTACATATAAGTTTCTAATTACAACATTTCTGTCTAACTTTTTGTGATGGTTTGATGTGTGCAGATAGTGTGGATTTTCTATATAAACTGTGGAAATATAGGAGCATAGCCTCACACTATTGGGCGGGACGACGTGATGGTAGAGTATGGATGAGAGCTTCGAAGTAATTGGTTGCAGATCATGAAACTTACGGACGGTCTGCATATTAGCAATGCTATTTTGCCCCAAGCAGTATATTCGGCTTCCTCTTTTATGAGGGCCACGGAAGGAAGGTAAGGGTTAACGTCCAGTCGACTTCGAGACATAGAAGTATGGCGCCATGTGCTCTTCAAGGATACCATTCAGCATTATCAGTAACCGGTTTAGGGAAACAACGAGAAAACAAAATCTGCATAGTTGGACGAGGATTTGAATAGCCGTCCTCCTGATTGCGGGTACAGGATCTTACCACTGCGCTACCACGCTCGGTTTATGGGGCCGATGCGGAGTGGATGGCTCCCCTGCCTATCTGCCAACCTTGGGATGAGCTGGTTGGTTGGTTTGTGGAGGTTGAAGGGACCAGACTACAAAGGCCATCGGTCCCTGGGATGAGCTGGTAGGTACATGAGGCCAGTGGTATCTAAGACTCATTACCGTCTCCAAACCCCTCCCCATGTCTATTTCCACTTCTACACCTGAGCCTTGTGATGTTTTCAGGATTACTAAGATGGACACATAAGTATGTATGATCGATCTATCAAGGTCACATTTTCTAAACTTATTAGGCTAACATTCTGGGACAACCAGGTCTTGACAGTGGGTAAGCCTAGTCAAATGGGAATCTATCGACGCTCACTCTATAGTTGATTCTGGTTGGACCTCTACCTCGTGGTTCTCATACACTGTTTGTTATTGCTTGTTGGTGACTAAAGGTGATTCTCTCTTTGTGTGCATTCTCTATAGGAAATTAAGATTTTTGCGCTAGATTCCGAGGCAGTGAATGGAGTTTGTAGTGGGTACTGTCTACACTTGAGTATCGAAAGCCTGTTTGTAAGGTGCATTTTTTTTATACAAGTTGCTTATTCACGAGGTAAATCTGGTAAGAAAAGTCCCTCTCAAAATGAAAAGGAATTACTCCTCTACTCTTTTCTTTTTGCAAACTCCTTCTCAGTTGCCGCTGTCCGCCTCTGGAACAAACTGCCCCTTACCTTGCGCAAAATTCTATCTCCTGCTGCTTTTAAGAAGAAGTTGAAGCTTTTCCTACTATCATCCTCATAAAGTTCTCCGCAAAATTAATGTACCAGGCCAATCCTCTCATCTGTCAAATAGCAGAGCTAGCGTCTCCTATCTTGCTCCTGAGATGCCTTCCTCTTCGTCTATCTCTATTAGCCACGCAATCTTCTTTTCCTTTATATTTCCTTAATTATGTTTCATCATGTCTCTCTATTCTTCTCCTCCCTTCACCATCAGTCTCCCTCATACTCCCTGCTGTCAGCACTCCTATCTAAAATTTGTCTCTTCAATAATGTCTAATTATAACAGCACTTATGATCTACGAATATAAACTCTATATGTATGTATTTTTCCAGGTGTACCTTTCTAATTGTTTATTTCACTTTTTGTACCAGATGTAGTTTAACATGCCTACTAAAACATATGAATGTAAAATAAGTAGAATGCCTGGTTAGATGTAAGAGAGGGCCTGATGGCCCTAATCTTGCCAGGTTAAATAAATAAATAAATAAATAAATAATGACATGTATAACAAAGATACCTGTAACTTTTATTATGTCGCATTGTAAGTTTTATACTAGGGTGGATAGAATTAGGTGTTCTAAGAAGTAATGAAGTTTTTACATTCGTTGTGTTCCTGCCACAAAAGTTCTTTTGAGGCCTACAAAGAAAAAAAAACTTGACCTAAACTCAGGAGATTCTAGTGACATTGTTTCAAAAATTTACTTGTATTAGTCCACAAAGACATTTTTAATACTTTTGTCTTGTGTTTACGAGCAGAAGAAGTTTTGGCAGCAAACGTAAAAATGCAGTGAAACAATGAAACTTTTTACATCAACAAGTTCCAAGGAGTTAGACAGCGAGACTCTCGTGAGGATGGATACGACATGGAAACTGACCATAGTACCCATTTTCAAAACCGCGGTTGAGTAGAACGATCACATAGCTAACGTTGTGTGGAAGGTAAATCAAAGACTACGTCTTATTGGCAGAACTCTTAGAAGATGCAACAGGTCTACTAAAGAGATGCTTACACTACGCTTGTTCGTCCACTGTTAGATTACTGTTATGCTGAGTGAAATCCTTACTAGATAGTATCGACGGAGGACAACGAAAAAGTTCAGATAATAGTAGCTAATTTTGTATTATTGAAAAACAGAGGGAGAGTTTCATGGGAATAATAAGCGAGTTGCGACTGAAATCATTAAAACCAAGGCGTTGCTGAGAGATCTTTTAGCGAAATTTCAGTCTCTGACTTTCTCCTCTGAATGTAAAAATGTTGTGTTGTTTCCAACGTGCATAGGTAGAAATGATCATAATAATGAAATTTAAGGAAAACAGAGCTCATACAGGAAGGTTTTATTGGTCAAATGGCTCTGAGCACTATGGGACTTAACATCTGTGGTCATCAGTCCCCCAGAGAACTACTTAAACCTAACTAACCTAAGGACATCACACACATTCATGCCCGAGGCAGGATTCGAACCCGCGACCGTAGCAGTCGCGCGGTTCCGGACTGAGCTCCTAGAACCGCTAGACCACCGCTTTATTGGTCACTTTTCCCACGCATTGTTAGAGAGTGAAATGGTATAGGTTAAGTCTGAAGTTGGTTCGAAGAACCCTCTGCCAGGAACTTAAGTGTGAAATGCAGAGTAGGCATGTAGATGTAGATGCTGTGTGATATTGACACTTTTAAATATGTTCACTGACAATACGGTTAAGATATTTTGCCAACTGTCATAGGAGTGTCCCAGTATTGGTAATTAAGGTGTTAGAGGAATATCACGTGTACCTTAGAAAGGCCGCGCAGTTGTGCTGCCACTACTGCGTTTATTTTAAGAAGCTTTCAAGCGAAGCAAGATGCACATAGGAGGCGTCATGTATGCATGTATACGACCGAAAAGCATCTTGTAGTCCAACCTGACGTTAGGATATTAGCGTTACACTTTGTGCAGGAAGAACTACAGTCTATTTCCTCTACCAAAAGTATGTAGGTGCTACTTCTTCTTTCTCTGAGTTATTCGTTTTGGAGGTTGACGCTTTCTAAGTCCTCCACCGGTTTCACAGAAAGCCTCTTTCGTCGCTTTCAGTGGGAGGGAAGGTGCAAAGTGCTCCACAGAGCTGATTTAATCTTCTGTTGGCAGCACCTTAGGAGTGGGCACGAAATTTAGTCCTTTGCTCAGGACTCTTATTTTCTCCTCGTACAGCCACTTTTCAGTTAGTTAACCCGGCTTCTTGTTTCTGTTTCCTCTGAATTTTGTCTTCCTTCGTGCACATGTTTTCAACTGCACTGAGTCAACTTGTGGACATGTTGTATTGCCAGTAAGCCAGAAGGAATGTGCAATGTCTAGCTGACATGCATATGTGGATATAATTTGTACCGTTCGTAGCGTGTGATGAATCCTGTCTTAATAGTGCCATGCTTTCACGAGTGATTGTCCTATTAGCCGTTGTTGTGTTAGTTCAAAAAAATGGTTCAAATGGCTCTGAGCACTGTGGGACCTAACATCTGAGGTCATCAGTGCCCTATAACTTAGAACTACTTAAACCTAACTAACTTAAGGACATCACACACATCAGCGCCCGAGGCAGAATTCGAACCTACGACCAAAGCGGTCGTGCGGTTCCAGACGGAAGCGCCTAGAACCGCTCGGCCACAGAGGCCGGCTGTTGTGTTAGTATTACGCTTAATTTCGAACAACGTAGCAACGACATATCTATCCCGGCATCTTGTTAGGAACATCAAGGGTCTGAGGAGTCAACGTACATCATATGTCATTTATTGATGGCGAGTTCCTTGGCCACTTATATTCTACGGTTATAAAATTTCCTTTTCAATTGTCAAAGGTAAATCAAATAAAACGCTCAATATAATTCAACAACATTTCTAATGTTTTATAAAATATTGGTTTCATTATGCAGTTCCGAGGATTGATGTAACTAATTGACTGTGTAACTGATCTCAGTTTAGAAACTATTTATTGGCTTAAGATTAACAGTAACAACCACAAAGTTTGTGAAATACTGCTACCATGATGTACAATATATATTATTACGCGTATAAGTGTTATATTATCCAGACACATATTATAAGAACTGTAGTTTTTGTTTATCCAAAACGATAAAAGAATTCCTAAATTTCCATCACCACGCAGATCTTAAGGTTTTAATGCATTATTTCCATGTTATAACAAAGTATTTTGTGTAGGTTGCAAGTGAAACAGTTCAATAGTTTTTCTGCATCACCCTACTAATACGGAAGAAGTAGCAAAGAATTTATGTCTATTACTATCATACTTCGTTACTGCAAATAAAGCTCTTGCAATAGTTAAGGCAAAATATTTTTTTGCGTCAAAAACATCATGTTTTATATAGTTACTCCAGGCTAACTGGAGGAGATCCTTGATACACAGAACGATATCCATCGCTCACTCTCTCTTTTTCATGTGTGCACAGGCAAGAAAGCGCATACGCACCGGTCTCTCTCTCTCTCTCTCTCTCTCTCTCTGTGTGTGTGTATGTGTGTGTGTGTGTGTTACGGGGGATGCGTGCGCGCCCGCGCACAGTAGAGCCCATCTCCATCAGTGCACTGTGAAACCGACCCATTACCACCAGCAATTTGTTTCGATTAAAGAGGTCGCCGTTATTCTTGTGTCTGCTGCTTCTTGCCACCTCTGATCCTCTGCTTTGGAACGCTAATTAAAATAAAATTGAGAAAAATAACGGTAAATATAGGGACGAGAAAAAGCAAAATTTCACCCTCAGTACACATTTTCTTCGTAAGTAACGACCTGTGTCAGCACGGATCGAGTTATCTTCTTTTGCTCTCGCTGTAAGATTTGTTAACACTGCAATGCAGACCAGAAAGATCCTTTATAGGAAAAAATGAGATATATCGTAACCGGAGATTCAGACACGCTTTTCGTATATGCACACTGTCAGCACGTATAGTTATCTGTCACATATTGCAGAATCAGCCACTGATTCAGGCTTGGAAAACGATCTCTAGAAATCTCTGAGTTGTTTACCCATAACCTCATGATGTTGTGGAGTTCAAAGAAAGAAGAATCAATTTAAAATTAATGAAGATTTCTTGAATTTTCTGTTAGCACCGGTTTACTCTTTAGAGCAAGATATCGTGACTGAACTTCGCTGCGCTAGGACTCATCGAGTGCGGCGGCGCAGCTGTTAAGAAATTGGTCTTGCATTCAGAAGGATGTTCAGACCTGGGCTCATACGGCTAGGTTGAGTTCTTCAACGAGGGGTAGTCAAAGTTTATTTAGCAGCTCTAAAATGAAAGTTACGTAATGAATAGTTGTAGGTGCATGTGTGCTGTGCTGACACATATTGGAATCCCCACGCCACACCGTCACTAGAGAAGTTGAAACAGTAGGCGCTGTCCATTTCTTCATCAGTGAGCTGCGACATTTTTATCTCAGCCGCCCTGGCAGCGTGATACGGTACGGTGACGCAGCTACATCAGATCACGTGACCGAGAATTTACTACGGTACCACTTGTCTCTCCAGCTACCCTTTAATGCGCCGTGGGAAATAGATGAAACAAGTGAAGTGGTCGGCAGCGTCATAAGGTCCCCTGCAACTTCTCACGGATAAGTGTTTACGTCTCGATTGTATTAATAACGGCGCAGATTTGTTCGGTATTTAGATAAAGTGATCGGCTGCAGTACAGAGGCCCACACATGGAGAGATCTGTCAGGAATGGAAACTGTATGAGAGTATTTTCATTAGCTCTTACTGAAAGAAGATGTACAAAGTGTTGAAACTTAGATATTGAACCTAATAGTGCTTTAATTTTTAAAACTACGTAATTCGACTACGTTGACACAAAAAAACCAAAAGAGATCAGAGTTAAAGTTGCTTTAAAGCGGAAGTCACGAGAGACGTGATATATCTCATTAGAAATCGCAACCACTCTATTTTTATGTTAGTTCGTATAACTAGTATAAACCTTACTGTGGTCTGAGTTCAATAGGAATTCTGAAATACATGAAAGAACTCTGAGCATACATCTGTAGTGGAGCATCATCTTATAGAAAGAAGATGAAGTAACACCCCATTCTGTAAGAATATATCCGTTTTTGTCATCGCTCTCTTAAAGCGAATATCTCATCCGCCTATGTCAAACAGCAACAGACTCTGGACCACATCGTGATATCCGAGATCGTGGGTTTCTGAGTTTCCGCGAAGTCGAGGCCTATACAGGCAATAGAGTAATTACTGAGACCGTTACAAAAGACGGACTGGACTCTGTAATGGAGCACGAGCAACGGTTTTACAGTAATTACTGAGAAGATTAGAGTCGAACCATACATACGACTGTTATGCTGTATTGGTGAACCCATTAACCTTCTTCTTCCATAGAATATTTTTGTACAGTCCATTGCCAGCCACGTTAAGTGGCACGTTAAGTAAGTTTATGTGATGTAGCATTAAACCTCAATGTGACGCAGATGAGTGGCACCTTTTTTTTTTCAAAATATTCAAAATAGTCACCAAGTCTCTGTAAACATCGGTCGGAACGTTCTAACGATCGTTGAATTACTCGACAGTAGAAATCCGCTACTTGGTCATGGAGCAATTCGAGATCCACTGTGTGAAAGTCGTCATCGTTGGAAAAATCACTTTTGCCCTATATTTCTTCCTTGATAGCGTGGGCATTGTCCTGAATGATCGATGTGGATGGCCTTCTCTCTCGATCAGCATCATCCAAGTCTGTGTCGCCTGTGTCAAACTGTTGGCACCATTTCACTCCAGCTGTAAGCGACATTGAATTTGGTTCTTTTTTTTTTTTTTTTTTTTTTTTTTTTTTTTTTTTTTTTTTTTTTTTTTTTGGCAATTTAGACATTTAGCCTTCAGGAATTCTACTGTCCCACATGCCTCAAATATGGATTACGTTTCCAGTTGCTGCACCGTTTCACTCCGACACTGTGATGCACCTGTTCCATACTACCATAAGAGAAGTGTGTCTCCAGGAAACACTGAACATGTATTCTCATTGTTGGACGACATGTGAGACTTGTGATGTCCCTACGGATAGTACAGTTCTCGTTCAACCTGACTACGGAACTACGCGTAAGAATGTATGGTTACGGACAGAGTCCCTGCAACTTATACTGCTTTCTCTCTAACACTGTAATCATCAAAAATGAAATGATGGACGACGGACTCGATATAATAGCCATGCTGGTGGAGTAATATCTCTTCTGATACCCTTGAGTAATTCGCGTAGCCGACTCATCACCACTTCTCACAGCCTCGCCATCCACCGAATCTAATTTGTTTGCCTTTGCATCCGGCAGTGATTTGGATTCGCAGCCAAGGTGCAGTATCGATATGGAGTGTGAACAGCTGCAGACGGCGCAACCCGAGAGCACAATGGCTCTGCCCTTTGGCGGACTTCTGCGTCGTCACGTACAGCCACTTGCCTGTTATCGCTTCAGGCCCTCAGACGGCGCCATTTCACACAGTGATAGACTATTGCTTGTTTAACGGTTTTCTCTCTTTCGGTATTTATTCTGGACCGACGTTATACACATATGTCGACCCTGCTGTGTTTTTCGATTCTGGGTCGGTAGGGAAAATGTTACGCACCGGTTGTCGAACGTGTGATATTTTCTTCGCAACAGGTTTCGGGACTATGCTACGCCATTATCAGGTGCTATAAGACAATTAAACAAATCATTACGTCGCAATACTACACATTCTAATAACCATAAAATATTTTTATCTTCCTGTAGTATAACATACCTTACGACTTCTATACCATTAGGCACCGCTAGAAAGAAAACAAAAAAAATCAAACACGCATTGTCAGACATGAAACTCTTCCTATTATATTTCGTATTGGCGTCTTATATTCTTAATCCTCAGTCGTACACTAAAGGCAGCCGCTTCCGGCAGTACTTCCCTGCAACGCATATGTTACAGCCCCCAAAAAATCTATGAACTTTACATGTCTAGTCCTACCAAACTGCAAAATCAATACCATACCTATGTTGCAATGTGTGCATCCATAAAGAATAAGCAGCAGAAGAGAATAAAACTAAAGCTGCTAATCTGAATAAGTTGATTGCTGCTTCACGAACAGAACATTGGTAAAGTGGGCCCAGAAATGCCCCTTGGACGCTTCTGTCTTCTCATTTAACACGCTGACGCATTCTTTTCTTAAGGCGCAAAACATATCAACTTCCCCTAAATCTGACAACAATAACCCTTTATCCTCGAAATGCAAATCCCTCGTGCTGTCTGTAATGTTACCCAACGAATGCTGCTCATTCTTGAGGTGCTGCACCACCAACGATGAGCATTTTTATTTGTTATTTATTACTTATAGCAGTTGATAATGGAACAACGTAGTAGCGGAACTTTTTGGTAAATCACACGTTTGACAAATTGTGCGTAATATTCTCAGGACCCATTAATGAGACAGTTCTACGATAGCTTTACAACAGATAGCCTTTCCGATTTTGTTTCTAGCCAGCTATTCACGGCGTGAGCTTAGTCGTTACCGACCACGCAAAACTGTACTTTATCCAGCGGTCACTGCGTCACTATGAGTCATGCCGAGTGATGCTCAGCTTTTCCTACCTGCAGCAAGTAGGAGAGAAAAGTTTTCTGGTACAGTACACTTCCTTTATTTCTTATCAGGATTTTCATCCAACGAACTTTACAGGGAAAGAAAGGAAGATCAGGGTTCAAATCACGTCGACGACTACATCATTACTTGTGGAGCGGAAGCGGGGGTTAGGGAAGGTTAGGGAAGGAGACCGTTCATGTCCTTTTCAAAGCAACCATCCCGGCATTTACGTTAGATGACATACGGAAACAATAAAAAACCGGAGTCTGGAGGTCCGGATGGGAATCTTAACTGGCGTCCTCCCGAGTAAAGGCGAGCGCCTTAGCTCCGCGGTCCGGCTTATTCAGGGTACTCGAATGACGCTAGTAATCGTCAGATGTGAATGTTTTGGTTCACAAAATTGCAGTAGCTTACTTTGCCAAGCTTATCGTTTGTTTCAGAATTTTAACAGAGTTGCGCAGTCTGTAAAGAAGAATGGAGCGAGCAGCAGTGCCTCATACCTCGAACTGGCATCAAGCGAATTGTTTCTGCGGAGTGTGGTGTCACCGCCAGACACCACACTTGCTAGGTGGTAGCTTAAATCGGCCGCGGTCCATTAGTACATGTCGGACCCGCGTGTCGCCACTGTCAGGATCGCAGACCGAGCGCCACCACAAGGCAGGTCTCGAGAGACTTACTAGCACTCGCCCCAGTTGTACGACGACGTTGCTAGCGACTACACTGACGAAGCCTTTCTCTCATTTGCCGAGAGACAGTTAGAATAGCCTTCAGCTAAGTTAATGGCTACGACCTAGCAAGGCGCCATTTGTACCATTGCATACTTAACGCCAGACGGCGTGAGTTGACGCGTGCCCTTTCGGCTACTTCACGGTGGACTGGCTGCCTTAACAGTCCACTACACGGAGCGATGGGAAAAAACTATAATTATTGATCTGTGTAACAGGGCTCAGTTTCCCATCATGTAAATGTGTTAACTCAGAGAAAATCGTGGCAACTAAATGGTTTTATTGTCATTGGGCTGAGCATATTGTTACAATTTGCAAGAAGATATCACCTCCATACCCTACAAAAAGTAAAAGTTTCTTCCTTTTACAAAATTATTGACAATTCTGCTACCACTTCTTGATGTCATACGTGTAGCCTGTCAGCGTTCGTCTCGAAATCTTGGATCCTAGGTCATATTGTTGCAATTTTCCGGACGGACATCGAAGATCCGATCTCCACTGCTGGTGGTCGGGAGACCTGCAGCTGCTGATGAATGCATGCGTAGGATAAGTATGCGACATGCGGCTTCCTGAGCAAATTTGACCAACATACGAACATGCTGAGGATTAGCTGGGTGGATCAGCGAACGAATAAAGATATAGTGATTCGAAATGTGAAGAAAATAACTTTTGGCAAAGTAGACTAAGGGAGGGATCGGTTTATAGTACACACCTTGAATCATCAAAGAATCTTCAGTTTGGTAAGAGGGAAGTTAGTGGGGTGAAAACTGTAAGGCACCAAGACTTGAGCACGGAACGCACATCCAAACGGATGTCGGTTGCAGAAGCTACACAGAGCTGAAGACGTTTGCTCAAGATAGACTCCCGTGGAAAGCTGCATCCAACCAGTCCTCGGACTGAAAATCACAAGAACAACAACAATAGCAGCAACAACAGCAACACGCTCAGCTATTCCGGAAACTTATAAACAAAGGCAGAGCTTCTCAATTCACTCCCTGTCCCTTACCACCCGCTCAACGTATTTAGTCTTGTAAATCTCCCCTCGACCTTATGGCTCCTATCTGAAAAGATAGCAGAAACCATTATTCTCGTATGACTATATTCCTTCGTGTCATATTCCACCACTTAGCTGCTTCAGTATTTATTTTCAGTAGCAGGAAACTAATTGTCAAGTGATCTGCCCTACTGTATCCAGTAACTAGATAACATCTCCACGTGTAACAGATAGCAAACAGAACATGAACCCACACAACTACAATGTCTGTCATGTTCATCTCGGACCCTGGTTCCGTATCTCACATTGTTCAGTGGATCGTCCTCCTGGTACACACATCATTTACTGTCGGGAAAGAATACCTGTGACGGGAAGAACTACCCACCCATTTAAGGGGTCGGGGGAAGGGGGGGGGGGTGAAAAAGCAATGTAGCCCACGACGCGGGAATACACATTCTTCAGTCATGCAGTACCTGACGACCATCACAAAATGATGATAAGAAAAAAGGTTGTCACTTACTACATTCTCGCTCTTCATGCAGTAAAACGGCTATATTAAGCATGACGTTTTAATTAATTACTCTTTTACTGTTCACTGTAGTACTGACTCATTCTGCAGACAGTATTCACAGATATCACTGAACGTAACAGAAAAATTACATCATTGTACGACACTCAGTTGAGGTCATATGACGTCATAAATACAGAAAGCGTGAAAAACTGCCGAATCATGGAATACATTTCAATTTGTGATATCATTGGCACTTACTCCATTCGAAACACTTTTCCCAAACAGAATCCACATTTCCAGTTGAACCTACATACAGAAACATTTCATTGTACAACACACAGTTTATTAGATATGAAGTAAAATACTGAGATGCGAGAATAAACTGTTGGAGCATTTTAGTCCGCAGCTCGTGGTCGTGCGGTAGCGTTCTCGCTTCTCGCGCCCGGGTTCCCGGGTTCGATTCCCAGCGGGGTCAGGGATTTTCTCTGCCTCGTGATGACTGGGTGTTGTGTGATGTCCTTAGGTTAGTTAGGTTTACGTAGTTCTAAGTTCTAGGGGACTGATGACCATGATGTTAAGTTCCATAGTGCTCAGAGCCAGTTGAACCATTATATTTGAAAGTACAATGTGGGACAGATAAAAGTGTCCCGGGCGAGTGGCTACGAGTGGACATGAATGAATGCAACTAACCACACCCCGTGACGCGCGCACCACGTGTATTCCCGCCACGTATTCCATAACAGTTCAGGGCGTAGTGTGGGCTGTGAAAGTGTGAATGGAGCAGCGCAGAGGGGACGATGGCACTTACAGTAGTGCAGTGGGTGTTCGTTGTTGGAAGTTACGTGACACCAAAGTCGTGAAAACGCTTTTGCCAGCTGTTTGCTGAGAAGGTTAATGGTGTCAAAGTGCCAGGAAAAGTCCCGGCGGAGGTTCGATTCCTCCCTCAGGCATGGGTGTGTGTGTTTGTCCTTAGGATAATTTAGGTTAAAGTAGTGTGTAAGCTTAGGCAGTTAAGTCCCATAAGATTTCACACACATTTTGCCAGGAAAGACAGCCACGCTACGCTTAGACCAGAAATGGATCTGTTATGAACACGTCAAAAAACATTCAGAAATTTGCCCGCTCACCGGAAAATGGTGCTGCAGTTCATCAGAAAATGCTTTAGAGGCCTACCAGATCAACCCGACGTCTGCCTCAAGTCACCAGCAAATCACGTCGTTCATGCGTACCAATACTCTACCTGAAACTGCACAACTTCCAGGTGTCTGTTGTTCATGGATTAAAACCAGCAGATGCTCCTCAGCACCCCCAGTTTTGTGAGTGGCTGTTCACTGAGATAACAATGTATGGCTACGAAATCGAATGCAAACCAGTAGTATCTGGTTCTCGCAAATTATTCAGAAATCCGCTGTATACAAACCGTGTTGTGTTTCTGAGCGTAATTCAGATCCACTATGATGTCGTATCTCAAAGCAAATAATGTCTCTGTAGACGTTTCGCCACAGATGTACAGTTTTACACTAAAACTTAACAATTTGTTATGAGGATTACTCATTATTATGAATGACTTAATCGGAACATACCTTTTGACAGCATTTGTGCTATTTGTGGACAGATTGTATCGCAATGCTTCAAAAGTAACTTGAAGAGTGGTGGCTGATCAGGAAAATAGCGTTTTATATTCGAATCCCCTTTCGGTGATAACGTAGCACCCTACAGGTAGAGTGAGGCATATCGTCAACGGCATTCGTTCAGTATGAACATGACTCTGAAGATATTTACGTTAAAAGGCATCATCATCGAACGATAAATAGCACTCTGACAATGAAAGACTCTAAATAAGCAGGCATCCCTTAAATGTGGGAAAATGGAAGAAAAAATGCATGTGCGGAAGGAACACTAGCGCAACCTTTCCATGCATTAATAGTAAGAAAGAAAGATTGAGGCTGAACGTGCAGCTGGCGAACTAGCTAATTCGGAACGGAGTACAAGCCTTGATAAAGAACAAACGGGGCTTATCATAGGCAGAACCCCGGGCTTTGTCTTTAGCGCTTTAGGAACACCATGGGAAACCCAAATCTGGATTTGAACCGCCGTCGTCTCTAAGCCAACTAGCGTGTGCTTCGCTGCATCAGAAGTGTCACGATGCAAGACTCACCTTGACCACATACCCATGAGGAAAGTTTCATAGCTCTACGACGTAAGACAAAAACGAAAAATTATCTGCAGGAGTAACAGGTAGAGGAAGACTTACACTTATTTGGAGAATTATGGGAAAGTGTGGCACACTTGCAAACCAGGCCACGTAGGGGGCTTTTAAGCTGAATAGTTTCTAATCATGACTGAATGATACTTAAGGAAGTTCACTAACAATTTGCTTCAATTTAACCAGGTGGAATAGTCGAAAGGAGATTACAGAAGAATTTTCGCAAAAGAGACTAAGACATTTTCGTGAACATATGTTGCACAACATTAAAAAACGATTGTCCTGCCCTCATCAGTGGTCTTCCTGAATTACGACAAGAGCAATAAAAAAAGAAGATTATGGCGCCTCAGTCCGAGGAAATGCAGTAACAGGAACAAGCAACAACATGCTATATTCTGTGAGGTTTTGTGAAGAATTAGTTTAGATGAACGTATAGCAGCATAGAGGGGAAGAAGCTCAAGTGAAAAAACCTGCTGTTACGGTGGGACCACGTGCTCAAACAAGAGTAGGACGAGGGAGAAATGTGACGCACTTTTCAAAGGGAAATCTCCTGCAGGACCTTCCAACCAAGTGTGTTGCCACTGCGCCACGTCGCTCGCTGTGTCAACAGCCTTTCAGATGTCAGTACATAGCGGTTAGTGTACATCATCCAAGCTAAATTTGCCAATTCGTCAAATATGTGTTCGACGTGTTTCTTTCCCGCATCTGTTTGCTCGTTGGAAGACGGAGCTAATTGTTGTATGTAGTGAGTCGGTCATTTAACGTAAGCCAGACAACACGAAGTTCTTTAAGTGGGGTGCAAGTACGTTGAGCGAGATGCTACGTGACGTGCCCCTCCAAGGGGAGCGGATTAAGTGGGATATCTGATTTAGACTGAGTTCTCCAAATTAGTGGAGGGAAACGTGCAGATACGGCACGACCACACGGTATCTGGCTGTCGGCAAATCCGCGCCGCTGGCGAGATCTGCAGTTAAGCGCTGCCGGCTTGTTTGGCCTTTACGAGTCCCCCTCTAGCGCCGCGCCGCTTTCTTTTCAGCGCTGCTGTCAGAGTGAGCAACCTAAGCCACCGCCGCCAGATCCCGTTTCCTTTGCTTGCGTCTCCTTGCCTCCCGCGCAATACGCTCGTAGCGACATTAAAGGGAACTACCCGCATGCCTCTGACGTCTTTAATTGCCACGAGAAAGTGGCGTTCGCAGCTTAACTAACTTTACTACACTTATTTACCAACACTTTCCGTAATCTTCCATATCATTTAACTTTATTAATAATACCTCGACAATGTAGCTGTCTTTTAATCAATATCGAATTATTTCCTTCCACTTACATTGAACTCACTTAAAAACTGAGATATTCTTATGCAGTTATGAATTCACTGAGCGCCAGATCCCTCAACTTACTGAAATAATTTTAAGTTTAGTGTCACTGTCATACTCTATTAAACAGAGAACGTAGAGTGTCGGTTCCTATCTCAGACTTTTGGTGCATCACGTATTTACGGGGACATGCTGGAAAGTAATGCCTCCGAACTTTTAATGTGAAAGTTCTTACACTTCTTTAAATAAAACAAACTTTATTAACATTTTACCGCTTTATTCTTGAAATCTACACATTTAATTCTCAACATAGTCACCCTTGGACGAACACATTTCTCCCAACGAGAGACAAGTCAGTTGAGACCGTCATTGTAGAATGTTTGACTTCGTTGACGGAGCCATAACCTCACCTCTACTTGCAACGCTTCATCCCTATCGAAGTGTCCTCGAAGGTGTTCCTTAAGTTTTGGAAACAGATGAAAATCGGATGGGGTGTATGGAGTATGGTCAGTGACAGTGAATCCAGTGTGTCGGGTGCTTGCAGACGTCGCAGCGCTCGTGTGCGGTCTGGCATTGTCGTACTCAAAGAGAACGTGGTCCACGTGTGGACGAACTCTTCGAATTCGAAACACCGTTTAAGCACTATGTGCATAACGTACCGGCATAGTTCCGTTATACATAGCCATGGTACACGCTATATTTCAGAGCCCTCCAGTGACAGAGGGCTCTAAATATGTGGACATGAACAATAAATACGAACAATTTTAATAACGTAAGTCTTATTTTTTTTAAAAAATACTTTGAGTTTTCACATAAAAAATCGAAGGTATTGCCTTTCATCACGCCCTCGTAGATGTAGAGCAGTGCTCGCTGACATCAGTTTTCGAGTCATTGTCTAATATCGGATACAACTTATCAGCCCTGAGAGCACAATTCTTCAGAATGATGAACCAACTGAGGAGAACTCGACTACTATTACACATTTAAGACAGAGCTTCACTGCTGTCTTTCAATAGACATGCACTATGAAGTTCTTAGTGAATAATTCTAAGGAAGTCAAATTTATACTCGACATGCACTATGAAATTCTTAGTGAATAATTCTAAGGGTGTCAAATACTACTTTTTATACTTTCGGTGAACGACATATCGACCTTCAATAGTTCAGTACTGTCATTCCGAATAAAGTTCCACATAAAAGTATTTCCTCTGTTGTCAATGATCAATAGCACGAGTTCTGACGTACAGTATGTTACGTATGTTCAGAAAATATTATACCATTCATTAGACCATCTGGCAATATCTATAAACGGGATCGTCAAAGAATTTTTCAGCGAACAACTTTTCTATTTAATTAACTGGCTGCCTGTAAAACTAGAGCTATGTGATTATGTAATGGATGGAAATTTTGCTGGTAGAATTTAGCGGAGTACTAAACGTTTAAGAGACGCATTCTTCAAATTTTGTGATACCAAATTCCTACAAACATTTTGCGCCATGCAAAGTTACTTATGTCCCTTGCGAAATCTATTTATTTAAGAAAAAAGTTATGCTTCTTTTCTGTAATCCGACGGAGTAGAAACGATTTTAAGATATTGGTCACTATTGTTTTTCAGGCTGTTGTTTCATGTATAAAGTTGTTACTGAGCAAGCGTCCCACTTCTAAAATGGTTCAAATGGTTCTGAGCACTATGGGACTCAACTGCTGAGGTCATAAGTCCCCTAGAACTTAGAACTACTTAAACCTAACTAACCTAAGGACAACACAAACATCCATGCCCGAGGCAGGATTCGAACCTGCGACCGTAGCGGTCGCGCGGTTCCAGACTGTAGCGCCAGAACCGCTCGGCCACCAGCGGCCGGCCATCCCACTTCTGGGATTCATGAGTGGTATCTCTATTGGGATACAATTTCTGCTATCGTAACTTTTACTGGGAAATTTCTGGGAACTCCTACCATCATTTCACTGTTATCAGTGTTGATGTCCGAGATACACTATGTGATCAAAAGTATCAGGACACCTAGCTGAAAATGACTTACAAGTTCATGGCGCCCTCCATCGGTAATTCTGGAATTCAGTATGGTATTGGCCGACCCTTCGCCTTGATTACACCTTTCATTCTCGCAGACATACGTTCAATCAGGTGCTGCAAGATTTCTTGTGGAATGGCAGCCCATTCTTCACGGAGTGCTGAACTGAGGGGAGGTATCGATGGAGGTCGGTGAGGTCTGGCACGAAGTCGGCGTTCCAAACCGTCCCGAAGATATTCTATAAGATTCAGGTCAGGGCTCTGTGGAGGTCAGTCCATTACAGCAATGTTACTGTCGTGTAGCCACTCCGCCACAGGCTGTGCATTATGAACAGGTTCTCGATCATGTTAAAAGATGCAATCACCATCCCAGAATTGCTTTTCAACAGTGGAAAGCAAGAAGGTGCTTAAAACATCGTTGTAAGCCTGTGCTGTGATAGTGCCATGTAAAACAACAATGGGTGCAAGCCCCCTCCATGAAAAACACGATCACATCATAACACCACCGCCTCCTAATTTTACTGTTGGCACTACACACGCTGGCAGATGACGTTCACCGAGCATTCGCCGTACCCACACGCTTCCATCGGATGGCCACATTGTGTATCGTGACTCGTCACTCAACACAACCTTTTTTCCACTGTTCAATCGTCCAATGTTTACGCTCCATACACCAAGCGAGGCGTCATTGGGCATTTACGGGCGTAATGTGTGGCTTATGAGCAGCCGCTCGAACATGAAATCCAAGTTTTATCACCTCCTGCCTAACTGTCATAGTACTTGGAGCTGATCCTGATGCAGTTTGGAATTCTTGCGTGATGGTCTGGAATGATGTGTGCCTATTGCTCATTACGAACCTCTTCAACTGTCGGCGGTCTCTGCCAGGCAACAGACGAGATCGGCCTGTCCTCTTTTGTGCCGTACGTGTCCTTTCACATTTCCACTTCACTATCACATCAGAAACAGTGGACCTAGGAATGTTTAGAAGTATGGAAGTCTCGCGTACAGACGTATGATACAATTGACAGGTAATCACTTGATCATGATGGAAGTCTGTGAGTTCCGCGGAGCGCCCCATTCTGCTCTCTCACCATGTCTAATGACTACTGAGGTCGCTGATAGGAAGTACCTGGCAGTAGGTGGCACCGCAATGCACCTAATACGAAGAACGCATGTTTTGGGGGGTGTCCGTATACTTTTGATCACATAGACTACAAATGCATTTGCATTATGTGGAAGACCTGCTAAACACCACCGATGCTAACAGAACAGCCTCATCATTGGTCGCTCTCAGGCGCACGTATTTTACGTAAGTCTATTTTCGTATATGCCTCTTGAGAATGGTTTCAGGAACCTTCCGCACTCTCCCAAGAAAGTAATTTGGCCCTACTAGTTTATGACACTATTCGACAAAAGTACTACAGAGACGAGAGATTAACATCCATATCAACACTCATTCATTTATCAGTGTTTCTTGAAGAATTATGCTCTATCTCCCATTACTATTTTAAAATATTTTTTCTGAGTTAATAAATTATCTTAAATATCCTCTAAAATATCCCATGTATACTGCAGAAGAACGTAGACAGAATTCTGATTTTTTGTCACTTTATTGTCTATAGCTCCACAGACTACTGCTGGTATTGTTTTACAGAAGGTGTCCATCGTTCCGTTTATCGTTCTGAGTTTAAAACGGAAAACCCAGTGCGATGTCATCCGCTAATTTCACCGACAGTCGTTCACTACACGACTCATGAACATATATCATCCCCGTCCCATCATACCTGTACAGTTGACAAGTCCTGAGCCTGTCACGGTTTTTGGCTCGTTAAATTTCCTTATGTCTTCATATTTATCCATTTGGTGCACACAGAATCGACATTTAAAGGCCGCGCGGTGTAACCGAGTGCTCTGAGGCTCGTTGCCACGGTTCGTGCCGCCACCCCTCTTCGGAGTTTCGAGTCCTCTCTCGGGCACGGTTGTGTGTGTGTGGTTCTTGGCGTAAGTTAATTTAAGTTAGATTACGTAGTGTTTAAGCCTAGGGACTGATTATTTCAGCAGTTTGGTCCCATAGGAACTTACAACAAATTTACAATGCCACCACAGAATCGACAGTGAGGTTTCTCATTTCCATCACTTTCCACAAAGCGTAACTTAGCATGTGTCGTCTGTCCAAAGAAGACCTCGTCGTTCAATGGTGAAGTGCTGATAGTGCTGCTCTGACTCGATCTGTTCTGTATACATTTACGTAAGACACTGTCGCCCGTCATGAAAACTAGCTGGTGACATTTCTTTCAGTTCGTCGTCAGCATGGGTCGATCATCGTGAAACTTGTAATTCATCATCACATCAACCCCTTCTGCGAACTCATTAATTACTTTTGGTGTTTTCCACGTTTAAATGCGTTTTACAGTCAATATTCACTGGGCCAGAGCTGAATGATCGCACCGCGTTACGCACCACTGGTTTAATCACTGCCCCTCCCACGCGGATCACGCAAATTCTAAACTAATTTGTGGGGAAAGCCTTCGTTCCCACCCAGGAGATTTCATGTTGACTTATCGTCAGGGCGCTGATGACCAAGATGTCGGGCGCCCCTCAACCCAAATCATCATCATCATCAACATCTAAACTAATTATCTGCTACTGCAACGGAACTGTATTCTGCATCGCTTCCCCTCACAACCACCCAAAAATTATCTTCCTACCAACACCGGAACCTTTCTGCAGAGCGTGAAGGGAAGGGAACAGCAAAACATTGTTGGCAGGATTCATCACTTCCCGGATGAGATACCGTATTTTTAAGGCTTCTGGAGACACAAAATATACAGTGTGCAGTTCCCTCTGCGAAGCCTCCTTCCTGTGATTATTGTTAAATACTAATACATATTTCTCCACAGACATTCATATACCTCATTGAAAGCGTCCCCAGCAGTGTTCAAGCCGTCATACTAACATTAATGTCCACTAATATCCGTCCAGATACTTCTGACCAGATGGTATAATGCGAACAAAATTTGCCTTCAATTCCGGAAACTATTCCTCACTGTATAGATGTGTAAATGGATCTGTTAGAAAAAATTCTTCGTAACAGTATAGGAGTCGTTTTTCCCGATATTTTTGTATTTTATTGAGACAATGGTCAAAATTATAAGTCGCCATCATTTCACAGGGGAACTACGCAAGCACTTAGCTTTGCCAATTGAATAAACCAAATCCAAAAATATAAGCGCTAGACGACCCACAGCTAATTACGGTGTATGCAGAAGTGCCCCGAGCGGTCTAAGGCGCTGCAACCATGGACTGTGCGGCTAGTCCCGGCGGAGGCTCGAGTCCTCCCTCGGGCATGGGTGTTTGTGTTTTTCCTTAGGATGATTTAGGTTAAATAGTGTGTAAGCTTAGGGACTGATGACCTTAGCAGTTAAGTCCCATAAGATTTCACACACATTTGAACTTTTTTTCTTTTTTTGCAGAAGTGCCCTGTGCCCATGGTCGAAAAATGGTTCAAATGGCTCTGAGCACTATGACACTTAACATCTGTGGTCATCAGTCCCCTAGAACTTAGAACTGCGTAAGCCTAGCAAACCTAAGGACATCACACACATCCATGCCCGAGGCAGGATTCGAACCTGCGACAGTAGCAGTCGCGCGGTTCCGGACTGAGCACCTAGAAGCGCTAGACCACGGCGGCCGGCTCCCATGGTCGATACTGAAACACATTTTATTCAATTACAGTTTGACGCCACACATTCAACAGGACGCCTAATTTATGGTTTACGAGACGCTTTCACTGATTTATAAATCAGGAAAAATAGTCCAATAAACGACTCAAATATTGTTACGAATAGTTTTTTCCTTACACATCCATTTCCACATCTACACATTGAGGAATAGTTACTGTAACTGACAGTAAATATTGTTAGAACTGTAATGTCTCATCGAAAGTATTCATAAAGATATTGGTGGACATTAATATAATGTATGATTGCTTTAGATCTGCTGGGGCACTTTCAAAGTGGTGTGCGAATGTCTGTGAGGAATGGCAGACCATTCTTCCTCAAGATCCGAAACCAGAGAAGATAGTCTTGTAGGACGCAGGTATCCTGAGCGAAGTAGACGTCGTAACTCATCCCAAAAAGAGTCCGAATCGGTTCATGTTGGAACTCTGTGCAGGCCAGTGCATTATAGAGCTTTTATCGTCCACAAACCACTGCTTCACAGACGCTGCTTTATGACAGGGTTCATTGTCAAGCTGATGCAATAATCGTCCCTCAACTGTTCCTGTGTGCGCAGCACACGATAGAGTAAAATGTGTTCATCTATTAAGCGTAGTAATAGGACCACACCGTTACTAGGAAAAACGTCTGCATATCGTAACGCCATCTCCTCCGTCTTTCAATATTGGCACTAAACGTGATGGAAGTTAAGGCATTCACCAAACTCATGCTCTTCCATCGAACTCCATAGGGTATAGCGCGATTCGTCACTTCCAATCACTTGTTTCCATCCATACTGTGGCCAGTGGCGTTGCTCTTTAGCACTATATGCAGACATGCGAAGCTTATAAGGAGTTGCTCGACCTTTGCACCCCGCTCCTTACTCACAGTCATTGAGCCAGCTGGACTACTGGGAACCCATTGGAAATCCAGAGTGATTCCTTCCGCTGATTTGATACGACTTTTTGGAGCCAGCCTCCTCAATACTCGACTGCACATTTGATCCGCCTGCTCCTGGTTTAGCTGTGGTTGTTTCTTTGCCTGTAGACTTCACAGTCACGTCACCAACAGCAGACTTAGGGAGCTTTCGATGGTTTGAACTGTACATAATAGATCTGCTGCTCATGTGCAATCCAGTGACGAGTCGACGTTCGAAGTAACTAAGCTTTCTTGACCGACCCATTAGGTTGTTACTGCTACTCCACGTGATTTCCCTAAATCGTTTCAGGCAAATGCCGGGATGGTTCCTTTGAAAGGGCACGGCCGATTTCCTTCCCCATTCTTCCCTAACCCGAGCTTGCGCTCCGTCTCTAATGACCTCGTTGTCGACGAGACGTTAAAAAAAACACTAACCTAACCTGCTACTCCACTCGCAACACAATACTCCTTACCTCCTTTTACTCTGCGTGAACGACTCTCGTGACATCTTGTGATCACTTCCGCATTACGTAAGCTGTTTAGTTCCACTGTACTGCGAAAAAAAAAAAAAAAAAAGTTTCATCAACGTTAGAAATAGAATATTTGTTTACATGGAGAAAACTCGAGGAATGAAATGGCAGCACTTTAACGACCATGTGTTCGTAAAACAGTATGACTGGACGTAAAATACTGATTTCAGTGCAAAGATTATATTATTCTATTTTCTTCACGTATCATTTTCACTCGTTTCGTCACGTATCATTTTCACATCTCTGGCTTATAGCTGAAGTACAGAGGTAGGAGGCTGGTTAAGAACTCCGTCATTTTACGTCTGCCCGCGGCAACTGCGCCGGATTTGCTTATGTTAAAATGAGACTGCTGTGGACAGGTACCAAAATTAGTGTCTTGCTTCTGAGTTCACGAAGTGAGCCTCGAAGATCCTGTTTAATAAGTTTCAAGAGCTTGACGAATTAGATGAGGGGGTAAAATAGTAATTCACTACTTGGTTATGACTGTATGTCGATTCAAACTACAGAACTTCTACTCTGAGGAATAATGTCTACCTTCGAGTACATTCATGATAATAAATCGGTAATCTAATTATGAGCAGACACTAAGTGCAATTGTAACCAACAATGATTTCCACTGCTATCTCGTAACTACAGAGCATATGTATGAAATGAAAACTATGTCAAATCATTGAGGTACGTACTTGCTCGGAAAGTTTTCTGCAACTAAACACAAAAATAGTTTCAAATGCTCGGTAAACCTTAAACTCACACACGTAAGAGATCACATCGTAGCAGATAATGTGCATAAACAGCTTATCGTTGACAAGGGCACTGCCGGTTGCATACTTTTTGACAGAGTAATATGTAATTAAGTGAAACGGTGAAATCACACGATTGTAAGGCGTTCGTCTTGTTTGTCTCTTCTCGTTACTCCTTAGTTTTTTTTTTTTTTTTTTTTTGTGGAATGAGAGGTCGCGTACAACAGTACTCGTCTCATTGGAAATGGAAATTTGTCGTAAGGTCTTATGGGACCAAACTGCTGAGGTCATCGGTCCCTAAGCTCACGCACTGCTTAATCTATATTAGACTAACTTACGCTTAGGACAACACACACACCCATGCCCGAGGGAAGACTCGAACCTCCGACGGGGGGAGCCGCCGTCTCATTGTTGCGTTTATGTTTAGCTTAGCTGTTCTTGACTGACAGTGAGAGGTATGCCCGTATGCGGCTTCGGTTGCAGAAATATCTCCACCCCGCAAACGAACTTGAATGGGAGACCACAGAGATTCATTTTTGGTCCAGATCCGTGCGTCAGCCGCTGCGTCCTCTCTGTCTCTCTCAGGCAACAGTAAGGTTGTACATCACGTCACGACTAACTGGATTTCCGGCGACATAAATTTCTACTTCGTCTTTAATGAACCTGTTTGCATGCCTCTGAATTCTCGGAGTACTGGAGCTGAAGTTCTTCCGCTAGTCCCGGGGGGCAACGCAGACATCTGGAGCGATCTCTCTCTCTCTCTCTCTCTCTCTCTCTCTCACACACACACACACACACACACACAAACACACAAACACACAAACACACGCACACGCACACACACATAGGTGCGCGCGCGTGTAAACACCAACAAACATTCTACAGGAGCTTTCGAAAGTGGACGTGTTTCTGTTTTGGAGTTTATTAGAGACAATTACTTTGTAAAAACAAATATCTTCGAAGGCAAGCACTGAGTACCCACATCCGACCGTATCGGAATTCGCGAGGGCCAATGATAAGCGTAATATACACTTCAGAATAGAAAGGAAAGCAAAAGAAAGTTAATGTACATCTCAGCATTTTATACCGTGAGTTTATTGTTAATTTGTATTTTGAAACTGAAAAACATATGAAAACTAACCTTGGATATATGTACTGTAAACCACCTAAATTATTAACATGATCAGAAGAACGTTGCAGCTTCCGGGAAACGAATAATGAAAATGAAAGCATTCATGCGATGTCGAAAATCAGATAATTCTGTAATCTTTTTCATGACTCAGAGGGAAGTATATCAAATTGTAAGCTGCAGATTCAGGGGCGTGGAATACACTTTATAAACGAGCATATTTGCGGTCAACAATGATATGTCATTAAGTTTCCTATAGCCCACAATGTTAAGTGTGATGAGACAGAGTGTATTCTGGTAAATGTTTAGGCAGGAATCAGTGCCTACTATGAAACTGACACAACGATGTAAGAAGAGAAGATAAATGGCGTCAGTCCACAGCAATAGTTCTGTCTCAGTTTCTTTGGAATATCTCTGCGGAAGTGTCAGCAAAAATTATATACTAGAGCAACGATGTAGTGAGGTGTAAGTTCAAATGCTATAAAACAGTGAAAAAGAATTGAACACAGTTAGTGAACTACAGCCTCATCTGTTAAACGTATATTGTTTGATATAATTTCTCAAGACGTGTGCGTTGAAAACGTGTTCACATACTTTCAAACTTTTTGCTTCCACTGTAGAAAAAAATCGATCTCTCCCCATGATAAGTTTCGTTGAAAAATTGTTTGATGAGTTATTTCTAAAAATTTTAGCTCTGTAAACTGTTCCGTCAGATTAATAACGGCAATCAGCTGAACCAAACTGATCTAGATTGTTCCTCTGTCTTCGGTAAGGCCTGATTTCCTGCTAGCTTTCGATGTTCTTACTTTCAGTATATCGCAGCAAAATAAAGGAAGAAGTAAATAATTGTCTTGACGTGGTCTTTGTTTACCTATAACAATGTTTTTTTAAAAAAGAATATTTCTTGTGTGTTGTTTCGCTGAATTTTGCTGGCAATGACACAATCTACTCCCAGAGGCGTATTAATTATATGGAAATATAATTGTGTTGTTGTCTCCAGTGCATCACGCAAGAGCTGCGACAGACTTCAAAGTTTTTGTAGCTAAATATTTTTATATTAATGCATAATCACGACCCTGCTTAGAATATGATAACCATGGTTATGAGTCTCCAACAACTTCTCAGCAACAGATTATATGGGAAGCAAACCAAGTTTCATTTTGAAACGGTTCTAAAACAGCAACTCGTAACAAGAAAGAGTTATGAAGAATACATTAGTATAAAAACAAAGAGTAAAATTTATCACTTTATAATATCGTGTAAGCTTGGTAATGATGATCTAAGAAGGGTGGAAAAAATAGACCAAACTTGTTGTTACGTCATAGTAGCTAAGATACGTAACCCCTTGGTCTCCTTCATCTCATAGATCCCGCGATCATTGATTGAGGAAATACTGATGTTAATGGCAGTGTATCGACAAATGGCTTGCCTTCTGGAAGATACTTCAACATTTTGAATATTCGAAAGTAGACAGCAATATCTGATTTTTGAATTTTTCCGTTGACAAACAATTTTAAAATCAAAACTGTCCATCTTGAGGTCAGATATTGTTGCTGTTGTTATGGTCTTCCGTCCGGAGACTGGTTTGATGCAGCTCTCCATGGTATCCTATCCTGTGCAAGGTTCTTCATCTCTTAGTAACTACTGCAACCTACATCCGTCTGAATCTGCTTAGTGTATTCATTCCTTGGTCTCCGTCTCCGATTTTTTTCCTCCACCCGTCCCTCCAATACTAAATTGGTGATCCCTTGATGCCTCAGAATGTGTCCTACTAACCGATCCCTTCTTCTAGTCAAGTTGTGCCACAAATTCCTCTTCTCCCCAGTCCTATTCAGTACCCCCTCATAAGTTACGTGATCTACCCATCTAATCTTCAGCATTCTTCTGTAGTATCACATTTCGAAAGTTTGTATTTCTTCTTGTCTAAACTATTTATCGTCCATGTTTCATTTACATACATGGCTACAACCCATACAAATAGTTTCAAAAAGGACTTCCTGACACTTAAATCTATACTCGATGTTAACAGATTTCTCTTCTTCAGAAATGCTTTCCTTGCCATTGCCGGACTACATTTTATATCCTCTCTACTTTAACCATCATCAGTTATTTTGCTCCACAAATAGCAAAACACATGTAATACTTTAAGTGTCTCATTTCCTAATCTAATTCCCTCAGCATCACCTGATTTAATGCCACTACATTCCATTATCCTCGTTTTTTGTTCATGTTCATCTAATATCCTCCTTTCAAGACACTGTCCATTCCATTCAACTGCTCTTGCAGGTCCTTTGCTGTCTCTGACAGAATTACAATGTCATCCGGAAACCTCAAAGTTCTTGTTTCTTCTCCATGGAATTTAATTCCTACTCCGAACTTTTCTTTTGTGTCCTTCACTGCTTGCTCAGTATACAGATTGAATAACATCGGGGATAGCTTACAACACTGTCTCACTCCTTTCCCAGCCACTGCTACCCTTTCATGCCCCTCGACACTTATAACTGCCACCTGGTTTCTGTACAAATTGTAAATAGCCTTTCGCACCCTATATTTGAGCCCTGACACCTTCAGAATTTGGAAGAGAGTATTCCATTCAACATTGTCAAAATATTTCTCTACGTCTACAAATGCTACAAAAGTAGGTTTGCCTTTCCTTAATCTATCTTCTAAGATAAGACGTAGGGTCAGTATTGCCTTCGTGTTTCAGCATTTCGACGGAATCCAAACTGATCTTCCCCGAGGTCGGCTTCTACCGGTTTTTCCATTCGTCTGTGCAGAATTCATGTCAATATTTTGCAGCCGTGATTTATTAAACTGATAGTTCGGTAATTTTCACACCTGTCAATACCTGATTTTTTTGTGATTGGATATTAACTAGTAGATTTCAGAAGGTGACGTTGGTCACCAGATTAAAACTTAAATGAACATTATTCGCATGATACAGCTGTATTCTCCTTGGGTTATCTAATAGCCATAATTTGTACGTAGTGGATATGGGCTCGTGTTGTTAATAGCGGACCACTACTAGAGAGCAAATCTTCAAGGGTTTGTGTCTCACTATAGCGGTTGAATGATCGATTGACGTTGCGGCAGTGCCCTCCAGTTTTTCAGTCACCTTCCTGTGCTGACAACTTTTCCTGCTGTAAAATGACAATTCGTGGACCATTGAAGCTGGAAATGACCCTTCGAGCATGTTAACGAACTGATAAGTTGATACAAACTGCATTATCCCGTTCACTACTGGAGACAACGCATTCTCCGGAATTGCACCAACAGTTCATGTCCAGTTTTACATCCTTTATACAAGTGGATGTACGTAGAATTTGCACGTATGAAACGCAATTACAGAGAACATAAGCAATACAAGCAAAATACGTCTTTTCGAGCTAGAGGGATTCATACGAAGTTTTGGGTACATTCATTTAATACGTCGTGATGAGTCAGTCATGTTATTACCTTCTATAAGATAACTGAACTAAACGATTTTTATTCACTTTCTTCCTATTTACAGTTGTAGAAACAAGTCTGAGACTCCAAATACATTACTTGTATGTCGGAATCTATGAAACGGAACTGATTCAATATTCATGTAATCGAGGACGAGCACACACGTTTTTCACATGAAATTCCAAAACAAAAACAGCATTCACTTCCTGGGAAGAATTACGTACGTGTACTGCGGATAAACACTTAAAACCGTACAGGTCTCTTAAAATAATAGTCAAGATACTTTTCCGAAACAAAACATTGAAACGTGGAAAAATATTCCATGAATAATCTATTGCTTGTTCTCCAGAATAATATGGGATTCAGTGCTATCGTGTGCATCCAAGATCTAAGAGGAGTAAATACCAACTTGGTGAGCGAAAATACAAACAGACTCGTGTATTCGCGCCAGGTCCCACAGCACTGCACAAATCTCCAGACTCCAGACCCTAGGAATAAAACATTAATCGAAGTCATAGAACTGACGTCAATTATTTACTACCAAAGAGCCACCCCTCCCCCCAAATGAAGAAAGTAGCTTCAGTACTCACGAGAAGCTTCCTCATATTACACGTAGTAGCCGTCGGAATGTGAAGCAGCTACCGCCTAATAGAGGGAAAGTAACACAAGCAGTCGAAATAACTATCAAATAATTTACTGAGACAGTAAGTCTGTAACACGCTGAGAAAAGTTTTATCAAGATAGTACGTTGCAGTAAATAAAAGAAAATACGTTTGTAAACTGAAACAGACTGCCCAGATCCTTAGGTTTATATTTTCTGAAACTACTGAGTAGGAAAGCTGATGGTGAATCTTATACATATGAGTATAGATCTGTGTTCGTGTGATAACTGAATTAGTGAGTTTTGTCACGTTCTTCATTGCCAATATAAAATTCCCAATTACCTTCAAGTTTAATTTGCGAGTTTAACCTATATTTATTATCTGTGTTTCAAAATATCCATAACATCCGCACCAGCAGTGATTTCCTACAAATGGCCTAATACTGTGTATCGAAGAAAAGCAAAAAGGAAACAAGGAAAGAAAGAAAATTGCTTCTTGTCATCGATAAGGTTACGACGGAAATCAAGGATGAGGAAGGGAACAAGCTGTGTCCGTTACAGAAGAACAGGCTCATCTACACCATCATCGATTCAGGGAGACCACATAAAATCTAAATCTGTGCGTCTGGACTAGGTTCTGAACCGCTCTTCTCCGGTCTGCGGGTCAAGACCTTCGAATACAACAACGTTTCGCGTGATAGGTCGAAAGTTAACTGTTCGAGCGTTATTTAACGCCTTTACAATTCCGACCATGGGCTATGCTCGAGTAAAACTACTCACTGTCACTTGTACATCAACCCTTCTCACTTTGGTCAATCTATTATACGTGGCATGGTTTCATAAACAGTAGTGACTTAGTAATTCCTCGTAATTAAGTTATGAGGCCTCTCTTGCACTCTCCCACTGGAATTCGTAGTGTTTCTTCCTCTCTCTCGTGCCAGCCAAGTTAACGTCATAAATCTCGCAAGCTTATTCAGCCATTCGAATATCATACCTTTACTTTCGCGTTTTTTACGTTAACAGCAGATGAATTAACTGATCGTAACTACTTTAATATGCCCATAATCTGAAACTGAGAACATTCCGTGTCTTAATTGTGCTGTTCAAAATGGTTCAAATGGCTCTGAGCACTATGGGACTTGACTTCTGAGGTCATCAATCCCCTAGAACTTAGAACTACTTAAATCTAACTAACCTAAGGACATCACAAACATCCATGCCCGAGGCAGGATTCGAACCTGCGGCCGTAGCGGTCACGCGGTTCCAGACTGTAGCGCCTAGAACTGATCGGTCACCCTGGCCGGCAGTTGTGCTGTACTCCAGATATATTTCTCTACAAAAAGCTGCAAATCATCGTCTCTAAGCGGGTGCGTGGTACAGTTCCACCAAAGCTTCCCACTGAACATCAGTACAACTAATTAAAACCACAGTTAAGGAATCCAATATGTTATTGGAAATCACAATGAGCAGATATGCATCAAGGAAAATTCTCTACTTTTAAGATACAAAATATATAGATTTCGTGACTACAATTTGTAATTGTTGGTTTTACTGAGCAAGGCAGTATCTTTTTTAACTCCTATGTCTAGAGAAATTCAGCTGATTTGTAATGAAGTTCTTCTAGATACAGTTCTCAGAGAGTGGACAATGATCACCGCTGTCTGTATCACCTCTACTGCTACATCTATATGCACCATACTGTCATCATCACTGTCCCCGTCAAGAAAAATGTCTTAACAGGTTTTCTACTAAGACAACCATCCTGCCATGGAAAACTTCACTGTTTTGTAATGGCACCAGACTTTTTCCACTCTTTCCAATTAAGTACCACGAGTTTCCTATACAGCTTCTAATACCAAATATTTCCTAAAGACTAATTTCTCATATCTCCCCTTCTTTTGTCGTTAAATATCTCTGTGTACCCGTTTCTATATTTCAATACTGTTTCCTCCTAAAAATGCATCCCCACTACATCATTAAGCACTTAATGTTTTCCTCATTTCAAACAAAACTGCCAAAGTATACGTTACCTCTCTACTTTATCGTACTTCTCAATCATATTAATAGAATGCCCAGACTTCTTGCAGATGACTTTGTCTATAATGAATAACTGGCTGAAAAATGTGCACGGATGTTCAGTCAGATCTACATAAGGTTTGAAATGGCATTAAGATTGGTAACTTGTTTTAAATATTCAGAAAGTAAAATGTTGCGGTTCAGAAAAGGCAGAAATGTACTATGGCATGAAAACAACATCAATGAGTCAGAACTGGAATCAGTCATCGCATACAGATACCTGGACTTAACAAATTGTTGTGGATATGAAAATTAATTACCACTTAAGTTCAACTTAGTTAAAGCAAGTGATATATTTCCGTTTATTCATAGGATACTAGGAAACTGCAGTGAGGTTACAAAGGAAATTGCTTACAAAACATTCGTACATCGTAGAATATTACACAAGTTTGTGGCACTTAACAATACAGGATTAACAGGGGTTAATGAACGTATAGAGAGAGGAGCAGCACGAATAGGCGCAGGTGTATTCGACCCACGTGAGAGCGGCTGTGGGTTGCTGAAAAAGTGGAACTGGCAGACCCTTCAACATGGACGCTAGCTGTTGCAGTTCATCCTATGCAACAACATTATGTGAGCAATACACTGTATACTCCGACGTACCGCTCCCGCAGGTATACCTAAGGCCAGATTAAGAAAATTACCTAGTCATTTTTGCAATAATTCTTCCCGGGCACCATATGCGAATGGAACGAGATGTCCTCTAAATACGTGGTAATTTGCGAAGTATCCTCTATCAAGCACAGTGGTTGCAGAGTATAAATGTAGATGTTGAATAAATCCTGACTATTGTGTACTTTCCGTATCTCATCTCATACCGTCTTTTCTTTCATTCAGCTTCTCCAACTTCTTAACATTAACTTCCATGGCTCGCGTTCTTTGGCAACAAGTTTCATTTTCGACTTTCTACAACCCGAATTTTATTCATCAGCTTGTCATCTACTGATAACCTGCTGTTACTGAACTATTTGACCTTCTACTGGCTGTTAGAGAGTTTCCTTTAAGACTGTATGTGATACGGCATCGAAGCAATTTCAAATTAACCTCACTAAATTACCAGTATATCTTGAATGTTATAGTGATACTCGTTTGCGTCTTCATAGACGGAACATCAAGCACGGAAATTCCATAACACGAGCTAAATATTATAATGTATCAAAAATATGAAAATGTAATTGAAAAAAGTTTGAAAGTTAGCAAGTAAACAGGTGGCTGTTAAAACGTGGCGTGGGTTAGCAGCAGGTAGACTGTGGGAAGGCGACCTCGCCACGAGGGCACGACGGAAGGTTTGGGCCGGGCCTCACTCTAGTCGATATGCAGATTGCTGTCAATCGGCTATCTCTACGCCCTCCGTATCGACCACTTCATGCGGGACTCGTGAGCTCTTCCACAGACGCAGGCTTGCGGCGGCATTGAGACTTCCTGCTATCTAGCTCATCTCCTTCTACTGTTTTACTTCGTGTACGAAACCCCGGCATCTAATTAACCTATGTTTTTAACTTGGGATCTCAGAAGCCTCTATTAATGTGAAACAGTTTCATTGTAGAAAGATATGCATTATCTTTAATTATACTGTGAAACTCATAATGACGAACGCAGATCCCATAATGGTTCCGTAGGTCAGAACGTCGCACAGCTCGAATATTACGGTCCAGTTTTGATAGGCGGTTCCTAACAAACTGGCGGGAACGTATTTACAAATTTACAACTATACTTATGTTTTTGGTCACCCACAGCGAACAGTTTTACAATGTCATTAAAATGAAACGAAATTTTCAATCTATGACCTTAACAATGAAAACATGCTACTGGCTTTGGAAGTCAGTATGACATTAAATTACACCACGATATCAACAGTTTTGGCAGACCGAGAACATAAGGAATTAATTAGAATTTGGAACCATTAAAAATACTGAAAATAGTGTATATTTATGTTACAGTGTTAGTAAATTTCAGCTAGAGAGCCATCTATAATTTAGGTCGCAAATGTACGAACATAAATGTACTGTACTTTATACGAAATTCAGATGGTAGAGCGCTCCATGTATAGCACAAAAGAGTGTAGGCCAACGTCGTCTGTAGACTGACAGATACCGCCGACAGTTGAAGAGCGTCTAATGTGCTATAGGCAGACATCTATCCAGACCATTACACAGAAATTCCAAACTGCATCAGAATCCACTGCAATTACTGTGACAGTTAGGCGAAAGGTGAGAAAACTAGGATTTCATGGTCGAGCGGCTGCTCATAAGCCCCTCATCACGCCTCGTTTGGTGTAAGGAGAGTAAAAATTCAACGACTGAACAGTGGAAAAATGCTGTGTGGAGTGACAAATCACGGTACACAATGTGGCGATCCGGTGGCAGGGTATGGCTATGGCGGATGCCCGGTGAACGTAATCTGCCAGCGTATACTGCCAAAAGTAAAATTCTGAGTCGGTGGTGCTATGTTGTGGTCGTGTTTTCATGCAAGACGGTTGCACCCATTGTTGTTTTGCGAGGCACTATCACAGCACAGGCCTACATTGGTGTTTTAAGCACCTTCTTGCTTCCCACTGTTGAAGAGCAGTTCGGAGATGGCGATTGCATCTTTCAACAAGATCGAGCACTTGTTCACAATGCACGGCCTGAGGCGGAGTGGTTACACTACAATTATATCCCTGTAATGGAGTGGCCTGCACAGAGTCCTGACCTGAATTCTGTAGAACACCTTTAGGATGTTTTGGAACGCTGACTTGGTGCCAGGCCTCACCGATCGACATCGATACCTCTCCTCAGTGCAGCACTCCGTGAAGAATGGGCTGTCATTCCCCAAGAAACCTTACAGCACCTGATTTGAACGTATGCCTGCGAGAGTGGAAGCTGTCATCAACACTACGGGTCGGTCAACATCATACTGAATTCCAAGGTGCCACGAACTTATAAGTCGTCCGTATACTTTTGATCTCATAGTGTACAAAATTCTCGGACTTACGTGGAGCGAGGTAATCGAAACAGCGCTACGATAGGTTGTGATTGACGCCCAGCATCTTCTGGGGTTGGAAGTGAAGCTCATCTTAACGTTGCACCATTTCGACATCACCCGTTTGAAAACCCGAGATATTCTGCATTATTTCCACTCTCCATCAAGTGCTTATCCGTCTGTTAAAAAATGCCCATTTGCTACCTGCTGTGTCTGCGTCAGACGCGGTACAGAGCGGTATCCACGGAGGGCGCCTCACTGACAGTATGGGCAGTGGCCCTCAGATGGCGCTCATATTAACAACTGCTTTGTGCTTCCACTACAAGACTTTTAAATAAGCCACTCATCTACCAGTACTTCCGCTGGACGACATTCATACGACGAGCACATGACACAGCGACTGCACGCCTCGGCTCACCCCCCCCCCCCCCCCAACCCTTTTATTTTATTGGGTTGTTGAGTGCTGAGGTACCAACACCTTGTGGATGGACTTCCTGGTTGACAGATAATGGGGCTATTTACTCTTTATCTAAGCGGAAGAAGGCCCTTGGGCTTGGAGTGATCCTTGAGGCCTTCTGGCTGGGGATTTAAAGCAATGTGGACTGATTTCGTGACTGCTAACCTGCACCCGACTGTTTCCAGTTCTCGTCAGTTCTAGTTCCAGTTCCAGTTAGCACTTAGTTACTGCCCAGTAGCTGTCAGCAGTCAGTACCTCTGTTCCCTATAGCTGCCTACAAATTATGTACAGTGACTCATAGTCGAGTGCTCGGGCAGCATCTGCCAAGTGTTATGGATACTTTAAGTGACAGACCAAGTGCTACATGCTGAGAGACTGAACTTTAACTCTACGAACTTCGACGAGGCTACCTAGAAAATCTCTAATGTATTTGGTTAGGTAAGGTTCATAGATGCCACTACTTCTCACTAAGCAGTAGATGGGTTAGTTCAAATGGCTCCCAGCACTATGGGACTTAACATCTGAGGTCATCAGTCCCCTAGACTTAGAACTACTTAAACCTAACTAACCTAAGGACATCACACACATCCATGCTCGGGGCTGCGACCGTAGCAGCAGCGCGGTTCCGGACTGAAGCGCCTAGAACCGCTCGGCCAAAGTGGCCGGCGACGGGTCAGTTTCGTTATTTATACTCATTTAATAAATTACTGTTATAGTACTCGTTTTTTGCCACTAGTGTTTCTTTTTTTAGCGTAAATGTTTTGCGAAGTGTGTGTGCCAGCGGGCCAGTTCCATGTAGCTATATAGGGTCTATATCTGTAGCAGGGGGTTTGCTTCCTGGTACCTTTATGTTGAACACAACACTATTTCAGATAATATGATTCCAATTTGCAACCGAATTCAGTCAAACCAGCCCCCATCGAAGAGGAGTAATTGACTGATAAAATGATAAGCTGGACTAACTATTATGTTGACACTGAATGTAGGGTCCACAGAGGTGGTGCCCTGTAGAGCTTTAACATTCGCATTTACTGTTTTCTCATTAAACACATTCAGATTAAAAGAAACACGTCACTTAACAGTTATAGCTCTAGATGAATTTTCCTAAAACTATTCCTGTATATTTCATTCAGTTAGCAGTATTACTCACTAAAGTTAACACGCTGTTTCGTGATAATCCAGCTTTGACAACTCATAAAATTGTTTCACCGCGTCAGCACTAAATCACTATTCTGACAATGTCTAACTTGTATCCCGAGAGAAAATAAAGAAATTTAGAAGTTGCTGTACCGTCTATCGTCAGCTCCGTAACAGGCCATTCGCAACAAGATATCCCTCCAACGCAGAAACGAAAAACAGAACCTTGTCCAAGAACAACACTAGCTTTTTCCGAGTAGTGTCGTCAAGGTCGTGTCATTGAAGATTTTAACCTTACAGATAATATTCAGCCAGATGCACACTGTTAATTGACAGAAGTGTAATGTACTTTCTCATGTTGTGTGCTCTTTCTTACGAAGCAACTAAGTATTCATATGGTTAAAAAAACAGTTATGATGCATATTAACAAAATTTGCTGAATTCATGTCCGTTATATGTCGATCGATCGTTTTCTTCGAGACATCTCATAAATGTGGTACATAGTATGTTCCAAAATCGTTATCCAAATCAATGTCAGTGTCAATGATATGGGTCTAATAATCAGGGGATTACTTCTATTTCATTTCTTGTGTACTGGTGTGAACTGTGCAACTTTCCAGTCTTGAGATCCGTATTTTCTTTGAACGTGCGTTGTACATGGGAGCTAGTTATGAAACCATTTCATCACATTATCTGAAAGGAACCTTATTGGTACTGAATCTGGATAGAAGACTTTCCGTCATTAAGTGGGTTGATCCGTTACATCGGAGTTCTGTACTTCCAAACTGCTCATGTTGACTAGAGTCCTCGATTCGAATTCTACAATATTTACCGCATCTTCTATATGAAAGATTATTCGGAGCATCGCAGTTATTAATCCCCTGTAGAGGCGCTGTCGTCGGTCTCAGTTTCATTGTCATTACGCACTGAAGGTAGTGACTGTGTCTTTTTGTTGCTATAATTTACATATTACCAGAATATCTTCGGGTTTTTGCGAGATTTCGAGAGAGAGTTTCTTTGTGGAGACTATTAAACGCTTCTGGCGCTGAAGTTCACGCTAAGATCCGAGCATCTGAAAATCGTTGACACTCTTGCAGACATCGCGTTCTTTGGTTAATTAGGCAACAGTGCCCTGACTTGTTTTTTGCACAATAGGGAACACGCTCCGCCTCTTATTAATTTACTTCGTGTAAAGTTCTAAAGTGTCGTCAGTGCTACATTTTTGAGTAATATTTGATGATGCATATATTAACAAGGAATAGAAAGAGATTGTCTCTTAGGTAAGCGTCAAGTGAATTTTAAACTGATTTTAGAAGCAGTGCAACATGAACTTGGCAGCTATGTCCCTTAGGAGTTCCATAACAATCTAAGGTTAGCCCTACCAATAATCCCACCCTCTGTAGACGTCCTGACGAAACGTGCTCAAAGGCATCCTCTGAAACAAACGACTTCAGCTGCCACTGTATCACTCCCAACTACATAATGCGCACGAACATGTTTATCTGACGAATCGGGGAGGCATTTAGATCGGTCTCGTAGAAAGTCTTTCGCTGCCTGCCCCATGAATGCAGGATACGAAACATTGGGACAGTGATTAGAGCTCAATCATTGTGCATGAATTTTCTGTATAAATTTTACAACCGACTATATCCCTCTTATACAAAAATTTTGTATTTAGCGTACAGAACCGATTAGCGTTTCCTAGAAAATCTATTGACATGCTATGACGGCTATATGGAGACGCGATACTACTTGTGCGCGTTTGGATTTCGAAGAATTCTGCGCGGCTGTGTTTTCCACCCCACATAAACGTGGAAGATAACGAATTGCTCCTGTCTGCGGCTCTTTGAGACACTGCTTAGTGGAAACCTGACGATAGAGTCTCCCATAACACACAGTTTCTATGTAAGACGTAAGTTCTAAATATTACCCCAAAACTAAAAACTTAGTAAAACTCAGATTTTATAAGGGACGAATAAAAAGTCTCGGTTTGAACCCCGTAATGTCCAGAACCAGCATGCCACTCTTTTTAATCGCCTCTTATAAATATTTTGTTGACTGCTGTAAGATAATTAATGTAAGAGAGATTATGAGTTAAAATACAGGCTAAATGTTAGATTAATTAACTATTTTGCCTATACTTTTATGTTTAAGCTAGCTGAATACTCTGCGTTGTCCTGGTATGTGTTTATTCCCATCTTCTATTTGCCCATCTCATCCTTCTATGTCTGTGTCCATCCCCTCCTCCGCACCTTCTCTGCCCATATCCTTCATCCCCTCTCTCTGTCCATCTCCTACAGACCCACTCTCTTACGCCTCAAGACGCGTCTTCGCTAATCATCTGGGCTCATTTGGAAGCAGGACTCATCACTGAAGAGAGCTGTACTCCATTCAATGAGATTCCAGGCGGAAGACGTGCCTAGAGACGCCGTGGAAAGCGGTGGGGCATCAACCTGACTGTCACCCGCCATACGATCTGACAGCCACGAGTCATGGTCTGGGATACTATTCCTTTTTATAGTAAAACGCCTTTTGTTGTCTTCCGCGACGCCCTTACGGCACAGCGGTGCGTTTACGATATTCTACGTGTCGTTTTGTTGCCCTTCGTGGCAAACCATCCTGGGAGTACATTCCAGCAAGGTAATGCCCACCCGCACACGGCGAGAGTTTCTATTTCATGTCTTCGTGCTTGGTAGACCCTACCTTGGCCAGCAAGATCACCGTGCCTCTCCCCACTTGAGAGTGTTAGGAGTATTACGGGCAGAGCCCTCCAGTCAAGTCAGCATTTTGAAGGTCTAACGCGCCAGTTGGGCAGAATTTGGAGTGATATCCCTCAGATGGACAACCAACAACTCTGTCAGTCACTTTCAAGAAGAGTAACAGCTTTCATCGGGGCCAGAGGTTGACCAACGCGTTACTAACTTGTTCAGTCTATGAAGCTCCTTCTGCTGAATAGATCATCCAGTCTTTCTGAAACGGAAATCATTTTTTTTTTCTGTATACGTACATGGACCTACCGATTTCCGTCCCATTCGAGTAGCGTCGTGTGTCTTTTGTTTTATCTTAGAGTTTGCACATGTACATACGCTGGTGTCCAACATTGAAGCTACAAACCGCTATTTCCCCGTCCTGTGTATAACTCGCGATGTAATAACATAAACTGCCAACAGATGTCCGTACGATCGTGTTCTGCACGGAAGATGGTATTTCTGTCAACGGAAAACCACTCTCACGCTAACGCCAGGGCACCTGTCGTACGGAGTAGTGTTTTCCGGGTACCCCCACATCCACAATTGTTGTCTGCACAGTCACAGACGGTGTAGTATGGCACAGACAAGACGCCTACCAGACCCTCTGCGGTGGTGTGCCATTAGAAGAATGGGAGCGAGAGTCGCAAACTCATGTGGGCTGATGTCTTAACGTGAATCGTTCTGTTGTTTCTCGGATGTGGCGACAGTTTATAGAGACCGAAACTGTACCCGAAGACAAGGACAGGGCCGATCACGTGTGACATCAGAAAGAGAAGACCGTTATCTGGCACGACGGTAGCGCCTTAGTTCTGCGCAGCAACAGGCATCTGATCTCGCAGCATCCACTCGACGTGTTGTATCGAGGCAAACGGTGTAGAGGAGGCCTGGACAGAGTGGCCTTCATTGTCGGAGACTTGCTGTATGTGTGCCTCTGACGCGTCTTCACAGAAGGGAACGTCTAGAGTGGATTCGTCAACATGCCACCTGGGCAGTCGAAGAGAGGGTCAATGTTCTTTTCACAGGTGAGTCCCGATTTGGTCTGGAGAGTGATGCTGTACGGATTCGCATCTGAAGGGAATGTGGAACACAATTTCGAGCCGCGAAAATCGTGGAAACAGACCGGTACCGAGGAGGACTGCTAATGGTGTGGGCAGGGATTATGTTGACCACTCGAACACCTCTTCATGAAACTGTACGGTGAATCGGAAAGATTTACTTGCTGTGAGGTATCGTGAAGACATGTTGGGACCTCATGTACGGTTGTTGCGAGGATCTGTGCCTCAGTCTTCGTATTGTTGGACCATAACGCTCGACTTCATAGAGCACGAGTAGTTGATGTTTTCTGGAAACGGAAGGTGCTCCAAGCATGGTGTGGCCTGCTCGCCACCCCTATTTCAATCAGATAGAGCTTGTCTGGGATGCACTAGGGAGACGGGTCAACATCCACCAACCAATCTCGAAGACTTGTGAGCAGCTCCATAGGAAGACTGGGAGCTATTGCCTCAACATGACATCGATGACGTTATTCTCAGCTTGCTCTGTCGTTGTCAGGCCTATGTTGCTACCAGAGGTGGTCACACACCACAGTTAGCACATTAGCCGGTTGTCGAAGTGTGTGTGCAAATTGATTAAGTTGCAAAAAACGAAGAACATGTTCGACTACTGTTGCAGCTGTTCACAATCTGCATTCTTTACGTTGTTTCTACGTTTGTTATCACCTGTTTACGCTGTTTTGTAGCAAAATAAACGCAACCTTGCAAAATCACAGTTTGTTGCTTTTATTTTTGACACCGGTGTAGATACGTACATTTATTTTTAAATATGTATGTAACAGGCAAAGGCCATTTAGCCGAAGTGCTGTTTTCTCTGTAACCATAGACTTGTAAACTGGTTGCACACACGTATATTCATTTTTTACTGCTGTGTTTCCTATGGGCACAGAGTCTCAGCAGTGACGGCATATTTAAAATCCACACACACCTGAGGCAGGATTCGAACCCACTTTCCTAAGTTCTTCTGCTGACGATTCATTACACCTACTAATCCGTGAGATTTGTCATTAACATAATGCACCTGTTTAAATGATGCAATTGAGTACCGTTAATGGGCCTGAAGGCTGAGACATGGAGGGTAGGAGGCACGTTACCTCCTCATCGTTCAGAAAAGCGTGCTTTACTTTAACACTAACTGGAGTTGGTTAGTAAGGGAAAACATATTTTCAGGTTTTGGCTGAAGTCTTATTGAAACTGTTTCTTCACGATAATAATGATTACTTAAGTAATTATAATTTAGTAAATATTTTTACAGTGTAACTCGAAGTTGTTACCCAACCCAGATACAGTGTTTCGTGTTTGTCGTTGGCATTTCTAATTCATGTGACCTTAACAATATCCCACGGACATCACCATCCACAAGCACATACGTTATCACTGGCTAAAATTTAAAATCTTATAGTTTCGCATAATAATAATAATAATTATTATTATTAGTGTGTCAATAGTATCCATTTATTCCAAAAATGCGTTCTACGACCCTTCACTATTTTTATATACGGAAAAACTTACGTAAACATAATCTAAATAAAGATAGATGAAGATACAGGTCATTTAGATCGATGTGTATTTATAGCAGGTTTTCAGCAGCTGTTTGTAAGTTATTCTGAGCTGTAATTGTGAAGCACCTCAACGAATGTTTAGATTTGATGGCGACTTAAGTGGAAAAATTGATGCACGCTTTCTTTTCTGTCGGACAGCTGCTAGTCTTGCGGATATAGAGTCATCTCTACAAGCTTTGTTTTTCTCTCTGTAAGTAAGTGGATAGTTGACGGCCGAAATACACTATACGGACACTGTACTGACAGTTGAGGCCCATTGCTGCCGTGGTTCAATCGTGCAGTAGTGTAGCTCCCGGTCTTTGACGCTACAACTGTTTCAGCTACCTCCTGTGACTCCGTTGTTCACCAAACAGATCGCCGACAGAACACGTGTACAACTGTTATATTCAACGTTGTTGTTGACCAGTCACTATGAGATCGTATGAAAGCTGCGATGTCTCTCTACCAGGTTCAGGATCGGCTCTTCTGCTGTATGACGGTTCGATGAGCACATACTTCTTCAAGTTAAGATTTCTTAATCGTTTTGAATGTAATATTTGGCTAGGATGATATTATGACAATAGGGTCCCTCGGGCGGAAGATTGGTCGAGTAAAAACTTTTTAAAACATTAAAAAGAGACGGAGAAGACGACACATTTGAATAACAATGGAATCTTGTGACCAGCAGTAAAAACAGTGTTGCTGTAACTGTCTATTCCTGTTGTTTTCTTTATCACTATATGATGAAGTTTTGACCCAATGAAATGATACAGCAATAAGTGGAAATACCTGCAACGTTTTGTGACGTTTGCAAATGCAGCACGTTTTGTGAATTGTTTGGGAGCTGAGGAGCGAGAAAGGCAGTGCAACCTTGACCATTGTCTTCTGCGTCTCATCTTCGTGGGAAATTTGTTGCTCCGAAAAGTATGAGGAAGTGCAATCATCGACAGGGCTGTTTCGTGAGGACCGTTACGTTCTGCATTATCATTTATTTTGCGTAGCTGCAGTTCTCCGAAGCAAATTACGTTTGTAGGCAGACCTGTTTGTTTTTAATTAACAATGATTTAGTCGTGTTTGTTCGCATATAGGAACACGTCCCGGCGCGGGAAGCAGGCGAGCTAGGTACAGTGTGTTACGAGACCGCTGTCGGCGTGTCCGCCGAATATTGAACAAGCCACACGCTGCAATGCATGAACAGCTATACGCCCTCCCGTCCCTCCTACAAATGAACGTTAATCGTTCATTTAGGTAACTGACTGCACACAAAATTGACTATGATTAATTAATAATGGAGCCATTAATTTACTCCAAATTATTACCGTATTATCGGAGGTGAGTGACACGCGCACTACTGCTTCCAGCCGACTGAATGCGGCTGAATCGCAAAAATAAGGTTATTTCCTGGACTACCGTGAGAGAAAATAATCTCATTCCCAGGAAGATTAATTTTTAGCATGCTGGCGTAAAAGACCAGTCTGCCCTTTCCTGTAAAGAGAATTACGCCGGCTTTTTACGCCTAGCTGCTCCTGCCGAGGTGGTGCTCAAGCCGTGGAAGTAATTAATGGAAGGAGGCCAAGTAATCTGAGCAAAGCCGTTTAGCACGTGGCACTCTACGGATCTGACAGTGCGGCAACTAGCATCACAACAACGTGGAGGCTGTGGAGGTGGGAACCCGCACACACCCACTCCACAGCACTGGTTTTTTCTTCAGTCTCCACCTCGTGAACAGGAATCGTTAAGTCTGAGATGTCTCGCCGCGAACACGGATTTGATGAAAAGTAGAAAGTCAGTGACCTGTGAACTACGTCGTTAATGTTCCTTTCCTTCTTTTCTTGCGAAAACGTAAGAACATCTGTTGCCCTCTCCCACATGCTCGATTAAATGTACAACGCAAGCCAGACATCATCAAAGCACAGTCGGTAAATAAGAAAGTTCCCTAGTTTGCCTCTTGCACAGTCTAGCTTGCAGAATAGTTTTGGTAATCCTCCCGCTTTCTCTTTAAATTCTAGGCGCGCAGTCCGGAACCGCGCGACTGCTACGGTCGCAGGTTCGAATCCTGCCTCGGGCATGGATGTGTGTCATGTCCTTAGGTTTGTTAGGTTTAAGTAGTTCTAAGTTCTAGGGGACTGATGACCACAGATGTTAAGTCCCATAAGTGCTCAGAACCATTTGAACCAACCATTTCTCTTTAAATTGCGAGGCAGGTGTGATTAATCAGCAATGATTTAGATCCTCTTGCTACCTAGCAGCAGCCCTGTAACCTGCCATAAGACTGGAGCTTATACAATATCAGTCTCCGCTTAAGCTCGGATGGTTCCTTGCATGATCCGTGTTTCAGTTATCATAATAAAAGTACAAAGACATTGCGATCATTCAGACTAAATCAAACACGTAAGTTCCCAAGCGAATGATACAGTTTAGTTTTACTACCATCAAGCTCGATAATTACAGTGGAATAAAGATGAAAGTTTCACGTTCCGTTGACAACGAGGTCGTTGGAGATGGGGCAATCACAGAAAATCGGTAGTGTCCGTTTTCTAAATCAATCTTTCCGACATTTGCCTTAAGCGATATAAGGAATTACAGTAAGCCTGGTATGGATTTTCTCTCGAGATATTGACGCATGTTCTTCGATAAAGCAAACGCAGTGTCTTTACAACTGCTCCACCGCTGGTTTTCCTTCCTCAGCCAACTGTTCTTACAGGCAGCTATCCGCTTCACCAGCTACCACCACGCTGCCATCGGAATAGCGCGTACGAGTTTTACATATCGACATTTGACAGTGCTTTGTTTATAAATTTATACGCATTTCGATTGTGGAATGCGTAATAAATCTCCAACGTTGTTTCATAATACAATGAAAGACATGGCGTTGCACAGACTAAAATCTGTTCAATTTGAAACTTCCCCTTAGAAAAATTTATGAATTACCGTGCTGATAAAGCTCTTACGCTATTTGATTTTCAAACAGCTGAGCAAAACTGAACGTACTCAGACATTTCGCTCTTTACCTATTCTGATCAACACTAAACTGACAGCCAATATTTTTAGCGCAACGCAGTCTGACTTTCAATAATCCCTACAAGATAATGGCCCTGACTAACATTAACCTATACGTTTCACATATCACTTACCTCACAAAAATCTTCGTGACTCGAACTACTGCAATACAGCGAACGCCACTACTGCCAGCTAAATAAAAGATTCAAACTACTGAAGGCACTAACTACTGATAGGCATAGTTAGCAAATGAAAGATTTTGATAGAGAACAAACAATGTATTTACCTTAATAGTGTTCAAAAGTCATAATATATGTAGCAGTTCATGGCATCCAGTCTTACAAATTTACTGTCTCTGATGGACACACGTCCAGATCATCCGCTCTCAAAACTCCGCCATTTCTCTCCCCACATCCACCACTGCTGGCGGCTCACCTCCAACTGCGCAACGCTACGCGCTGTTAACAGCCAACTGCCCAACATTACAATAGCGAATATTACAACAATGCTAACCAGCCACAGACTGCACACAGCACAGCCAGTGATTTTCATGCAGAGCGCTACGTGGCGTTACCAATATAAATACCTAGCAGCCTACTTACAAATTCGAAAGTTGGGTACACTTTGTCAATTTCAAAACAGAAAAAAAATTCCTATACATACTCTGAACCAAACACTGAATTTACTTTAGCGGGTTTAGAGGCTTATTTGTGTAGTCAGGAATATTGATCATGTGATAATAATTTATATAAGTCTCGAAAATTTCTGCATTGGATAAATAGGTCATTGGGGCATGTAATCACTATCAGCTCATGTTGGAAATAATGACGTACAACAGTAGCCAAAAGCGAAACAAGTCTGAAAAATAAATCGAAATCAGTGTTCAATCGTGGAAAGTCTTGGAACCTATTTGAGATCTCTTAATGAAATTTTCAGTTACTGAAACGTGGTCAGTCATTTCTGGTCCAAAAATGACTGCATTGAGTTCCAGAAAATGTTCGATCTCATGAAACTGAAGCTGATCTTTCCATAGTATTAAGTTTTGTTAGGTAGCACCAGTCTTGTCCGCCGTAAATGTTATACAATTATTCTTCCTTTCCATTAACAGATAAAGTAATTGGTGATGTCGACTGTAAAAGATTTTGAAACCACTCTACTTACTCTTAACTCTTTTTTCAAAATGACCGCCTCCAGTTCAACCAGCATTCACTGTCGTTCGTCAGTGTTTTTCCATCTCATACAAGTGCAATGGCATATTAAGCACATTAAATGGTATTCAAACAGTACGAAAAGTAAAGCCTTTTCTATTCGCATTGGATGATGCGGCTTCTCTACATTTTCTTTTTTTGGATGAGTGCATAGACGCTATACTGTTACTAATGAAGAATGTAAATCTAATTTAAGACAAGTACAATTGCTATCAAACTGTGTGATAGCTGTCTAGCTATAGGCGTCCGGCTACAGTCAACCTTTCCCTTCTCACTGCACTCTCTGCTGTTTTCGAGGCGCTGGACAGGAGAGCAGGTGGAGTGCTCGCGCTCACTGAGCCCCGTTTGACCAGGCCTGGTCTAATTGTTGCCAAGGTGGCAGCCGAACTAGGTGATATGCTCGTCGCAGATACAGCTCCGAAGTGTTCACAAGACTGAAACAAATCCGCCGATGCCTCTTACGTTCTCAATGATCAGAAATTAAACCAAGGCTGCTTTTTTCACACATGCCAAAAATGAAATAAACAAAAGCACTCGATGAATTACATTTCGGGTTGGATGATTTACTAGTATCAGAGCCGGCTCTCAAAAACGGTCGGAAATGCTGTTTTAAATGACTTGCCTGTCACTTAAATTCAAAACGATGAAATAATTTTATCAGCTCAACTATATTCAGTAAAATGAAATAAATGCAAATGAAATCAATGACGTGAAACGCTAATATTGATCACCATTAGCAGGACAGTAATAAGTACCATAGGTTTGAGGTCAATGAAGGCATCACTTTCTGTGTACAGTTAAACGGTCCTTCAGGATATGAGATGTAAATGACCTTGAAATCTATGACGTTACTTTCAGTGTCATCCAGTTGGTCATGTTACATTCAAGTTCACCCAGGGGAACGCCTGTCCCACCCATATGTCTGTTAAGAACTTCCAATGTCAGGTTACATTTTACCTTGAGATATGAGATGTAAATAATCATGGCATACAAGATGCAAATGGGCTTGAGTCAGTGTATCACACAGCGTGCCCATGCATCTAGCCTCCTCCCCGTCCCATCCCACTTGTCGCGCCTACCCATGCACCTCAGGCGCTGCCGGTTCTGGATGGCCTTTGTAATGGTTCTTTATTTACTTGACCATTACGGCACTCCAACCCCAGTTCTCGATACCAGTAATATCGTACTACTTTTCTGCGAAGTAACAGACATATTTTTGCGACAATATTCACATTTGGTTTTATTAATGTATAGGTACTCCGATGTATCGATATATTATAGTGATATGGTTCTTGTGTGTATTCATTTCTGTGAGACTGTCATAATCTTTGACTTACTTGTAACCATTTTGGCGCGAATGCGCACAGAGCAGTCTTTGTTTCACTTTGAAGAAGTTAAGTTGTTATTTCGCTTTGTAAAAGAACAGTCAAGTCTTGTGTTTGGTTAAAGTGGAAATTAAATATATGAAGATTGATACAAAACTGTTTTCTTGATGATGTGACAATTAAGAAGAAGTATGTGTGAATTTACAAGAAGCTTAATAAAAATGTGGATCGTGAACACCAAGTCAAAAATTATTTCTACCATACCATTGTCCTGAATTGGGATTGTTTGATCATTAACAATTTCCTGAAAAACGCATTTGTTAGGTCTTCAAATATTGCTAAAATACAGATCAGAACCTTCTAGCAGTCAAAGTGGAATCACCCTAGAATCAACAAGATGAGTCATAACAACTTCGACAAAATCTACGTGGGAATCCATTCAAGATAAGTGCCAAAATTAATGGTTCAAATGGCTCTGAGCACTATGGGACTGAACTACTGTGGTCATCAGTCCCCTAGAACGTAGAACTACTTAAACCTAACTAACCTAATGACATCACACACATCCATGCCCGAGGCAGGATTCGAACCTGCGACCGTAGCGGTCACGCGGTTCCAGACTGTAGCGCATAGAAACGCACGGCCACTCCAGCCGGCGCCAAAATTAATGACTTTTTTTACAGTGGCTTCATTATTTCCATTCTGACGATACCATCCACAGTCAATAACTTTGTTGTTGCCTGACAAAGCGAACATATGCTGCGTGAGCAACATTATTAATCTGATTTCTAACCTACTTTGCAAGTGGTGGTATTGTTAGATTGTAGATTATCAGGTTACACATCCTGCCCATACATCCTTTCTTCACATCCTGTCTCCCCTCCTTGACCAACAGAATTAATGCTTCCGTCGTCCTCATCAGCAGAAATGTGTGGGATGCGTCACTCAAGTTCTCTGCAGCATAGGGAGAGGACTATCATGCTTATTTGTTATAAATAATAATAAACTAAATTTATTATAATTACTTAAGTTTCGTCATTTGAGGTCAAGTCAGAGGATCCGGGTGCAGGTGTCTGTTAATAACAAATTAAATATTGCTATAAATACGCGAATTCTCCATACAAGGTGCCAGCAGGGACCAGCCACCAGGTGCAGCAGATACGTAACCACTCACATTTTCCATTTTTCTCCGCGTTTTTCGTACTTCTCCTATTTTTTTCCAAATTTTCACAATTTTACCATTTTTCAAACGTTTCCACGTTTTTAACATTTTTCTTTTGGTCCACATTTCCACAATTTAATCATTTCATACGTATTTTCCATATTTTTCCGTATTTTCCATAGTATATACGTAAATGTGCAGGTATCTATATGCTGTTATTGCAACGCGTTATTTAATAACAAATACGATGTTGCAGATACTTTAAATGTTAAAAAATACCGCAGGGTGATTTATAAACAAATTGCATAACATTGAACAACAATTTGGCTGTTACAAAGACTTTGAATGTTAAACAAGAAATACTGCGCGATAGCTAAACAAAATAAATTATCGCTTCAAAATCATTACGTTGCTGGTGAGGTGTATCGTCATAGTGTGTGTGTTAAAACGAGCCTGTTCTCGTATTGGGAAAAGTAATTATGTAATGGAAAAATTACTGTAAATACAAACTAAATTTATGATATCATTGTAAAAATTTAGAGCTGACCGATTTCGAAGACGTGCATAAATATCCAATGTGCAAAATACTACACTGCTAAAAAAACACACCTAGATTACGATGAACTCGCCCCTGCATTTTCCCGATGAACGCGGGTCAAATAGGACACCTGTAGCTTAGGCAACACCTTTGGCAACTGCCGTACTATTCACGCGGAAAACGAACTCGAGTAGGCAATGGCCAAGCACTACATTTCATTCAAACAAACAGTGTATGTTTAATCTTCTTCATAACAGTCGCGGCTATTCTGGGCTCTGTCAGAGAAAACAGTGGTACGAAAGACTCCAGTCAGTAAATATCGACTAACAGGTGCTGGCACTTTTGATATTACGAAGCGTATTCTGAAAGTAAGGTCCGATTAGGTGCGAAATGGAAACCACTGTGAAAATCCTATGGAAGTTTATGCAGATGTGTTGGGCAGTGTTTTACTGTGCCTGTCGATTGCTTCACATCGCTCTTTTCAGTTCAGAGCGCAAAGAGACCACGTAGAAATGCCTAAAACAACAGCGTCTCCCGCGAGGTATGTGGATCTGGTGACAGATTTAGTCTGAAGCTATTGAGCCCACACAACATAAATGTCATGCGTATCTTTCTTCAAGACAGTTTTCAGCCGCATTCTGCAGGGGCAATGAAGACGCTCCTGCAGCGCTTTCGATTGGAAGCGTTTGGTCACCCACAATGCAGCCTTCAATTATCTCCCTCCGTTGTTCATCTCTCCTCACATGAACCACTGTCTACGAAAACAACATTTTGGCACAAACAACGAAAGTCAGACCATGTTACAGAATTGGTGGAAAGCACAGGCCGCTGCTTTCTGTGACGAGTGTACTGGAAAGTTTGTACGACGCTACGACAAATATCTAAGTCGGAGCGGCGACTATTTAGAGAAGTAGCTGGAAGGTGTGGCTAACTGTCGCGAATAAAAAATTTTTGATTTTCACTGTGGTTTCCATTTCGCGACCGATCGCACCTTACTTTCCGAACAGCCCTCGTAGATAAATTGAATGGATAGCACCACTCTTTGCCAGTTAATGCTCTTAGGTGGAATGAAAAATATTAACATGACAATTTACATACGACATCAAAATATTTTAAACCAGTAAACCAAGCCTTACTAGTTTGTGACGTTACTATAGGATGCTTATACAGCCACGGGAACATTCGAAGTACATACGCGTCCCCACTACTCAAATGAGACTGAGAAATGGCGACAGTGCAGCAAAAATAAGCAGTTTCTACTGTATTTACAAGTCATCGACTTGCCGAGATCATGGACACATTTGACGCTGTACGATAAATACATTCGCAGAGCTACAGCATTCGCGAACCCTCTTTCAATAACTCGAAGTAACAACAATTTCGTCTTTCTCACTCAACCATATCCCGAAGATGCACATGTAAAAAATAAAGAACCGAACAATTACGTACAAGGAGCTGCACGTCCGCTCAGGTTTTACAGCCGGCCCGCCGACGCCATGCCGCCCAACTCTGACGCCGCCTGCAGCCGTCGTCGTAGCCGCTGCCTCGCGCCGCAGCTAGTCTCCATCCAGCTCAGGTAATAAAACCGAAGCTGCAACTGGTCGAACACATCTTTTATGGAAATGTACTACCCCGGGGAACTACCGTTATACCCGTGTACGTAACCGACGGTATTCAGATTGCGAACACATCACACTCATTGGCTACCAGCAACACTGGGCAGAGAGAAAACAGTAACTGACAGAAGTCTTCCCCTTCACGTTGTGTCTACTCTCTGGGCATATCAGACGGCTGGAGACGCCATTAACGCCCACGACAACATACCGGGTGATCAAAAAGTCAATATAAATTTCAAAACTGAATAATGTACGAGGTGCATTCACGTTCTAAGGCCTCCGATTTTTTTTCTAATTAACTACTAACCCGAAATCGATGAAACTGGCGTTACTTCTCGACGTAATCGCCCTGCAGACGTACACGTTTTTCGCAACGCTGACGCCATGATTCCATGGCAGCGGCGAAGGCTTCTTTAGGAGTCTGTTTTGACCACTGGAAAATCGCTGAGGCAATAGCAGCACGGCTGGTGAATGTGCGGCCACGGAGAGTGTCTTTCATTGTTGGAAAAAGCCAAAAGTCACTAGCAGCCAGGTCAGGTGAGTAGGGAACATGAGGAATCACTTCAAAGTTGTTATCACGAAGAAACTGTTGCGTAACATTAGCTCGATGTGCGGGTGCGTTGCTTGGTGAAACAGCACACGCGCAGCCCTTCCCGGACATTTTTGTTGCAGTGCAGGAAGGAATTTGTTCTTCAAAACATTTTCGTAGGATTCACCTGTTACCGTAGTGCCCTTTGGAACGCAATGGGTAAGGATTACGCCCTCGCTGTCCCAGGACATGGACACCATCATATTTTCAGCACTGGCGGTTACCCGAAATTTTTTTGGTGGCGGTGAATCTGTGTGCTTCCATTGAGCTGACTGGTGCTTTGTTTCTGGATTGAAAAATGGCATCCACGTCTCATCCATTGTCACAACCGACGAAAAGAAAGTCCCATTCATGCTGTCGTTGCGCGTCAACATTGCTTGGCAACGTGCCATACGGGCAGCCGTGTGGTCGTCCGTCAGCATTCGTGGCACCCACCTGGATGACACTTTTCTCATTTTCAGGTCGTCATGCAGGATTGTGTGCACAGAACCCACGGAAATGCCAACTCTGGAGGCGATCCGTTCAACAGTCATTCGGCGATCCCCCAAAACAATTCTCTCCACTTTCTCGATCATGTCGTCAGACCGGCTTGTGCGAGCCCGAGGTTGTTTCGGTTTGTTGTCACACGATGTTCTGTCTTCATTAAACTGTCGCACCCACGAACGCACTTTCGACGCATCCATAACTCCATCACCACATGTCTCCTTCAACTGTCGATGAATTTCAATTGGTTTCATACCACGCAAATTCAGAAAACGAATGATTGCACGCTGTTCAAGTAAGGAAAACGTCGCCATTTTAAGTATTTAAAACAGTTATCATTCTCGCCACTGGCGGTAAAATTCCATCTGCCGTACGGTGCTGCCATCTCTGGGACGTATTGACAATGAACGCGGCCTCATTTTAAAACAATGCGCATGTTTCTATCTCTTTCCAGTCCAGAGAAAAAAAAATCGGAGACCTTAGAACTTGAATGTACCTCGTAGATAGAGAGGTACAAATTGACATACATGCTTGGAATGACATGGGGTTGTATTAGAACCAAAAACAAACAAAGTTCACAAAATGTCCGACAGATGGAAATGCGTGATTCTGGTTTTGTAACTGCTACCGTGACGGGTGAGAGGTACGCCGATATGTTACAGAATCGCATCATCTCCAGCCTGGCTGATAAACACCTGCTGGAACATACGATGTTTATGCAGGATGGCGCTCCACCCCATATTGCTAGACTGGCATAGTGCTGTGTTTTATGTGATTTATATACTGTTGAGTTAAAGTCTCAATCGGTGTTTAGTAAGAGACAGTAACCAGAATCTGCACCGTTTACACTGAGAGAGGACAGATATTGTTGCCCATAAATTAGTGACCCTAGACAGTGAGCATAAGTTTGTACCCTAGTGGAACTAACTGACGAAAAACGACGATATTCCATTGACTGATAGGGTGACCAATTACCTTTAAATTAGGGACGGTTAGTGGGAAAACGAAAGCCAATCTCTGAAGAGGCTGAGCAATGCTTGTAACTGTAAATTTAGGTCAAAAATGACAGTGGTAGGTAGACTTTTTGTTTTAACATTTTTCTCTTTCCACATTTCCTATTAGTGTGGGGTTCAGCTTTTGTGTCACTGGTTCGCATTGAAGTTTAAAAGTTGTAGCGAAATTCGTTAACTGAATTAAATAAAGAAACAGACAAACTTAAATCTGTTTTACGTGTTCCAGTTTAGTGGAAGTGATAGAACTCCCACTGAAACAAATCTACGCAAGCAGCGTAAACAAGGAAAAGATATTATTTTGAGTTTCAAAGCATTCAGTAGCAACTATTTCAAAGATTAGCAATTTCTGTAATGTCAAAGATAAAGAAAAATAGACAGCGGTCGGTCGTACTTATAATTCAATTACGATTAAAGTTCAGTAAATATGTGGTAAGGTTTTAATTAGAATTTCGTTTCAGATATATAAAAGGAAATAATAACGTTCATTATTAAAAAGTTATTTCAAGGTTTTAAAGCGATAAAGATAATAAAAGGTATAATAAGGAAGAGAGTTTAGAGATCATTTAAATTAATATTATCGCAGAGGTAGCTACCGCTATATAGTAGGTTTAAGGTAAAATTATAACTTTGATTGCTACGATCGGAATCCTCGTAAAAAGAGAGCCGTTGGCGTTTAATGTTTGAGAGATTTTATTAAATTGCTATTTACAGTACGTGAGATTAGTAGTAGCTGCGGTAAATATTTGACGCGTTCCGCTGAAGGGCACCTTACCGATCGACAGCATCGTTTCGAGATAAATAATCAGAAATACGTCAAACACTTGGAAACAGAAAATATCGTAAATGATAACATGGCTCTAGGCGTGACATTACGTGTACGCAATTTCCGTAAGAATTATTGGATTATTGATTTCCTTAGCAACTACTGTACGACAGAAATAGATATCGTGTTTAGCTATCATTTTAAAGTGCCGTGAGCACAAAGTTTAGTCATTTCACATTTTCTCTCAGGGATAATACAAGCGCTGACGAGTAATAACTTTTCACCACTTACCACGTCTAGTAACATCATTGACAAGCACAATAAATTAGATGTAGAGTAGGTGACATTATAGGCACGTACTAGTTGCATGCGCCTGAATTCTTGTGAAATACAAAGCTGGTGTGGTATTTGCGTGCAGCCTCTAGAGCCAATACGTAATTAACAATCCTGGATTGAAAATGACCTTTTCTTTAAATACTAGGAACGAGGTGTGGCTCATCGCAAAGGCAAAGCTGTATCATTTGGACATGATAGCGTAACAACTCGCCGCGCCACTCCATATATACACTCCTGGAAATTGAAATAAGAACACCGTGAATTCATTGTCCCAGGAAGGGGAAACTTTATTGACACATTCCTGGGGTCAGATACATCACATGATCACACTGACAGAACCACAGGCACATAGACACAGGCAACAGAGCATGCACAATGTCGGCACTAGTACAGTGTATATCCACCTTTCGCAGCAATGCAGGCTGCTATTCTCCAATGGAGACGATCGTAGAGATGCTGGATGTAGTCCTGTGGAACGGCTTGCCATGCCATTTCCACCTGGAGCCTCAGTTGGACCAGCGTTCGTGCTGGACGTGCAGACCGCGTGAGACGACGCTTCATCCAGTCCCAAACATGCTCAATGGGGGACAGATCCGGAGATCTTGGTGGCCAGGGTAGTTGACTTACACCTTCTAGAGCACGTTGGGTGGCACGGGATACATGCGGACGTGCGTTGTCCTGTTGGAACAGCAAGTTCCCTTGCCGGTCTAGGAATGGTAGAACGATGGGTTCGATGACGGTTTGGGTGTACAGTGCACTATTCAGTGTCCCCTCGACGATCACCAGTGGTGTACGGCCAGTGTAGGAGATCGCTCCCCACACCATGATGCCGGGTGTTGGCCCTGTGTGCCTCGGTCGTATGCAGTCCTGATTGTGGCGCTCACCTGCACGGCGCCAAACACGCATACGACCATCATTGGCACCAAGGCACCAAGGCCTGTCGCGACACCACTGGAGGCGGGCTGCACGATGTTGGGGCGTGAGCGGAAGACGGCCTAACGGTGTGCGGGACCGTAGCCCAGCTTCATGGAGACGGTTGCGAATGGTCCTCACCGATACCCCAGGAGCAACAGTGTCCCTAATTTGCTGGGAAGTGGCGGTGCGGTCCCCTACGGCACTGCGTAGGATCCTACGGTCTTGGCGTGCATCCGTGCGTCGCTGCGGTCCGGTCCCAGGTCGACGGGTACGTGCACCTTCTGCCGACCACTGGCGACAACATCGATGTACTGTGGAGACCTCACGCCCCACGTGTTGAGCAATTCGGCGGTACGTCCACCCGGCCTCCCGCATGCCCATTATACGCCCTCGCTCAAAGTCCGTCAACTGCACATACGGTTCACGTCCACGCTGTCGCGGCATGCTACCAGTGTTAAAGACTGCGATGGAGCTCCGTATGCCACGGCAAACTGGCTGACACTGACGGCGGCGGTGCACAAATGCTGCGCAGCTAGCGCCATTCGACGGCCAACACCGCGGTTCCTGGTGTGTCCGCTGTGCCGTGCGTGTGATCATTGCTTGTACAGCCCTCTCGCAGTGTCCGGAGCAAGTATGGTGGGTCTGACACACCGGTGTCAATGTGTTGTTTTTTCCATTTCCAGGAGTGTAGAAAGAAGTGGTATGGTACAAGCCGTTATATATTTGACGTGTTAATCCCTGTGGCTGTGCCTGTCTTCGAGATCGGAGTAACCTTATCATCGAATAAAATGACGCAAGGTTGCATGTTGCCAGCTGTACACTAACCTACCTCGATGCATAGGGCACTCTAAATTTGCCTGTGCAGCACGTTCTCCAGATATCTACAGTTTCAAAACAATTGGTCATAGGTTGCCGAGACTGTGACACGCTACTCACCAGCCACTACGATTGACGAACTCTCTGAGGTAAAGGAGCGTGGAGTGACGTAGTTGTATCTGACATTCAAGCTCAGTTCCACACGATACCCAGCCGGCTTACAGCGATTGTTGTTATACTGAATGTCGTATCCTGTTTGGCTCCAAACCTTTTAAATTAAAACATGTTCTCTTTCTACACTTTGCCTATAATTAAAGTGAAGGTACTCACGGACGTTCAGTGTAGGCTGTAATTGTTGTATGGCAGCAGAACTTGGTACATATGTTAATGCGTTAACCAAGCTAAGCCGGAAAAATTTAATTCCAATTTTGGCGACCAGGTGCAAATCTGGCGCTGTTAATGCAAGAAAGACGTATAGAAACGTTCCCAAATATAATGGATTCGGAATGTGGCGTGGGAAGAAAATGTGAAAGAAGTGAGAGTGGCAGAATACTGGTTTTATTGTTAATCATTATGCACGAAAATAGTGGTTGCTGCACACTTGCGCCCTTTCAAAACAGGAATCACCTGCTGTGTGCAGACATCACGGTACACCTGACAGACCACCTGGGTGAATACTCTACAAAGAATAATGGACCGAGAAAAAAGATGCTAGTGAATTCACACCACAAAGTCACACAAGGCGAGTGCAGTGGCTCTTCAGAACTCAAACTTGGCAGTTACGTGTATCCACTGCATCCTGTAGTGTAAAATGTATCTCGTCACTCCGTGGTATAATGCCTGGCCACATGTCATCAACAGCGATCCCTGCCAGAAACCGAAGAACAAATTCAGAACGTTGCTGCGTATCATGAGGTTTCAGTTGATGCAGAGCCTGAATTTTGAACAGGTAAAAGTGAAAGACAGATCGCAAAATTTTCCGTACTTTTGATCTTGGGATGGACAACTCTCGTGACACTTCACGAGCAGTAATGCTACCCGGGGCACGTGCTGCATGGTCAGTTACAGCAACAGTCTGGTACCTCGCGCCGCGGAATTTGAATCCACGCCAGACGTCATGGACGTCGAAGACCCATAGAGGTCTCTGCACCATCGCGCAGTAAGCTGTGGCGGCGCGCGCCTCTTGGCCCGCATTTAGAGTGAGGGCGCCACAGTGGAACACCTGGTCGCAGCGGCCAATAGCGGCGTCCCCGATTGAGTACTTGAGCGCCTGCCTGTCATTCAGCCTGAGTCGTGTCTCTCGGATGAAGAGCGGCGGATTGTGCCGCTGACAGCCCTCCCCTGCCCATATGGGGCAGGGGAATGAAATCACAATAAAGAAAAAAAAAAAAAATTCAGCCTGCCAGTCTAACCTTGCGTACCCCTGAGGACATATCGCCTATTAGACAGCGTATTTACTTTCGTGTTTTCTTTACGAGTGGACGTGGTTGTCTTGTTAGGCTTTCTTGACTCTGTTGTTCTGTTCTTGTTATTGTCGTAAGGTCATTCGTTGGTCGTGTCCCTCTCCCGTTGTGTTGTTGTTCGCGGGCCGCTCCGCGTTTCCATCACTTCAGCCCCGCGACCGTTCCGGTCGCCATTACAACAAACAGCAACCTCGTCAGTGACTTCCACCGGGATAGAACACCCTCTTCTTCGAGGCGCCACACAAAGCTCACCCGTGTTTTTGTATTTCATTGTCATCTTCTTTAAACCATTTAATCGCATTGGGCCTCTCCAAAGTCCTTTTAATAGGCGATACTTTCTCAATGCAGCACTGCAATTGCTGCTGTTTACAGAAAAGTTTCCATAACAGCAGAGGGCCTCTCTTCTCAATGTCCATACTGTTTACTCACGTTGTGGCGTATCAAATAACAGTGTACATATCGTACCATCATAAAAACGGCATACAACCCGAGATTCGCATTTGGTGGCCAATACTGGAAATAATATTTTTCAGCGTAAATCGGTTCCGCATTAACGCATTAGCATATCTACCAAGTGTGGCTGCCATGTGATAATTACTCCGTGAGTAGTTGTGCTTTAATAATAACCACCCTGTATTGTACAGTGGTAGTAGAACGAATAAAACGTTGTTATTTGATAACCTTCCTGGTATTTCAGTTTTAAAACCCGGAAACGTAATTTCTACTGTCGTGAATTTAATGAGCATGATATTCTAGATGTTTAACACAAATCTAGTAGAGTTGCTTCTATTTTTAAGGGCGCTGGAGCAATATATTTCTGATTCACGTCTTCAACATCTAACTTTTTCCATACCATGCTATTTAATAATTCGAGTCACAAATCAAGAAAAAAACTGTACCGGAGGCAACACGTATAACAGCCTGCGTAAAGAGAGCTAGCCCCCTTGACAACTGACATCTCATTTGCTTTCGTCAGACTGTCGAACGTCCTTAGTCGGAGACACTGACCACATCAGATACTCTACAGAAACTTCAGTAAAACTGAATCAATGAATATAAATATGATCCTATGCCTACCACATTCAATTATTTAAGCACAGGCAACGGGAAGGAGAAACCATCGAACGGTTAGAGAAACCAAGGATACAACAGTAATAAAAAAAAACAGTTAGACGAGGAGAAAGCGAGTAAACCATCAGGGATGATGAACTGTGCTAAAGGCCCGCAAAAAAATGTAAGCAACGCAGTTAATGTTCCGCGTCCTTGAAACCATTCACTACGTGCTGTAATTTAACGTCAACACACATCCACGGTTCCCATCTCTACGCTCGTTGTTCGTCTCGAAGCGGCCCCACTGTCGGGACTTGTTATTCGCTACACCATTTCTGCCGTTGTTGTTTTCGCTTAAATCCCCACTGAGGTTAATTAAGTTGTTTTTAGTGGATTAACCATATTCACAATTATCATCATATCTATGAGAAACCAGTTTTCCTTGATTGCTTCTTTTTCACTGAGCCGGCCGGGTGGCCGAGCGGTTCTGGGCGCTACAGTCCGGAAACGCGCGACCGCTACGGTCGCAGGTTCGAACCCTGGATGTGTGCGGTGTCCTTAGGTTACTTAGGTTTAACTAGTTCTAAGTTCTCGGGGACTGATGACCTCAGAAGTTAAGTCCCATTGTGCTCAGAGCCATTTGAACCACTTTTTTTCACTGAATGTATGCACTGTTGCTTTTCTGCCCGCCACCGATTGTTTACAGCACATACTGAGTTCGCATAATGTGTTCGTATACGTGAAGAGCTCGTAATTATCACAGAAGGTAAATACGAGGGCTATTCGGAAAGTAAGGAACAATAGGTCGCGAAATGGAAACCACAGTGGAAATGGTGCAAATGGTTCAAATGGCTCTGAGCACTATGGGACAACTTCTCAGGTCATCAGTCCCTTAAGAACTATATAAACCTAACTAACCTAATGACATGACACACATCCATGCCCGAGGCAAGAAACGAACCTGCGACCGTAGCGGTCACGCGGTTCCAGACTGTAGCACCTAGAACCGCTCGGTCAAAACTGTTTTATTTGCAACAGTTAGCTACAACTTCCAGCTACTTCTCTCCATAGTCGCAGATCATATGTTCGTCGTAGCGTTGTACCAGCTTTCCAGTACCCTCGTAATACAAGGCAGCCGCCAGTGCTTTCTGCCAATTCTCTACGCTGGCCTACACCTCGTTGTCTGTTCCAAAATGTTGTCTTCATAGCCAGCGGTTCATGTGCGCACAGATGAAACTCAGAGGAGCATCTTCATTGCCCCTGCAGAATGCGGCTAAATAAATGTAAATGTCGTGTGACTAGGGCCTCGCGTCGGGCAGATCGTTCGCCGGGTGCAAGTCTCCCAATTTACGCCACTTCGGCGACTTGCGCGTCGAAGAATGCAGCTGAGAATTGTCTTCAAGAAAGATAGGCATGATATTTATGTTATGTGACCTGCATAGCTTCAGACGAAATTTCTCACCAGGCCATCGTACCCGGCGGGAGACACTGTTGTTCTAGGTATCTTTATGGGCACCCTGTGTGCTCAGAACTAAAAAGAACGACGTAACGCGATCAACCGGCATACTAGAGACACTGCCTAACACACCTGAGCAAAACTTCATCGGATTTTTACTGTCGTTTCCATTTCGCAACCGATCGTTCCTTACTTTCCGAATAACCCTCGTACTGTTCGCTGGAGAACGTTACTCAAACTTCTGAGGGAAATGTTCTACATAAATGAGTTACGGAAGTCTCGGAAACATTATAGAAATGCGAAATTATTCGAGCTCGTCGTTGAATATCACCATTTCTGCCCTAATTATTGCTGATCCTGAGCTATCAGTGACTGCTAGAGATAAAGCTATAGCGGCGCAAACTATAAAATAATTGTGTATTCAAGGTGCCATGAATGGATTTCAACCGCCTGTTCATATGGTGGCATCTCCACAGCCAAGATGCGTTGAACCTGGAACTGAATTATCATTTCTGTTTCTAAATTTATTGACATTGTTCCTTCAAAATTAATTTTTTTCTCAGGATAATATGCGCTGAACTTTGCCACAGTAAGATGTCAAATATCATGTTTAGTGAATTTAAAGTTATTTCAATGCGTCCTCCAGTAAAATTGATTATTCACTTCTGCCATCATTACTTTAAAAAAAAGGCTTTACGCTGTTCATGTTACACAGCCCGTGTAGTTGCACAACATAAATGCTTTCACCACTTTCCGGAGTTACATGAAACCACGATTCCAGCTTGTCAATGAATCAATTTGATGTCCAAGGGTCTTGCGGAAGATTTTCACTGAATGTTGACGGAGGAGCTGGAGCACTTGATGCACGAAGATTCCTTCACAAATTGAGCATGCACTTCCTTAAATTTAATAAGAGACAAATGGCAGAATCCATCATGCCTGTGCACAAAGTATAGCCCTGAAACAAATCGAGGTGTCTCGTTGCTTTAAACAACTGATTCTTAGTGGAAGTTCGTTGGCTTTCGTGGCCGTAGTGTTTCACAAAATTCCTGTATTATTTATACAGATATTTCAACAGCAGCCAAGACATCGGTACACTTCTTTTACAATGACAGGCAGTCCACAGCCCAGAAGAGATTTGTGGAAAATTAATTCCTATTCGGAATATTTGTGGCTCTCCTTCAGAACATCTTTATTATTAATTACTGATTACAATCCAAAAGAATTTTGTTCAGACTGATTCCTCTTTGGAATGTCTGTGAATCCCCTTCCGACCATCTTGATTACTTTTCTGCAATTTTTCTGAATCACTCGACAAGTATTCTGGCACAGTTTTTAAAAACGGCCTGCTGGCTTTCGTTCATTATACTTCCCTAACTGATCCACTGCTCCATTAGAAGTATCTCTAAATCGATGAGTGGTTAAAATCGAACCTTCTTAATAGTTCTGTAAGAATTTGGGGACGCTGCAGACGAAATCAATTTTAATTTGAGGATTGCATCTTCTAACAGCACTTACTATCCTCCTACCCCACTAAGTTACTGCAAGTCTAGAGAAGTGGAGCAGAAAACCCTCTGCTATGGAAATATTCGTACTAACCTTTTTGTTTATGACTCAATCAGTTGAAGTTAACGATAACACGGAGTGGACCTCGGAGTCAAATACAGGTACACGGAATATTCCTGCTATATTATGGTAATCCATTTCAGACCATTTCACAAACTCCCATTCCGTGTCTACTCAACAAGGTCTTGGATATAAAATTATTACAGCCACTCTGAAAGGTAAAGTGTTAGCAACCCGAAAGGTGGTTTTAACACGACAATGCTTTGCTAATAAGGCTTCTATTAGAGGTGGTATGTCATGGCTTCATCCGCCCTCTGAAATGACTTACCTAGCCATTTGCTGGGGAACCTGCAGTTTAACGTGGACTCCAAACCAAGGTGCAGCTTGGAATTTTTCTCATCAGTAAAATAGTTTCCGTAGTGAAGGAAGTGACTGATAAAAATACCTGGGATTGGCCAGGCATCGAACTCGAAAACTATGGACGTGTAGTCTAGCAATTTACCACTGAGTCATTCACATTCCTTTATCTTTATTTTCTGACATTTGTCTTTGAAATATCTGTATAGAAATCATCTCCAGATAGCTGTACAGCCAGCGACATCGTTATAATTATTCCGTTTGAATCTGGAGCCGGCAAACGCCGATATTAGCTATTTGGCACGAAGCCCAGAGCTGGTAGGATTGTGATGGAGAGTGACACTCGGCGAGGCGGACAACGCGAAGCAGCAGGCCTGTCCACGCCAATTAACAGTGAGGATATGCAAAACAGAGCAACAACGTAGCCAGGCGAGCGCGCGGCGAGCCACCAGGGCCGAGTGCACCAGCGACCCGTGAAACTCAGGCCGCGCTGCCACCCGCACTCCGCACCGCTCACAACTACGTAATCCCACGCTACTCTAGCCGCCAACAACAGTCCTTACAGAAGAAACACGCTAATTTCGATAAGTTGCGGAAAAGAAGCAGGAAATAATTATAGATCGGTAGAACGCGCAGCCTTTGAAATAAAATCTGAGTATGTAGCTATTATATTATGAATGTGTTGCAGTCAGCTTGTATTTTCTGTAGATAAAAGGTAACAACCGCAGTAGCAGGAAGGTATATGCTGCTGTTGCGTAACAGAAGGGAGAGCAGAAATGCTGTACGGTCAACGTCCTAGGAGGCATCACTTACAGGACCATCTACGAAGGGCGAAAATGAGAGCAACGAAGATTTGAGTACAACGTCCCACCGCTTTTGGCGTCATCAGACACAGAAAAGAAGCCCCGATTTTTACAGGAACAAGGCAGAAAGTCGCGTGTGCCCTTTTCGAAAAAAACTATCCGAACTTTTACCTTAAAGGGCTCAGGAAGACCACGGAAGCCGGCCGGTGTGGCCGTGCGGATCTAGGCGCTTCAGTCTGGAACGGCGTGACCGCTTCGGTCGCAGCTTCGAATCCTGCCTCGGGCATGGGTGTGTCCTTAGGTTAGTTAGGTTCAAGTAGTTCTAAGTTCTAGGGGACTGATGACCGCAGATGTTAAGTCCCATAGTGCTCACAGCCATTTGAACCAAAACCACGGAAAACCTAAGCCTGGGTGCCCAAATGGGCCAACCGGAGGCGAGTCCAGTTGTTTACCACTGCGACTCCTCGCTCATTGGGAAGCTGAGAAAAAGCGCCTCAAACAGAGACATAGGTAAAAATTTGGTTACGCTTCGGGCTTCTGACGAACCACATGCCTGATGTCCAGTCGGTTAATAATGCTTTTTGGTGGAGCAAACTCGAATTAATATGGTAGTTCTCTCATGTCAGCAAGAAGCTGTCCGTCAAGAAACGACCGGAATAATGGTATCATCAGGAAGGTTATGATTTTGCGTCCTACGAGCGTATACTGCTCATCACTTCTCGTAGGATTTCTGTTTCCAATGAGCTTCGCAAATTTGCGTTGGACTGCACCTGAATGGAGAACAGTTCAGTTCGCAGATGAGCCATGGTTTAGTTCCCATCGTAAGAGCAAACGTGTTTCGATTCGCGAAGTGCTGGAACCCCGTCATCGTTCTTTAACATCTGAACGAGACAGCGGTAATGTGTGCGGTGTTATATGCCGAGGAGCACATAGGGCCCATAGTATTCCACAGGGAACTGTAACTGCGGTTGTTTCCAGAAATAATAGTCATGCCTATGTATGTGCTTACGCGGAACGAGTTGTGACAGTTTCGAGCTATGCGATGAAAACAGTGGACCACGCAGAGATCACGTTAATAACGAGTAGCTTCAACAGCGAGCTAAGATGGGACTGTGGAGGAAATGAACGGTTGGATGCAACACTACACACGGATATGCAAGTATTCCCACCAAGAAAAATTCTTCCTCAGTTTGGTAATGGGGGGGGGGGGGGGGGGGGAAGAAGGGGTTAACGTGGCTACCCAGTGTGCCAGGGAGAAATGCAAAGTGTTTAGTCAACGAAGTAAACGATGAAGGCTACACGATACTTCTATATTGCTTTTGCCTTTGATATTTCACTCTTCACACAACAAAGGAGGTAACACTTACTGAAGGCTATAGCACATGATGGATACGACGGCGCCGCATCCGAATGCAGGGAATAGAGCCGTCAGTTCTAATCGCGCGGTCTGGGGAGTCTGTTGTCTTATTTTCGGACCTATACGTCTGCTTAACAAGTATCAGTGAAAGTAGTTTTAAACCATTTCTCTACTGAAGCATCGTTGGACTTGCAATGTTCCAGTGTCTGATATAAAACACATTAAGATATTGACCAATATGGCTAACGTGTACAGAGTCTTAGTGATAATATATCTCATCTGGCCTAACACACCACTTAAGATAGTTGACGAAATGTTTCATATAGTGTTTCGTAGCTCTCAAAAAGACTTAATGACGAGAATACTGTAGATTTGTTGCTGTGCCGAAACATACAGAATTTAGCTATAGTGACAAATAGTGTTCATTAATTGTTTTAATTAACTTTTAAACTGATTATTTGAAATGCACAATGAAAAGAGATTTCCAATAAAATGAAACGAGCAAAATTAAAATTGACAATGTGAAGTATGAATCAAGATGATTTGCATCCATCGTATCACTTGCTACAGAAGGTCTATAACTTCCCGAACGATCCGAAATATTCGTTAAATAATGATTGATAAACCACATAGTAATAAAATCTGGTGTCAGTATAATATTTTAAATTACAGGAAATTATTTTATGAGATTTATCTCGAAGTGTGCAGTGAACCTAGTAACCAGAGAAATAGATCCACAAATACGCACATAGCACAGAGTTAATGACGTCTGTAGTTTTAGATGTACACTCCTGGAAATGGAAAACAGAACACATTGACACCGGTGTGTCAGACCCACCATACTTGCTCCGGACACTGCGAGAGGGCTGTACAAGCAATGATCACACGCACGGCACAGCCGACACACCAGGAACCGCGGTGTTGGCCGTCGAATGGCGCTAGCTGCGCAGCATTTGTGCACCGCCGCCGTCAGTGTCAGCCAGTTTGCCGTGGCATACGGAGCTCCATCGCAGTCTTTAACACTGGTAGCATGCCGCGACAACGTGGACGTGAACCTTATGTGCAGTTGACGGACTTTGAGCGAGGGCGTATAGTGGGCATGCGGGAGGCCGGGTGGACGTACCGCCGAATTGCTCAACACGTGGGGCGTGAGGTCTCCACAGTACATCGATGTTGTCGCCAGTGGTCGGCGGAAGGTGCACGTGCCCGTCGACCTGGGACCGGACCGCAGCGACGCACGGATGCACGCCAAGACCGTAGGATCCTACGCAGTGCCGTAGGGGACCGCACCGCCACTTCCCAGCAAATTAGGGACACTGTTGCTCCTGGGGTATCGGCGAGGACCATTCGCAACCGTCTCCATGAAGCTGGGCTACGGTCCCGCACACCGTTAGGCCGTCTTCCGCTCACGCCCCAACATCGTGCAGCCCGCCTCCAGTGGTGTCGCGACAGGCGTGAATGGAGGGACGAATGGAGACGTGTCGTCTTCAGCGATCAGAGTCGCTTCTGCCTTGGTGCCAATGATGGTCGTATGCGTGTTTGGCGCCGTGCAGGTGAGCGCCACAATCAGGACTGCATACGACCGAGGCACACAGGGCCAACACCCGGCATCATGGTGTGGGGAGCGATCTCCTACACTGGCCGTACACCACTGGTGATCGTCGAGGGGACACTGAATAGTGCACGGTACATCCAAACCGTCATCGAACCCATCGTTCTACCATTCCTAGACCGGCAAGGGAACTTGCTGTTCCAACAGGACAATGCACGTCCGCATGTATCCCGTGCCACCCAACGTGCTCTAGAAGGTGTAAGTCAACTACCCTGGCCAGCAAGATCTCCGGATCTGTCCCCCATTGAGCATGTTTGGGACTGGATGAAGCGTCGTCTCACGCGGTCTGCACGTCCAGCACGAACGCTGGTCCAACTGAGGCGCCAGGTGGAAATGGCATGGCAAGCCGTTCCACAGGACTACATCCAGCATCTCTACGATCGTCTCCATGGGAGAATAGCAGCCTGCATTGCTGCGAAAGGTGGATATACACTGTACTAGTGCCGACATTGTGCATGCTCTGTTGCCTGTGTCTATGTGCCTGTGGTTCTGTCAGTGTGATCATGTGATGTATCTGACCCCAGGAATGTGTCAATAAAGTTTCGCCTTCCTGGGACAATGAATTCACGGTGTTCTTATTTCAATTTCCAGGAGTGTATTTACTAAGGTGGTGCCGGCTTGGTGGTTCTAGGCGCGCAGTCGGAACCGCGAGACTGCTACGGTCGCAGGTTCGAATCCTGCCTCGGGCATGGATGTGTGTGATGTCCTTAGGTTAGTTAGGTTTAAGTAGTTCTAAGTTCTAAGGAACTGATGACCACAGATGTTAAGTCCCTTAGTGCTCAGAACCATTTGAACCATTTGAACTAAGGTGGTACTAATTCTACGATTTACGTAAACAGTGACACTTGACTCACATAAATTCAAATTTTCACGTCGTATGAAGCTCAGTTTGAAATTCCTTTAAATTTACTTATGTTTCATTGCCATGTGATTTCCTTATGGAATGGAGTAGAATCACCTACTGAGTGCTACACATCCTCCTGCTCACTACAGAGCTTTGCGGAAGCAGTTAACTTCCCTAACACAACTCTACCTTCCAGTATTCTCATTTCTGTATGCTGGTATCACAACGTAACTTTCATTTTGAGGCGTAGCGCTATATACCGATCCTGCCTTGGAGGTGGTTAAGTGGGAGATGTGTCTCAGAGCTGGATAGTGACAGATTGTTACGCGAGACTGGACGCGCACGTAGTTTATGTATCAGCCGATACAGGACAGTATTGGATAGGGGACTGTGATTTAGTTTCGATTGTGCCCACTAGAGTGCACTAAAGTAATAGAATGTTTTTCATAAACTGTTCTAGTCTTTTCATAAAGTGTTATTATGTCTTTTTATGTATGTAAAATGTTATAAATGTGTTTTAGCAGTATGAATGATGCGTGAGTGTAGTTTAAGGTTAATATAAAGATAATTGTTTAACGAGTTACGTAGTGGGATTCAGTGTGGGAACATTTCGAAGGAGTATGGATGTGGACAATAGAATAGATTTGTAAAGTAAGTTTATGGTAAAAGGAAAGTTAATTCAGGTATAAATAACAATAGTAAATAACTTTATGCATAAACAAAGTTTCAGCATGTTAGATAATTACGTCGGTAAAAGGTGCAGTCGTTAGGTTTACTATTTTGCGATTGGTTATTGATGGAAAACGCGGACTGACGCGGTAGAATGTTGTTTTGCTATTGGCTGTTGAGTAAACTGACCAGTGGTAAAGTAAAATTCTTCGCGTGCCTTTCTCTGCTGGTAGAGAAGATTTAGAGTATTCTAGAGAGGAGTCGGAGCCTAGCCATGAAACAGTTCGGACATGTGTAGTAGTAGTTCCGATGGAAATGATAAGTTGCTGGATCCAGCAGTGTTTCATACATCAAAAGTGTTGTAAAGTGACAGCATAATTATTCCGATGGATGTGTAGAAATTTCGGAATTTTTAAGTTAATTCTGTGACGAGAAAAGACATAAATTCCGCGTGGCGTATTGAGCAGGTCGGTGGCTAAAAACTATGACTGCATTAGGTACCGACAGACTTAATATTTGTCGAGCATTCTCAATTAAAAACAATCCGTATTTTTGTAGCTATTACGTTTTCGTGAAATGCAACACCATAAACTTGCTAACGTGATTGAAAGGTATTGTGAGTGACTGTGTTAAGACTAGCACGGGCTTGGCAGTGATACTTGTTCACCTAAGTTTCAGTATACATTAATTGAGGACAAAATTTCCAACCTTTCATTTCGTGTGAAAACTTTCTCTCGAAACGTAGATTAGTGACTTTAATTGCAGCCTAGTTCACGTCGATGTACAGTAGGTTTCGCTCGGCTTCCCTACTGATGATCTGCTGAGACAATGTTCACAGGTAGGCGCAGGTACGTTACAAAGGGACGGATGGAACCGCGCCGCCGCAATTTGTCAGGAATTTGTACTTATCCTTAATTTTCTTCGTCCCGTGGTGAGAACCAAAGGAAAACATAAATGTGCGACCATCCGAATGGATGATCCTATACGCATGCCGCTTCTTTACACTTTTTACAAAATTTTCCTGCAAGGGCAGTGAAACAAAATGAAACTATAGCTGCAGCAGCAAATACAGAATACAAAGTAAACTCCCAGAGCGGATTTCCAGAGCATAACCTTATCCTTCGAATTTCCCCTGTTATGCACGAGAAGATGTAAAACTCAGATTTATGAAAACATTCCGTACATATTTTAAAATTTCTACAACTGTCATGGCGCGTCAGTTTTAACTTTATATCCCAAAGATTCGTCACCGTTGTGTAAATTTTCCTCCTGAGTTGGCAATTTTAAGAAAAGGGAAGAGCAGAATATGTCTAGGAGAACGATCCTGCAACGCTATTGAAACATTGGATTCAAGGTTGGAAAACATGGCGCAATACGTAATACACTGAACAATAAAAACATAATGACCACTGACGACCGCAATACTGAAAGTCGCCAGGTGACGATCCGGGCCATTGAGGACAATATACCGTATAAGCGGAGCAGAGACGAATGAGCAACCGATGCAGTGATGATATCTACATCCACATCTATAACATATATATATACTTACTCCGGAAACCACCCTACGGTGTGTGACGGAGGCTACCCTGAACAACTCCTAATTATTTCCTAATCTGTTTCACTCCCACATGGGACGGGGGGAAAACGACTGTCTACAAACCTCCGTGTTAGCCCTGGTATCTCATATCTTATCTTCGTTGTCCTTACGCGAAATGAATGCTGGCAGCAGTAGAGTCGTTCTGCAGTCAGCTTGAAATGCCAGTTCTCTAAATTTTCTCAATAGAATTCCTCGAAAAGAACGATGTCTTCCCTCCTGGGTTTCCCATTTGACTCCCCGAAGCATCTCTGTAACACACGTGTATTGCTCGAACCCATTGATAACGTATCTAGTAGTCAACCTCTGGATTTCTTTGATGTCTTCCTTTAATCCGAACTAGCAGTGATCTTAAACACTTGAACAGTACTCAAAAATACGTCGCACTGCATGCGTACTCCTTTATAGATGAAACACACCTTCTCAAAATTATCCCAATGAACCGAAGTCGACCATTTGCCTTCCCTGCCACAATCCTCTTATACACATTCCATTTTATATCGCTTTGCAGCGTTACGCCCAGATATTTAAACGACGTGACTGTGTCAAGTAGGACACTACCAACGCTGTCTCTGAACATTAAGGGTTTGTTTTCCCTACTCATCCGCATTAACTTAAATTCTTCCACATTTAGAGCTAGCAGCCACTCATCACACAAACTAGAAATTTTGTCTGTCACCTTGTATGCTCCTACAGTTACTCAACTGCGACACCACAGCATCATCAGATTGCTGCCCATCTTGTCCGACAGATCATTTATGTAGACAGAAAATAATAACTATCCAATCACGCTTCCCTGGGACATTTCTGACGATACTCTTGACTCCGATGAACAGTCGCTGTCGAGGACAGTATACTGGGGTCTATCACCTTAGAAGTCTTAGAGCCACTAACGTATCAGACAACCTAACAATATGCTCGTACCTTCGTTGACAGTCTGCACTGTGGCACCGTGTCAAATGTTTCCCGTAAATCCAGAAATATGTAATCTGTCTGTTGTCCTTCATCCAGTGCTCGCTGTATATGACGTGAGAAAAGGGCAAGCTGAGTTTCACATGAGCGATGCTATCTAAAACCGAGAGTATACAAGCTTCTCGGTCTCAAGAAAATTTATTATATTCGAACTGAGAACATGCTCAAAGAATCTGCAGCTAATCGATGTTACGGATGTTGGTCTGTAATTTTGAGAGTCAGTTTTTTATTACACTTCTTGTATACAGGAATCATCTCAGCTTTTTTCCAATCGCTTTGGAATAGGAACTGGGCGAGATATTCGCGATAAATGCAGTCTAAGTAAGGGGATAATCATGGAGGTATAAGGAGGGGAGATGCCATGACGTCACAAACTTGAAGCCGACAGAAACCGAGCTCCGCCATTGCAGTTTGGTCAGAAGACTCGTTTCCGATTGTGCTACTGTCTAGAGCTGCTGAAGGTTTTTTCATTTTAAAATGCCGGTTTGCGTTGTTTACGTGTGTACTAACCGTTGGAATAGTGCTACCAAGTTAAAAGGAATCACGTTCCATGCGTAAGTGGCCCCGTTCGTAAAATATTGTCGTTTATATTCGTGAGATGTGCGGCCTTGTTTACGTTTTGTGAAACTGTTTTCTTCTTATTTTATTTCAGATTTCCGATCAATGAAGCTCGTAGGGCTCTGTGGGTTCATATGCTTATTTTTCTTGACAAAGCACAAACGATGTTTGTATTTACAAATGAAATTTTGTATAAGCGTGTAAACGAGTAAGAAATATCATCCGGTATGTAAACTAGCAAAGCTTTCGGGTTCTGCTTTCAGTTTACATCGACACAAATACAGTAAAAGGTGATTTGAGTTTGAAAAGAGCTTTGTACACTGTTATTTTTCATCATTCGAAGTTCGTATCCAAAAGAAACACTTAAGTTAACGAGACCAAATCAGTTGTATTGCTGGGGCAAAAACGCATTAAAAACAAAACGAAAACACCTGAAAAAGCTATTCTGACGTTGTGTTATGCATGTAAACATTGTAACACTCATCATCTGAAATTATTTCGCAGACATAACGTTAAATATGAAGAACACGCAATTCTAACAAGAGCTCTGTCACTGTTTTGACCAGTCAAACATGGCGGCCCACCGGCTTCAAACAGACGTACAGCAGACGGCCATAGTGCCATCTCCCCTCCTTATACCTCCATGGGGATAATACTGTAGAACACTCCTTGTAAAATCGAATTGGGATTTCATCCGGACCTGGCAACTTATTTGTTTTCAACTATTCCAGTTGTTTCTGTAGACCAGGAATGCATATTACGTCCATATGGGAATCTGTTCGATGGTCAAACAACGATGTGTTTGTACGATTCTCCTGCGTGAACAATTTCTCAAACGTGAAATTTAAAACTTCACCTTTAGTGTTGCCATCTTCAACAGACGCACCAGATTGGTCAATGGGTGACTCGGTGGAAGCGTTAGACCCACTTAGCGATTTTACGGAGAACCAGAATTTTCTCGTGTTTTCGGCCAGATATTTCGCTAAGGTGTGTACGTTTTACGCATAGATCTTTCTACAAACGCAATAATCTCTACTAGCCCTTACCTATCGCTATTTGCGCGCTATGTTTTGAATCGAGAGTGCAACAGCCTCTGCTCCCTCAATATCTTCCGAATTTCATTGTTAAACAATGGTGGATCTTTACCGTCCTTAATCCACACATGCATCTCCAGACCACGATTTACAACTCTTTAAACTTTGCCCATGATTCCTTTACGTCCTCCCTACTGGAACTAACTGATGTCACTTCACTGTCTAATTGAGATGCTAACAACTGCTTAACTGCTCTTTCAAGCAGAAACACTCTCATATCTTTCTTCACTAATTTATTAATTCTGGTAACCATAATTACTATAATAACGCCATGATCACTAAACCCTGTCTCTATACCGACGTTCTCGATAAGGTCCGGCGGGTTTGTAGCTACAAGATCTATTGCATTGCGTGTGGGCTACCGAACTACCTGCTCAAGACAGTTTTCAGAAAAGTGGGCAAAAGTATTTCGAATTACTGTGCATCTGTAACCCTCGCATTGAAACTGTGGTATCCACCACTATTAAATCTCCGCAGCGAGCAGCGGCTGCTCCATTACGTGCGGCCGAAAAATGTATCGTTGGCCGCACTTCTACGTGTGCTGCCCGCTGCTCACATCGCAGGCCGCTTTCGCTCGCGCCTGCCCGCTATTGGCCACACGTAACACTCAGCGATTGGCCCCCCAGAATATCCAGAGGCCCCAACCGCCGGCTTCATTAACTATGAAGCCTTATTCAACGCCGCTACTGACGTCCACAAGCCATTTCTCGTCGTGCTACGTTTCCGCTCCACAACTCGGAAATGCTACTCTGTGGTGCACTGGGTGTTCGATGTTGATTCGGCTGCGCTCTGGACTTAGATTCCGAATGCTATACTGGGACTACAACGTTCACTAGGCTTAGCATGGCAACGGACTTATGATATCCGTCGGAATCCTGCATTTGACTTGCGCTTCCTCGGAATTCGTATAACCACCATCAGTTTATATAATTTTACATAAAGTGGCCATCTACAACTTGGCGCTAGGTAACGTTATTCCTAGTTATAACAGAATACGCAGCCGTCATAGTCTATAGTCGGCAGGTTAAAGTCGCCTTCAACTTGTACTGATCTGTGTGTTTATCCGCTGCTGACTGTAGGCATCCTTTGAAAGATTCTAGAAGTGTCGCAACGGAATCAGGTGGCCGGTAAAGAGATCCAATAGTTAACTTGGTTTCACCTAGACCTGTTATACGCCAGTATATAACCTCACTGTCGTTTACTGTTCGACGTCAATACAGACAATAATACAGGGGTCGCAATTGGGGAAATGAACTGACGTAAGCGACTTTGACAAACTGGAGATTTTTATAACCTGGCACCTGGGAACGAGTATCTTGGAAACGACGAAGATGGTCGACTGTTCGCGTGGTACTACCTGGAGCAACTACTTAAAGTGCTGGAAAACGGCGAAACCACGAGTAGGGACAAAGTGTGACACGTGCACGACCCATCACAGAACGTGGAGGTCGGATGCTTGCTTCATCAGTAAAGCAGTCATCGAGACTGTACCGTGGATTAATAGGAACAATTCGCATGGTCGGATGAATCATGTTGACGCAGACCGGTGGAAACGATATACTGTATCGACAACGTTCAACTGAACGTACGAAGGCACGTGACTGCTGTGGGACTCCGTGAAAATTATTTCGCACAACCTGCATCCCTTCATGCTTGATGTCTTCCACAACGGCGATGGCATCTTTCAGCAGGATAATTGTACGTGTCACAAGGTGAAATTCACTCAATAATGCCTTCAGTGGCGTGTTAGTGTACTCACTTAGATGTCTTCGCTAACAGGTTCAAATGATGTGAACCCTATAGAACGCATCTGGTACCCTATCGCCAGCCTCCCATGCACGAACCATCTGCCAGAAATATACGGGAACTGCGTGACCTTTGCGTAGATTTCTGGAGCCACATACCTTCGGGAACGTACCAACAACTTCTCTAATCTATGCTACGCAGAGATGCTGTTGTATTGCGTTCCATAGGTGGACTAATACGCTATTAATTAGGTGATAATAATGTTTTGGCTCCTGTGTTACTGGGTCCAGGCCTAGATCCGACAGTAGCCTACCTGCTTCTTCAAGGATGGAATCGACCGCCTCGTGTTGCAGTGGGATAAATGTGCCAACAGTTTTGGCGACTATTTTTGAGTGTGTTTACTGTGTATAACTACATTTTTTTAGTTAATAAAATTGTTACCGTTACTTTACACTAGTGACCGAGTTCTATTCGAATGCCTCTTACGGGTTGAAGTGGGGAGCGTGGCTCGACCCTTATCTGATAGACGTGTCGATGCACCATACCGGAGTGTGTGACCATTATCACTTCTCGCATCTGTCTTCGGCAAGCTGTTTCGCCGATTGTGTCTTTTTTACATACATGTTGAAAAAAAATAGGTAAAGTGACTGCCTTATGAACGGGAAGATGCCTTAGCTCTAGGTTATAATTTCACTACATGCCAAAATTTTTTTTCTGCTTACTGCTTCTTCTCTTACCGAGCTGTAAGTTTCCAGATCGTAAAGCATTAAATATCTCCTAATTCCACCATCTTAAGTTTTATCATAATTGTAGCTGCCATGACGACAGACATGAGACTAGATACAGTTATAGTCTTCCTCAAGGAATAGTTAAGCAGTTTCTGTTTTATTTGTACTGGTACTGTGTTTGTTAAATTCAAACAAATAAATAAAGAGTGATAAAATATACTTGAATTGCAAGTAAGGTCACAGGAGAAAATTTTAATCACCTTGTGTTTCGCAGCATATAGCCACGGAGGCTATTAGAAAACTGCTGGTATTGTCCACGGCCTGGAGCATACCGATTGAGAAAAGATGTATCGGAAGATATCCAGTGGTAAAGAAGTTTATTTCACAGCTTTTATAGGAGCACACTGTCCTATGGGTTTACCGACCGTGAGTCACATTTATATCAAAACTTGTAACCCGGCCTTGCTTCGCGCGGGTAGCATTAAGAATATACGGCCAGGTAACACATCAAGCGAAACGATTTTTTTTATATGTACGGCCGACTGCGTAGACTTATGAATAAGATTCAGAGAACAACGTTGAGGACATGAATAACTTACGAGATGTAAACAGCGCACGCTATGAATGTTGCCTCGAGACACGGGTGTTGGAGTGACATCCCATGGCAACGGTGGTTCAAATGGTTCAAATGGCTCTGAGCACTATGCGACTTAACTTCTGAGGTCATCAGTCGCCTAGGACTTAGAACTAATTAAACCTAACTAACCTAAGGACATCACACACATCCATGCCCGAGGCAGGATTCGAACCTGCGACCGTAGCGGTCACGCGGTTCCAGACTGAAGCGCCTTTAACCGCACGGCCACACCGGCCGGCTGGCAACGGTGGTAGCACATCACCATGTAAGTACTCGTAGCATGCTTTCAACCAACTTAAATACTGTATGTGAATCATGGGTGTATGTGTGTGAGCGAGTTATTAAATATGTGTAGGAGAGTGGTAGAGATGGAAAAAATAAAAGAAAAAGATTAGAAAAACGTTCATAATGTATGTGTTTAGATCGTCTTACAGAACTCCTCTTGTGGACCTCAGTACGCATTGTGATGCATTGTAGAGATTCATTGCCACAGTTCTTTGTCGTGGAATCATTATAGCAGACACCACTCTGACACGTAAAGAATCGAGTCCACATCTACGTTCGATTCCATGAAAGCTAAAAGCCGAGTCATCTGCTGTGCTGCTGAAGGAACATGCTGTACGTAAACGAGGTGAAGTTGGTTAAGTGGTTATTAGGAAAACGTTTTACTTGTAGCAAAAGAAGTAAACGATCACATATTTTGGATTCGCGTGATTTTCTATACAATTGCTCTGAAACTATTGCAATCAACTGGTTGTCACTTAGGCGACTTGGATGTTACTGACCAATTATCAAGCCGGAGAGAGGTCAGCTACAGTTCAACGTCGAATCTGATTCACATATCGTTCCTGGTGAATCTGCATATGATTGAGAAGTTAATGCTATGTTAAAAGGCAGAGTGAAAAGAACGACCAGCCGGGCTTCTATCCCACAACTTCTCGGTTACCAGTCACGCGCTCTATCGCTTGGTTTTAAATTGAAGTCACCAAGAAAAGCTTTTTACCGACAAAAATAAACTTTAAATATGGATTGATGACATCTTTATCTCCGGCCTAGTAGCCTTCTATGGGTGTGTAGTCCAGAAACTACCTGAGCACCATCAGACGATTTTAGCTAATGTGAACTATATTGTTGATGATTAATTTCTCTATTATGTTTCTCTCTTATACTCTGTAAACCAACGAGAACCACTATAACAACGCGCGACGTTCAAACGTAACAACCAACCAGGATACCCCTACGACAAAAGTCTGATTTAATAAAACCAATAGTACAGGGGGCGGAGGGGGCAAATAAAAGTGTTCCAGAGGACAGAGTCCGTGGGTACAAAGAAACCCTACAGAGGAAAGGAAATGCACTACTATCCTTACAGTAGCAATGTTGAAAGTGACAACTATTCATCTCTTGGCATTTTTGGCCCCTGGTCAGCACGTTGCTGAGGACAGATCGAAGCTGGACTATTGGAATTGCTGCAGTCTCATCCGAAATGTTCTGCAGTAGTTCTTGAAGACTACGAGGGTTGTTGCGATACAAAAATGGTTCAAATGGTTCTAGGCACTATTGGACTTAACATCTTAGGTCATCAGTCCCCTGTTGCGATACACCTTAGACTTTATGCCTCCCGACACAAAGTAATCGCACACTAACATGTCAGGTGACCTAGGTGGCCACGATCACACTGACCTCTACTAACAATTCTGTCAGGCGTGAAGATAGTGCAAACGTGCTCCAAGGTTCGGCTGGCTGTATGGGCAGTTGCTGTTTCCTGTTGGAAGTAGGTCTTTTCCTCCTGCGTTAATGCTGCCACAAATTCATATCCACTCGTATCCACTAGGTCGGGCCACTTTTATTTGCCCCACCCTGTATCTGTAATGCAATCCTGCACAAAACATCACGCAGTAGGAAGATAGTATGTACATTTGACCACGTTATTGTTTTTCTGTATACACAAAAAGCTAAGATGTATGTCGGTATAAGCAAAGACATATACGCTTTAACAAGGGTGCAATGTCACAACTTCTTTAATTTTTCACCTTTAGATCGGGGGGTACTAGGTTGAGATTGTGACAAGACTTAATAGGGTGGAATTAGGATATATTTAATGGTTTACGATCTGAAAACTTACAGCTCGGTAAGAGAAGAAGCAGTAAGCAGAAAAAAAAATTGGCATGTAGTGAAATTATAACCTAGAGCTAATGCAACCGATATGATGCCTCGAGATGTCTATCAGATAAGGGCCGCGCCACGTTCGCCACCTGAACCTATAACAGGCATTCGAATGAAACCTGGTCACTAGTGTGAAGTAACGGTAACGATTGTATTAACTCAGACATGTAGTTATGCACAGTAAACACACTCAAAATAGTCACCAAAACTGTTGGCACATTTATCCCACTGCGACACTAGGCCGGCCGTGGTGGCCAAGCGGTTAAAGGCGCTACAGTCTGGAACTGCGCGGCCGCTACGGTCGCAGGTTCGAATCCTGCCTCGGGCATGGATGTGTGTGATATCCTTAGGTTAGTTAGGTTTAAGTAGTTCTAAGTTCTAGGGGACTGATGACCTTACAAGTTAAGTCCCATAGTGCTCAGAGCCATTTGAACCATTTTGCGACACTAGCCGGTCGATTCTATCCTTGAAGAAGCAGGTAGGCTACTGTCGGGCCCAGGCCTGGACCCAGTAACACACTTCCTCGTCTGTTGCGAATCGATGTCCGTGAAGAGCTTGGATTAGAGGTCTAAACACGTGAACGTTAAGCGGTGAAAGGTCGGGACTGTACGGCGGATGTTCCAGCGTTTCTCACTGAACCTGCTGCAATGTCGTCTTCACCGCATTGGAAGTGTATTGGCGGGCATTATCATGCAGGAGGATAATGCCATTGGACGACATTCCTCGGCGTTTCGACTTGGTGACTCGTCTAAAGTTCTGTAAAGTGACTTGATAACGCTGGGCACTGATGGTAGTTCCCGTTCCGAGAACTTGACAATCAGTGGGCCCTTGTGGTCAAAAAAGGACATCAGGACCTTACCAGAACTGGTGTGCGTGGTCTTTGATTTTTTGGACATGGTGAAGTCACATCTTTCCACTGCTTACTCTGACGCTTGCTTTCCGGTTCAAAATGATGACCCCATATATCTTCACCTGTGACAACACGCGACAAAAAGCCGTTTACTCCTCATGATAACGTTGCAGATGACTCAAAGACAGCGCCATTCGAGTATAGCGCTGTTCGGAGGTCAGTTGCTAAGGAACCCACTACGCACAGATTTTTCTAAAGTTCAAGTGTTGAAGCATTATGGTATGGGCGGTGCCCACGCTAATACCAAGTAACCGATGGATCTCGTCCACGGTGATTCTGCGGTTGTCCAAGACTAAAGCATTCAGTTCCGCAACCATTTTCAGTGTGATGACACGATGAAACTGTCCAGGACGAGCATGGAATCGTTTGCGCCATTCCACAACACCGCGGCGGCGGTGCAGTCCGGAACCGCGGGACTGCTACGGTCGCAGGTTCAAATGGTTCAAATGGCTCTGAGCACTATGGGACTCAACTGCTGAGGTCATTAGTCCCCTAGAACTTAGAACTAGTTAAACCTAACTAACCTAAGGACATCACAAACATCCATGCCCGAGGCAGGATTCGAACCTGCGACCGTAGCGGTCTTGCGGTTCCAGACTGCAGCGCCTTTAACCGCACGGCCACTTCGGCCGGCTACGGTCGCAGGTTCGAATCCTGCCTCGGGCATGGGTGTGTGTGATGTCCTTAGGTTAGTTAGGTTTAAGTAGTTCTAAGCTCTAGGGGACTTATGACCTAAGATGTTGAGTCCCATAGTGCTCAGAGCCATTTGAACCATTTTTTTTTTTTTTTTTTTTTTTGTACTCACTGTACACAATCTTCATCCGTCGATACATTTCACGGCCTCCAACTTCCTCCGCCGCCAATAATCGAATCACTCCTCGTTGTTCCTGTTTACTCGCCTACATGTTCGGCAATGGACTATAACGCTTCGACGTGAAACCACACTGGCGCCATGCAACATCAAACGGTGCGCACGCGTCAGTCTCTCTACCAATAGATGACGCCACCATACCAACAGGTAAATGGAGCCTCCTTACGTGTAAGGCTACGGTAGACGCACTGACCGGGTTTCATTTGAATGAACCTCATTCGTCATGTGCGGTAAACGTGACATTTAGCACGTTATCAGAATTTTCCCGTTAACGGAGCAATTGGAAAGTCCAATTCGGTGTAGACGTTCCTTTGTAAGTAATAACTTATTAATGGCTCTGTACCAAGAGGAAGCCACTTCCATTGTGTGAATCGGGAGACTGGTGTTGGTCCATACAATCTCCCAAAGCACAGGCGGTGATAACAGTTGAGTAGGATTGACAGAGACCAGTCCGCCCCCGCAAGCGAGCAGGAAGTGGGTCGTCCTCCACCAGCAGAAATTTCAAACGTGACGCAATTTGAAATGAAGGCGACCCACGTTAAAAGGCGAATCAAGACTCACTGGCCGTACGAGAGTGAGGAGCCGTCACGTGGAAGTTTGCAATCCACGGGTAATAATCAGTACCATACATGGGATGTACAATGCCGATGCTTTGTGTGTGATGCCTGAGAGAGACAAGCCTCCTTCCGTGAGCGACTTCTTCAGCATCTCGTAACGTATTTAAATACAGGGTGTTATAAAAGTGTCGAACATTTTGAGAGGTGGTAGTACTCATCGAAACATGAAAAATACGCTCAGTATGCATGGGTCCGGTAATGCATGCTTCCCGAGATAAAGACGTGTTTGTAGGAAGGACTGAGCGACCCTTTGTTGTGGATATTAGCACAGTCGTTGCATTGGCGTTCTGTCAAATGTGTCGGCAGGGTATTATGACGTCTTACTCACAATACTCTGACTAGCATTAGGTGCTTTGCAGTCAGCTGTGTGGTTCGAGTCGTGTTGTATGCTACGTTAGTTTTCATCGTGTTTGTGTGCCTTATTGTACAATACTGTTATCCCTGGGTACGTATCATAGTGTTTTACCTTCTTTCAGACGTGGTTCACTTATTTGTTTACTGTTTTTGCCCTGTTTGTACTTAAAAATGATGTAGTAGATTTACATTTTCTTTCTTCCACCATTTGTTAACAACGGAAGCCTATAACTCGACGTGTGAAATAAATGGCGCATAGTCCGCAGCTCGTGGTCGTGCGGTGGCGTTCTCGCTTCCCGCGCCCGGGTTCCCGGGTTCGATTCCCGGCGGGGTCAGGGATTTTCTCTGCCTCGTGATGACTGGCTGTTTAGTGATGTCCTTAGGTTAGTTAGGTTTAAGTAGTTCTGAGTTCTAGGGGACTGATGACCATAGATGTTAAGTCCCATAGTGCTCAGAGCCAAATGGCGCATATGATACTCTGCTATGGGTTAGCAAATGGACGTACCCTGCGAGCCAGTGCCTTCTACGCTGAAAAATATCCCCAGCGCAGAGTGCAATCGGCAGACTTTTCCAGCATCTGAGGGACACAGGTACCATCGTACCTCTGAAGATTGGCAGTGGAAGGCCCCGCACACGTTAACATGGAGGATGAGTGCTACGACGTTCGGTTGCAGAAACCCCTAGGATCAGTGTGCGACGATTAGCAGTAGCAGAAGGCGTATCTCACTCTCTTATCTGGGGCGGGGGGTGCTTCATGAACAATTGCTGTACCCATACCGTCTGCAGTGCATTATTCAGGCCCTAAGGCAACAGGATCATTATGGCAGACGGCGGTTCTGTCAATGGCTGTTCCAGGAGTATGCTGTAGATCCACTGTTCACATCCAAGATTTTATTTACCGATGAGGCAGGGTTCACAAGAGATGGTGTTGTGAATTTCCATAACCAGCATGTATGGGCAGATGTAAATCCCCAAGAAATTCAGGAAGGAGGACATCAACACCGCTTCTCAACCGGTGTATGCGCAGGCGTACTTGGCTTTACATTAACAGGGCCATATGTGGTGCCACAAAGGATAACTGGGGCTCGTTATTTGTACTGACTCATTAATGTATTGCCTCCGTTGCTGCAGGCTGTGGCATTGCAGCTACGAATACAAATTTGGTTCATGCATGATGGCCCACCAGCACACTTTCGTAACAATGACACCGACATTTCCCCCTGGATTGGTCTGGGGCCACACAACTTGGCCTGCTCGTTCCCCAGACCGCAATCCCCTATACTTTTGGTTATGAGGACACTTGAAGAAATTGGTCTGCACCACGCCCATCAACGATAAGCGGGCATGACAGGGTGGCGTCTTCAATACGTGCCAGCAGGTACAACAATCGGGTGTACTTCAAAGGATGCGTCATTCCTTACGCTGGACAGAGGGGTGCATTGACATGAATGGACTCCACGCTGACGCCTCCTGCAGATACGTGTTCATAGCAGAAAGTATGCATTTCGGGCACTATGTTTATTGGCTTTATTTTTCTTGTTTCGATGAGTACAACCACCCCTCAAAGTATTCTACACTTATTTTTGAACACCCTGTATATGACCTTATATAAATCGGCAAGCGAGTTTCCGTAATTTCTTTGCCAACATTCTGGGAGCGGGAAAAGTCTGAACGATACAATATGCCTGCCAAAAAATTAAGGTCTCCAACATTCGTACATTCTGCAAAATAGCAAGCGAGTGTCGGTCATGATCCAGTACGGAACTCTGAATTTTATCAGTAACATATTTCCAATTCAAAACCGGCATCTTCACGATCAACAAAACCCCAAAAGGTGTATTACCGCTCCACAAACCGTGCCGAAAAAGAACAGCGTCCTCTAAGCCGAGTATGTTGAGAAATTTGCACCTGTCTCCATTCAAGCGCGCTGTGAAGTACTACAAAAACAATCAATTATCACTTTTTACAGGGGGACTTCCTCACTTCGACGAAGTAGGACCAATACGCAGTAATAATATTTCTGTTACTGATAAATCAGATATACGTACAGTATTTAACAATCATTTTCTGAGCATTGCTGGTGAATTAAATAAAAATTTAGTTTCTACAGGAAATCATATAAATTTCTTAGCAAATGCCTTTCCGAGATTGATGTCTGAAACACTCCTCTTGGATACAGACAAGAGGGAGATTGAGTCAATAATTAAATCACTGAAGACTAAGGACTCTCATGGTTATGATGGAGTGTCTAGTAGAATATTAAAGTACTGTGCTGCACATGTTAGCCTTGTATTTAGCCATATTTGTAATTTTTCCTTTAGGAATGGTCAGTTTCCTGAGCGATTAAAGTACTCAGTAGTAAAGCCGCTTTATAAAAAGGGAGAAAGGGATAATGTAGATAATTTTAGACCTATTTCTATGCCATCAGTGTTTGCAAAAGTTATGGAAAAGGCTGTGTATGTAAGGTTAATTGATCAATTTATATCACACGATTTGCTATCAAATGTACAGTTCGGCTTTAGAAGTCGTTTGACAACTGAAAATGCTATATTCTCTCTTCTGTGTGAGGTACTGGATGGGCTAAACAAAAAGTCTCGAACGCTTGGCGTATTTTTTTGATTTAACAAAGGCATTTGACTGCGTTGATCTCACAATATTGCTCCAGAAGTTGGACCATTACGGAATAAGGGGAGTGGCTCACAATTGGTTCACCTCTTACTTTAGCAACAGGCAGCAAAAGGCCATTATTCACAATGTTGATAACGGCTGTGATGTGGGATCTGAGTGGGGTACTGCCAAGTGGGGGGTGCCCCAGGGATCAGTGTTGGGGCCGCTCCTGTTCCTTATTTATATAAATGATATGCCCTCAAGTATTATGGGTAACTCTAAAATATTTCTGTTTGCTGATGACACTAGTTTGGTAGTAAAGGATGTTGTGTGCAACATTGACTCGGTTTCAAGTGGTGCAGTACATGACCTCAGTTCATGGCTTGTAGAAAATAAACTAAAGTTAAATCACAGTAAGACACAGTTTTTACAGTTTCTAACACACAATTCAACAAAACCAGACGTTTTAATCTCACAGAACGGGCATATGATTAGTGAAACTGAACAGTTCAAATTCCTAGGTGTTCAGATAGATAGTAAGCTGTCGTGGAAAGCCCGGGTTCGAGTCCCGGTCGGGGCACACATTTTCAACATGTCCCCAATGAAGTGTATCAACGCCTGCTTGCAGCTAGGGTGTCTATTTAATTATCATTTCATTTCTAGCAAAGCTGCATGGTCATCGACGGTAACTGTTCTTTCGGGAACAGATACTACCGTCATATATAGTTAAACATATGGGTTCCCGGCCTTTGACCTTCTTGTGCGAACGCACACGCTATGCCCGAACTCGTACGGGACTTGGTAGATTAATCTGCCACGAGTAATGAGTATGATGGGCAAACATCTATTAGGCGCACTACGAATGTAGTGTTGTGGACATGTTGGGAATGTGGATCTCACGGGGAGCGTGCAAGGGATAAGTCCCTGCAGACGCACTATCCTCTGTGCCCGCGGTGGCTCAGATGGATAGAGCGTCTGCCATGTAAGCAGGAGATCCCGGGTTCGAGTCCCGGTCGGGACACACATTTTCAACATGTCCCCAATGAAGTGTATCAACGCCTGCTTGCAGCTAGGGTGTCTATTTAATTATCATTTCTTGTTCAAAGACTTAATACTGCCATTTTCACTATTCGAACGGTATCGAAAGTGAGTGATACATCGACACGTAAATTAGTCTACTTTGCTTATTTTCATTCGCTTATGTCGTATGGTACTATGTTTTGGGGTAACTCTTCCCATTCTAAAAGGATATGTTTGGCTCAGAAACGGGCGGTTCGGGCAATAAGTGGTGTGAGTTCACGAACCTCTTGTCGACCTCTGTTCACGAGTCTGGGTATTTTGACATTGGCCTCTCAATATGTATATTCCTTATTGTCGTTTCTTGTTACCAATATTGGTTTATTTCCAACAATAAGCAGCTTTCACTCGGTTAATACTCGGCAGAAATCAAACCTCCATTTGGATCGGACTTCCTTATCTCTTGCGCAAAAAGGTGTGCAGTATACTGCTGCATCCATTTTCAATAAGCTGCCACTCGAATTCAAAAATCTTAGCAGTAATCCACGCGCTTTCAAATCGAAACTGAAGAGTTTCCGCCGGTCGGAGTGGCCGAGCGGTTCTGGTCGCTACAGTCTGGAACCGCTCGACCGCTACGGTCGCAGGTTCGAATCCTGCCTCGGGCATGGATGTGTGTTATGTCCTTAGGTTAGTTAGGTTTACGTATTTCTACGATCTAGGGGACTTATGACCTCAGCAGTAGAGTCCCATAGTGCTCAGAGCCATTTGAACCATTTTTTGAAGAGTTTCCTCATAGGTCACTCCTTCTATTCTGTCGATGAGTTCCTTGAAAAATTAAGCTGATTCTCATTGTATTGCTGATAGCGTTTGCTTAAACTTATGGACTGATTTTCTTTCAGGTTCATAAATATTTATTTTTATCTGTTATTACTTTTATGTTGTAAGTTCATGTACTGACACGTTCCATGACCTCGGAGATTTGCTCCTCAATTTGGTCCTACGGAACTTGACACGTAAATAAATAAATAAAATACGTCATCGGTATACGACCTAACTGTGAGGTTCCCTCCTGAGAGTTTTACTTCTGGTAGCCGATCAGCAGCTTGCCGCAACTACAGTTCAAGAGATTGGACAAACAAACACATAGAGAGAGGACTTTACGCAGGCACTTTCGGACGGAGAACAACCGGTGGCGTCAGCCGTCCACTGACCATCACTGACGCTGCAATGTTCTTGTACTAGGTAGAAGAAACGACACGTGGAGGAGCAAAAAACCAATAATCGTCAACAAGTGATCGAGATATGCGAGGCCAACACTGTCAAATGAAAACAAACACCGTCCGAACAGACACTGAAGGTCCAACGGTAGCGACAGGCCTCTATGCCATGCTCAGCCCTTAGGTGTCGCTGGATGCGGATACGGAGGGCCAGGTGAGTAGCACTCCGCTCTCCCGGCTGTTGTCAGTTTTCGTGAGAAGCGCCGCTGGTTCTCAGTCAAGTAGCTCCTCAATTGGCCTCACAAGGGCTGAGTGCACCCTGCTTGCCAACAGCAATCTTCCAAGTTCTAGCCAAGCCCGACAGTTCTTAACTTCGATGATCTGATAGGAACAGATGTTACCACTGCTGCAAGGCTGTTGGCACTATCAAAAATTGAATAGATGTAACAGATGTCCCCAAAACCAAGTCCCTATATTCTGCCAACGGAGTTGTCAGGGAGGCAACACTGATGTTTACCAATGACACGACCAAGCACTAAAGAGAATCTGCTCTCCACAGCCCGTGCAACAGTATTGTAGTCAAAATGAAGTAGCGCAAATCATTCGCTGTTAAACGGCCATCATGCTACGGAATGAGAACAACTTCCCCCACCCTGAAAAAAGGGCTCTGAGCACTATGGCACTCAACTTCTGAGGTCATTAGTCCCCTCCAACTTAGAACTAGTTAAACCTAACTAACCTAAGGACATCACATACATCCATGCCCGAGGCAGGATTCGAACCTGCGACCGTAGCCCCACCCTGAAGTTTGCAGGCACTTTCTCCCCCGCAAAATCCCCATTTAAAATGCAAGTAAAGACAGAACTCAAGAAATGCAAAAAATGTAAGTAAAATTCTTTTGGAAGGCCGTCTGGACTAGGGGATTTATGGGAAGAGGAATTAGCAATTAATCAAACACTTCATTCTCCTGAAAGTTCGCTAAAAATTCTACATTTTGGTCAGATGTAATCAGCTCAGCGAGGATCGCAGAACTAACATCGGAAGGGGGGTCCACTGTGTCATACGCTGCATAGAACTGTGCATAGTACTGACGTAAGGCTCGGTCATCTCACCTTGAACAGTCAACTGTGGGTCATTATGTGCGGCGAGGGACGTGATGAGAGAACAACGACAGTGAGTGTGACTGCGAAACAGGTTACCCAATGATATCAGTTCCTTTTTAACGACAGAACGTAGCTTAGGCGTCACCCTCAACTGTCCCATCTGTTATTTTTTAATCTGCAGCTGCTTAAGCTTAATCCGCCGAACTTTAGAGATCCTCAGATGGGTATCACCCTAACTTGCATATAATTCGCGAAGAACGGTATAATAAAAGTCATGCGCCTCAGGAAAGTTCCTCGGTCTTGCACCATTTTTCGGATCCTCGACCGTTAGACCACCACACCAGCCGGCCGGTGTGGCCAAGCGGTTAAAGGCGCTACAGTCTGAAACCGCGTGGCCGCTACGGTCGCGGGTTCGAATCCTGCCTCGGGCATGGATGTGTGTGATGTCCTTAGGTTAGTTAGGTTTAAGTAGTTCTAAGTTCTAGGGGACTGATGACCTTAGAAGTTAAGTCCCATAGTGCTCAGAGCCATTTGAACCACCACACCAGTTGCTAATTTGATCACTCTTGCTTGCTGCACTTTCGTGTCATTGCTGTTCTCTCCAGTTATGGCGGGTGTCGCTATGTGTTAGGAGCATAATTTTCATAACTTGAGTTTGATTCTTCATAATTCAGATAACTCGAACAAAATAAGTGTAATTTATATACACAAATCTTCCCCGTTAATCAGTGTATCTGTTGGTGAGAACCGGATCAATATCCTTGCAGCAGTTCCTGAGATTAGCTTGCATATACAGTCAGACTTGAAAAGGCGTCTTCAGTTCACATGTATAGAGGAATTTATTGCCTGTTCCATTTGCGAAATGGGTATAAGAACGATTGTCAGTAAATGTACGTATGAGGTCTAATTTCTGTTATTTTCACTCTGTGGTCAATTGACGAGACGTATATGGGATGAAGTAAGACCTCTTCATGCCCATTACCTTATATTTATTTACAGTCAAGCTTACCTGCCAGTCCCTTCACCAACCATAGCTCCTCTGTAGAGCTTCTTGCATTTCGCTACAGTATTCTAGAACTGAAACCTCGCTACAGCTAGCAGTACCATCTGCGAACAGCCTAACGTAGCTCTTGAGTTAATTACCATATCATTTATAAATGTTGCAAGCAGTAATGACACTATAACGCTCCTTTGGGGTATTCCCAAATTCCAATTTCGTCCCGTTAAGAACAATGAGCTGAGTTCCATGCACCCTATATCCATTCACAGATCTTGTCAGATACTTGGTAAGGACGTATTTGTATCACGAAACCTCTTCAAAACTGTATTGTATGCCTCCCAAAAGTCAAAAGGCACGGAATAAACCTTCGAGCCATTGTCTACTACGATTTGGCTCACGCGAACATACAGAGACAGTATAGTTTCGTATGAACTGTGTCTGCGGAATCGATGCTGACTTTTATTCAGTAGAACCTCATTGTAAAAGAAAATTCACAGTCGTTGTGATTGTGGTCTTCAGGGCAAAGATTGGTTTAATGAAGCTTTCCACGCTAGCCTGTCCTGTCCAAGCTCTCCATCTCTTCTTAACAATTAATTCTACATCCATTCGAAAATGCTTATTGTAGCCACACCTTCGTGTCCCTGAACAATTTTTATCCTGTACACTACCCTCTATTATTAAACTGACAATTCTTGGTAGCTAACCAAGTATCTCACGAAACGATTCTCTACTTTTGGAATCCCATTTCCTAATCTGATTCCCTCAGCATCGACCAATTTTATTTGATCACATTCCATTATCCTCGTAACATTCTCCGATTATGTTCGTATTATAACCCCGGTTCACGACACTATCCACTGCCTTCCACTGCACTTTACAAGCTACCGTCCCCGAGAGAATTACAATGTCATCGTTCTTGTGTCTGACCTTTAACACTTTTTCCAAATTTCTTGTTGCTTTTGTTCATTGCTTGCTCGGGATGCAAATTCACTAACATCTGGCATTCTTGGAATTGGAATTGCTACAGCCTTCTTGAAATCTGAGGGTATTCCTCCTGTCCCACATTTCTTGCACACTTTGTGGAACAGTTTAGTCATGGCTATCTCTCCTAAGGATCTCAGTAATTATGTGGTGTGGTGACGTTGTCTACGCCAGGAGATTTGTGTAGTCTTAGGTATTTAAGTGCTCCGTCAGATTTTTCACGCAGTATCATAATCTCACTTCTGTCTCTGTAATAACCTATTCAGTTTCATTTCCAATGTTTAGAAATTATATGTATCCCTTCCATTCTTCAACACTCCTTTCTTTGCTTATTAGGGCCTTGCCATCTGTGCTCGTGGTATTCATACAGCTGCATTTCTGTCTTAGAAATGTCTCTTTAATTTTCATATGGGGCGCATATATTCACCTCATAGTCATGCATGCTTCTGTGGACTTAAATTTGTCGCCTAGCCATTGTCGCGAATAGCAGAAAGAACAAGCTAAATTCAGTAGTATAGTAGAACATAAATTCTTAGCCAGAGCAGCAGAGGCTCGTACGTGACCGGACGCAGCCACTATTTACTACACTACTGGCCATTAAAATTGCTACACCACGAAGATGACGTGCTACAGACGCGAAATTTAACCGACAGGAAGAAGATGCTGTGATATGCAAATCATTTGCTTTTCAGAGCATTCACACAAGGTTGGCGCCGGTGGCGACACTTACAACCTGCTGACATGAGGAAAGTTTCCAACCGATTTCTCAAACACAAACATCAGTTGACAGGCGTTGCCTGGTGAAACGTTGTTGTGATGCCTCGTGTAAGGAGGAGAAATGCGTACCATCACGTTTCCGACTTTGATAAAGGTCGGATTGTAGCCTATCGAGATTGCGGTTTATCGTATCGCGACATTGCTGCTCGCGTTGGTCGAGTTCCAATGACTGTTAGCAGAATATGGAATCGGTGGGTTCAGGAGGGTCATACGGAACGCCGTGCTGGATCCCAACGGCCTCGTATCACTAGCAGTCGAGACGACAGGCATCTTATCCGCATGGCTGTAACGGATCGTGGAGCCACGTCTCCATCCCTGAGTCAACAGATCGGAACGTTTGCAAGACAACAACCATCTGCACGAACAGTTCGACGACGTTTGCAGCAGCATGTACTATCAACTCGGAGACCATGGCTGCGGTTACCCTTGACGCTGCATCACAGACAGGAGCGCCTGCGATGGTGTACTCAACGACGAACCTGGGTTCACGAATGACAAAACTTCAGTTTTTCGGATGAATCCAGGTTCTGTTTACAGAATCATAATGGTCGCATCCGCGTTTGGCGACATCGCGGTGAACGCACATTGGAAGCGTGTATTCGTCTTTGCCATACTGGCGTATCACCCGGCGTGATGATATGGGGTGCCATTGGTTACACGTCTCGGTCACCTCTTGTTCGTATTTACGGCAATTTAAACAGTGGACGTTACATTTCAGATGTGTTACGACCCGTGGCTCTACCCTTCATTCGATCCCTGTGAAACCCTACATTTCAGCGGGATAATGCTCGACCGCATGTTGCAGGTCCTGTACGGGCCTTTGTGGATACAGAAAATGTTTGACTTCTGTCCTGGCCAGCACATTCTCCAGATCTCTCACCAATTGAAAACCTCGGGTCAATGGTGGCCGAGCAACTGGCTCGTCACCATACGCCAGTCTCTACTCTTGATGAACTGTGGTATCGTGTTGAAGCTGCATGGGCAGCTGAACCTGTACATGCCATCCAAGCTCTGTTTGACTCAATGCCCAGGCGTATCAAGGCCGTTATTACGGCCAGAGGTGGTTGTTCTGGGTACTGCTTTTTCAGGATCTATGCACCCAAAGTGCGTGAAAATGTAATCACATGTCACTTCTAGTATAATATATTTGTCCAATGAATACCAGTTTATCATCTGCATTTCTTCTTGGTGTAGCAATTTTAATGGCCAGTAGTGTATTTGTTCTGCCAACAAGGGCGGGCCCTGTAGCATCACGAGGTTCGGAGTAAGAGAGGTAAAGTGAGCTTCGAACACAGTCATTGTGGAAATATCATGCGTGTACCCCATGCGGGCGTCACGCGCTCCCGCGTGATCAGTCCCACCCGTATACGTAAGGGTAGAAACTTCCAGACGGAGGGGGCCGTGGGCAAAGACTCCTATAAAATTGCTACCCACCGTACTGGAAAGGGCTTTTCTTGATTAGACGTAGGGAGGAGGATCACTTGTGTCACTGTGTGGCATGGGCTGGGCTTAGAAAATATCCGATGTAGTCGACACTTAGGCCGGCAAGCTCGCCTCTGCACCACGAGACTTAGGCTCAGGGAAGAATAGGAAGTCTGATAGCAAAATGTAGATACTTTGTAGATAGACTTGTACATAGGGAATGTGCCAGGGGGTGCTTCCAATAATAGTAATCCTATCTCCCGCTTTATGATATCCTCCTCGGATCCATGATATTCCTGCCGAGTTCCGTACTTTAACCCATTCAATAGCCTACTTTTCAGCCGAGCAAGTGAAGCGCAGGCGGCCCACTATCAGAAGTTTTTCTCGACATACCTCGTCGGTAAGTACCATGACGCGCAATTCGTGCAGTCCTTCCTACTCCCACTCTGGACTCGCCAGTGTTACACGACACCATTTCTAGTTTGTCATTTGCACTTTATTTTATAATTATAAGCAAGAAAGAAAGTGAAACAGCCCGTGGCGAGGGAACGAAATGGAACTGCACGTGTTAATAGAGTATGTGACTTTATTTCAGTGATTACAATATCGAGACATATTTATAAAGAGCTTGGTAGTACGTCTTGCAGTGTGACGTTGCAGACCTTCCTGCCAGGGTGCGTACACTGATTTGTGTACCTGACTGTCGATCTTTCTTTAAAATGGGATATGATCTGTAATTTTATCCTTCACACACGTAACGACTACTGTTCTAGTGGCTGTTACATGTGTGAAGAGCACAATTACTCCTTAAGTCTTGTACGCAAACTAGACGCAAATATTAGTTTGCTGTTATATACGTGTACGACTGGATGCATTTTGCTGTTCTTGTTACAGGGCCTGAAGGTGACTCTATTGAGAAGTAGAAACTGGTAGCCTAATTAAAATGTTATTAAAATGGCGTGTACAGGTACAGGTGCCCATGCAGCTTCAACACGATATCACAGTTCATCAAGAGTAGAGACTGGCGAATTGTGACGAGCCAGTTGCTCGGCCACCATTGACCAGAGGTTTTCAGTTGGTGAGAGATCTGGAGAATGTGCTGGTCAGGGCAGCAGTCGAACATTTTCTGTATACAGAAAGGCCGTACAGGACCTGTAACATGCGGTCGTGCATTATCCTGCTGAAATGTAGGGTTTCACAGGGATCGAATGAAGGGTAGAGCCACGGGTCGTAACACATCTGAAATGTAACGTCCACTGTTCAAATTGCCGTCAATGCGAACAAGAGGTGACCGAGACGTGTAACCAATGGCACCCCATACCATCACGCCGGGTGATACGCCAGTATGGCGATGACGAATACACGCTTCCAATGTGCGTTCACCGCGATGTCGCCAAACACGGATGCGACCATCATGATTCTGTAAACAGAACCTGGATTCATCCGAAAAACTGAAGTTTTGTCATTCGTGAACCCAGGTTCGTCGTTGAGTACACCATCGCAGGCGCTCCTGTCTGTGATGCAACGTCAAAGGTAAACGCAGCCATGGTCTCCGAGCTGATAGTCCATGCTGCTGCAAACGTCGTCGAACTGTTCGTGCAGATGGTTGTTGTCTTGCAAACGTTCCGATCTGTTGACTCTGGGATCAAGACGTGGCTGCACGATCTGTTACAGCCATGCAGATAAGATGCCTGTCATCTCGACTGCTAGTGATACGAGGCCGTTGGGATCCAGCACGGCGTTCCGTATGACCCTCCTGAACCCACCGATTCCATATTCTGCTAACAGTCATTGGATCTCGACCAACGCGAGCAGCAATGTCGCGATACGATAAACCGCAATCTCGATAGGCTACAATCCGACCTTTATCAAAGTCGGAAACGTGATGGTACGCATTTCTCCTCCTTACACGAGGCATCACAACAACGTTTCACCAGGCAACGCCGGTCAACTGTTGTTTGTGTTTGAGAAATCGGTTGGAAACGTTCTTCATGTCAGAACGTTGTACGTGTCGCCACCGGCGCCAACCTTGTGTGAATGATCTGAAAAGCTGATCATTTGCATATCACACCACTTCTTCCTGTCGGTTAAATTTCGCGTCTGTAGCACGTCATCTTCGTGGTGTAGCAATTATAATGGCCAATAGTGTACATTACGCAATATACAATGGTATAAAACATGTTCATATCATTCCGCATTTAGTGTTTCATAAGTGAAAAGGTGATTCCTCCTGCAGATTTCATGCGATTTTTTCAAATCACTCTCCGCAATGCTCGACGGTCCCTGTCCTTCAGTACATGAGGTCTGCCTGCCTTGGTTTAACTGTGGTTGTTCCTCCGTGTTTCCACTTCACAGACTCATCACCAGCTGCCAACTTCAGAAGGGTTAAATATCTCTGACTGAGTTCTTACTCAGGTGACGTTCAAACTAGCGGTTCTAGGCGCGCAGTCCGGAACCGCGCGACTGCTACGGTCGCAGGTTCGAATCCTGCCTCGGGCATTGATGTGTGCGATGTCCTTAGGTTAGTTAGGTTTAAGTAGTTCTAAGTTCTAGGGGTCTGATGACCACAGATGTTAAGTCCCATAGTGCTCAGAGCCATTTGAACCATTCTGACGTTCAAAGAGTTATCCACGTTCGAACCTACTGAGACCTGCTGACCGACCCTGTCTACGGTTATTGCAATACAAACTTCCCCGCCTACTTTTATATCGGCAGGTCTGTCCCTTGCTACATCTAGTGGTCAGTCCCACATTATATATGTATTTACCGATACTTTTGATGAGATAGTGTATCTGTGTCCCACTGACAAGCTCTCAGATTTTCTGTGTTGCAGTGTACTGACTTATTTCTCGTTTCGGAAAGCTATTTTGTAAGATTTCCGTGTTGGTAAGGATTACGTCTGTCGTGAGATTTATAAATGTTAGAAAATAGTAGAATTAGTAAAATAATAGGTGAATTTGGTTAATGAATCATTCCACGTTTCACCTGGTGTCATTCAAGAAAACCCCGAAAAGCCCGTATACATTACATATCTCGTTATCTCCAACTTAAGGGATCCATATTTTTCCCGTCCAAGATCCCTCACATTAGAACAAAAATATCATCAGCACCTCACTTCGTGTGTAGGCTAAATAGAGATGTCATCCTCGTGTTTCTTGTAAGGAAACTGTAGTGGAGATAAGACCGCCAGGCGGCACCCTCAGTATCAAGCAAAGGAGACTCTCGGTTGATTAAAATACTAACGGCGGCGGCTCTGAAAGACGCACAACACCCGGATTAACGCTCAGCATCACCTGGGAACCGCCACGCTACCTTTACAGTTATGTTTCTGATGCTTCATTACGTATTGCAACTTTAATTCCCACAAACACTAATTTGAAAGATATCGTTGATGCTGATGTATGCTACGTCCATTGTAGCGAGGGTACCTTTAGTAGAAAGACACATAACGTTGTGCTTGACCCGCTGACAACTAACCCGTGATTTTAGTCAGAGGTTCACTTACCGAGCTCATATCTGCAGGGCAATAGTAAAAGCATTAACTCCTTATCAATATATGATTTATTCCATCTGCTTGTTTTCAGTTTCATTAAAAGCCATTTCATTTTAAAATATAACCGATTTACTGTAGTGCTAACTGTTTACCATTTCCTTCCCGCGATATCTTTAATTAACGGCAGTCGGTCAGCACCATCCAGAGTTGATGATTCTTAAAAACTGAACTTAATTTCTCAGAAAATTTGTAGTGGATGGTCGTAATCGTCTTCTGAGATATTTTTTATAACGTCAGTCCAATGGCAAGTAGAGGAGCAATTTTTCTTCTGCTAACTCCATCAATGCTCTCCCTTGTCGTGCGGCAGCCTGCCAAAATTTTATTCGCAGTTGCCGCATACACATGAAATAAGAATATGTTGACACTATCCAACGTGGAAAGTGACAATTTCTTGGTCTGTAAACAGCGTAGCGGAGGTGAAGACCGATATACCCATTTTTTGATACAAATGCCACCTGAAAACACGCGCCTTCGCGCACAAGCTCTTGACGAAATTCTGGATGGGTTTTGGTTACCATCATAAAGGATTCTCGACACACCGCTCACAGTAATACAGCGAATTCTTTTCTATACTTAGAATGTTTAGTAGAAGAGTTTTGTGAAACTACTGCATCACTTTGTGATTCTTATTTTCTGCTGTACGCACTCGTAAAGAAACTAGTGTAAGTCTATTCAAAGCAGAAGTTTTTCTGATTCGTGACGTTACCAAAAAGTGACCGAGCAATAAATCAGTTCAAAAGATAGCAAACATCACGCTGAAGTTACGTGAAGCTGTGTGTCTGAAAAAGGGAATTATTAAAACGCTGATACCGATCTGTAAGTTACATAAAAAAACAGGACTACCAATAGCATATTAGTTTGTAGATCATTACCTTGAAACCCACGGACTTCTAAGGATCGTTTTTATAAAGTTTACGAGAATAAATTTGAAAATAGAACTCTGTAGCCGAGCTGATTGGTGGCGGTGGCGGATATGGTGGTGTCGTGATAGTGATGATTTCACAATACCCTGAAATCAAATCTTGAGATTACTGTTCAAATGAAATGCACGTTTTCTAGCAAATAAGACGCATAAATAGGAAACCTGATGCGAGCACAAGGTGAAGTACGCTAATATAGAGTTTGCGAGTGGTTTTTACCCACGAGGTATGTTCACGGGTCATTCTCGCATTCACGGAACGATGCCGTATTCAACAGTCGGTATAACACTACCAGTTTAAGCCTTTTCAACCTTCTGAAGCGCCCGCATACCTGTGGAGAGGGTAACACGGATCTACTGCAGCAATTTTCTTCGGAAGGCTTTTGTTATCGTTTTCAGGAAGCACATGATTAGGGGAAAAAACAGTTATGAACTACTGTTTACCGTTTTAAGCACAGAAGTTGATCTGAATTTGGACGTTTCTGTTATTTTTTGGATTATGTTAGTCGCATACTCAACGTATGTTGACCTACATTTACTACCGAATGAAGAAAACAGAAGTGCCAGTAATCATCTTGTACTCGACAGCAAAAAATACACACTATCGCCTTTATATCTGACGGTTCTTTTAATTTACTGAGACGTTACCAGATAAAAAAAAAGAATCTAGTTATGAACTGCGGAAATGTAGCGCGTACAGGGCGAAGTGGTGCTTTCCGAAGAAGTGGTCCTTTGTGTCCGTAAACTGCCACGCGTGAAAGCAGAAGGGACCCAGTCAAAATGCAGAGACCGACTAGCAAACTGATCTTTGTCCACTCCAGGCTTGAGTTCCATCTCCAGTGAAAGGTAGGGCGTTATATGCTGATATTTCTTCCCTTTGTAACTAGGCGTAAGACTGTGATCTGTAGTGATTACTAGCTATCTCAAAGTTAAACTCTAAGCCTCTCATTGTCGAATGAGAATGTTTAAGAATCTTACCCTTAAGTGATATTTTTCTGTATCATGTTACCTCACACTGGTCTGAATTAAAATGGCAACTAAGTGACATCAGCAAATATTAAGTATATTTACACCTTCGTAATCCTTATATTATTCTCATACGGAGCGAGATTGGGCAGTACTAAGACAATGGCCTTGTCTTCGGGAGGATGGTGTTTTAAATTCATGTCAGACATCCAGATACAGGTTTTCCAGTGACATTGTCGTCGACCGGACGCCAAACCCTATCGTAGCTCGCCTTATCCTCGTCTAACTGCCAAGTGTTCGCTCTTGAACCATCTTCGTGTCCAAAACCTTCTGCTACCAAAACCTTTTTATAACCTCGTCAGAGTCTCGATATTTCTAACAACAATAAAAATTAGGAACTTTTACTTTAGGTATACTTCAATTACAGGTTGTTTGTTTCAGTTCGAGGTAGAATGTGCCAGTGTGATCCACGTTAATCGTATTATTCTGTTGTAATCTGATTTGTGACTAACGTTTTAACTTTCATTCACAGCGGAGTTACTGAAACAAAATTAATGTGAGGAAATAATATCGCTGTAGGAGCAGAAAATAAAACACGACTGATTGAACTTTTTCTGTGCCTTGCAGCTAAACAGATATTTTTCATCGGGGTTTCTTTTTTTTTATATTAAAGCACAAATCCCGCATCTGCACTGGAAATCGAATGAAGAATCGAGTTGATTGAAATGCGTCTTATCGCGTTTCAATCAGCGAAATTCGGAGTTGCACTGAAGCAAATTTACTAACTGTTCACGATGAAGAAACGGGAATTTTAATATCTGGGGTATGTGATGAGGCGATCAGACTCTTAAAGCTAACGCTTCGGCATAAAACTGTTAACAACCCTGGATATGTCAAAATAAACATTATGAGTCAGAAATTTATGAAGTGTGTATCCCACTTAATTCTGAGACATTTCTTGAACGGAATGGACAAAGAAAAAATTATCACGTCAGCAACCGGCAAGGGTAACGATAATCATTTTACGTACTGTGCAAGGTTCTGAATAGTGTACGGGTGTACCTAAGGGTGTGAAAACCTCCCGCCTTCCCCTTCGATGTCATTCGGGGATGGTGCGTGATATTGTCAGCACCGGAGCGCATACGTACAAATTTCTCTAATTTGAGCTCCATGGTTCTTGAGGAACACGTAAGTTAGATGTAGTAATAAGTTTCTTAACTTGTTTTGGAGACCAGACTCACAGAACACCGAGTGTAAGGCTGTCCGTTACCCAGACCACCTTCCTTGTGGCGTTCCACAACGCAGTTTGCTGAGAATTTCTCTAACACTCTCGTGCAGACTAAACAAGCTGGCGACGGAGTGTGAAACTTTTCTTACAATCTTATCCCCTTCCTTCATGAATGCGATGAAGTCGCAAGATTTGCATATTAACGAAAAACACTCCAGTGGCTCCTTCAGGACAAACTGTGGTTGGACTTAAATATTATCTATCGACAAAACTACAATAATCACGTCTCATAATCAGTATGTGATGGAAATGATACAAAATATATTTAGTTCATATTTTTCGTACTTAACGTATGTGGAACGTTGATTTATACTGAAAGTTTTTGTGTGCTTGTAGTAAGACTATTAGTTACTAAATGAAGAATGATTCCAGTGCGTTGTCATTAGATTTTGTTAAAAGTTCGGAGGATATGTTATACCACCGACTGTAGCAATCGAAAGTAGTTTGTTGAAAAAATCCAGAACTAGTCTTTAATAATACGGTTAATAAGCCATATATGACATTCGTAACTTGCGCGAGGTCATTTTCATTACAAAACCCATTAAAAGTGGCGAAATCGAAATAGTAAGCAATTCTTATAAAGTTTCGAGTCATTGTTTTATATAACTGTGATGTCACAATAAACTAGTTTCAAACAAATGTCGTTGTTCTGTTTATCCAAACGGAAGATTCGTGACACCGTATTTGGACGAAGATCGTCTTCGAGTAGCGTATAGAGGTTTCCTCTAGTGGACAGATAACAATTGAAACAAAAGGAGTGGCTGCGAGGTGTGCAGATAGAGACGGCAGCTGCCCCTTATCCGCCCGATTTAGGTTTCCCAGCGCTCGCATAAATCACTGCAGACGGATACCGCGACGCCTTCCTAACACGGCCCAGGGAAAAACTCTGGCGCCTACCAGATGAGGATGAATAAAAGCCGCCTTGCAAGGGCTAAGCCGTAAAACACTGCCTTTTAGGTAAACGACGCAAATCCCGCGCGGGGATTTCGGCAGCAGGAAGCCGCAGCAGCATCCGCAAGCTGCAGTTTGGAGCGCTCCCTTTAATCTTCTCCCATTGTTCAATAAGCCTTAGCGAGGCGGGCTCTGCACCTGCTAAATATATAAAACACACTAGTGCCGCTTCGTCGTCGCAGTACGGTCACGACAAGCTCACAAGCTCCATGACACCTGTGGTCGTCGTGCTCCTGCAAGTTCTTACGTAGGTACTAGGCTTCCAGTTTACGCAGAAAAACTTCGTGTTTAATAATTTGAGAGATTCCTGTCATCTGCAATCCCTTAAATAATTTTTTCTTGTGTAATATGTGTACCACGGTGGAGTACAGCTTTTAGGTAGGATTTGAAAAAAGAGGTATGTTTCTGTTAACGTTTGCTGCGTGATAAAGCAAGGCGAAGGATGACGAACTGATGGTTTCTCTTTGAACTGAAAATTCCAGACAGATTAAATCTCGGTGCTGTACCAGGATTCGAACCCGGAGCCGTGCCTTTTGAAGACAACACTTCTGACAAGAGAGCCATCCGAGCACGACCCACATCTATCAGCACATTTTTCTTATTTTCCAATCTCGACAGAGACTTTCCTACATTCGTAACTGAGCTAGACCCTTTTAAAAAAAGGACATGGAGGAAAATAGCATAGTCATACACTACGTGTAGTTTACAGAACGTGTCCTTCATCTAGTAGTGGAGTTTATGCTGTTATAAAACGACGTCTCGAAACCGGAGTCTTGGCTTAATCTTTCGATGCTCTTGACTACATAGTTATTCAAAGATGACCAGCGACCTGAGTGACTTTTTCAATCTGTCAGAAGGTTTCCGTTACCCTTTATACGCCATTGGTAACGCGAAGGATGAAAACCATGCTCCGAGCTCGAACCATAGAATACTGATCGCATTTAATTTGTCAGTAAGTTACATAACAGCCTACAGCCAGCACGGGAGTGAAAAATCCATTCAAATATCGAGTGTTCTACCGTTCGTACAATGGTGATGACTGTTTATAACTTTATAGCAACTCTACAGATATAACTTGTGCCCAAAACGTTCCAGAGCAAAGTGGAACCGACCGATGTTCTCATGGAACATTCCTGTAACTGTTATGGGCATATCAAACTGTTATCAACAGTTCTGAATACAATCATTCCGTTCATAACCCACATCCCTATGGCGTCTGGTAAGGCATAATTCATTATATAGGATCCGTGAACTACCGCTTTAGTGATGAAATGTCTAGCAGAGAATGTTCCAAAATGTAAAGCGTACAAATAGTTTTTCGTGGTTTCCTATGGATACTATTAGCAGAATAAAAAGTTAGGTGTCTATTAATATGTGTGTGTCTCTCTTTGTTAAACAGTCACTGCACCCTTTCTATAGTAAAGAGAATAACTTGGGCCCCTGTTCAGGGTGGCACAGTTGTTCGGCACCCGCACTCTGGCCAATCCCTTTAGGTTTTCCTTGGTTTCTTTAAAATAAATGAGGCAAATACCACAATGTTTCCTTAGGAAAGTACATCCAACCAAACTTCTACCCGATCTTGCGCTTCGCCCCTAGTGACATCGTCGTCGATGGGTCGTTAAATACCAACCTACCTTCCTCCTTTTTATCCGAGGGCTATTAGCCACTTAGGTATTGCTACATGATATCGGAAGCTTCTTAAAAGTGCCTTATCCATCTTCACACTAGTTGAGTGGTAATTATCCCAATAGCTTAAGATGAATACCAGGATGGATGCCTTGAAAGGTCATGGCTGCTTTTCTTCCTCAATACGAACTTGAATTCCGTCACTAATGATCTCGTCTTCAACCCCAGTCTTATTTAATTCCTTTCTTCTTCTTAAGTTTTAAAAACATACGAAAAATCTTATGGCCATAAGAAGTATTCTCAGACGGCTAGATACTCTCGACAGCGAACTCGACAACGGAAGGAGGTATCCGTTGTTTTGCTGTTTCATAAACAGTAGTCCTCACGCGGAGCTGCATCAGCATGGTCATTCGCCGATCACAGATCTCACACGGCCTTAAATAATGCCTCCTCCACTGTCGACCTAGTACGTACACCTTACAATCTGCTAAGACAGTTAGACAAGTTATATTAGTTAACGTAGTCGCTCGTCCGCCAATGAGTGTAGTTTCCTGGGGTTTTCCACCATGACATGACTGGGAATAATTTCTTCGTACAACGTTGTCTGATGATGATCCTACTACGCCGCGTAACCAAATTAAAGAGTGACTTTTCGAAACCCAGTAGTTGTGTCACACTGCAAAACAGAAGTGTGAAACTTTGCTCGAAGGTGCCTACAATCTTCCTTTGTAATGACGCAAAAGCGTGGCGCGCTGCAACTCACACATTGTGTTCGGCGACGCTTCAGACAGCAAGGTGTCGACACGTTCGGGAAAAAAAAGGCCAGAGCTCTGATGTTCATGTGAGGTTTAAGATACGTTAATGCTGTCACATTGCCATGAAACTTCTCCACAATGCTGCCCAACGCCACCGGGAATGTGTCACACGATGGGAAGGTTGTCACATCCCGTCTTTCTCACGTTTCACCCCTTCCCTTAACGCCTCTGCTATGAAGGTCAGAACCGCGACTCTCAGTGTTGGAATCACGCAGTTTTTTATGAATGGCCGATAAAAACATTCACGATACCCCACAGCTCAGACCTGACACGAAAACGACTCAGGGGAAGTTTACGCTTTTTCAGTCTTACTGCCTTGCACCCTATTGTGGCGTGATCACACTGAGGGCAGTATTGACACTTGGGTAAGTAAAATGGTAAAGGTTCCCTCCAGCATCCCGAACTCGGGTACATCCTCACTGCCACCCACACATCTGGGCTCATCATTTTAAAAATTTCCTGCACAGAAAAAGCGATTCGTTGATCCCTAGTGGTCGGTGTGACAGGCCTGCAGGTGAATGGCGCCATGCCGCTGAACAAGCGTATGCTGGACGCATGCGAACACTGTGGAGTGTCGAAAGGGATGCCTGTCACACTGGCATGTACGAATCACTGAATGGCCGTCTCTGTACAGGAACGTTTTCAAAGTGCCCAACAAAGGTGTGCTGGTAACACCGAGGGTGTTGCAGTGATAGGGGGTTTCAGCGTGACCCTTTGCAGTTTTATTCACCCATGTGTTAATGTCGCATCCCCCTTGTGGTCACGTCACAGGAGGGCGGGAAACAGGAGAGCTGAAAAAGCATAAACAGCCTTCGCTGCCTCGATTAACTATCAAATTTTGTCAGTTAGTTTTTAACGGATCCTAGTGGGTCCACCCGGAATACTGGAACCAAAATAGCGGTCGCGCTACATACCAAAGGGGTGCGATTGCATCCAGTGGGGTGCAGGCTCACAGTGTACTTAGAGAAGGGTTAACTCGTTCGGCGGGGCGTCAGCAGCGTCAAAGGTTGTCACGAACGTCGTCGTGTTGCCCATTACCCTGCTACTGTAGTCTTTGACCGCGAAATGTGTGGAAACCCCAAACCAAAAGGTGGTTTAATTAACGTCATTTGTAGCACCCCCTGAGACGTTTTCGTGTCGATTCTAATAGGTAATGTGTCTGAAATGTGTTCTTCGGCTACCCATAAGAAAACCGCGTGATCTTAATCCTGTGCGTCGCAGTTCTTGCCTCAAAGGCAGAGGCGTCAAGAGAAGATATGAAATGTGTATAAGAGAGGATTGAGGACCTTCCCACCCTGTGACACGTCCACGGTGGCGCTGGGCAGAAATTTCGTGCCAGTGCGGCGACATTAATCCTTCTCCCCTCCGCTCCCCGCTACTGCCTTACAGTTCATTTGAACTTCTGAGCTATGGCCTTGTTTTTCGAATGTGTCGACAACCTTACTGTTTGAAGCGTCGTCGGGCACGAGGGCAGGGCGCCATGTTTTTGCACCATTAAAGAGGAAGTCTGTAGCACATTCGAACTAAACTTCAAATTTCTGTGCTGAATTGGGAGACATTTACAGGGTTTTGAAAAGTGACCCTTCAATTATGTTATACAGCGTTGATCAGCTTACCTTCGACTATGTTCGAAATTGGAAATCCAGGTATCATATCATAATATAGCCGTTTGTTTCTTATCTCTCCCACTCTTCCATTATTTTAAATTTAAATGACTGAAGGCTTATCTTCGTAATCCTTCGGCCAGAAATTTCAATGTTCATTTCATCAGTTCTAGTTGTTCTTGCTTTGATGGAGCCTTAAATTTGCCACTAAACAATCCTTCCGTCCATCTGATAAAATAAACGTAAGGAGCTAGGCAATTATGTTCCTCTGCTGGAAAAGTGAGGTGCCACGAGCGGATAGAGCTATCACTTGCAGGTGAAACACGCTGCAGATTCTTGTAGCTGACCACACAGATAGCCACAACATTGGTGTCGGTGAGCTTCTGCGAACAGTAAGGACACCTAAGACCTGTCCAGGGGGGGCTAGCAAAGGATGCACTACAGATACTTTTCCACCAAATCTCACAACAGAAATAGCTAGAGTAACACATCAATAACTGAACTTCCCAGTTCTAAGATTGAAACAGTAGCTTAAAATATAGAGAATCTGGCTCCGGTAAGAAATCCATAATTTAATACAAGCAAATATTAAAAAGGAATAGGGAAGTAGACATATTGTGGGGGACGGTTGCCTTCTGATTGCCTGGTGCTCCTTAAAATATACTAAACTACCAGAGCGCGCTATCTGCCCAGGTTTATCTGTCTCTCTCTCTTCCCAGGACAGACTGTAAAGTTCACAGCTAGCCGAGATGTGGTGGCATTGACTTCTCATGTAGACGTGGGTGACTGAAGATGGCAGAATGGTCTGTTGTCTTGATAACTGTTATTGATGTTAAAACTCGCTTCTGGCAGCAAAACATTCGAGGAATTTATGTTTCTGTTGTGATATTTTTGTGGATAGAATTACTGTGTGTAATGAGTCAACATATGTAGGACGTTAGATGTGCTGACGTTTGAAATGCCTTGCTAATGTTTCTCTACAAGACTTAGGTGTGTGGATATATTAAACTGTAATGTATGTAATCGCAGGTTTTGTTGGAGTATTCTCACTCCTGGCGACCCGAAGCGTAATAAGAATATCAATGTAACTGTAACATTTTCATCCAAATTCCTCTCATTATACATCGGCCGATGAGCACAGGGGCCAACATAAATACAAGCAGATGTACTAAGGTTTGTCTCACTCAAGTCCCGTTCATATATAAAGTACAGTTATTTAAATGAGAGTGTTGTAAAGCACAGCGTATTTCTCAGACTTTCTCTTCTAATTGTTTCTTCTCCTTCAAATCGATATGCTGTTTATTGTATTATCCGACTCATCCTTCAGGTTCTTAGTATTCATGTAGCAACTGCATACTTCATCCTCCTGCAGATCAAAGGGCGTCGTCTTCGTCTTCCTAAGGTATGGAAACCGTTTTAGAAATGCATTCTCATTCACAAAAAATACATGAATTGTTCACTAACATAATTATTGTCTTTAACTTGGACAAAGCCAGTGAATATCGTGTGCTAAACAGAATTAAATCAATACACTGTAATGAATCAAATTTAACTGTCATCTTCCTAATTGCAAACGCGTTATTTCTATGATGGCTGCTGGAGTAAGGAGGAAATGTAATGTAAACCCATTATGCGAAAGTGGGTATATATGGGACGTGACTGCCTATGTATGTATTAATGAAATATGGTAATCACCCATCAGCATTACCCCGACGGTGATTGGCATCCGTATTATAAATACAAGAAGTATGCAGAGAATGCTGTTGTGTCGAATTCCGTATGAACAAAGCGATATTAAAACGTTAATTGGAGTGATGAATGTACGCGCTTAATTTAATTAATGCATATCAGCTATAAATACAACAGGCTCTGCCTGTGTATTGCACATTAAATAATATGCTGGGAAATGCTCTGCTGACTCACGATCAAAGTACATCTCAATAACTGACATTAGGATGGGGTATATTCCAGTTCAGCCCTCTGTCGTACATTCTGTAGTTGCCGCTTCAAGACTATAAGAGAATAAACAAATAATTATCATTGTTACGGCAGAGGCCATCAGATGATCCACAGAGTAGTACAATTTTTACACAAATTCTAACTTTTGCACTAATTCTACACCCAGAATAAGTTCTCAGACAGTGAAAAACTAGAAATGGACCACAAAAGGTGACCCAATACAGGGGGGCTTGTTTGACGAATCATGCGAGTTTCGTTTGTAGAGTTTCAAAAAATTATCAGTCCATTTCTAAAATACTGGTTATTATTTTGCTACGATAAGCGGCTTTAGATGTACACAGATCATCCTCGGAACAGTAAAGTCTGCTTTGGTGATACGTGAAGTCGATGCGCGAGGCCGCTGTAAATGGAAGAAGCACCTGTAGTCAAAAAATGGCTCAAATGGCTCTAAGCACTATGGGATTTAACATCTGAGGTCATCAGTCCCCTAGACTTAGAAGTACTTAGACCTAACTAACCTAAGGACATCACACACATCCATGCCCGAGGCAGGATTCGAACCTGCGAGCGTAGCAGCAGCACGGTTCCAGACTGAAGCGCCTAGAACCTCTCGGTCACAACGACCGGCACCTGTAGTCAACTGCAGCTTTTGTAGGATAACTTAATGTCTCGACTACGGCATAACATTCCTTGAAATTGACAGTTTCTGTTATATGAAAAATTCTACATAAATCTACTGAAACTGAAGTCAATATATTATTCAAATCTTCACTTTTTGTTCAATTCTGAGACATTATGCTTAATGTTACTAACGCGTTTATTGATTGTCACAGTTACAGGTTGCAATGGTACTTGAATTACGTAACCATTACGGCACCTCACCTCAAACTCTCCATACCAGCAATGTTCTAGTGTGTTTCTGTAAAATAGTTAACATATTTCTTTGACAACATTCAGATTTGATTTCATTAATGTAGAGGTACTTTGATACATCGATATGTCTATATTGCAATGATATTATTCTTTTGTGTATTCTTTCTTTTGTCACTGTGATCTTTGACGTACTTCTAACTGTGATTTTTGGGCGCGTAAGCGGTTATTAGAGAGTCAAGTCTTGGTCGTCATGTTGAAAATACGCAAATTGTAGTCAGTTTATGAAATGTGAACTTTAACAGTGAGGAAGATATTTTCAAGTATGTTTTATATTGTGAAGTGATGTTGCAACAAAAGTAATAAAAAAGAAGTTTAACTTAAATTCGGAGTTCTGATTACTTTTTTACATCACCATTGTCTTAACTTGCAAAAGTTTAATCTTCAAGAATGGTTTATGAAACACATCTATAAAACTTTTGAATATCGCAGAATAACACCTAGGCCTCTTTGCATCCGAGCTTGGAATCATCACTACCTAGATTTTCGACGATTGAGCCATGAGTTCACAACGAGACCAGCGTGGGAAACACGAAAAGTTGTGTGCCTTGTTTATCCATTATTTCATGAAATGACTTTATTAACTGTGCTCTAATGACACCTGCCACATAATATAACTTTGCGGTTGCCCCAAAATGCAATAGTTAGCAGCGTGAGCAACACTACAATCACAATTAATTTTTCACCTTTGTTGTGGTAGGGTAGTTAGAAGGTTTGTGAGGAACGGGTTTCATAAGCTACACCCACATAATCTGATACAAAAGCACTACACCACTTAACTTTGGACACGTTTTAGAAACAGTTTTATGTTATGATTCAGCTACCTTAATCGAAACTGAGGTTCAAAGTATGCACAGTACGATATTTTAATTAGTATGGATTAATTGAAAGATAATGAGAAAATACCTGGTGCTTCTTATAGAAGTTACTGTGACGAACTATGAATCCAGTATCAAATCCATCAGAGTAAATGCTATCATTTTAAATACAACAAGATGGCATTCATTTTAATTTTTGTATTGGTAGTAGTATTATATAATAATTTTGTATGTTTGCTTCAGTGCCATCTTCTCGCGGAGAATGTTCTGTTACTGCCTTATAACCATGATTTATATGAATAATCACTTGATTGTAGCTAACATATATAAAATACTGAGTGTCAAGTTACAAGTCATGTCCCCATCATTATGGTTTTTGGTTTCGAAATCCGCCTGCTTCGCTCAGCGTGTTAGGTCAGAGGGTTAGCCGCACTCTGTAATAAAAAAAGTGAGTTAATGCAACGATGACGAACTTGAACAAGCGTCATGGACGTCCACCACGAACAAACAGAACGAACAATCACGAACACAATGGGATAAAAAAAAAAGTGGTTACGTGCTTGCCTCCCATGCAGCGGGCCAGGGTTCGATTCATGGCTGGGTTGGAGATTTTCTCCGCCCGTGTACTGCGTGTTGTGCTGTCCTCATCATCATTTCATCCTCATTATCGGCACGCAGGTCACCCAATGTGTCGTCGACTGTAATAAGACTCTCACTCGGTGGCCGAACTTCCCTGGATGGGGCCTCCCAGACGCCAAAGCCATACGATCATTTCATTTCATAGTTTCGAAGAATGACGACAGGAGCTACAACTTGAAACATACCTACCTCGATCAGTTGAGGCAAGGGCAACAGTTGACGGCTGAGATATGTTGTGTCCAACGCGTATTACTCGTATAGCAGCGCTCACAACACTTGTTTTTGAGGTAACAACTAAAAAAATAGGGTATCCAAAGTAATCACTTATTTTTCTCCGTGAGCAGACGAATAAAATAACATCAAAACCTGAAGAGAACATCCACGAGGGCGTGATGAAACCTAACGCCTCCGAATATTTTATCTGAAAACTCTTAAAGCTTTTTACGTGAAGCAAACGTTATTAACATTTGACATCTTTATTCTTCATGTCTACTTATTTATTTCTCAATATAGACACTCTGGTGACGAACATATTTCTCCCAACGACAGACCAGTTTGTTGATACCGTCAATGTAGTATGTTTGACTTTGTGACGGAGCCACGAACTCACCTCTACTTGCAACGTTATGTCACTATCAAAGTGAAATCCTCGAAGGTGCTCTTTAATTTTTGGAAAAAAATGAGAATCTAATGGGGGCAATTCGGGACTGTATGGTGGATGAGCGATGCAGATGACGCAGCGCTCGTGTGTGGTCTGGCATTTCATGTTGAAGGAGAAGGTGCTGCATGCGTGAATGACCTCTTCGAATTCGAAACTCGATTACAGGATGTTGTTTCTCACGCACCGTCGTAATTCCGTTACACACAGCCATGTTCGATACAGTTTAAAGCCCACCAGCGGCGGAGGGCTGCAAAGCTGTGGGCATGAAGTCTAAAAACGTGCAGTGTTAACAGCGTTTGTTTTATTTAAAAAGCTCCAGTAGTTTTCAAATAAAGAATTTGGTAGTATTACTTTTCAGCGCCCCCTCGAAGTTCAGGATTAGAGACTAGAACTTCAGGATAAAAGCACCGTCTCCACGAAAAATGGTTGCAGCACTATTGACCGCTTTTCGTAACTGATAAATATTGAGGTATCAGTCGTCAGTTGAGATAAATATGTCGCTAGCTAACAAACAGAGGACGAGTATAAAACTTTAAACCAGTTTATGCCTCGTCTGCAAAGCAGGGTTCCGGTTGTGCGCTTTTAGTTTAAGCCCTTATAAAAGCATCGATTAATCGTATAACGCGACTAGTGGAGAATCTGTGAATAGTTAACAAAGGAACATAACCAGATGAACAGATTACTAAATAAGGGTGATAAGAAAGGAATGATCTCAGGATTAAATTTCATTACCTTTATATCCAGATCACACAAAGTTATTTCGAATGATGGCCTCACACAGAATAACATACAAAGACAGTGAAGCAGTTCGAAATGGAATAACTGACCTATCATAGCGTTCGCAAGCAATGTTGAAAAATCCCTGAAGCTGAATAAAATGCTTAAAGATCAATAATTTCAGTCAACAACCAATTCACCGCAGCGAAAAGTCAGTCATGGTTAAGTATACTAGCTCTAATTGTTCGCATACTTTGAAAGTCCTAAACTATTACCCTAAATGCAAATGTCGTGTGACTAGGGCCTCCAGTCAGGTAGACTGTTCGTCGGATGCAAGTCATTCGATTTGACGCCGCTTCGAAGACTTGCGCGTCGATGGGGATGAAATGATGATGAGTAGAACAACACAACACCCAGTTCCTGAGCGGAGGAAATCTCCGACCCAACCGGGAATCGAACCCGAGTCCTTACAATTGACATTCTATCGCGCTGACCACTCAGCTACAGGGGGCGGACAACTATTATACTGACAAATTACTACTTTTAGAACTGAAGCACATTAAAAAAAAACATAACTCCGAAACATCACTTAAATACTCGAGGCTCACTGGTCGTTCAAACCTTAGCAGTCACTTTGCCCAGTCATACATGAGCATCAAGAGACCACGAACCAAGTCTTGCTCACCTGTTCGAAACATCTGATACAAGACCCACTACTGCTGTCAAGTGAGTGTCTCGGAAATAGCACACAACTATAATGAGTACATGATTTACAAGTTTATATATTTTAATCATATATAATATGCATGTTTAGACAGTTTTCAGACGGATTTGGCTTCATTACTTGTTAAACAGTGTAGAGTATTAAATTGTGATAAATACTTTATATACCGCAAATCAGAATGACTAGCGCTAGTCAAACACATAACTTTATTCAGCTTGTCGCTAGTGTACTACGCTACTCGAACATAAACCTTAGAAATATTGGCTTATAAAATTCCTGTTAACAAATATAAAGAAAGTGGAAGAACAAGACAAATCGTTCATGTTGATACTAATCTATCGCGTAATGTGGAGGCACTGTATTAGAAGTTGTTGTTGTTGATGATGTTGCGGTCTTCAGTCGAAAGACTGGTTTCCCTCAGCTCTCCATGCTACTCTATCCTATGGAAGCCTCTTCATCTCCGAATAACTACTGCAGCCTACATTCTTCTGAATCAGCTCTGTCTTACTCTCGGTCTCTCTCTACGATTTTCACCCCCACACTTCCCTCCAGTACTGAACTGGTGACCCCTTGACGTCTCAGAATGTGTCCTGTCAGTCTGTCCCTTCTTTTAGTCAAGTTTTGCCTTGTGACAGTAAAAACCCCCGTTACTAGATGGATGTTTGTAGTACGCAAGGATTGCTTTGTGGAGAGCGAGCGCGCTACACGGCACGCGATTCGCGAAAGCACGTGCGGCGCCCGCGCGAGATTTGCTACAGTGGGTATCCGCGGCCGGGCGACGACGTGGCCCGCAGCTTGGGGCATTGTTTGGTTTTTCGCGCATTACGCGAAAACTATTTAACTTACGGTGAAGAGCGATGCGGCAGTGGATTGTGGTCAGCAATATACACCTTCTGAAAGATCGATCTTTATTTCGAGTCACGAGACGCAAAAGTTATAGTAACCTCAAAATCGGTTAATATCACGAATACTGAAAGATTAGTATAAATAGTAAATAACAACTTACAGGGATGAGCGAGCACTCGTTAAAAACGTTTCGTCATAGCGGATCGAGTGCCGTAGTCATACGTTAAGATTCATAAATAATTAAGCCCGTAAAGAGCAATAAACAAATTTTGAGGGAAAATTGTTTATAAAATTCAATAGAGAATTCATGACGTAAAGAACGGCACTATATAATATTTTGGGTTGCATCACACGTAATTTAAACGAGTTAAGTTATACTATACACTTGACTTGCAATAGTTTTCATTGTTTGCAAATTATTATTAACATTTATCGCCCATAATTAATTAATTATTATAGATATGAAGATTTTGAGCAGCGCAATGTGTAGATCGCTATAGATTACGTCGAAAAACGGTGCTATATGCAGTTCTATGTTAAAACTTAGCATCACAGATGTCAACAAACAAATCTGCGCTAAGTGGCGAAATTTTGCAAAAACTAAAACTTGATTTACGGGCGATAGAATAATCCTAGAAATTAATGCAACATAGTAAATAAGATGTAATCTTTAGCGCGGTTGCGATGGTGTACTGGCCGGCCGGAGTAGCCGAGCGGTTCTAGGAGCTACAGTCTGGAACCGCGAGACCGCTACGGTCGCAGGTTCGAATCCTGCCTCGGGCATGGATGTGTGTGATGTCCTTAGCTTAGTTAGGTTTAAGTAGTTCTAAGTTCTAGGGGACTGATGACGTCAGTCCCATAGTGCTCAGAGCTATTTTTTTGGCGGTGGACTTATTTCTGTTAAGCGATGTAGGTATCAAAATTTGTAACCTTAACTGGTGAGACTGGTACTTGCATAACGAGGGGTTGATGTCCGAGCCTATATAAGCGAGCGGCCATCTTGGCCAGGAGTCAGTCGTTGGTCAGTCGTTTTGGAGGGTGGGTGGCGAGCAAGCCCCACTTGAGGGTGGCCCATGTGGTCGTTTGAGAATTCTTTTTCGCGCCGATTTATTTAGGCAAAGAGTATTGTTTAATAGTGGAAGTGGGCAAGCATATATTTGGTGAACTGGAAGTGCTACGATTATTTGTGTGAGTGCGGTTTACGAGGTATACATCTTCGTAAGTGAAGGTGTGGCGAACTGTGATTTCGCACCAAAACTGTTAGAACAAAGAGGACAGTGGACTTGTGGTTCTGTTCGAATTGGGTGAATACCTTTCGATTATAGCAGCCTACATTACTGCTTTGGGGGCTCGGAGTCAAATTATTTTTAAAGTATAACTGTAAACCGTCTCACCAGTGACAATTTCATTGTGTGAAAGAAAAGGACAACGCCAATAAACAGTGATTGAACTGTGTCGTAAAAAACTGATTTTAATATAGTAATTGCACAATTCTTGTTCCCTAGCATAAACTGTCTGAGTGAATAATTAATTCAAAACTATAAAAAATGCGCGGGTGTGGAAGTGTACTAATGCACCAAGTGTGGAAGTCATCCCCTGAGACTCACGTGACAGCCAAAAATTTGCAATAACACTTTTTTACCAACATTTGTATATGCACATTTCGTGTGAAAGCGCTGCAACCGCACTTCTTCATTATTATTTTTACCGCCTTCAAGTTTCTTTTGTCCGCAATCCTGTTGAGTACCTCCTCATTAGCTACCCATCTATTCTTCAGCACTCTGTACTAGCACCACGTTTGAAAAGTTTCTCTTCTCTTTTTGTCTAAACTGTTTATCGCTCATATTTTATTTTTATACGTGGCTAAACTCCAGACAAAAACTTTCTGCTTTTCTCAGAAACGCCCTGTCTTTTCACCTCGCATTTACTCGTTTTAAACGATCAATGTAGTTGAATTATTCAAAATTTTCTGTTTTCCACTGGTATTTATCATTTTAGCTTCCCTGTCCCCCTCCCCTCCCCTCCCCGACCCCTTCATTGTTTATTCCAGTGAGAAAAGAAGTCTGATGACTCCAGAGTCGATTGGCAGGTGAGAGTACTTTTATTTGCGAATAGGAAAACAGTAACAGTCACTATACCTGATTTCTCTCATTAATTCAATGTCTACCTTCCTGAAAAATCAACAATAAGACCACGAAAACAAAAGTAAATGGTCTAAAGCTTTAAAAAGAACGGAAGCGTAATGAGCTAAACCCATTCAGAGAAATAACTTTCAAGTGGCTCTACCCACAATACCAAAGCTTATCGAAATCCATCGTTCACAAGGTCTAGTCTCTCCTTGTTAGTGGCAGTGCACAAGAACATAATTTAAGATATGCTTTAGCAATGCTTAATCGTCTGTAGGAAATAATGAAGAACTCGAAAGCAAAGAAACGAATGTTAACATGTTCCAGCCATTTCCGCTTCTGGCAATGATTAATGTTCGTGTAACATGCTATTATGCATTGAGCCATAGAGTCCATGTCCGAATACAGATCTTCCAGTAATTAGCTGGTTAAGTTGTTTGACGAGTTTGACAAGTCAGAAGACGGTAAGGCCATCCCAACGCCAATAGGACTATGACTAATACAGCAGTACAGTAATGTTGTATTCCAATTAACCAAGCACTGTTGTTATTCCAATTCCGACCTACTATATAACTCTGTAATAGTCGTCCAAAGATAAAGTCCACATTACTGAACTCAGCACTAAATTCGGGGAAGTCGGGAACTAAAGAGAATACTAGTATCAGCTGAAATTGTGCGGCCCCATAACGTACTTCATTCATGCGACGGACACACCGACTACCGCCGATGGCTCCTATACAGAATGACCCTATGACTGACAGTCTCATGGTCTCATGTTGACCGACCGAGCAAGACTGACCATGAGTGCCGATTTTCCGCGGCTTATACACTTCCTGACAAAAACAGTGAAGCATGCAGAAGACATTGACGGATGTCAATGTAACTTCGTACACGTAAGTAATGTAAACTGGCGGGTATGTAAATCATTAGAGCCGAAATTCTCTGTGACAGGTAAAGAAGAGACCGGAGTACATGCGGCAGGCGCCCGATGTTGGACTGAAGAGAATGTGAGGGCAGACATATCCGTCTCAGCATTCCGGTCGACCACGCCTGACCGCCACAAAGGAGATTCACGGTATTGGGCCCCAAGCTCATCGTAACTTCTTCACATGTGTGTCTGCCACTCGACAACAAATAATGCAGTCCCTTCACATTCTATGCAAGCTTACAATACTTGTCGGAGGCTGACAGCAACCGGACTAGAGAATTACCCTACGTGCGTTGGCTGTTGTTAATACCGCAAGGAAACGCTACGTCTGCAGGAGTGCCGCGTGGACTGCTGATGGATGACGTTGTGTGCCGTTCAACGACTGTGGTTCTGTATGGCCATCATCAGCGAGTATAGCGACGAGACTGGGGAAGTCTCATTCTTCGTATGTATGAGTGCGAGGAACCATTAGGTTTGACTTTAGGTAATGGCTGGTTGAGATTAAGGGAATCCTGACAGCACAACGGTACGTCACAGACATCACGATTCCTCACGTGGTATCCCTCACGTGACAGTATCGTGGTGCCATGTTTCAAGAGGACACTGCTCGCCCACACATAGTACATTTCCCTATGATCTGTTTTCGTGATGTTGAGGTACTCAGGGCCGGCCGGAGTGGCCGCGCGGTTCTAGGCGCTACAGTCTAGAACCGAGCGACCGCTACGGTCGCAGGTTCGAATCCTGCCTCGGGCATGGGTGTGTGTGATGTCCTTAGGTTAGTTAGGTTTAATTAGTTCTAAGTTCTACTCGACTGATGACCTCAGAAGTTAAGTCGCATTGTGCTCAGAGCCATTTGAACAATTTTTTGAGGTACTCAGGTTGGCAGAAAGATGCTGAGATCTGATCCCGATAGAACACTTGTGGGACCAGCTCGGGCGTCACCTCTATCCCATTGCTAGTACGAAGGATATCAGCGACCAGTGACAACATCTGTGGTCCAGCTTTCTTCATGAGAGGCTACGACTGGTTTATCACACTATTGATAACAAAGTCATTGCATGCTTCCGGTCGAGAGAGGATGCAACGTCATACTGATAAGTAGGGTGATATTGCCAAGTTCTTTGTATATTTCACTCGATCTCGTAATCTCTTAAATAATATCAAAATCCCTCTGGCTCTGTGAAGTTTCGTTTCGATTCTTCCTCCTCTTATCTACTTCACTTCTTTTTCTCAAGCAATGTATAAACACACAACCACAGAATCCTCACGATAGTTTCACAGATATATAATTCTGAGGCACAATTTAAATTTAACATACAGAATATACCTCAAAAGACGCGTCTTTTGACGCTGGTTACTCTACGACCTTTCGAATGTACGTATAATACACGATATTTATATGGCCATAAAAAATGCAAATATGACGACATGATGAAAGATACAACAATACAAATAACCAAGCAGATAAAATTATTACGCTACAAAAATGGTTCAAATGGACCTGAGCACTATGGGACTCAACTTCTGAGGTCATCAGTCCCGTACAACTTAGAACTACTTAAACCTAACTAACCTAAGGACATCACCCATCCATGCCCAAGGCAGGACTCGAACCTGCGACCGTAGCGGTCGCACAGTTCCAGACTGTAGCGCCTAGAACAGCTCGGCCACTCCGGCCGGCTATTACGTTACACATAGCCTTCTCAAACTAGCGGCACCAAATTTGAATAAAATTTAACTTAACTATTGATGATTTAATAAATCGTCGATTTTATTAATAATAGAAACTGAGATACTGTCTGGATACGTGTGGGTGAAAGTTAGGCATTGGTGGTTACTGATCTCACTTAACAATACATCTTAATCGATGTGTATATGTGGTTTGGCTTGGTTAATTGATTCGGTGTTCATTAAAGTGCCTTTCATGAGGTGGTGTGGCGTGCGTGCCTTAACCATAGAGATAACCGCACCTTAGATGCAACCACATTAGAGGTATTTGTGGAGAGCCCGGATAAATTGACGCTTCATTAAGAGGGGCAGCGGCCTTTGCAGGCCAACAGTCTGAATGGTTGAAATGGCTTTGTAACATTTAGTCAACAGTGCCTATCTATGTTGGTACTGCGAACGGCTGAACACAAGGAAAAAATACAGCCTATACTTCTTCCTAATGTATGGGGCCCTGCTGTTTGGCTTTATGATAATGGCGTAGTTTGTTCAAAATATTCTGGAGGTAAAATGGTAACTCATACGGATCTCCAGATTGGAGGTATTTAGAAGCTTATCATCGGGAGAATCAAAATTCACGATCTAAGTGTAGGTGCGTTGGGCCACTTGTGAACGTAAATGTATCAATGGAAACAACCGGAGGCTTTTGAGGGTTCGATTAACGTAAAAAGAGGTAAAAATGTAACAGAAGACGACTGGATGGCCTCCAGGGGTGAAATACTGAAGGAAACAGAGAATCAAATAGGAAAAAAAGGCCTAGTAGAAAAAATTTGTTTAATACAACAGTTATTGCATTAATATACGAAGACGAAATCAGAAAAATGCAGTAAATGAAGCAGGACAAAGGGAATGCAGATGAGCTCAGAAATGCTTGACAAAAAGTGTCAAACGTCAACGCAGTACTAGCTATAGGACAAACGCAGTGCAGCAGAACATGCGTAACTAGCGGAAAGATGCAGTCGCCTATATGAAATGAAAGAGACTTTTGGAAAAAAGAGAAGCAACTGTGGCGGTATTCAGGGCTTATAGGGCAAGCCAGTGTTAAGCAATGAAGGAAAAGCTGGAAGGTGGAAGTTAAACAAAGGACTGTACTAGGTAAGTGAACTTTGGACAGTATTATAGGAACGGAAGAAGAAGTTAATAGATATGAGACTGCGTGGAGAATTGGAGAATATGACAGAGCTCGGAAATAGCTATGTTGTAACAAGGCCCCTGGAATAGATGACATTCCCAAAGAATTATTTATCCCTGATAGAGCGCACCACGACAAAAGCTTTCCATCCGGTGAGCAAGAGATATGAGAGACAAAATACCCTCAGATTTCACGAAGAATGTAATAATTGCAAATAGAAAAACGACTGGTACTGAAAAGGGGTGACTTCTACTGAACTATCAGTTTATTAAGTTACGTCTACCAAATATTGACGCAAATTACTGACAAAATAATTCAAAAATTAGTAGATGGCGAACTTTGGCCTGATCAGTTTCGGTAGGAACAATCGAGGCAATACAGACCCTACGACTTAGATAACAGTTTAAAGAAAGGAAAACCCATGTTTATGGCATTTGTAGACATGGTGAAAGCCTTCGATAATGTTGGCTGAGGTATACCACTTACAGTTCTGAAAATAAAAGAGATATAACACAGGGAGCGAAAGATTATTCACAACTTGCACAAAAATAGGATTAGTTACTAGTGTCGAAAAGACATGAAAGGGAAGCAGTGTTTCAGAAGTGGGTGCGATGGGTTTGTAGTCTTAACCTGATATTAATGAATTTACGTACTTAGTAAGCAGTAAAGGAAACGAAGAAGAAAAGGAATTCAACATCACCGGAAGAATAAATAAAAAGTTTGACGTTTGACGAAGATATTGTAGTTATGCAAGAAACTGCAATGGACTTGAAAGTGCAGGTGAAAATAATGGATAGTGTCTTGAAGGAGGTTATATTACGACCATTAAAAAAGTACAGCAAGGGTAATGGAATGTAGCTGAATTAAATCAAGCGATGTTGAGGGAATTACATAAGGAAATGAGACATTAAAAGTAGTAGATGAAAATGGCTCTGAGCACTATGGGTCTTAACTTCTGAGGTCATCAGTCCCCTAGACCTTAGAATTACTTAAATATAACTAACCTAAGGACATCACACACATCCATGCCCGAGGCAGGATTCGAACCTGCGACCGTAGTGGTCGCGCGGTTCCAGACTGTAGCGCCTAGAACCGCTCTGCCATCCCGGCCGGCAAAAGTAGTAGATGAGTTTTGCTGTTTGTATAGTGAACTAACTGAATATAGTTGAGGTGCAGAGGATATAAAAGCAGACACGAAGATAAGAGGGTTTCTGAAAAAGTAAAATTTGTTAACACCGAATATAAATTTACTTGTTTGGAAGTCTTCTTAGAATGTAGCCTTGTCGAAAGTGAAACATTGACAAAAAACAGTTCAGACATAACTTCAGTAGAAGATTTTGAAATCTGGGGCTACAGAGGAATCCTGAACATTAAATGGGTAGACCGTATTACTATTAAGGAGGTACTGAACCGAATTGGGAATGAAGAAATTTATGGCACAACCTAAGCACAGGAAGTGACCAAATGGTAGGGCACAATCTGAGCCATTAAGGGATCGTCAAATTGGTGATGGATGGCGCTGTGGGAGGTAAAATTTGCAGAGCAGGACCCAGGATTGAATTCAGTGAGCGGGTTAAAACGGATATAGGTTGCAGTAGTTACGCAGAGATGAATAGGTTAGCTCTCGATAGATTACCGTGTGGAGCAGCATCAAACTAGTCTCCGTAATGAAGGCTACAACAGTTATAGCCGCACATTTCTAAAACTATAAACGCATCTGGATATCGATAAGTGCCTCTTTTGATCTATAGGATTGTGTAACCTCTGCTCGGAGATCGATTGTCTTGTACCACCAGTCATGCTCCGAGAGCTTGTAGAATTCATTCCAGAACTGGCTTCGGCGTGCCGAAGGTGGACTAACACGCTATAATTATTCTGTTTAATAATTATGTACCATTCGCACACATATTTGACACCACACCACTAAAATAATAATAGCGTATAGCTGAACCCTGAATCGGCGGTCTAGCGGTCAGTTGTGTCCGAATGACACAGTTCCTCTTCGAGCGGCGAGCGGGAAGGTTCTTATTTATTTCACTTGACGCAGCGTCGCTTGGTTCAAAATGGCTCTGAGCACTGTGGGACTCAACTGCTGTGGTCATAAGTCCCCTAGAACTTAGAACTACTTAAACCTAACTAACCTAAGGACAGCACACAACACCCAGCCATCACGAGGCAGAGAAAATCCCTGACCCCGCCGGGAATCGAACCCGGGAACCCGGGCGTGGGAAGCGAGAACGCTACCGCACGACCACGAGATGCGGGCGCAGCGTCGTTTGTGTGGAGTTTTCTTCGTTAGCGTTGTTCTGTCTGTCGAGTGACTCGTAGCGGCTCCGCTCCGCATTTACTGTCTGTTTGTGTTCGTCTACTTGCAGCGGCGTCGGCCGCTCCGCTATGGCTACCATGGGTTCTATGTGTGTTCCACGAAAAGACACTGTGAGCCTTAATTTCGATAAAGCAATGCGACACGTGCAGCCCGGGTCTCTAGAAATCCACGATTGGCTTGTCGATACAATTCAAGTAAACTCTGATCAGGTCCACACTGCTTATTTTATGCAGACGAGTACGTGTTTTACGTGAAATTTGTGGATCCCTTCACGTTGGAAGATTACTGTCGCGACATGGTTCTCAAGTCCCGTTCAAGCATCGCGATAATTCCATTAGTATGGTGTCCCTCGCAGATGCTGAAATCGAATATACCAATCAATGTTCGAGCGTTCAACCTCCCGCCGGAAGTTGATGACAACTTTCTGAAGGACATATTGACTCCATATGGTAAGGTGAAAAACGTCCGTCGTGAACGCTGGTCTACTCAACACAGATTACAGTGTTAGAGAGGAATTTGTTCCGTGGATATGCATGTCAAACGCTATCTTCCATCGTATTTACAAGTGTGTGATTACCGCATTTGTGTCATGTATACTGGTCAAGACGGAACCTGCTTCCTATGTAATGAAAGTGGACACGTTCGGTCTTTGTATTGAAGCCGTCGTTAGTGCAGCGTGATAAATTGGCGGTTGCTGATCTTGTTCTCTCTACTGCCGCCGTCGGGCCTACTTCTGCTTCCGATTATAATGAACAAACAGTCAGTTCTGATAATCGTGTCAATGAATTTACGCCTTTACCTCCGCGACAGGTTCAGAATCCTATTGGCCCCAGGACAGAACCCATAACGGCGACAAACAAGCGACGTCGCACTCAGGATGGTGATGGTGAGGATTTGGCTGTGCCTTCTGCGCCAACCTCCTCCGCATAGATTGTGTCCCCTGCTCCTCTCGATGCTACGATACCTTCCGTGCGTGGTTCAGTGAGTGGCGAAGAAGGTATCTCCAGCATCCCTCCTGCTCACGAGATGACTCCTTCTGAGCTGCCTGTGTCCTCCGTTACAGTCTGAGACAATGCGATGTCCTCCTGCTCCTTCGTCTTCAGCCGCCGTCGGTTTCCTGCAATTGCCGACTACAGCAACTCCCAAGGAGAATAAAATTAGCAGCCAAATATCACCTGTTGCATTGGCAGTTCCACAGCACGCTTCCGCCTTAGTGGCTGGAACTGCATTACATGAGGGGCAGGAAGCTGTGCCTATAATCCCCTCCCATACCTCCGTCTGCAGAGGCCGCCATCCCACGTAGCCGACAGAAATAGCGTATACAACATGATCGTGCGTTGGCACGTAAGAAATCTAAGAAAAAAGGTTGCGATGGCAGGGGTTATGGTCCCCCGATGTCTGATTCCTCTGCTGATTCCGTAATGGACCATGTCTCTCAGCTGTGTACCTAATTCTACTCGGCGGTTCCGTACATCCCTGCCCATCTGTGATCAGTGACCCAAGGCTACACGCTCCTTTCCTTAAACGTTAATCGTGTGGAGTCAGAATTACGATTGGCTTCCCTGCGTCAGTTCATTTATGATTCATGTGCCGACATAGCCTTCCTGCAGGAGGTGTTATTTAGTAATTTCTCCTGACTGGTTTTCGTATCATCTTTAATGTAGCACGCGAATATTCAGCGGGGACCGCCTTATTCTTTCGCGAAGGCATTCATATTGCCGAGGTGGAAGTATTGGATTCTGGCAGGGGCATAGATTGTCAACTTTTTAATCTTGACTTCTGGCACTGGTCGCGAGGTGGATCATTCGCATTTTTATAAAGAGGATATTGTTTATCTGTTGCGTAAGTGTCCTCCGGGTATTCTGTTCGGTGGTAATTTTAACTGTGTATTATGACCTGCAGATCAATCTCGTAATTTTAATTGATCTCGTGAATTACACGAATTGGTCCGCTCCTTACGCCTAAAAGACGTCTGGATATGTAAATCCAGCCGCTTTACTACGACTTCTAGTAGCAGGTTAGATAGGTTTTACTTATCAGACTGCCTCAGCGATAGTACTCTTAATGTTGAAGTCATCCCAGCTTTCTTTACGGATCACTGCGCTGTGGCCACAACTGTCAGTCTTGAACGGCAACCAGTCAAATTGTTTTGCCCTCCGTGGATGCTAAACGTCGCTTACCTAGCTGACCCGTCTCTCGATGACGTGATGCTAGTCGCGTGGGAGCGTATTCTGCGGTTCACTGGGAAATACTCTTCCACCCTTGAATGGTGGACACGGCTAGAAAAACCGAGGCTCAGGCAAAAAAAAAAAAAAAAAAAAAAATGGCTCTGAGCACTATGGGACTGAACTGCTGAGGTCATCAGTCCCCTAGAACTTAGAACTACTTAAACCTAACTAACCTAAGTACATCACACACATCCATGCCCGAGGCAGGATTCGAACCTGCGACCGTAGCGGTCGCGCAGTTCCAGACTAGCGCCTAGAACCGCTCGGCCACACCGGCCGGCTCAGGAAAACTTTGATACTTTTTTGTACTGCCAAAGCGCGAGACTTTCGGAGAACTTATGAATATTACTATTCCATTATGCGTTAACTTTATGCTGCTTCGGATCACGTCTCTCTGCGAACTTCTGATGTTAGGCATGTAAAAGCAAAATTGTTGACCTTGAATGGAAGGTTCGAAAATCCGATCGAAGCCGCGTTCATATGTGACGGAAGAACTGAGTTCTTTATATCATTTGCATCGGCATCAGACCCGTCGCCGACGCGCTTGTATTCATTCTCTCACGAGAAATGATGGACGTACCGTAATGGCGCAAGCTGATATAGTGCGTATCTTAAACCAGTATTATGTAGACATCTATGACATCTATGAGTCCAATGAAACCTTTTACATCCCACTTCTCAGCATCTTGGATACGACAATTACACCTGAACATAATGCAACGCTCTTAGCTGCCTTTCAGCCTGAGGAAATTTACAAACTTATTGTGGGATCACCTTCTCAAAAGTCCCCGGGTCTAGATGAACTTCCCAAGAAATTTTACGTTCGCTTTGGGCCGTTGTTGGGTGCTACCTTTACAGGGTAGAGTCGTGCCGACCTCATCCAGAGTGGGAAAAATTGTTTTAATCCTGAAACGCACTAGACCGGCTGCCCATGATAGCTTTCGCCGCTCACTTTGTTTAACTTTGATTATAAGACCGGCGAGGGCAGTTAGTAGTAGGCTGTCGGCTCTGATGGAGAAGATTGTTGCAAAACGTCAAAGCAGCATACCTGGTCGTACCATTCTTACCCCCACAGTCGAGTGTCGTGACGTGGTTTTGGTTGCTGCTGTAACGTCCGTTCCTTGCGCCCTTGCTTTTCTAGACTTCTATAAGGCATTTGATCTTGTTAATCACGACTTTCTGCTTCGGATTCTGGAGGCAGTTGGTTTCACTGTTGACACACGGCGAATGCTCTGAAATCTGTTTAGGGGTATTTCGGCTTCGGTGGATGTTAATGGCCAACTGATGCCCCCAATAAATATCCGTAGGGGAGTGCCTCAAGGAAGCCCACTGTCAATGAATTTGTCTGTGTTGTCTCTGGAGCCCCTCCTTCAGACGTTAGCATCCCAGCTGACAGGTTGGACGCTTTCCGGTGGAACTATAGCAGTTCGTGCATACGCGAATGATGTGATGGTTCTACTTCGCAATCCTGCTGAGATACCTCGGCTGAAGGCTGTAATCGACGATTTTTGTCGGAGATCAGGGGCAAAACGTAATGAAGGTAAGTGCGAGCTTCTTCCCTTGAGAGGTTCTGATGACGCGGTTGTACCATGGGCTACTGCGGTGCATCGGCATACGTCTCTCGGTATCATCATCGATCGTTGTCCCCTCAAAATGGCGACGTTCAACTGAAAGCCCGTTACTGACAAAATTCAGGCAGCGATACTAGAGCACGAAAGGCTTTCTCTTACTCTGTTCCAGAAAGTCCGAATACTGGATACATGTGTCTTTTGCAAGGCTTATTACATAGCCCAAGTTTATCCGCTTCCCTCCGTGATGGCGAAGAAACAACTGTCTGGTCGTTTCTTAAGGAAGAGACATATTTCGCTTACGGTATGAGGTGATCACGAAGCCTCGTTCCTTTGGGAGTAAGGCCTGACTGATATACGGGTGAAGACTCGGATGCTATACCTGCGGCGTACTGTTCTGAGGGTGACACAAGAAACACATTCACGTCTCATTTATTTCTCTGTGTCCGTCCTGATAGTCTTGAACCCCCTATTGATGTTGGTCCAATAAATTATATGTTAAAACACATTCGTTACTCCTATCATGCGGTGAGCTATTTAGGGGCTGACATATTATGGAGACCTGTCCTCACCATGAAAGTCCTAAAGACTCGATAGGAAACAGTCTCTTGTCCGAACCTCGTTGAAAGAGAATCGCCGCGCTTGATTAGCCGAGCGGTCTAGGGCGCTGCAGTCACGGACTGTGCGGCTGGTCCCGGCGGAGGTTCGATTCCTCCCTCGGGCATGGGTGTGTGTGTTTGTCCTTAGGATAATTTAGGTTAAGTAGTGTGTAAGCTTAGGGACTGATGACCTTAGCAGTTAAGTCCCATAAGATTTCACACACATTTGAACATATTTTGAAAGAGAATCGCCGCATACAACCCGGACGACAGTTTGGTTCAATATCAGTCTTCCGATTTTGCCGACGCGCGTAGCTTGCTCATGGTATAAGGTGGTAAATAACTTGATTCCAACGAACGAGTGACTTTTCCGTATTGGGCTTGGTGACATGGACTTATGTAGTGGTAGTAAGTCTCCAGATACGATACGACATCGCTTTACATGTGGAGGTCATATGGCAAACTGGTCTTGGATCAGGACACATTTGGCCTTCCTTACTCGATCTTCTGAGGCTGTATACACTACCAACATCATATTGCGCCCATATTCTTCTTTCTTTCCACGGTCGAAAACCCATACCGTTACGTGGTTGCTGGGACACTTCGTTCATTATGTCGTAGAAGACGAGGACGAAGATCACATTAACTTCATGCAGTACATGATCTCTGCCTATTGGACATTCTTGCGAATGCCTCGATATCGAGACCTCTTGGCCAACATGTTGAATCTTGTTTTTCGTCGGCAGCGTGTTGGTTAGTTTACTTTTTCTGATAAGTGTTTCTCTTGTTATGTATGTTCCCATCTGATTTGCTTGGACTTGTCCTCTCCAGGTTTCACTGTTCATTTTGTTTTCCGTATTGACTCAGCATCGCTCCAATTCTCCTGGAAAATGTGTATAGCCTAGATGAAGTATAGATACACATGAGCGTCGACAATCTTTGCAGTCAGATTTGGATTTTTCTTAGTTTGCTATTTCGAATGTAATCTGGTTTCGTTTTACCTTCTACTTTTAGATTTTATTGCAAACTATAAAAATAAATAAAAAACACAAAACAAAAAAATAAAAATTACTAAAAAACCCATATAAAGATAATAGTTCATACATATCTGGTGAGCTTGGAGGTGGTTTGTCGACATTGTTCTGTTTTTTTCTTTCTTTCTTTTATTCTTTTCTTTTTTCTTATTCTATTATCATCATTAATTTTTTCTCCAATTTGCAGCTTATATTCCATGATGATTTGACTATGGTCTACTGATGTGTCATGATAGCACCAAGTCATTCTGATAATAATAATTGCTTAAATTTTGATTAATAATAAGACTTCCGGCATAAGAAATCACCCTCATTCTGCCAATGGCCTTGTCAAAAAAGGCGGAGGAGCGGAGAGAGATTCAGGGCACTCTCTTGTCCTAAGGGTGAGAAACTGCCCCTAAAGGCCGAAGAATCAGCTGTGGTCAACGACATCAGGATGCAGAAGGCAACGGAAAGCACTGCATTAAAGACCCGAAACGTGTATCCACAGGGCACGTGGCCTGTCATTGAAAAGTGTCAGGATGATCTCTCCATTGGCAAAAGATTGCGGAATAGCACCCCATTCTGAGCTCCGGGATGGGGCTGCCAAGGGGGAGGTTACCATGAGAGAAAGATTGAATAATCAACGAAAGGATAACATTCTACGAATCGGGGCATGGAATGTCAAAAGCTTGAACGTAGTAGGGAAACTATAAAATCAGGAAAGGGAAATGTAAGGGTTCACTCTAGATGAAGTAGTGATCAGCGAAGTGAAATGGAAAGAAGACAAGGATTTCTGGTCATATGAGTATAGGGTAATAATAACAGCAGCAGAAAATGGTATAACGGGAGTAGGATTCGTTATTAATAGGAAGGTAGGGCAGAGACTGTGTTACTGTGAACAGTTCTTATGAGAATCGACAGCAAACCAACACTGACAACGATAGTTCAGGTATATATGACGACATCGCAAGCTGGAGATAGAGAAAGTATATGAGGATATTGAAATGGTAATACAGTACGTAGAGGGAGACGAAAATCTAATAGTCATGGGAGACTGGAATGAAGTGGTAGGGGAAGGAGTAGAAGAAAAGTTTAGAGGAATTATTGGCTTGGGACAAGCAATGAGAGAGGAGAAAGACTAATTAAGTTCTGTAACAAGTTTAAGCTGGTAATAGCCAATACTCTATCCAAGAATCACCAGGGGAGGAGGCATACGTGGAAAAGGTCGGGTGATACGGGAAGGTTTCATTTAGATTACATCATGGTCAGACAGAGATTCCGAAATCAAATATTGGATCGTAAGGCGTACCCAGTAGCAGATATAGAAACGGATCACAATGTAGTGGTGATGAAGAGTGGACTGAAGTTTAAGACATTAGTCAGGAAGAATCAATACGCAAAGAAGTGGGATACAGAAGTACTAACGAATGGCGAGATACGCTTAAATTTCTCTAAGGCTATAGATACAGCAATAAGGAATAGCTCAGTAGGCAGTACAGTTGAAGAGGAATGGACATCTCTAAAAAGGGCCATCACAGAAGTTGGAAAGAAAAAATATATACAAAGAAGATAATTGCGAAGAAACCATGGATAACAGAAGAAATACTTCATTTGATCGATGAAAGGAGGAAGTACAAGAATGTACCGGGAAACTCAAGAATACAGAAATACAAGTCGCTGAGGAATGAAATAAATAGGAAATTCAGGGAAGCTAAGAGAAATGGCCGCATGAAAAATGTGAAGAAATCGAAAAAGAAATAATTGTCGGAAGGACAGACTCACCATACAGTAAAGTCAAAACAACCTTCGGTGACATTAATAGCAAGTGTGGTAACATTACGAGTACAACGGGAATTCCACTGCTAAATGTAGAGGAAAGAGCGAATAGGTGGGAAGAATACATTGAAAGCCCCTATGAGGGGAAGATTTTTATGATGTGATAGAAGAAGAAACAGGATTTAGAAGAGACAGGGGACCCAGTATTAGAATCAGAATTTAAAAGAGCTTTGGAGGACCTAAGATCAAACAAGGCACATAAAATCATTGGGGCAAGTGGCAACAAAGCGACTACTCACGTTGGTGTGTAGAATGTACGAGTCTGGCGACATACCATCTGACTTGCGGAAAAATATCATACACACAAAATCCGAAGGCTGTAAGAGCTGACAAGTGCGAGAATTATCGTGCAACCAGCTTAACAGCTCATGCATCCAAGTTGCTGACAAGAATAATATACAGAAGAATGGAAAAGAAAATTGAGGATGTGCTAGATGACGATCAGTTTGGGTTTAGAAAAGGTAAAGGCACTAGAGAGGCAATTCTGACGTTGTCGTTGATAATGGAAGCAGGACTAAAGAAAAATCAAGACATGACCTGGAAAAAGACATCGACAATGTAAAATGGTGCAAGATGTTCGAAGTTCTGAGAAAAATAGGGGTAAGCTATAGGAGAGACGTGTAATATAAAATAGGTACAAGAGCTAAGAGGAAATGATAAGAGTGGACTACCAAGAACGAAGTGCTAGGATTAAAAAGGGCGGAAGACAGGGATGTGATCTTTCTCCCTTTACTGTTCAATCTATACATCGAAGAAACAATGATGGAAATAAATGAAAGGTTCAGGAGTGGAACTGAAATTCAAGGTGAAAGGATATTAATGATACAATTCGCCGATGACATTGCTTTCCTGAGTGAAAGTGAAGAAGAATTACATGATCTGCTGAACGGAATGAACAATCTAATGAGTACAGAATATGGTCTGAGAGTAAATCGAAGAAAGACGAAAGTAATGAGATGCAGCAGAAATAAGAACAGAGAGAGACTTGACATCAGGATTGATGGTCATGAAGCAGATGAAGTTAAGGAATTCTGCTACTTTGTCAGTAAAATAACCAACGACAGACGGAGCAAGGAGGATATCAAAAGCAGACTAGGAATGGCAAAAAGACACTCCTGGCCAATATAAGTCTACTAGTACCAAACATAGGCCCTAATTTGAGTAAGAAATTTCTAAGAACGTACGTCTGGAGTACAGCTTTGTATGGTAGTGAAACATGGACTTTGGGAAAACTGGAACAGAAGAGAATCGATGCATTTGACATGTGGTGCTACAGACGAATGTTGAAAATTAGGTGGACTGATAAGGTAAGGACGGAGAATCGGAGAGGAAAGGAATGCGCGGAAAACACTGATAGGGAGGAGGGGGAACAGGATGATAGGACATCAGTTAAGACATGAGGGAATGACTTACATGGTACTAGAGGGAACTGTAGAGCGAGCGCAAAAACTGTAGAGGATGACAGAGATTAGAATACATCCACCAAATAATTGAGGTCGTGGGGTGCAAGTGCTACTCTGAATTGAAGACGTTGCACAGAAGAGAAATTCGTGACGGGCCGCATCAAACCAGTCAGAAGACTGATGACCCAAAAACATTGCTGAACGCTGGGAAATGAATGGGCTGCATTGTATAAGATACTGGCTTCCTATCTTGAGGAGCGATTTTTTAATCTCAGTTTGGTCATCATGATTCTAGCTTACTTCAGTTTTCCTAAATCACCGGACGGAGTTTCCGTGTAAACTGTGTTATGTGAGAGTTAATAGAGACGAAGTGGAGTTTAAGGTTTATCGATGTGGTTGTTATTGTTTTTCTTAATGATGATGTCGATAATGAAGATAAAGGAGATGGTGTAATCCGGTGTCACCATACAGCCTACTCGTTACCAATACTACAAAAGGGGCCGGCAACCTCAGTATCTACATAGACAGAGTCATTACTTGTGGTTCATTCACTTAGTCAGTGAAAAATTGTGGATTTAAACTGGCTATCTTCAAATTCAATGCTTCAGCAGAAGGGTGCTTTAAGGATCTCTGCTACGAGGTAGGCGTACTGCAGCTATTATTAAATATATTTGCAGAATTAGGATAAATTGTAGGGATGCATTGTTTGAAGAAATTGTATACAAAGTAACATTTTAACTACAAGCTTTGTGGACTGCTTGGTCTCCATTTTGTTGCATCCAGAAGTGAATCGTGGAAGGGAGAACCTAAATTGGGGAGCGTCATTATACTGGCACGCGGAAAGAAATACGTCTCATTAAAGCCGCTTACTGAAACTTCATTTGCTTCGCAGATATACACAGTAATTAAAAATAAAGAAAATCAGTACTGCTGTAAAAAATGTTGAGCAATAACAATGTCGCCTCCAAAACAGTCATGAGTGACAGGCCTATTTTCCTTTGCACGCAATGCCTGGTTTTGGTGTAAGCAGATATCCACCGTGGGTATGACTTCGGAATTGTGACGTTAGTTACGGCGAGTATGCAGTGACCTGGATAATGATTGTGTCCAGCGTTTCGATAATTAAAACCGAATTAATTACTCTGCCATTCTGTATTTCAGAGTTTTTTTAAATTAAAACTCAGGCCCAAATAAGTTTGTTAGGCGGGTAAAAGCGTCGCCACAGAGACTAACTACGTATTCTCTTACAAAAAAGTGCCGTAATATGCTTTCATTAACAGACCGTGTAGTTTAAAATTTCTTAACCACCCTAACATTGAGCATGTTAATACGAAGATCAAAGGGTGAACTTTTTCCGGCTCCGTTGAAGTGTTACAGCCGATATCTGGGATGGTTCCACTGATTCGGTGCAGATAAGTGCTCAATTTTGCGCCTCTAAGCCTCTCGTCATCAAACGGACTTAAAGGAATTAAATAATAAAACGCCGCAACAGTTACGCGGTGCATTTCGTGGATTTAGTCCCATTTTTAGGTGAGATTATTTTCAGTGGTATTTTACATGATGTCTGCATGTACGTTGCTCTGCCTCTCTTGCCCTGTAGTCGTCTTTTGTATGATTTGACATTGTGCCTCCTTCGTTCTGAAGAAATTCACAAAAACGCCAACCAACACTCACAATTACAGAATGAATTATTCACTCTGCTGCGGAGTGTGCGCAGATGTGCAACTAGGAAGGTTTGGAAGATAGGAGATAAGGCGCTGGTCGAAGTAAAGCTGTGAGGAGGGGTTGTAAATTGTGTTTAGGCAGCTCAGGTAGTAGAACACTTGCCCGAGGAACGTGAAGGGCTCGAGTCTCGGTCCGGCACACAATTTTAATTTTCAGGAGGTTCAAATGGCTCTGAGCACTATGGGACTTAACATCTGAGGTCATCAGTACCCTAGAACTTAGAACTACTTACACCTAACTAACCTAAGCACATCACACACATCCATGCCCGAGGCAGGATTCGAACCTGCGACCGTAGCGGTCTCGCGGTTCCAGACTGAAGCGCCTAGAGCTGCTCGACCACACCGGCTGGCTAATTTTCAGAAGGCTTAACACTCACATTGTTTTGAAACAAATAGTGTGAATGATGGTTTCCGTGTGTGAGAATTTTTCCAATTGTTGCATTGAAAATGAAGGAGGACGTACACGCAGTTTAAGAAATATATCAGGTATGTTTACATTGATTTACCCAGAAATGAAGTTATTTTTACGGTCGTTGGGAGACTTAACAGCTTTTGAGCAACAGCTATCTTTGCCGTGTACAGAAAAATGCTAAAAATTACGGGTACGTCGAAGAACTAATGACGATCTGAAGAGCATAACTTGAATAATAGAATGTATCGTTTGACAGGACACGTTCTGGGGCATTTGTCAACAGTCAATGTGGTAACTGAACTAAGTGTTGGGCATTAAAATCATCACCACAGTAAGCAGGTTGAAATGGATGTAAGGTGCTGTAGCTAAGCTGAGGTGAAAATTCTTATTCGAGGTAGAGAAGCGTGGAAATCTGCATTAAGCCAGTCTTCGGACTAAAGAACACTACACAAACAACGTCAAATACGAATTTTATACACTTACTTCACTATGTTCAGAAAGCACTAAATACTCGAAGAAAATATTACAATAATATTTTCCTACAAATTCAGCTTGTGTGAATTCGGTGGCTGGGACATGAACGTGAGTTCAGTGTCCTGCTGTTCAAACCACTGTAGGGCTACTCCGGCCTTGTGACACGGATAGCTGTTGTGGGGAAAAATGCCATTGCCGTCGGGCAAGACATCAAACATGAAGGGATGCAGGTGCTCTGCTGTAATCTTCACCTAGTCCACAGCAGTCATGGCGTCTTCATATAGCCCCCCCCCCCCCCTCCATCGTGCTTTCAGAGTGGGTGATATCCAAATTCTATGACGAGGTGTGAACGTCCAACATCTCGTTGCCTACTCGTTTCACCGTCCTACAGCTACTTTTCGTAAATGATGACGGCAGTGGCACGTGATCAACCCAATTTCGTGTTTCCGAGTGACTCGTTTCCAAGCATCGTGTCATAACAATCTGCTTTTTGAAAAGTTACTTTCGGCATTCAGTAGTCATAATTATTTGGCTCAACAGTGTATTGTGATAGCTCTCTGAAATGTCCGATGGATTGTAGGCACGCTGCACTGTTAATTACGGTCCAGTGGCTACGTTTATTATGTTTAATGTCGGATGCTTCTTGGTGCTGTTTGAGAGGACATGGCAATAGGCTTCATAGAAAATTAAGTCATTGTTACCACTTGCCACACTCCTTAATAAGACATAACATTAGAATGACCTTCTGACGTTGTGAAAAGCAAGTCTAGGATAATTAGAGATGACAAGAGCAGAATAGGAAAACGTTCAGTTTTAGTTTAATCACTCACTCCATTCCAAGCAAATATTTGTGAAGAGGAAACAAATGAATTTGCAGTAAAATGGAGATGCTAAATAGTTTCATTTTACACCAAAAACAATTTGTCCTGATTGCTGGAAAGAATTGATCTGCAGTTCGTTGTTAATTTTTAGTGTGGAGTGCTTGTTGGCTGTCAAAATCTTCTTTCGTTTCTTGAACTAAATTTTACTCAACTAACGTTTCATATGCCTTGCATTTATTTCAATTACAGCCGTTTTATAACTATTTCAGTTTCCTCTCATGTGCAAGAGCACATACTACACATATAATATTCAGTCACAATTTAGTAACGGACATCGTATGCCGGGCGTAAAAGCCACAGTAATGACAATCAGTTGAAAACACTTGCATCGTTCAAAATGCTGCATGGTAAGTACTGCATTTCCTCTTTGCCAAAATATTTGTACACATTGTTGTATTTTATTTATAGCTACGCAAACTTTATTTTTTCATCTCATTCGTAAGGAAGGAAAGTTAAATTTTAACGGCCCATCGACAACGAAGTCATTATAGAGCAGCACAAGCTACGATCGAAAAAGAATGAGCGAGGAAGTAGTCCGTGTTCTTTTCGTAAGAAACATCCGAGTGAAATCTGCAAACGATATGTACGAGCCACAGAAATTGGAAACTGGCTAGCGGGACGCGGATTTGAATCGCCACTGCAACACCTCCATCGGAACATTATCTGTAAGTTTCCCACGGCTTCACGATTGATTAAGTATTACCCAGATTCAATGAAATAACCTTTGTGACATACCTACCAAAGAGAAATTAGGCTACTTACTTTTAAGTGATACTACGAACTTGAAAGAGGCCGTGTGCAAAAATTAATAACGTTTGGTGACTGAATAGATTATCTGTGATCCTTGGTATTCGGTGTCACCCGAGGACGAAAGTCTCAATGGTTTATAGTTTGTATACTATTGAGAAACATGTAGCTCCGTAAGTAAACGGAAAACCGCTCCTGTACAGCTTTCCTGTAGAAGTCACACCAACTATCACTCGACAAATTTCTGACAACTAAAGTCACACGGCATGTCTTTGAACTGAGCTGTGGAACTTCATGCAGTCAATACGCCTTTGAACGGTTAAACATGTCTGTCAGCTAGTAGAGGCAGAGGACATGTATCCCTAATTGGCTCTTCTAATGACTGATCTGAAATTTGCTATTTGAAATGTTTGGGTGGCTGGGCGATTACGGTGTGACACGCAGGAGCCAGTGGTAATCTGGCGGCGTGCGTGGGAAGCAGGTATGACAGCAACATGACATCGATTCGCCGCTCCTCATCTGCATACAAAGGCCTCCCCGCCGCTCTCTCTCTAATCACTTGAGACACCCCTATTATAAGTTAAAATGTTTCCAGTTACCGAAATTTAAGTCCCACTTCCTTTTTCCCTTGTTCGACAAAGAATCCTTTTATGAAGTTCTATGAGGTGACGACGAGGACCGCATCCGTGAATGGGTTTTGTTTGTGAAGCAGTCACTTCTAAGTCACTTTAAACTCTAGCAAATTCTCACGAGGTTATATTTCTCCGCAACGTGAATTCTTATAGTTGCTTGTACGGGGCTTAGGGTTCACATGCTAGTGGCAGAGTAGAGAGTCGTGAATCAGATTGATGTTTCATCGAAAACAGGTTAACTCTTAAGAATGGAAGTCGACGAAATTTCGAAGATATCGGGCATTACTTTTATTTACATTTACTGTTCATCAGCTGAGATGTAATACAAATTGTCCCTCTTTTTATCGTGAAAGTTAGGCGAAAAAGTCTAAATATTCGGTTAACGTAATTTCAGAATTTCTCTTAAAATCCAAAGCCGGAACGATTATTCATGTTATGAAAAATTTCTTAACTCTGGGCACGTTATTTCTAAATGACCGTCCCTCATTCAGTCGGTCAACATTTTGCCTTTACTCGTTTTTCATTATTCCTGGAAATCCAGTTGCCTATCACATTTCTTATTCAGAGTGTCCGATTCCATTATACCATCTGAAAATACACCATGATTTTCCTTATGGAAATTTCTGATCACAGGTGACAGTAGTAAGAATCCTCATTTTCCTAATTTTGTTCACAATTTTCTCCGCAGGTGAGTATAAGACATGGTTGAGTGACCTTCCGCTATATACGTTTTTCATTATTATTTTTTAACCGACACAAGATCTTTCTCACGATGTTGTTTTTTTGCGTCAAGTTATTCTTTAAACCCTATTTTATTTGTTATGAGACATTCTATTACATACACACATCAAAAAAGTATTGTATCACCCCGGTTCATAGTACTCCTGAAGATGGACGTTACTGTGGTTACTGTAGCACAGATACAGTCCCTTTAACTGTTCACAGATGTCGCTAAACCCGTCCAAAGGTGTAAACAACTACGCATGGACAGAGCCTATTAGACGGAGGGGGTCCGGCAGTCGATCAGTTCTAGTCATTCCACCAGGAAGAATGTACACGGCTCGTGTTGTCTGTAGTTCAACCATGCCTAGACGGTCAAAACCACGGTTCCATCGCGTCCGCATTGTTAGTTTGTGCCAGGAAGGGCTCTCAACAAGGGAAGTGTCCATGCATCTCGGATGAACCAAAGCGATTTTCTGAAAAAGTCCTCACTAAATGGCGCGTAATCCTTTTTCGTATCTATATTAAATACAGAGATATCGCTATCCTGGTATTCTAAATGATGTAATTTCTCCGAAATTACGGATAGGGTTTTGGAGGAGGATTATAAGAAGTTATTGCTATAGTTCCAGTCGGAAAAGTGCACTTGGTGTCGATATCTATGAAGATTATATAGCAATGAAATAGACTATACGTCCTTTAGTGAGGTATCTCTCACAATACGCCTGGGTGAAAATAGGATTAAAATAGCAAAAACGGTGCAGGGAACATATAAGAAGAGCAGGTTAGGTGATTCACCCTGTAAATATTTTAGGAGATTGTAGTATAGAGTAATTGAAATAAAGCATTCCATATAACATGTGTCAATTTTTTATTGTCTATGGATATGTTTTTTTTTCACGTATTGGTACTCAATTTGCTGCGGGTTTCTTTATGGATTGTCATTTTTATTTTGAAATTCTAGTTGTGAATTTATGCTTGAGTTTATATAATTGACACTTCAACTGCGATTATTATCCTTTCGTCAGTTCTCAGTTCTACAGTATCGTTTAAGCATGCCCCATGTATTTGCAAATGTTGAGTACGCTGATATGGTATCTGTGTATGTGTTTTGTATTGAAAACATTGCTGTTTCTACTATAGTAGAAATGAGCAATTGTTCTGGCTCAGGGGCCACTTTATGGACGCAGATGTTAGCGGAGGGCAAACGTTTTAAAATGATTGTATTCATTACTTAACTTTACATTTATGAAAAGGTATAAATTATATCATAAAAAATCAATAAATATAAATTAACTAAAATCGAAGCACCTTTAATTAGTTTATTTATTTACTAATTCCATACCATCTATAGCTGAAAGTACATTTAATTTTAATATCAGTTCAGTGAGACAAGTGTATCCTTGTTCCTTTTTGATCGGGCGTGGGACAGCTTGTTTAGATTCTCATAACAGCCTGCAAGTTAAGAGCATCTATATTCACACCAATTCATTGTCAAGTAAAAAAAAATACTTTACCAGCAAATGCATGTGGACCCATATATAGAGAACATTCTGCCAACAATTTTTTGCATACGTGGAAGTTTTTCAGCAGACTAAGATTTGTAAAAGACAATAAACGTCCCAGCATTAAACACGTCTTTTACAGTGTGATCTGAAACCGTGTCAATAAGTTCAAGCTCCACATCCTCAGATGCTGTGTCAATACTATTAATGACGGGATGAGAGAGCAAACTGAACTGAGGCAAGTTTTCTTGAAGTTCTGAATTTCACTAGTGATCTCGTCCTCTAAACACTGTACATGATCCTTAATCTTAACAGAAACACTTTCAAGCACCTTCTGGTTTCCTAATAAACGGAAATGAGAATAATTGCCTCTACCTGTTAACCTTGCAAATAGATCTAGTTCTTCTTTGAGTGATTTTACACGCTTCCACAAATTATGTGCAAATGTCTCCTTTCCCTGTAATGTCACATTTAGTTCATTACGTATCCCACATGTGTTACATGCAAAACATTTCATTTCTCCACTTTTCACATACAATTTGTATAACAAAAAGGTTGAAATATCTCCTTTGTGTCCAAACATTAACGGATTTCGTTCTACAGTACCTAAACTCTTTTCAAAACTTTGCCCAAGCTCAACCAAGTTTCACTGCTGGGATAAATTACGTCTTCACATGCTGCTTCCGCAATAAAAGGTTTGAACTGTCTACGGTGGAGCACCTTCGCCTTTCTTGTGTTCACCAAAGCAACGATTGGATCATTCACATGCTTTAAGACCAGTGCAGCTTTACAAAGGCTCCTTTGTTGCAAAAGTATTCTCTGTCTCTTTTTCGTGCTTGTAATTTATTTTTTAAAAGCTTAACCGTGCCTACATTTACCCCACTGACAGCTCGGGTCCCATCTGTTATAATACTTCCAATTTTGTTCCAGGATTATCCACTTTTCTGCACACCATTCACAGCACTCTCAAGGAAGTCCTGACCATCGCTTCTATCTTTCATATACTTTAGACCAAGCATTTCCTTTGTGATGACAAAATTTTCATTAATTTCACGGATATAGACCAGATTTTTCAGTGACTCGTGCTCTGTTTTCTCACCAATTGCCAGAGAAAACCAAAGAAAACTTTATCACAGTCTTCAGCTGTTGTGTGACTTCGTCACTTCGTCACTGAATCAGTGTGCAGCATTATAGTCCATCATAGCAATGAAACGCTTTCACATTTCGTTTTAAGGTCAGGAAACAATATGCTTTCACTCTCTTGCATACAATACTTAATAAATTCACCATCCGACAAAGACTTGATGTGTTTAGCAAGGTTATAGGCTACCATGAAACTTGCATCTATAGCGCTATTTGGAACTATTGATTGATTTGTAAATAATGTTTGTTGCTTCTTCAGAACGTTCTTCATACACTCCGCAGATTTCATTTCGCGTTCTTTCTTGGAAAGTTTGCAGCTATATTCGCTGTTTTTTTTTTCTTTTTATACTGTCTCTTCAGATTTTACTTCTTAAATACAGCTTCCGTTTTATGACTCATTAAACACACTGCTTTATTTACTGTATTAATAAGGAAGTAATTGTTTCTCCGTTGTTCATTACACACACGACATTCATCGCCGGTTTTACACTTTTCTGGTGGGTTCGTGGGTTCACTAAAGTTGGAAATGTATATATTTAGTGTTCCAGAGGCAAAATGGAAGTAAACCAAATCAATCAGTAAAGCACTGCACATCTTACGATTCGTGCAAACCAAGTTGACATTCGGCGCTGCGGTTGATGTGAGCACCCGTTAAAGGGAAATGCCTTTAGGGCCGCTTCCGTCAGCCACCGCGCCGAGTGTCAACTTGGTTTCCGAGGATAGAATTTACACCGCGCCGGTTTCTTGAAGCGGCCGTCCTAGCGGAAATCTTAGACCTGCACGGGGAAGAAATCTGTTTAAAATGGATTTTCTGACTGTCCTGTCAGGCAGATGGTTTAAATGGTTTAAATGGCTGTGAGTACTATGGGACTTAACGTCCGAGGTCATCAGTCCCCTAGAACTTAGAACTACTTAAACCTAACTAACCTAAGGACATCACACACATCCGTGCCCGATGCAGGATTCGAACCTGCGACCGTAGCGGTCGCTCGGTTCCAGACTGTAGCGCCTAGAACCGCTCGGCCACTTCAGCCGGCGCCAGGCAGCACAAAAATGTTTAGCGGACATCTATTTGCCCACTCTAGTTTTAGAGGATACGGTACTTGATTTCCTAACTGTAGAATATCCGATTCACAAGTGTTTACTCGTGTTTTCATGAACTGCGTGATACTGGTGCATTCCCCAGCAACTGGTTTTTGGAGATGTATTGTAGGATCTTCTTATTGTGGATGGCCGGTGTCATTCCTGTTCCTATTCCAGAGCACCGACTACCAATTTCTGTTTACTTCTGACAAGAAGTGATCATTATCGGCAATCTCATATGCTGACAGAGATTCTTTTATTTAACATTGTCTATTGAAGTTTTCTACCAAGTTCAATGGAGTTGTTGGAGAGTGGTACAGGGTACCAGAAGAGAGTAATTTTTCAATGACACTCTCATAACGGCATTCATCCATTTTTGTAGCCATTATACTTTCATTTTGCAAAAAAATATTTATTATTATAAGTAAATAAAAGTAGAGCGCGCTAACAATAGATCTTCAGTACTATTCTTACCATAAGTGAGTGAGGTGGCCAAATGAAAAATCACAATCACTGGTCTCGTACTCTGGAGGACTGCGGTTCAAATATCCGTCTGGCCATCCTGATTCAGACTTTCCGTGAATTCTCTAAATCGCTTAAGGCAAAGGGCCGGGTGGTTCCTTTCAAATGATAATGATGATTTCTTTCCAAATGCTCCCCTGATTCCAGTTTGTCAAGGTCTCTAGTAATCACGTCGTCGACGGGTTGCTAAATCTTAATCTTCCTTCAACCCCTCATTCTTGCTTCGTTCTGTGAGAGAAGAAAACGTTTGCTGATAGGTTATGAGTTTTTAGTTACAATTTCTGTAGGGCTAGTGCTTCTTTTATAAATTAATTAGTAACTTAATATGCTTTTTTACGATATGAATCCGTCATATTTTCGCGTTTACTTCCATATTTCGAGGTTATGCGGTAAACAAGGTGGTGGCGTTTCCTCATAAGTGCTACCAGTATCTATGTTGCTGTTTACTTGCAATGTAGTTTTCAACGCTATGTAATGTGAAGCATTGTAAGTAGGCTTTCACACACAGTTGGGGTCTATCTCGAAGCGCCTACCAGTTTAGGATTTTAAACATTTCCGACACGCGTTCTTCATACATATCTGTGACGCTACAATGTATATGGGTCCCATACGCTTGAGCAACATTTTAATATGAATCACACGAGAGTGATGTCAGCAGTCTCCTTAGCAGACTGATCGCATTTTTCACTTGTGCTATCGATGAAACAATGCCTGCCACCTGCTTTAGCAACCACTGCTCAATTTGTTATTCCCTGGTATTTGTTTAAGTTGACTGATTTCATTTATAGATCACTGATATTCTGGCCATAGGATGCAACGTTTGTGCTTTTTATAAAGTGCACAATTTCACATTTCTACAATGTTTAAAGCATATTGCCAATCTTTACACGACTTTCAGATCTTATCAACATCTCATTTAGTTTTTGTACAGCTTTTTTAGATCATACTCCATTACAGATAGTTCTATTATGTGCAAGAGACTGAGGTTACTAGTAATATTATCTGACGGGTAATTAATATTCAACGCGAAAAGAATAGTTCCAAAAAGCTTCCCTTCCTAACCATCCAACTTAACATGTTCACCCAACCAAACATACCCGATCCCATCACAAATTTCGTTACATCCCATACAATTGTATTGTAGTTGATAAGCATTCTGAGTTAAATGCTTTTCGGTAGTTAGCAAATACTGCATCTATCTCATTTAGGTTGTTAGCCAGATGGATATTTGAATTTTGATTCTCGAACCCCGCCTCAATCCCGACCCTCCCCAGTCCACATTCCCCCGTCCCAGTACGCTACTCCAGGGGTTCTGCGTCAACTCACTCTGTACCAGAAGTTTTAATTCCACAAAGCGCTATGCGTGCTTTAAAAAGTTCCTGTGCCAACAGCGCATTAATTCACCCACATTAATGGTCGGTGCACTCGATGGCAACGGATCCAATTACTTGAAGAAATACAACATCCAACCACTTTTTACAGTGCTTTATTTACGGCGCGCTTTCACCCATATCTCGGATGTAATTTTGAAATTTGTGGTAAGTTCCTGTTGTTGTTGTGGTCTTCAGTCCTGAGACTGGTTTGATGCAGCTCTCCATGCTACTCTATCCTGTGCAAGCTTCTTCATCTCCCAGTACGTACTGCAGCCTACATCGTTCTGAATCTGCTTAGTGTATTCATCTCTTGGTCTCCCTCTACGATTTTTACCTTCCACGCTACCCTCCAATACTAAATTGGTGATCCCTTGATGCCTCATAACATGTACTACCAACCGATCCCTTCTTCTAGTCAAGTTGTGCCACAAACTCCTCCCCCAATCCTATACAGTACCTTCTCATTAGTTATGTGATCTACCCATCTAATCATCAGCATTCTTCTGTAGCACCACATTTCGAAAGCTTCTATTCTCTTCTTGTCTAAACTATTTATCGTCCATGTTTCACTTCCATACATGGCTACACTCCATACAAATACGTTCAGAAACGACTTCCTGACACTTAAATCTATACTCGATGTTAACAAATTTCTCTTCTTCAGAAACGCTTTCCTTGCCATTGCCAGTCTACTTCGACCATCATCAGTTATTTTGCTCCCCAAATAGCAAAACTCCTTTACTACTTTAAGTGTCTCATTTCCTAATCTAATTCCCTCAGCATCACCCGACTTAATTCGACTACATTCCATTATCCTTGTTTTGCTTTTGTTGATGTTGATCTTATATCCTCGTTTCAAGACACTATCCATTCCGTTCAACTGCTCTTCCAGGTCCTTTGCTGTCTCTGACAGAATTACAATGTCATCGGCGAAACTTAAAGTTTTTATTTCTTCTCCATGGATTTTTTACCTACTCCGAATTTTTCTTTTGTTTCCTTTACTCCTTGCTCAATATACAGATTGAACAACATCGGGGAGAGCCTACAACCCTGTCTCACTCCCTTCCCAACCACTGCTTCCCTTTCATGTCCCTCGACTCTTATAACTGCCATTCGGTTTCTGTACAAATTGTAAATAGCATTTCGCTCTCTGTATTTTACCTCTGCCACCTTCAGAATTTCAAAGAGAGTATTCCAGTCAACATTGTCAAAAGCTTTCTCTAAGTCTACAAATGCAAGAAACGTAAGTTTGCCTTTTCTTAATCTAGCTTCTAAAATAAGTCGTAAGGTCAGTATTGCCTCACGTGTTCCCATATTTCTACGGAATCCAAACTGATCTTCCCCGAGGTCTGCTTCTACCAGTTTTTCTATTCGTCTATAAAGAATTCTCGTTAGTATTTTGCAGCCGTGACTTATTAAACTGATAGTTTGGTAATTTTCACATCTTTCAACACCTGCTTTCTTTGGCATTGGAATTATTATATTCTTCTTGATGTCTGAGGGTATTTCGCGTGTCTCATACATTTTGCTCACCAGATGGTAGAGTTTTGTCAGGCTGTCAGTAGTTCTAATGGAATGTTGTCTACTCCCGGGGCCTTGTTTCGACTTAGGTCTTTCATTGCTCTGTCAAACTCTTCACGCAGTATCATGTCTCCCATTTCATCTTCATCTATATCCCCTTCCATATCTATGACATTGCCCTCAAGTACATCGCCCTTGTATAGACCCTCTATGGGACCAAACTGCTGAGGTCATCGGTCCCTAGATTTACACAGTACTTAATGTAACTTAAATTAACTTACGATAAGAACAACACACACGCCCATGCTCGAGGGAGGGCTCGAACCTCCGACATGGGGAGCGTCGCGGACCATGGCAAGGCGCCCGAGACCGCGCGGCTACCCCCCGCTGCCCAGATGGCATAATACATTTACAAGGCTGTTTAATAAGTAATGCAACACTTTCTTCTCGGCCAATTTATGTTGTAAGAACGGAATTTTTTTATTGGACAGCGTGGAATATTCCCGCTCTAGTCCCTATACTTTCATGAAGTTCCGATAGACGGCGACGCTGTACGTACTCGTCTGTAATGAAGGCGCGCTCCAAGCACATTGTTATCACTGAGTTTCTTTTGACGGAAAACCAGAGCATTGCAGATATTTGTGGGTGCTTGCAGAGTGTCTACGGAGACCTGGCAGTGAACAGAAGCACGGTGAGTCATTGAGTCAGTCGTCTTTCACCACCGCAACAAGGTCGCAAAAACCTGTTGGATCTCCCACGTGCCGACTGGCCGCACGCAGCGGTGACTCCTGCACTGTTGGAACGTGCCGACTCAGTCTTTCCAGGTGATCGACGGATCACAATCAGACGTCTCGCTGCAAAAGTGGACGTCTCTGTTGGTAGCACTGACTCACTCGTTCATCAGTAACGATTCTCAAAGGTGTGTGACCGCTGTGTTCCTCGCCGCGTAGCAGAAGACCACGAAGAGCAACGGAGTACCAACTGTACGGAGTTACTTGCGCGTTACGAGGCTGATCGTGACATTTTTTTGTCGAACATCGTCACAGGTGATGAAACATAAGTTTATCTCCTCCAACCGGAAACAAAACGGCAGTCCGAGGAGTGGCTTACATCACCTCTCCTTGGAAAGAAAAACTTCAAAGCCACACTGTCGGAATGTAAAGTTATGGTGACGGTCTTCTGGGACTCTGGAGGTGTTATTCTGTTTGACGTTCTCCCTGACGGTGCAACGGCCAACTCTGGAGTGTATTGTGCTACGCTCAGGAAATTGAAGAAACGACTTCAGCTCATTCCTCGCCACAAAAATGCAAACGAATGTCTCCTTCTCCATGACAACGCTGAGCTCTTACACAAGTCTGCACATCCTAGAGGAGACCACGAATCTTAGCTGGGTTGTTCTTCCCCATCCACCCTACAGCCCGGATCTCGCACCTTCCGACTTTCATCTGTTTGGCCCAATGAAGGACAGTGGGGAGGTTATTGATGCAGCGATATGTTGGCTCCGACATCGACCAGTAGACAAGTTCCATGCAATCATACAGGGTCTCCCAGGAAAGTGACGGAAGGCCATCGTATTGCACGGGGATCAGGTTGAAAAATAGCATTTTGTAGCCAAAAGAGTGGGAAATAATATGGTGCATTGGAATTCTGAATAAAGCCAACCCCACTTTCAGAAAAAGGTGTTGCATTAATTATTGAATGCTCCTCGTACATGTTAACTATTACAGAGTTCAGAATGGAGTCGATGACAATGTTATACGAGGGCGTACTGAAAAGTGACGCCTTCGAATTGTTTGTGTGACAACTGTTAAAGCTTTTTGAATAAAACAAATTCATTAACATTCTATATCTTTATTCTTCATATCTACGTATTTATTTCTCAGTATAGTGACCCTGCCAACCAAAACACTCCTGTCTGCTTCCGCTATACCATAACCTCGAAACTGGAGCAGTTTGCAAACAGAATTATTATGTTAGAGTAATAATGGTATAAAGCAACAGAACAGTGTTACCCTCTGAGAGGAATTTTGCTAGGTTGACCGTGTTGTACCCAACGGGAATGGCTTATCGGAAATGAAAGTCAGAATTACGTAAATATTCGAACAGTAACCAACAAAATTTTGCCTATCTACACTGTTTAAAGAAACAGGAAAACGGTCGCCAGCCTAAATAGGCAAGAGAAAGATTAACATTCTCGTTTAAGGAAGTAGGTATTAGTAATTTTAACGGATAAACACAACCTATACTTTGTCACTCGAGAGTGCAATGAACTCTGACACACTCATATGTTTACGTTAAGATTGAAGCTAACAACTGGAGCAGCACAAACTATTTGCAAAAATATAACAGATACCGAAACACTCTTTTACTTTCAGGACTTGTTCAAACTGAATGGTATTTATATCATTACTATTAACATTCACTGCAGGATCATAAACTGTACATATGTGAAGTCTCTCTCAGTTAAATACTTTACTATTTAAAATAAAAGTTAATTGGAATCCACTAACAGGTTGCTTCTCACTATCATTTGAATAAAGAAATTATAGTTTTCATAATTAGTGGTCTTTCCGTTACTTGTTACCGAACATTAACACACTAGACAAACTGTGGATCCTGTTATACTGTTAATATGCACTTATAATACACAAGGGAGACAAACACTTAGTTAACATGAGTATATAACGTTTCACAACTGCAGTTTTCCACTTTTACTACAGTGAGACACAGAATTAACATATATGTAAGATACTGACTCACCTTCTGCGATTTACAACAGGCAGTAACGTGATCATTCACTAAGCAAAACTTTATAAGCCTCAATCTTAAGAACTTTTAATTTTGAAGTTGGCATCAGCACATTAATAAGCAGTTTTACTAGCAAATTTATTTTCAGCAAGCTACATTAACTTTAACTTTCTTTTTACTATGTTCAAGAGGCATCAATTAGCAAAACTCTGGGATTTAATGTACTTTCAGTAAGGACACTCGGAAATCACTTTAGTTCAAACGGAGAAGAACCTGAGAGGTGTTATGATGAGGAGGAAAATCAAGGTAGGTACATAACTTCAGATATAAATTATCTTCTATTTGAGCACACTAACACATCGATTAAGCTGATCCTTCATTGTAGCATTCCGATGCAATGATTGCGCAATGTGGTGGCAACTGCATGTTGGTAGGTGGAATTGCGGGTAGAATTGCTGGACTCCGTCAGTTCTTGGTGGCGACGACAGATACAAATTCCAGAATAGTTCCAGCTATTTATCCATCCATCCGAGGCATTGCAAAGTAGCAGAAAAAGCCTCTCTCGGAACCAGCACAATATACATCCTTTACATGGCAGTGCACAGTTTGGTAGCTCGTCCCCGACTCGTAGCTCGTCCCCGACTGACAGCTCGTTCCACCTTTTCTACCTAGGCCAACCACAATTTGCGCGCGCTACACAGTTCCGCTCCTGAGGGGAACCACTACACCTTTTACATACAAACTAACGAAGAACCCTAAGTGAGGATCAGCAGTTTACATAACAGCAAACAAATACATTACATGAAACAAAACATTTACACATATTGACATCTCTACAAAAAATTATTCACACAAAATTACAATTATATACAGTAAGTTCTGTTCCCTCCAAATGGGACAAAGAATTTAAATGACAGATACACTACACTGCATAGAACCAAACCATGACATCAAAGTTTGTATAAAGAAAGCAGTATACAATTTTGTGTTATCTATTCAATCAAACACATTTACAGAAGCTCAGCGATGTAATTTTAAATAAAACAAAAGCAAAATAAATCAGTAGAGCATTAGAGCTATGGTGTTACAACCAGTTTATTGATATCATCACTGGAGAATGTTTGATTTTGTCAACGGAGACACAACCTCGACTCCGACTGCACCTCTTCAGCACTGTCAAAGTGAAGTCCTAGAAGATGTTCTGTAAGTCTTAGAAACAGAAGAACATCGGATGGGGCCAAGTCGGTTGTACGTAGGATGATCGATTATCGTGAAAGCAAGGGGTCGGGTTGTCTGGCATTGTCGTGCTAGGGTAGATGATGACCCACGTCTTGACGAACTCGTCGAATTCGTGTTTCAGTTTTCTGGGGGGTTACAGCACGCTGTTTATCACTCACCGACGTGGTTAGGTTACACACTGCCATGTTATATGCTATAGCTCGGAACCCGCTAGCAGCAGAGGATTGCAACTTGTGTCAGCGAATCGGGAAAGTCGACCGAGTAATATACGTGAAATTTAGTACCTCAACCGATATTGAGAACAGAATAAAATATTTGGAGGCGTTAGTTATCAACACGCCCTTGTACTTACGAAGATGTAAGTCTTATTATGCCAGATGAAGATGGACTAGTGCCCGAAACGCCCCTTGTCATAACCAGACCTGTACATCTTCACGTAAATAACCGTGCGATCTGAGTACACGTGCCATGCGGCCCCTCTCTAGCACGCTTCCCGACAGTGAAACGCTAGCGGCTACAATCTGCCCCTGAACTTGCCATCACTGCAGCACAAGACGTAGGAATCGCAGCCGCGGTGTGGAGCTGTTTTTGATTGCATTGTGGGTGGCTGGAAGACGCACAGACTAATGACTGTGCTGTGCGCCGCAGCCGCCAGAATCTCCGGCCAATTATCAGCCAATCTGGCGAGCGAGAAGCGCGTGGCGGGCCATTAACGTGTAATATCCTCTGCATTAGCCGGCGGCGTGCAGCGCAGGCGCCTTCTCACCGCTCGCCGCCACCGCAGCATCCGACCAGCCCTGTTGACCGCCACCCACCTACATATTTCTGTTATTCACTTAGAGTGCCACATAGTATCTATCAAAGGGACATGTCTGGAGCTTCACTTTTACTAAAAACATACAGCGAAAAACATGCGTCTGTTTTCAGTCGTAGAGCAAACATTTTACTTCAGCACGGTATTTCAAAGAGACATGCATGACCAATTTCTCAAGAAAGTTAATATCGAAACTTTAAGAACGACAGAGGAAAGTATGTGCCACATCTCACACAACGAACAATTGGCCCTTCTAGAAAACAGGAACACTGGACAGTCAACTAGAGTTGTTTCCCATTATTTCAAAATTGAAATAGTACGAACTCTCGTGCATATCATTGTAATTTTGCCGACATAGCATTTTATTTATTTTTTGATTATACTATTCCCTCTTTTATGTGGTGTGGGAGCGGGGTGGGCTAGGATGTTAGACATACTTGACACGACGAAATCATAGGAGGATTTATTAATTACGCTTGCGGAAATTGCTTCACGCCAATGATCTTCAGGTACCTGCAGTTTTAAGGGTGCCACTGACATTTTTTCTGGTGATATCAGTCTTTCCATACAGGTCTGTTGGACACGCGGCTGTATTTACTAATAACGTATTTCTGGAGTATTCCACACAGCTGTCTTTATTTATGATGTTCATATATACATTAGGTCATCGATTTCGGAGTTAAAAATCGATAAGATAATGCAGGGTGGCACAAGGAAAATAGTACATTTTCAATGTGTCGCCCTGGTAAGATGTAGATGGTCTTGCACCATCCACCGCATCTAATAGGACAGACATAGTATGCCACTCGGTTTAGAATTGGATGTTGGCCATTGCGGGTGCATATTGAGGCAATGGAGGAGTTCTGCAGAGCGCTGTAGCTCTCCATCGCGCAATGCGCAACGGAAGACACCGTTGTTTTCATGTCCCAGACTGAATTACAGTGTGCAGGTGTACAAATCATTGGCGTGAGATGCTTCACACTGGTTATAACGAGTGTGAAGAATGAGGTGCCTGAAATGAGAATTAAAATGCCGGAAAGTATCCGACAAGTTCGTGCAGCTCTGCAACGAAACCCACAACGATTTGTCAGTCGCCATTCCAGAACTTTAGAAATCCCTGACTCACCCTCGTAGAGGATTTTAAAACTGGACCTAATGTTTAATACCGCAATGTAGGAGAAATTACCGGCCATTCCTCAAAAAATAATTGAGAACCCATTAAGGAGCCTCCCCGGTCTTCAGCAGTGCATCGCCATCATCTTAGCCATTTTTGTGATGTAATTTTTAAGAAATAAACTTGTTTTCAACTTTCCAGTTATGTAAATGTACGCTAAACTTCATAATAACCTATATATATCTATATATATATATATATATATATATATATATATATATATATATATATATATATATCCTCCATCGGTAATGCTGGAATTCAATATGGTGTTGGCCCACCATTAGTCTTGTTGACAGCTTCCACTCTCACAGACATACGTTCAGTCAGGTGCTGGAAAGTTTCTTGGAGAACGGCAGCCCATTCTTCACGGAGTGCTGCACTGAGGAGAGGTATCGATGTCGGTCGGTGAGGCCTGGCACGAACTCGGTGTTCCAAAACATCCTAAAGGTGTTCTATAGGATTTAGGTCAGGACTCTGTGCAGGCTAGTCCATTTCGGGGATGTTATTGTCGGGTAACTACTCCGCCACAGGCCGTGCATTATGAACAGGTGCTCGATCGTGTTGAAATAATCAATCGCCATCCCCGAATTGCTATTGAGCAGTGGGAAGCAAGATGGTACTTAAAACATCAATGTAGGAGTGTGCTGTGATAGTGCCACGCAAAACAACAAGGGGTGCGAGCCCCTTCCATGGAAAACACGACCATACCATAACACCACTGCTCCGGATTTTTCTGTTGGCACAACACACGCTGGCAGATGACATTCATCGGGCATTCGCCACACTCACACCCTGCCATCGGATCGCCACATTGTGTGCTTTGATCCGTCTCTCCACACAACGTTTTACCACTGTTCAGTCGTCCAAGTTTTCTCACCTCCCGCTTAACTGTCATAGTACTTGCAGTGTATCCTGGTGCAGTTTGGAATTCCTGTGTGATGGCCTGGATAGATGTCTGCCTATTACACATTACGACCCTCTTCAACTGTCGGCGGTCACTGTCAATCAACAGAAGATGCCTGTAATGCTTTTGGTCTGTCCGTGTCCACGTTTCCACTTCACTATCACATCGGGATCAGTGGACCTAGGGATGTATAGAAGTGTGGAAATCTCGCGTACAGACGTGTGACACAAGTAACAGCCAATCACCTGACGACGTTCAAAGTCCGTGAGTTCCGCGGAGCGCCACATTCTGCTGTCTCATGGTGTCTCATGACTACTGAGGTCGCTGATACGGAGTACCTGGCAGTAAGTGGCAGCACAATGCACCTAATATGAAAAAGTATGCTTTGGGGGTGTTCGGATACTTTTCATCACATAGTGTACTACTTCTCTGGGCCACCCTGTATAAATAACGACACCAGAAATGAAGACAGTTGAGTGGAATATTTAGTAGGTAAATTATTAAATGGTACTGATGAGCAGCTGTGCAGCATCTGTTGGCGGCTTTGCTTACATTTGCAGATGGTAGAGAGTGGATGAAATGAGATAATGCAACAACGTCTGAGTGTCGAAAAATGAGAGAAAAGGCTCAACGTCTACTCACATCATTTGAGAGGGAACCTGAGTTGTGGGTGAAGAAGGGTAGTGTATAAAATCGTCTGTGGTCTCTTCAGAGAAATTAGTATTGGCGTTAAGTGGTTTGCGTAAACTTCGGAAACATAAATCTGTCTGCACGGTCTGGAACTAGTGCCGCATCACCCACCGTCTGAGACGCTGAGCCACCGTGGTGGATAGAGCAATGGCAGGATGAAGCTGGTTCTCCCGCTAGTCTGAAGTGTTTCTGTGCATTCGTGTTGATAAAATACGTGTGCTGTGAAAGTTTTATTGATAAGTAAACGAACAGCTCTGACGATACTGTGAAGACAGTTAAGGTTGACTTGATAGTAGCTTTTATGAAAAGGGGAATGTGATCCTAGTTTTTATAAAAGATTTGCCGTAGACCTATGCCATGCGTATTAATGGTCACTGTGTCACGCCCCCTATTGTAACTATAGCGTCTGTTATAATAAACCACTCCGTGTACAGACCACAAGCGGCCCATCGGGACTATCCGACCGCCGTGTCATCCCCCGAGCAGGATGCGGATAGGAGGGGCGTGGGGTCAGCATACCGCTCTCCCGGTCGTTATGACGGTATTCTTGACCGAAGCCGCTACTATTCGGTCAAGTAGCTCCTCAATTGGCATCACGAGGCTGAGTGCAGCCCGAGAAATGGCAACAGCGCGTGGCGGCCTGGAGGGTCACCCATCCAAGTGCCGGCCACGCCCGACAGCGGTTAACTGCGGTGATCTCACGGGAACCGGTGTACCCACTGCGGCAAACCGAGCGAGGTGGCGCAGTGGCTAGCACACTGGACTCGCATTCGGGAGGACGACGGTTCAATCCCGAGTCCGGCCATCCTGATTTAGGTTTTCCGTGACTCCCCTAAATCGCTCCAGGCAAATGCCGGGATGGTTCCTTTGAAAGGGCACGGCCGACTTCCTTCCCTAATCCGATGAGACCGACCTTGCTGTTTGATCTCTTCCCCCAAACAACCCAACCCCACTGTGGCAAGGCCGTTGCCAGCGTCTGTTATAATAGAGACCATATTACTTCGACTCCTCAGAAGTGACAAGTTTATATTGTTACTTTTTCATGCATATTTCGTTTACGGTTACAAGCAGTATATCAGGCAACAGTTATCACACAAACGAAATAAACTCTGTTCAAATGGTAGCTTACGCTCTGAAAGTGATATTTCTGCTTAAAATCGCCTCGATTTACACAATGTCTTTATTTTTTGGCCAAATACTGTTCACCAGCAACTATGTCTTTAGTAGTTACCCAGTTTCGTCATTTTGTGCTGCGGAGGGAGAAGCCTTGTCACGAATGCAGTCATGATTAAACACAGTAGCATATTCTCTAATAATTACATAAGCTACATTGGGAAGAACGTGCTGCCCAGAAATGTCTATGAATTAACGTATTTATTAAGATAAAAACGTCGACATAATTGACGTTGTTTCTTGGTAAATACGAGTAGTGACTTGCCATCAGACAAGTGGGCGGGCCCATATTGCTACGCTCTAGCTCTTTTTTCAAGAGTTTCATAGCAACAGTTACGTCGCATCGACATGCGTGTTTTCAGGAAAAAAAGCATTAAAGGCTTGTGTTTATTTTGCTCACTGCGGATGACGTAAAACTACCGCTGTTTTTCGACACCACGAAGCTTAATCAGATGGCCCCATCTCAACTGTGACGTGTTACCCTACAATAATAATAAGTGAGGCGGCCTATGAGGTTTTTATTTATTTACTTAATTATCTTTAAAGGAAACTCTTTATAGCCCGTATTTACTCACTTGAGTAATAGAGGAGCCTATTTAGTATGTTTTCTGTGCCACTATATAATTTATTTCGGTTGATCTGACTTCTGATACAAAGGCTTGTACATAGTGGAAGGATATATGTAAAATTCTCTTTCCTCCGTATCATTTGGTGAGCTAAGTTATGGCTACACCCGTCTGGCAATGAATGGCTTCTCGATAACTTCTGTTTACATATCTTCAATTCAATCGGTTTGGTCGTATAGAAGTGAGGGCCAGACTGTCTAAATTCTGAATATGATTAGGTAGTCCACGTGTTCTACTGCAACAAGAGAAAGAGTTTTAGCACATACGATGCTATTCAACATTAGAAAGGATTTTGCTTCAGGAAGTAGAAGCATGCTGCAACGGAACTTCAGTATCTCAGTGCTCCTAGTAACTATCAACAAATTAAAGCAAAATAAAAGGAAAATCAGAGTGAACAGTGAAACTGAATGCCTTATCATCTCTCGTATTAACGTCGTTTGGACGTCGAATAGACCAGAAGCTTAGCGATAAGACTGTGAGAATATTTTACAATACTTTTTTAGAAGTATTAAAAAATAATCGCAGTGACGGATTACAAATACCTTAAAATTGCTAACTTTTGATGACCAAATAAAGATTAAATTACAATTCATCTCTCTTGTAATCCACAAAAATAACACAGCTTCGGAACAGACAACAGTACTAAAGTCTGCTTGAGAGACTCCACACAACTCGGGTGTTGGGTAAATAAATCAGCTGAAGGGGTAGAGAATGCAGGGAAAAAAGGCCGATGGGAAAATGTTTTCACCCAATGGAATGAGGTACAGCACAATACCGAAAAACCCAGAAAATAACTGCAGTGAGTAAAAGCAAATTGCTAGTTAGGAGTTAGAGTACGGATCATGGCAGTAAAAATAATTACTGCAGGAATGGGAAAGGTATAACGAGTAAGTACCCGTATGGCGGTGATAGCCTCGAGCGCTAGCACCGAGCTTAGAGACAGCGGACTTGTGAAAAGTTGATACTAGCTGGCTGCACATCGTTTCTCGTGATGGACTCGCTCTTCCATTAATGAAGCTCTGTAGCTGTGCAGCTGGTCAATCTCTTGGACACACAATATCTCGCATTCCATGGAGATGCTAGATTGTTATCTGAGTATTAAATTTTCTGCCGATGCGCGATCTCCTCCGTCATTCTCCCTTTCTAGGACATCTAAAGGAAGCGTACAAAAACAATATGGGGAGTAATAAAGGTCCCGCCTTCGGCTGAATTCTGCTGATTACAGTATAGCTGTTTTATTTACTTCCACCTTTTCGTAACTTCATGGAAATCGAAATTTTTTCGCCTCTTCACAGTATTTCTTCATTCAGATCATCAACATGAATAGTAGCATTACCAGCATCGACTACAACAAAAGTACAAACAAGAACCATAATAACAAAATGATCCGTTTGCCTTCAGTTGTCGGATAAGTTCTAAAATGGTTCAAATGGCTCTGAGCACTATGGGACTTAACTTCTAAGTCCATCAGTCTCATAGAACTTAGAACTACTTAAACCTAACTAACCTAATGACATCACACACATCCATACCCGAGGCAGGATTCGAACCGGCGACCGTAACGGTCGCGCGGTTCCTGACTGTAGCGCCTAGAACCGCTCGGCCACCCCGGCCGGCCTGTCGGATAAGTCCTTTTAACTTCTACATCCACTATAGTCTTCAGCGATATGCAGTTATGTCGCTCCTGCCCATCATCCCATCGGCGGTCGTCTCCTCCTTGGTTTTCTCTCTTCGACTGCAACAACATTCAGCTTGTAACGCGTATCTTTCACCTTTGTCTCATTTTTCATTACAGACTTACATCTTTCTGTCCAGTCCGTTTCATGACCACTTTTTTTTCTTTTCGTGGATTTTCTAATAATTCCTAACGCATGTTTCTCCACTGTCTGTTGAGTAATCTTCAGTCTGATAACGTTAGGAGATTTGACTATACAAGCTAACTGAAACCTCCCCGATTCGGATCTTTCTAGCTTAGCTCTGAAAACTATAATTTACCAAAACACCGCTCTCACTTATGTATTTATTTATTTTGCTGCTCATCTAGTCTTTGCCTTTAACTCCTCTCGAAATTTCGCAGTATGCTTGTATTGCCTATTTATGAGTGGATATTGCACACAATTGCGTTAAGGTGACCTAAATACGAAACAATATCGCAGAAATCTCATTTACATTTTTGAAAGAAAAAGAGTAACTATTAGAAAGAAATTGTAAATTTTAATGAGCATAAGCTGCTTTTAAATGACACTGTATTTAAGTTAGAAAAGTATATTAGGAAAAATAAATACAGGTTTTTATGTTCTGCACTGAAATTCTTAAACATGATACGGTTCGTTACAAATTTGATACACATTTGATATTGTTATTTAGGTTACATCTAGAAGGTTGAGGTCTTCAGAATGAGATAGAGAAAACACAGAACGATTCATTTGCATAACTGGGATTTTTCTGTGGGAAGGTTTCTACGAAATTTAGGGCGTGAAACGTATATCAGAGAGAAATTGAGAAATTTCGTTCCTTGTTTTCTCTACTTTTATAAAGTCTCTCAGCAATTGGTAGGAACTGTTTACAATTATACTTAACATATTTACATATATACAAAGGGAAGAGATGCTCAAGAAAGAATAAGTATCATATATTTTTTCATCAACATCAACAGGGCTGTACAAAGCAGGTTCCTCGTTTGCTATTTCCCAATCCAGTAACACGAGGAAATGGTAGTTTCTCTATAACATCGCTATTATTAATAAGCGAAATGCCTTATTCATTTAAATGAAAAAGTATTTTGTGTATGTGCACAGACTTTACAAACAACTTCTAGGTCATTTTCCAGTGTTTACTGAGTGATCCAGGCATATCTGTATCTATATGCATTCCTCGTCGAAATTTAGGCAATATGCAATCTCTCCCACCAACATATGCTGACATCACAAAGGAGTTAGTGTGGGTTCACCATAGAGATCGACATTAACCATGCTGTTGTGAGAATCCTCACCGCCTTTCTTTTTCGAGCATTTGTCATAGTTTTGGTCACAGGCATAGCCTCCTGACTCTCCTGTGTTTGGTCTACTACTTTTTTTATTGGAAGCTTTCTTTTTCAGCAATGAGTTTGATGCTGGAGGTTTGATCTCTGGCAGTTGGGGTGCTGGAGTATGGGAAGGATGGCAACGCGCGATACGCCTCTGTGTGGCCGCTCGCTGGGACTTAGGTAATAGTGTGTATCACTTTTGGATATCAAATGCATCATATTTTGTAATGGGGCGTATAATATTTAAGAATTCTACTGAGTGCTTAGTAATTATCTCCTTACAATAAAAATGGAATTAATGGCTAATTCAAATGATGAAGCAGAGTTTATGTGTGTGTAATAAATTTGTTGGGTACAACGTCAATACTTGCCTAAGTGTGGCCTATATTCTAGAGTGTGCGCACATTTGTTTTTAGTCGAAAAGTGCTGTTAGTCAAAATTATTTTTTCCTCGAAAGTGAAGTTTCTAGTGGAAAAAGAAATTATGACTAAATGTTTCTAACAGTATCAGAATAGCTGACAATAGGAACATTTGTGATAAGTGTGGTTTTCTTTGGATAGCTAGGATGTATCAGTTTTATGATACCTCATCCTACAGAGAAACACTCATCAGAAGTCAATCAAATATTACTGGTACACAACAGCATACAACTACAAATTTTCAGATACGTGATAGTAAATACACTGAAGAAACGAAGCTTAAACAAAGCTTACAGAACAAGAAAGACGCTTCAGGCACAGTTACACAAATCAAATAAAAAATTAGAAAAATTTTGAACAGATTGTGTATACAGAAAAGTGTCGACGCTGCAGGTTAGTGTATATTTACAGAACAGGCAGAAGGCAGAAATGTACCAAAAAAAGAAAAAAAGCTTTACAAACAACGCGTAAGTAGTGCGAAGTGCAAAAACAGCCACTCAGGCTTCTGCAGACATCAAAAATAGCATGGCTATTAACCCTCTAACATGGAACAAATTATAAAAGTTAGTACTATGAACAATAGCAAACGAAAACTGTTAGTGTATCAGGAGAACTTCCATTTACAGAAATCAGTTACAATGAACAAGGAAGTAATTAAAGTATAAATAACATAAATAATAATAATAACTCTGAGATATGTGATACAAGATATCTACGCACAGGTCGCACGGTTCCCGTAAATTCCGTGCTCGTATTCTGTGGACGCGGAGAGGAGACCCGATGGCGTCAGAAATGTGTCCCATCGGGTTACTCTCAGATTGAGTCTTATGTCAAGACATCACTCTGAGTTCACTATCGTAATGGTGAAACTACTATAGCACGATTTTGGCGATGTGGCACTGGCAGTTACCCAGTTGAAAGATTGCATCGCCGTCGGGAAACATCAAGCATAAAGGGATGCAGATGGTTCATAATAACGTTCACGAACTAAACATCTGTCATGGTGCCGGCCGTTGTGGGCGAGCGGTTCTAGGCGCTTCAGTCCAGAACCGCGCTGCTGCTACGGTCGCAGGTTCGAATCCTGCCTCGGGCATGGATGTGTGTGACGTCCTTAGGTTAGTTAGGTTTAAGTAGTTCTGAGTCTAGGGGACTGATGACCTCAGATGATAAGTCCCATAGTGCTCAGAGCCATTTTTAGCCATCTGTCACGGTGCCTTCGATTAAAACCGCAGGTGCCACGGATGGCAAGGTGAATGTCCCCCACAGCATAATACTGCTCCAACAGTCTGCATCTTTGGCGCTGTACATGGTTTTAGCAGCCGTTCGCCTCGATAACGACTTATGTGGACGCCGCTATCAACCTGGTGTTACATGAAACGTAATTCTTCAAATGAGTCGTCTCGTTTCCATTTATCCAAGGTCCAGTCTCAATGATCTCGTGCTCACTACAATCGTAATTTACCACTGCGTTTGTTCGGGCATGGTGGGAACACGGAGAGGTCATCTGGTGCGGAGCTCAATGTCCGACGTTGAACATCGTGTGCTGGACGGTGTGCTCTGAAGCGCATGCACTTGGGCCAGCATTGTACCTTGTCATCAGAACGACCGCAGAGCGCTCATTATAGAGCGGGCAAACCTCCGACCCCCACACTCTACTGTGATGACGCGTAGACGTCTAACACCTAGTCCCCTACTCGTGGTTGCACTGTCTTCTCACGATAGTAGCACACGAACATCTCATTCCCCTCTCCCACGCCCCCCCCCCCCCTTCCTTTTCCGTTTCCGAGATGGTCGTTTCCAGGCGCCGCGCCATAGCAAACTGCCCTTTGTCTAAGTCGATTATGTCAGGGGACATCCTCATTTACGGTCCGTACCGTCGCTATAATGTTGCCCCATTCGCTTCTTCTCTTTTCAGACACATTGCTTATAGCGTCAAGTGCCCGTATCATCACCAAGCGGCATTCGGCATCAGCGGACAGAGGTCATCATGCTTTGGCTCGTCAGTGTTTATGGAGATCACCGCGTGAAATCGTAAGCGGATACAAACACTGTTAATAAAAGTTGTTTTAAAATACATAGAGATAAGACAAGTTAACTTTACTTATATTATGTCTAACGTATAATTAAATTTGTGCCACAGACCAGTAGAGATACTAAAAATGCGAGAAGCGAAATTGCAACTGGCAACCACGGCTGGATGTTTGGTTCATTTGGGGGAGGGTGCCAAGCAGAGAGGCCATCTGTCCCATCGGATTAGGGAAGGATGGGGAAGGAAATCGGCCGTGCCCTTTCATAGGAACCATCCCGGAATTTGCCTGAAGCGATTTAGAGAAATCACGGGAAACCTAAATAGGGTGGCCGAAAGCAGATTTGAACCGTCGACCTGCCGAATGCGAGTCCAATATGCTAACTACTGAACAGCCTCGCTCGGTAACTGACAACCAAACAAATAGCCCTTCGTTCTGTCATTAACACGGAGTTTATACCATAAGAAGATATTAAAAAACATGCGTTGACTGAGTCGATGTCCCGTTCAAAAAATGTTCAAATATGTGTGAAATCTTACGGGACTTAACTGCTAAGGTCATCAGTCCCTAAGCTTACACACTACTTAACCTAAATTATCCTAAGGACAAACAAACATACCCATGCCTGAGGGAGGACTCGAACCTCCGCCGGGACCAGCCGCACAGTCCATGACTGCAGCGCCTTAGACCGCTCGGAGCCGATGTCCTGTTTTCACAGGCTCTTATTAGTGATTAACATGAAACTTAATATCCAGTTCCCTCAAATGATAGAGCGTGAGGTAATTCACATGTTCCACAGTTTCGTTAACGACATGCATGCGGTGGTCATATATTACGAAAATATAATACGTCTTACAAATGGTTGTCAAAAATTACAGAAATATTGAGAATGTATTTTCGCCTCCATATTCGTACTACATGTTCGAGAGGTGTCTGAAAGTGGTTGTTAACAGAAATTGGAACTAATTACCTCGACGAGTACTTTTAGTTAAAACAGCACACGTGATGTAACATTTTGTGCAACAATTCAATGTCCCTCTCGAAGACTGAAATACGTGAAATTTTTCTTTCATCTAGATCTGACGTTCTGTTAGTTGAGATATTGGATGTAAACTTCGCATCTTCCACGACGAAAGAATATAATTTTTAATTCTTCTGTTTGTAACATCTGGATCGAGCAATGAGATAAAATGCATTTTTTATCCTGTGTTATTTATCGAGACTAGCAATCCCTGCTACCTCTTTTAGCGTCATCCTGGTTACGCCCATGATTATAGAGGGTAGGTTTCTTGTTTGTCATGCTGTGTGCACTGCGCATGACGATAGCGCTTTTTTAAATCTATATCTACATCTTCATCTACATGACTACTATGCAGTTCATAATTAATTACCTGTAGGAAGGTTCATCGAACCACCTTCAAGCCATAGCTTTACTATTCCACTCTCGCACAGCGCTCAAGGAGACCGAACACTCTTAATTTATTACGAAGAAACTTCTCCGTACTTAGGTGGGCAAAAATAATATATTTTATAATTCGTGGGAGAAAGTCTGTCATTGAAATTTCGGGACAGATATCACGGCAACGAGAATACAGTTGTTTCAAGGATAATGTAGAACAAGCTGTCGTTCTCTGAACTTTTTCTATGCCCTTCGTCGATTCCACCTGATAAGGATCCCTCACCCCGCAGCAATACTCCAGAAGAGGACCGACAAGCGTAATGTAAGCAGTCTCTTTAGTGAACTTGTTGCATCTTCTAGGAGGTCTGCCAACAAAATACAATCTTCGGTTCAACTTTCCCACAACGTTATATATGTGATCTTTCGACCTTCATTTGTTTATAGCTGTAAGCCCTAGGTATTTATGTGAATTTACAGCCTTTACATTTGTGTAATTTAACAGAAATTTAGCGCATATGGGTGGGATTACTTGTCATTGGGAGCTCCAATGTTTGGCCGGTGGTGGAGCCTCTTAGGGATATGGCAGCTAAGGACGGGAAGAAAGCCAATGTGCACTCCATGTGCGTACCGGGGTGAGTCATCCAAGATGGGGAAAGGGTCTTTCCGGATGCCACAAAGGGTACAGGGTGTAACGAACTGCAGGTGGTGGCTCATGTCGGCAATAATGATGTGTGTCGCTATGGATCGGAAGAGATTCTCTCTGATTTCCGGCGGCTATCTGAGTTGGTGAAGACTGCCAGTCTTGCTAGCGAGATGAAGGCAGAGCTCACCATCTGCAGCATCGTCGACAGGACCGATTGCAGACCTTTGGTACAGAGCCCAGTGGAGGGTCTGAATCAGAGGCTCAGCCGGTTCTGCGACTGTGTAGGCTGCAGATTCCTCGAGTTGCGCCATGGGGTGGTGGAGTTTTGCGTTCCACTAAATAGGTCAGATGTCCACTACACATAGGAGGCAGCTACACGGGTAGCAGGGGCTCTGTGGCGTGGACTGGGTGGTTTTTTAGGTTAGACAGTCTTGGGAAAGATCAAAAAGGGCTCCAGTTTCAAAGGGTACAGGGCAAAGAAACGACGAGAATCGACCAAGCAACGGTCGGTATTGTAAATTGTTGTAGCTGTGTTAGAGAAGTACCAGAGCTTCAAGCGCTGATAGAAAGCACTGTAGTTGAAATCCTTATAGGAACAGAAAGCTGGCTAAAGCCGGAGATAAATTCTGGTGAAATTTTTCCAGAGGTACAAACCGTATTCAGAAAGGATATGTTAAATAAAGTAGGTGGTGGTGTGTTTGTGCCTCTTGGTAGTAGTTTATCTCGTAGTGAAGTTGAAATAGATAGTCCTGCGAATTACTATGTGTAGAGGTCATACTCAATATCCGTATCAAAATAATAATTGGGTCCTTCTACCGACCCCCGACTCAGATGATATAATAGCTGAACGCTTCGAAGAAAACTTGAATCTCATTACAAATAAGTACCCCACTCATACAGTTATAACTGATGGGGACTTCAATCTACCCTCGATCTGTTGGCGAAAATACATGTTCAATGCCTTCTCTGAGAATTACTTTGAACCATTATTTCATGAGCCCACACGAATTATAAATGGTTGCGAAAACACAGTAGACCTGAATGAGATTTTCACTCTGCAGCGGAGTGTGCGCTGATATGAAACTTCCTGGCAGATTAAAACTGTGTGCCCGACCGAGACTCGAACTCCCGAGTTCGAGTCTCGGTCGGGCACACAGTTTTAATCTGCCAGGAAGTTTCACAGTAGACCTCTTTGCCACAAATAATCATAATCTAATAGAGAGCGTTATGACGGATACAGGGATTAGTGAACACAAGGTCGTTGTAGCGAGGCTCAAAACCATATCAACCAAAACCACTAAAGTGTGCATATCTGAAAAGTACCTTGAGCAGTTAAACAGAGAACCGACTCGTGGCGATAACGTATTAGACCTTCTGGTGACAAACAGACCCGAACTATTTGGAACAGTTAATGTAGAAAAGGGAATCGGCGACCATAAAGCGGTTACAGCATCGGTGATTTCAGCCGTAAATAGAAATATTAAAAAAGGTAAGAAGATTTTTCTGTTTAGAAAAAGTGACAAAAAGCAGATTTCAGAGTACCTGACGGTTCAACGCAAAAGTTTTATCTCAGGTACAGATAGTGTTGAGGATCAGTGGACAAAGTTCAAACCCATCGTACAATATGCATTAGATGAGTATGTGCGAAGCAAGATCGTAAGAGATGGAAAAGAGCCACCGTGGTACAACAACCGAGTTAGAAAACTGCTACGGAAGCAAAGGGAACTTCACAGCGAACATAAACATAGCCAAAGCCTTGCCGACAAAAATTGCACGAAGCGACATGCAGCGTGAGGAGGGCTATGCGAGAGGCGTTCAACGAATTCGAAAGTAAAGTTCTGCGTACTGACTTGGCAGAAAATCCTAAGAAATTTTGTTCTGATGACAAAGCGGTAGGTGCATCAAAACAAAATGTCCAGACACTCTGTGACCAAAATGGATGACAGACTAAAGGCCGAAATACTAAATGTCTTTTTCTAAAGCTGTTTCACAGATGAAGACTGCACTGTAGTTCCTTCTGTATATTGTCGCACAGATGACAAAATGGTATATATCGAAATAGATGACAGAGGGATAGAAAATGAATTAAAATCGCTCAAAAGAGGAAAGGCCGCTGGACCTGAAAGGATACCAGTTCGATTTTACACAGAGTACGCGAAGGAACTTGCCCCCCTTCTTGCAGCGTAGCATTCCAAAAGATTGGAAAAGGGCACAGGTCATCCCCGTTTTCAAAAAGGGATGTCGAACAGATGTGCAGAACTATAGACCTATATCTCTAACGTCGATCAGTTATAGAATTTTGGAACAGATATTATGTTCGAGTATAATGACTTTTCTGGAGACTAGAAATAGACTCTGTAGGCATCAGCATGGGTTTCGAAAAAGACGATCGTGTGAAACCCAGTTCGCGCTATTCGTCCACGAGACACGGGTTCCCAGGTTGATGTAGTGTTCCTTGATTTCCGCAAGGCGTTTGATACAGTCCCCACAGTCGTTTAATGAACAAAGTAAGAGCATATGGACTATCAGACCAATTGTGTGATTGGATTGAAGAGTTCCTAGTTAACAGAACGCAGTATGTCATTGCCAACGGAGAGAAGTCTTCCGAAGTAAGTGTAATTTCAGGTGTTCCGCAGGGGAGTGTCGTAGGATCGTTGCTATTCACAATATATATAAATGACCTAGTGGATAACATAGGAAGTTCACTGGGGCTTTTTGCGGATGATGCTGTAATATATCGAGAGGTTGTAACAATGAAAATCGTACTGAACTGCAGGAGGATCTGCAGCGAATTGACGCATAGTGCAGGGAATGGCAATTGAATCTCAATGTAGACAAGTGTAATGTGCTGCTAATACACAGAAAGAAAGATCCTTTATCATTCAGCTACAATAGAGCAGGTCAGCAACCGGAAGCAGTTAATTTCATAAATAATCTAGGAGTAGACATTAGGAGTGATTTAAAATGGAATGGCCATATAAAATTAATCGTCGGTAAAGCAGATGCCAGACTGAGATTCATTGGAGAAATCCTAAGGAAATGCAGTCCGAAAACAAAGGAAGTGGGTTACAGTACACTTGTTCGTCCACTGCTTGAATACTGCTCACTGATATGGGATCTGTACCAGATAGGGTTGATAAAAGAGATAGAGAAGATCCAACGAAGAGCAGCGTGCTTCGTTACAGAATCATTTAGTAATCGCGAAAGCGTTTCCGAGATGATAGATAAACTCCAGTGGAAGACTCTGCAAGAGAGACGCTCAGTCGCTCGGTACGGGCTTTTGTTGAAGTTTCGAGAACATACCTTCACGCAGTCAAACAGTATATTGCTCCCTACTACGTATATCTTGCGAAGAGACCATGAGGATAAAGTCAGAGAGATTAGAGCCCACATAGAGGCATACCGACAACCTTTCTTTCCATGAACAATACGAGACTGGAATAGAAGGGAGTACCGATAAAGGTACTCAAGGTACCCTCCGCCACACACCGTAAAGTGGCTTGAGGAGTATGGATGTAGATGTAGGTGAAGAGAAAATAAACGCAAAATATTTTTAAAACAGCAGATAAAAATTCGCTTAATGCCTTCCTAAGAGAGAGTATCCATTCCTTCCAAGCTAATTATGTAAGTGTAGACCAGATATGGCTAAAAATTCAAAGGTATAGTATCGACAGCAATAGACAGATTCATACCGCATAAGTTAATATCAGACGGGACTGATCCACCGTGGTACACAAAACACGTCAGAACTCTATTGCAGAAGCCACGAAAAAAGTATGCCAAATTCAGAAGAACGCCAAATCCGCAAGACTTAATAAGTTTCACAGAAGCTCGAAATTTAGTGCGGACGTCAATGCGAGATGCTTTTAATAGTTTCCACAATGAAATATTGTCTCAAAATGTGGTAGAAAACCCAAAGAGATTCTGGTCGTATGTAAAGTACACCAGTGGCAAAAAACAGTCAATACCGTCACTGCGCGATAGCGATGGAAATGTTACCGATGATGATGCCACTAAAGTGAAGTTACTAAATACAGTTTTCCGTAATTCCTGCACGAAAGAATACGAAGTAAATATTCCAGAATTCGAAACCAGAACAGCTGTTATCATGTATGACATAATAGTAGATATCTTAGGTGTTTCGAAACAACTCAACTCACTTAAGAAAGGCAAGTCTTCCGGTCCAGATGGTATACCAATCAGGCTCCTTTCAGAGTATGCAGACACTATAGCGCCTTTCTTAGCAATCATATACAACCGCTCACTTGACGAAAGGTCTGTTCCTAAAGAGTGGAAAGTAGCACAGGTCACACCAATATTCAAGAAAGGAAATAGGAGTAACCCATTGAATTACACTCCCATATCACTGACCTCAATTTGCAGTAGGATTTTAGAGCATATACTGTACTCGAACATTATAAATCACCTTGACGAAAATGACTTATTGATGCATAACCAACGCGGATTCAGAAAATATCGTTCTTGTGCAACACAGCTAGCTCCTTACTCCCATGAAGTAATGGGTGCTGTCGACAAGGGATCTCAGATCGATTCCATATTCCTTGATTTCCAGAAGGCTTTTGATACCGTTCCTCACAAGCGACTATTAATCAAATTGCGTACATATGGAGCATCGTCTCAGTTGTGTGACTGGATTCGTGATTTCCTCTAAGAGAGGTCACAGTACGTAGTGATAGTCGGTCAATCATCGAGTAGAACAGAAGTGATATCTGGCGTTCCTCAAGGTAATGTCATAGGCACTCTGCCGTTCCTGATTTATATAAATGATCTAGGGCATAATCTGAGGAGCCCCTTTAGATTGTTTGCAGATGAGGCTGTAATTTACCGCCTAGTAAAATCATCAGACGATCAATTCCAATTACAAAATGATCTAGAGAGAATTTCTATATGGTGCGAAAAGTGGCAATTAGCAATAAACAAAGAAAAGTGCGAGGTCATCCACATGGGTACTAAAAGAAATCCGATAAATTTTTGGTATACGATAAATCGCACAAATCTAAAGGCTGTCAATTCGACTAAATACCTAGGAATTACAATTACGAGCAACTTAAATTGGAAAGACCACATAGATAATATTGTGGGGAAGGCGAAACAAAGACTGCGCTTTGTAGGCAGAACACTTAGAAGATGCGACAAACCCACTAAAGATACAGCCTACATTACACTTGTCCGTCCTCTCCTGGAATACTGCTGCGCGGTATAGGATCCTTACCAGGTAGGATTGACGGAGGACATCGAAAAAGTGCAAAGAAGGGCAGCTCGTTTCGTGTTATCGCGCAATAGGGGTGAGAGTGTCACAGGTATGATAAGCGAATTGGGGTGGCAGTCACTGAAACAAAGGCCGTTTTCTTTGCGGCGAGATCTGTTTACGAATTTTCAATGACCAACTTTCTCTTCCGAATGGGTAAATATTTTGTTGACACGTACCTACGTAGGGAGAAATGATCATCATAATAAAATAATAGAAATTAGAGCTCTAATGGAAAGATTTAGGTGTTCCTTTTTCCCACGCGCCATTCGAGAGTGGAATGGTAGAGAAGTAGTATGAAAATGGTTCGATGAACACTCTGCCAGGCACTTAAGTGTGAGTTGCAGAGTAACCATGTAGATGTAGATGTAGATGTAACGGATTCCTTTTAGTACTAATGTGGATGACCTAATATTTTCGTTATTAGATTCAACTGACACATTTCACACGAAACGAGTATCTTGTGTAAATCTTTTCGATCTTCTAGGTCTATGAAGACGTACTACCGTTTTCATCAAATACAAATATGTAAAGTGCATACTTAATGGAAAAACATTGTAGGTGTCCTACAGCATTTTACTCTTGTCCAAGGCTAAGAAGGTAACTGACAATTCATTCGGGCAGACAACTAAGAATCTTTATAAATGTATACCTGTATGAAAGACTTTTCTCTCTCTAGTGAGGTGGCGCAGTGGTTAAACTCTCAATTCGCATGCGTTAGTGTAATGGTTCAGATTCTCATCAAAACATCAAGATATAGTTTTCCCGTGCTTTCTCTACATCGCTTAAAAACAAAATTCCGGGCTGGTTCCGTTGAACACGCCGACTTAATTTCTCGGGCTTATACTCTGACTCCAATGACTTTAGCGACGATGGGACGTTAAACTCTATTCTTCCTTCCTTATTCCCCTGCATTCCTTTCCCTATTATGTTTAATATCCACCTCTGGTGTGATTACAAAGATCCCACATATATTCAGAAGAATGTAGCAGAATTCCGCGTTGCGGACCGGACGGAGTTTCTTAATAACGAAACAAAATGACGCGTCGCTAGAATAAGTTTATAAATTATATACGAACTACAAACTGGAGGACGGCAACTGGCAACATTAGGCACTCATCCCTTTGAGCTGACTTGATAATTATCCCTTCTCCATTTCCTCATTTCTTTATGGGATCCTTTTGTTTCTTTGAAAGTTGTGAGCGCTCATTCACTTGTTGCAGAAGCAGACGCTAAGTGAAAAGAGAGTGTAGCACAATTTTGGTATTAAGTTTTTGTGTGCACCCTATTCAGGAAAGCTGGTTTCTTGCCTTTCATAAAGATGGATAGACGGGTGTAAAATGATAGCTCCTCCAACTTAGGAATACAGGCTTTTGGAACCCCTTAAGGGATAGACCGGTAATCTTTTGGGTGCCTTTCATTCGTATTATGTATGATAAGAAAGTAACAGCTACGGGGGGAGAAGAGTCTGGTCCCTACCTGGCACGTTCGCTTCTAAATTAGAACACGGCCGGAGTTTCGATAAGCAGTAAAAGTTTGACAGTTTGACGTACTACACAGACATCATGGTCCAGGAGGTATTATAAAACCAAGATGCATAGTTGTCAGACTGGGTGAGAGGAACTCGAATAAGCAGTGGCAGATAATGTCCAAATAATTAATGAGCCATGTTATCGACCACCGTTGAATGCAGTGCCGTATTAGGTGCACAGGAATCTGCTTCTGTCAATGCCATGCTATAACCTAGCCTCAGAGGGTTTCGCTGATGTCTCTGTTTTAAGTAACTTGTACTGCGAGTACGTAAAGCACTGCGTCTCAACAACTTGCCTGTTCAGGAATTATTAATTTATTTTAGTTGCCAAAACAAATGTAGATAGCTTTAATCCCCTGTAATATGCTATTTAAAGTGAAGACACAGGGGTGGGGGGAGAGCGAACGAAGAAATAAGGAAGAAGAGCACGACACGTGTGAGAGGGTTGGGGATAGGTCCAAGTTTTGAATCCTCTTGCAAGTAATGATCGTTTTGCACCACAGATACAGCACTACCATCAAACCCTTTTCAGAATAATCATAATTTGTCTGCTAACACAATCCATCCCCCTCATTAGGAATGTATATGATATTCTTTATGTGTTTCCTAGCCGTATTTCTATACACCTACTTTCAACTATTAATTTGAATGGTTTATTGACAGAACGAAATGAAAAATCTGTTAGTCCTTATTGATATTAAAAAGACGTGCTGAAGATCTTGCATTTTATCTCGGGTTTCCGTTCCTTCCATCCATAATTCTTTAAAAATCCGACTTCCTCTCAAATCTTTGTTCGAATGAATTAATGGTCCGATTTTAGTGAATCTGACATCACTGGGCAATCTGGTTCAAATGGTTCAAATGGCTCTGAGCACTATGGGACTCAACTGCTGAGGTCATTAGTCCCCTAGAACTTAGAACTAGTTAAACCTAACTAACCTAAGGGCATCACAAACATCCATGCCCGAGGCAGGATTCGAACCTGCGACCGTAGCGGTCTTGCGGTTCCAGACTGCAGCGCCTTTAACCGCACGGCCACGTCGGCCGGCGGGCAATCTGGTTTGCACCACTTGCGCATCAGTAACACCTAACACCAAAATGCAATTTTCCAAACGCCCCATCTCCAGAATAAATTCGTGATTTATTGTAGAAACATTACTGTTATTACGTTTGGTATTGAGTCTAAAAATGTAATATTAAGTAGTAGTAGAAGGGGAAGAGAAGAACTGAGACGAACGACACAGGTAAACAAAAAATGTTTACGTAATTGTAAATGTGTTCCCTCGTTCTTTGTTGCTCGAGAAGACTATTACTTCCCTCATTTTTCATTCACTCGCTCTTTACGACTCATTCACTATGGAAACAGTTCATAACACACAGACGATGAAAACTGTTTCAACCACCGCGAATATTATCCGCTAACCTCAGAAAGAACTAACTGTACCTCATCGCAGTCAAGCGATACAACCGTTAAGCTAAACAGCGCTGCGCCAGAATGTCAGAGTTCAATATGAGCGAAGTAAATATAAAAGGATACAATTTTATTAAAATAGCCCCCAAATGGAGTCTTGCGTATCTCCCCAACTATTTAAGTCAATTTTTAGTCATCGGTACATTTTTATCTTCGCGTACTGTAAGGCATTTATCTCAATACATGGCAACTGTGTAAAAACACTCAACTCGTATAGGCATGCGTATTCAAATATGAAAACAGGCAGAATACCGCACTGTGGTCGACAATGACTATATAAGACAAAAAGTGTCTGGAGCAGTTGTTAGATCGGTTACTATTGCTAAAATGGCAGGTTATCAAGATTTAAGTGAGTTTGAACGTGGTGTTATAGACGGCGCACGAGCGATGGGACACAGCATCTCCGAGGTAGTGATGAAGCGGGCATTTTCCCGTACGACCATTTCCCGAATGTATCGTGAATATCAGTAATCAGGCAAAACATCAAATCCCCGACGTCACTACTGCCGGAAAAAGGTCCTGCAAAAACATGACCAACGACGACTGAAGAGAATCGTTCAACGTGATAGAAGTCCACCCCTCCCGCAAACTGCTGCAGATTTCATTGTCGGGCCATCAACAAGTGTCAGCGTCTGAACCATTGAACGAAACGTCATCGATATGAGTTTTCGGAGCTGAAGGCCCACTCCCGCACCCTTGACGACTGCACGACACAAAGCTTTACGCCTCTCCTGGGCCCGACAACACCGACATTGGACTGTTGATGACTGGAAATATGTTGCCTGGTCGGACGAGTCTCGTGTCAAATTGTATCGAGCGGATAGACATGCATGGGTATGGAGACAGCCTCATGAATCCATGGACCCTCCGTGTCAACAGGGGACTGTTCAAGCTGGTGGAGGCTCTGTAACTGTGTTGTACGTGTGCAGTTAGAGTGATATGGGACCCCTGATACGTCTAGATACAATACTGGCAGGTGACACGTACGTATTCATCCAGTCTGATCACTTGCATCCATTCATGTCCACTGTGCATTCCAGCGGACTTGGGCAATTCCAGCAGAACAATGCGACACCCCACAAGTCCAGAATTGCCACAGAGGGCCCCAGGAACACCCTTCTGAGTTTTAACACTTCCGCTGGCCACCAAACTTCCCAGACATGATCATTATTGAGTAAATCTGGAATGCTTTGCAACGTGCTGTTCGGAAGAGACCTCGTACTCTTACGGATTTATGGACAGCCCTGCAGGATTCATGGTGTCAGTTTCCTCTAGCACTGCTTCAGACAATAGTCGAGTCCACGCCAAGTCTTATTGCGGCACTTCTGCGTTCTCGCGGCGGCCCTACATTATATTTGGCTCTTCAGTGTATATGAAAATTTCTACAGGTAAATTATGTGTAAATTCATCTGATATTATCTTAATGAACCAAGGTTCTTGATAACATTTTCCCATCATGATATCGTATAGTTCTTGTACTTCTCCTCGTGCAAAACTATTCATTAATAATGCATCACTACCTAAGAGTTCAAGAAGGGATAGTGTGAGATTTTCTGTAGGAATGTGGTCTCAATTTTTTTCTTATAGCTGAACAGAGAGACCAAAATGTAAGTCGGCATAATAACAGGAAGGCCACCATTCTTCAGTTTACACAACTATTGTGTTTTCTGGCTTGATAGCCAATACCGAAGTTACATCTTTCAGTGTTTAGATAGTTTGACGAGAGATTTGTGTGAACTGCTAATGTTGCTGAAACGACATAGCATATTCAATTTCACTTATAAATTCCAGGAAACCGCACAGTATGGCCCAATGCAATTAAACTGAGGCAAAAAATAAAAACTACTGTATTTTGCAGACCCTCTGCTGCTTTAAAGGAAATACTAGTGCATAAAATCCAATGGTAAACTGAATTAGGTAGAGATCATCTCTTACTTCATAGACTGCTGGCCATTAAAATTGCTACACCACGAAGATGACGTGCTAGAGACGCGAATTTTAACCGACAGGAAGAAGATGCTGTGACATGCAAATGATTAGCTTTTCAGAGCATTCACACAAGGTTGGCGCCGGTGGCGACACCGACAACGTGCTGCTTTCTACCGATTTCTCATAGACAAACAGCAGTTGAACGGCGTTGCCTGATGAAACGTTGTTGTGATGCCTCGTGTAAGGAGGAGAAATGCGTACCATCACGTTTCCGACTTTGATAAAGGTCGGATTGTAGCCTATCGAGATTGCGGTTTATCGTATCGCGACATTGCTGCTCGCGTTGGTTGAGATCCAATGACTGTTAGCAGAATATGGAATCGGTGGGTTCAGGAGGATAATATGCAACGTCGTGCTGGATCCTAACGCCCTCGTATCACTAGCAGTCCAGATGACAGGCATCTTATCCGCATGGCTGTAACGGATCGTGCAGCCACGTCTCGAGCCCTGTGTCAACAGATGGGGAAGTTTGCAAGACAAAAACCATCTGCACGAACAGTTCGACGACGTTTGCAGAAGCATGGACTATCAGCTCGGAGACCATGGCATCACAGACAGGAGCGCCCGCGATGGTGTACTCAACGACGAACCTGGGTGCACGAATGGCAAAACGTCATTTTTTCGGATGAATCCAGGTTCTGTGTAAAGCATCGCGGTGAACGCTCATTGGAAGCGTGTATTCGTCATCGCCATACTGGCGTATCACCCGGCGTGATAGTATGGGGTGCCACTGGTTACACGTCTCGGTCACCTCTTGTTCGCATTAACGGCACTCTGAACAGTGGATGTTACATTTCAGATGTGTTACGACCCGTGGCTCGACCCTTAATTCGATCCCTGCGAAACCCTACATTTCAGCAGGATAATGCACGACCGCATGTTGCAGGTCCTGTACGGGCCTTTCTGGATACAGAAAATGTTCGACTCCTACCCTGGCCAGCACATCCTCCAGATCTCTCACCAAATGAAAACGTCTGGTCAATGGTGGCTGAGCAACTGGCTCGTCACAATACGCCAGTCACTACTCTTGATGAATTGTGGTATCGTGTTGAAGCTGCATGGGCAGCTGTACCTGTACACGCCATCCAAGCTCTGTTTGACCCAATGCCCAGGAATATCAAGGCCGTTATTACGGCCAGAGGTTGTTCTTGTTACTGATTTCTCAGAATCTATGCAACCAAATTGCGTGAAAATGTAATTACATGTCTGTTCTAGTATAATATATTTGTCCAATGAATACCCGTTTATCATCTGCATTTCTTCTTGGTGTAGCAATTGTAATGACCAATAGTGTAGCTGATGGGATTTCTGTGGATCTTTATGGAAAGACATTCTTTCGTTCATTTTGTCTAAAGTGAGTGGGGTTTACTTGTAAAAAAATTCCAGGTTTATTTCATTTATTCGTTCATTTCTTTAAATTAGCGACGTAGTTGCCTTCGGGCCTTCTATTATGTATGACTAAGCCACTTACACCTTGCAGTTTTTTCAGAATGGCAGATAGGACGTCCTTTTGTAGTTGAACGGCGATAATCATTGACAAACAATTTTTTTCTGTCCTGCCCACACTCTATTTCTGTTTCTCACTAAGGAACAAGGAATTGTCAAAATTATGTTAAAAACTTCGTGATACTACCCGCTGCATACAGACTAACCTTTAATTTGTGAGAGCGACACTTACAGGTAGAAGTATGTACAGTTCATACAACCATGAGAGACCTAAGCAAGCACGTCCCACATAGTACACAGGAGTAACTTGAATATTAGGTCAGATGATAGAGGATAAAGCAATAAAATGCTCATAAATGAAGCCTCGTATTGATTCAAATTCTTGGGGGTCTTAATCTGTATGTAGATACCACGGCAGTATACTAAACACCAACTTTCGGCTTCATTTCCTATTTAAGTTCACGTCGTACTGCGATAGCCATGACATCATGGGGTGGAATTTTGGTTTTTTCCATCGTATATTGTGCTTGTGGCACGCAAGTGAGATCTGTATTTAAAACCCAGAGCTGTAAAAAGGTTATGAGTAGTCTTGTTCCGTTGCGAATGGAAGTTTTCTATTTTTGTTTTAACTGCACAACTGATACATCATTCCTTAGAGTGGAGTGCCAGTTGCACATTCGAAGAATGCTTAAGAACAAGAGACACTGCCACCTTCAGTATGTATCGTCCCATACTTTTCTTTTCATCCGTAATATCACTGTAAAATGAAACAAAATCAGATTTCTTAGTCAATGAAAAGTTGAGGTGCGAATGAGTACTGTTAATATACACCTAAGAGCCAAAACGTTATGGGCACCGTCGACCGCGAGTCTCTATGTCGCCTTGTGGCGCTCCTGATACATGATGTGGTATGGGAACTATACAGGGTGAGTCACCTAACGTTACCGCTGGATGTATTTCGTAAACCACATCAAATACTGACGAACCGATTCCACAGACCGAACGTGAGGAGAGGGGCTAGTGTAATTGTTTAATACAAACCATACAAAAATGCACGGAAGTATGTTTTTTAACACAAACCTACGTTTCTTTAAATGGAACTACTTTAGTTTTGTTAGCACATCTGAACATATAAACAAATAAGTAATCAGTGCCGTTTGTTCCATTGTAAAATATTAATTACATCCGGAGATATTGTAACCTAACGTTGACGCTTGAAACCTCCGACGTTCAGTTGCGTGTTGTAACAAACACGGGCCACGGTCGGCGAGCAGCATCTGCAAGGACATGTTTACGATAACGACCGTGTTTACGAATGTGGCTGTAGTGCACTGCTGTGGTTTGGTCTAGCTTTCGCAGTGTCCGCATGTAGCACTTGCTGCTGTTGTTATTCTGCATTCGTCTCCGCACGCAGACCAACTGTAGTACACCGTGTTACCAGACGTCTGTGATAGTATAGTGTTGTAGGAACTGCGACCATGGTGTATTCGAACTCTGAAAAGGCGGAGATGATACTCTTCTATGGCGAGTGTCGACGAAATGCAGCTGAAGCCTGCAGGGTGTATGCAGAACGGTACCCGGACAGAGAGCATCCAACGTGCCGCACATTGCAAAACATCTACCGCCAACTGTATGCAACAGGTATGGTCGTAGCACGCAAACGGGTCCGTAACAGGCCCGTCACAGGAGAAGCAGGTGCAGTTGGTGTGTTAGCTGCTGTTGCCATGAACCCACACATGAGTACACGGGACATTGCGAGAGCCGGTGGACTGAGTCAAAGTAGTGTCATGCGCATACTGCATCGTCACCACTTTCACCCGTTTCATGTGTCGCTACATCAGCAATTACATGGTGATGGCTTTAATCATCGAGTGCAAGTCTGTCAATGGGCGTTAACAGAGAATGCGTTGCAGTTCTACCTGTTTACCGATGAAGCGGGTTTCACAAACCACGGGGCAGTGAATCTACGGAACATGCATTACTGGTCCGTGGACAATCCTCGCTGGCTCAGACAGGTAGAGCGACAGCGACCGTGGACTGTAAATGTATGGTGCGGAATCATTGGCGACCACCTCATTGGTCCTCACTTCATTGCAGGGGCCCAAACAGCTGCAACATACATCGCGTTTCTGCAGAATGATCTGCCAACGTTGCTCGAAAATGTCCCACTGGAAACGCGTCGACGTATGTGGTATCAGCATGATGGTGCACCTGCACATTCCGCAATTAACACTAGGCTGACCCTTGACAGGATGTTCGACGGGCGTTTCATAGGACGTGGAGGACGCATAAATTGGCCAGCCCGTTCTCCTGATCTTACACCTCTGGACTTCTTTCTGTGGGGTACGTTAAAGGAGAATGTGTACCGTGATGTGCCTACAACCCCAGAGGATATGAAACAACGTATTGTGGCAGCCTGCGGCGACATTACACCAGATGTACTGCGGCGTGTACGACATTCATTACGCCAAAGATTGCAATTGTGTGCAGCAAATGATGGCCACCACATTGAACATCTATTGGCCTGACATGTCGGGACACACTCTATTCCACTCCGTAATTGAAAACGGAAACCACGTGTGTACGTGTACCTCACCCCTCATGGTAATGTACATGTGCGTCAGTGAAAAAGACCAATAAAAAGGTGTTAGCATGTGGACGTAATGTGCTGTTCCAGTCTCCTCTGTACCTAAGGTCCATCACCGTTCCCGTTGGATCCCTAAGTAATTCGGTGCTCTCCGATACACACGATCGAACAGCGGAGGAGTGGTACTCAAGCGTCGACTTTAGGTTACAATATCTCCGGATGTAATTAACATTTTACAATGCAACAAACGGCACTGATTAGGTTTTTGTTTACATGTTCAGATGTGCTAACAAAACTAACGGGGTTCCATTTAAAAAAACGTAGGTTTGTGTTAAAAAACATACTTCCGTGAATTTTTTTATGGTTTGTATTAACCAATTACACTAGCCCCTCTCCTAACGTTCGGTCTGTGGAATCGATTCGTCAGTATTTGATGTGGTTTACGAAATATATCCAGCGGCAATGTTAGGTGACTCACCCTGTATAAGCGGAACGGAAACTGATGGGGGCGAAACTGACCAAAAGTAGGGGAAATACACTAAATACACTGACATAAATGAGTTTGACCGAGGACAGACTATTGTGACTGGTGCCTGAGAACGAGCATCTCGGAAACTGCGAATCTGGTCTGCTGATGACATGCTACTGTCGTCAGCATCTACGGAAGGATGGTGTGACACCAGGAATGTGCGACAGCGTGCAAGACGCCCACGCCTTATCACAGAACGTGGAGGTCGGAGGCTTGCCCGCTGTGCAAACCAGGACAGGTGACGATCAGTGGCAGATCTGACGACAGTGTACAGTACCGCGGCAGGTACAAGTGATTCAGAGCTCACCGTTCGATGTGTATTGTTTAATATAAGGATCCTCAAAAGACGATGCCCACTATGGATTCCCATGTTGACACAGTGAAATCGTCAACCACGATTGTGGTTGTCACGTGATCATCGAAATGGGCCGTGGGACGTGGAAACGTGCCGCCTGGTGGAGAGAATCACGTTCCTTGTTACTCCAGATCGATCGTCATTTTCAGATGCGACGTCATACAGGGGAACGGCAGCTCTAAATATGCACAGCTCCATGGACAGAGGCCAGTGACAGCGGCATTATGCTGTGGAAGATCCCTACTTGCGCTCCCATATGACATGTGGTATTAATCGAAGGATCGTGACAGCTGTGTGCATTGTGAACATTACTAAGGTCCATGCCTATCTATGTTACATGGCAATTTTTACCCAAACTGTCAGACAACCTATTTTATAGCTGTAATATGCTCATCCCAATAGTCAGTATAATCGATTCTTTAACGCTGCATCAAAACTACAGACAACATTCACTCCTTCCAAATGATTTCAGTGCTAATTACTTCCTCTTCTCCTTTTCTCTTCTTACGGTGGTAGAGACCTATGATTTTCTGCAGACTTGAGGCGTTTTTTAGCTGAATTACAACGGGGAAGTTAACTTAGAACCACCAGAGTGTCATAGTCTTGTGCTGAAAGCCAACTTCGAGCAGGTGCAGAACAGGGAAGTCGAAATGTTCTGCGTCTCCACAGCAGGCGCATAGGAGGCCGGCCTGTGTTCCATAAAACTTGCACTGTGCGAGACGAAACAAGGAATTCTTTTTGGTGGAATAAGATCTGAAAAGCAGGTAAAAATTGAGAGCTTGTGACGATGGGGTCGGCCACTGGTCACAGCCACGACACAGGAATGATCGTTTAAATGCGAGTGAGAAGCTTTGTGATTGGTTCACGGTAGTTATTTCTGTGGAAGGCTTGTTTTCCCATGCATATCTACATGCAAGGCGTTTGGTTGGCCGTGGTTGAAATTCTGTCACGTAGTGGGAGAGATTTTCTGCTTTCCTTCCAATGCTACATCATTATTGGTTAACCAGGACGAAATCTGCAAGAGTACAATGTCTTAAACTTGTTTATTAAATTATTATTAGTCAGACGTCTCAAGATCTGCTGCAATTAGGTTGTCGAGATTCCTACACTGGCAGACACAGCTAAGTTCTGGAGAGGAAGTCAACACACTTGCAGTAGGGAGGTCGAACAGGGCATTCTCATCATGGGCACCGTCGAGTATGCACTTCACTTTGGCAGCTACAGAAAGAGATGTTTACGACTTACAGCAGAGTAAAAGGGTCTAGCTGGAATCACATTTGCAGCCACTACTGCTGCCATGTTTCACACGCGCTCTGTTTAGGAGTGGTAAGCATGAGCCATTGATGTCATCACCGAGGCTCGGTCTACGCGAAACTAGTCAAACTGCATCAGAGTTTAACGGTGTAGTTTTAACATTTTAAGCCAGATAGTTGCACCCAACATGCAATTTGACCAATCTGTTGGAGTTCATTCGTGCTTTTCCAGGAATCTTTCTTTAAATCACTAATCTCTTATGCAGCCATGGGCCTTATGTGGTGTAGTTTCATATAATGCTTTCAAGTGTCCACCTACCTTTGCCATAGTTAGAACCTTTTGTCCATTTATTAAATGTTAATATATTTGTTTCAGTGGGTAAATCATTTTATCTGATGTCTTAGGGCAATAGATCAAATTGTTAAAGTGACTGCTAGTTTTTTAGTAATTGGATCAGCCTAATAATACATCTATGTGAGATGTGGTACCCATACTTTCATGTTTAATTCGGCCATCCCTAGCAAATCTCATTTAGTAAGAAATTAGACACTATCCATTGCGCTAGATAGTTTCTCTTAACTGTCATGATCTTATGGAAGCTTCCTTTTTCTTTGGGTCGCAGGGGATTGGACTTGTAGCATCTTAGTAGAGCTACACTACACAGCTCAACCGACACCTCACATCTTCATGCTTGACGTCTTCCGCGATGGTGATGGCATCTTCCAGCAGGATATTTGCCCCCGTCACAATGCCATAAATATGCAACAGTGGTTTTGAGAAGAACGAGCAAACTCATGTTGATGTCTCGGTACCAAAATTACCTGATCTGAAATGGATGGAACACATCTGAGTCGATATCGAACGCCGGCTCTACGTCCATAGACCACCGGCCCATTATTTACGGGAATTGCGTCTCTTGTACGTACACATCTCGTTGTACATACCTCCATAAAACTAACAAGAACTTATCGATACAATGTCACGCAGAATTCCTGCTGTATTGAATTTCAAAGTGTGCCAACAGGATATTGAGATGGTTCATCAATGTATGTTTATCATTCATCTAAATGTCTCCTAAGGCGTCAGTATCTGTTATTTCATAAATTATAGTTTTACTACTCGGTGTTTGTCATGCGCTTTCTATCGTTAGAAGTTAAACTGTCTTAAATGATGTAGCGGTTGCTGTTGAGTGTCATTATATGCTAGGGACAATTAATTGTTGCTCCATAAATTAATTGTATTTATTTCTTCCCATTACAGAACTGTAGTCCCTTCTCCTTTTTTCTGTTTGTAAGACGGCCGTTATAATGATGGAGAATTCACAGATGACTAAATCTGTACTAACAGAACAGATTAGAGGAACCACCAAGTAAACGCCTGGGATCAATACAAGGAAATCAAAACAAGCACAAGATAATGCCCTGGGACACTCCCAGCACCTGTTCCGACTCTCCACAAAGAAATACTCGATGTAAGCAGTTGCACGAGCATGTTAGGGGCGTACTCGGTCCCCGTGTGTAGATAAGGCAGCGTCACGTGCTGCTATTGTCAGCCGCGACTGGGGCTAATCCCACTAGTCGCCTCCCTCGGGACCCAGGCCGCGTCCCTACCGCTGGGACACGCCCATCTGCTAGATTTGCTCAATTTGTGCACCTCTGTGTGTCGATGCATTGTGTCCTATAATATCAAGTCGTTGGTGGCCATTCAGATAAGTACAGCCACAACTCCCCGAATAAAGGCCTCTCTGCAGATAGTAAGTTAATTACCAGATAAGGTCTTTCTCGGCAGTGTGCAGTTCTTTTAATATCCTAGTTATCCCCTGTCCTTCATTCTTTCATACACCACTGGGTGGAAGCATTCTACTCTTTAGTAAGCAGTCAGTGCAGTTCATGTGCCGGTCGCGCTGACCGAGCGGTTCTAGGCGCTTCAGTCCGGAACCGCGCTGCTGCCACGGTCGCAGGTTCGAATCTTGCCTCGGGCATGAATGTGTGTGATGTCCTTGGGTTACTTAGGTTTAAGTAGTTCAATGTCTAGGGGACCGATGACTTCAAATGTTAAGTCCCATAAAGCTTAGAGCCATTTGAACCATTTTTGATGGCTCTGAGCACTATGCGACTTAACTTCTGAGGTCATCAGTCGCCTAGAACTTAGAACTAATTAAACCTAACTAACCTAAGGACATCACACACATCCATGCCCGAGGCAGGATTCGAACCTGCGACCGTAGCGGTCACGCGGTTCCAGACTGAAGCGCCTTTAACCGCACGGCCACAACGGCCGGCGAACCATTTTTGATCAATTCATGCTTTCCCCATCTCCTGTTTCTCGGCCAGTCTGTTTTGACCCTACAGGGTGAAAACATTCGACTCCGCTTACATATTTCTGCTCTGAAGTGGAGTATATGATATGATGAACAATTTATGACAGCTAAAACTGTGTGTTTCAGCAGAATGCACGTCCGAAGATTAGTCCAATATAGACTTATATCTTGTCAGGAGTTATTTGTCCGCCTGGACATATACAAACTGTCTAGGGAGCATCAAACAATTTTCAGAGTTGTGGTCTTTCCAAGCCGTGTTAATTTTGCTGATTTGTCTGGTGGCATCCGACATCCAGGTACATGGGATAATTCGATGCTATGTCTTTTTAACATTGGTAACTTTAGTGAGTATCCATATGAACATAATAGAACTGGCTGCTCGGCTGGCAGCAGCAGTGGTTTTGCAGACGCGCTCCACTTCAGTATTAGTTTTGCGATTGTTTTGGAAGTTTCCCTCTGGAGGCCTCAACATTCCTACTGGCGATGTTCCGTGATCACATATCTCAAGGAAAGCTACTCATAGCCGCCTTATCAGGAGTTATTGCTACAGATTAATGCCAGAAGAGTACGGATCACAAGCGAGAAATAGTATTCTTCCATGTCTACCTAACACACATGTGACTCTGACGGTAATACAGGGTGTCCCAGAAAACAACAACAAAGTTTAGGGTCTGGTTCCTTACACCAAAAGAAGAGAAAAAATGTCTAGTAAGTAAGGGCTCTAGAGCTCATAACTTAAGAGCTATGAGCACTTCTTCAGTAGCTAGTTCCACACTAGCGAAGATGAACAATTTCTTATAGCGCTTCAAGTGTGCATTTTAGACTCCCATGTTTACTACACAAGTTTTCTTGTTTTGTTCAATACTTTCTGCTCCCAAAATATGGAAAGCGCAGACCTTGCAATAGAAGAAATCTGTTTGATACTATCGAAGATGAATAAGTGCTCATACCTCTTAAAGTAAGCATTTTAGAGGCCATGTTTAGTAGATATTTTTCACTTACTACTGTATAAGGAACCTGTCCCTAAACTTTGTCAGTTTTTTTAGGGCACCCTGTATATAACTATTTCAGACTTATTGACATTTCAGAGCCGGCCGAAGTGGCCGTGCGGTTAAAGGCGCTGCAGTCTGGAACCGCAGGACCGCTACGGTCGCATGTTCGAATCCTGCCTCGGGCATGGACGTTTGTGATGTCCTTAGGTTAGTTAGGTTTAACTAGTTCTAAGTTCTAGGGGACTAATAACCTCAGAAGTTGAGTCCCATAGTGCTCAGAGCCATTTGATCCATTTTTTGACTTTTCAGAGCCCAATACTTGCTTGAAAAACTTACTTGTGAAATTAACATTCATTTCGTTGTGGCTTGACGTCTATAACTCGGGTAAGTACTACTGGCAACCACAGTAATCATCGTTAACTTCTTCGTCTCCATAATCTGACACCCACTATTGGATCAAAGTTTCCTCCAGAATCTACTGCAGCTAAACACTTGTGCGTTCCTTCCACGTGTCTTCTCATGTCGTCTATCCGCCTTTCATTGCGACGTCGTCTATGACTTCTGTTACCTTTAACGCAGCAGAGAAGTTCCTTGGTCCACGTGTCATTCATTAACCAGTGGTATATGTGCTCCTCACCCCCTTTTGATGCTATTCCGCTGAACATTTCTCACTCTCACCTGACGAACGGACGACCGTTAAATTATATCGTGTCCTCTCGCCTGAAGATCGTGTGGAGGGGCTAGCAATTTATACCTAGCGCTGGTACATACTCCGCCAATCAGAAAGTTGTCAGTTCTACCTCGTTTCGCTTGCTTGATATATTCCATATGTAAAAAGAAGAAACATTAGAAACGTAACAGAAAATATTAAAATCTATCGAGATGACTCGGCGATTCCTTAACACGTCTACTTCACAAATACACTGCAAGCAAGGTCTTTGTTCAACATCTGCAAACTGCTGTAGATGCGAAGGGTGACAGTTCATTAGGAGATGTGTTATAAATGTTGCTGCAATGATCTTGTTTGTGGGAAACGCTCTCTGTAGATGGAGTCGTTAATGCAAGCCAGTACAGTAACGCTTGATCATAGGTGACCGATTAGAATTCTGGTAATGTATGATATAATCACATAAGCTATTTGGCTAGAATGAAGCGGCGAGATCGTGGCTTAAGACTCGTCACCGGACTACGCGCATATACCACTGGTGCAACCTTCTCCCTTTCATCGTTGCCATAAGCCCAAACTGTGCAGTCTGAAACCATCGACTGCACACCAACCAGCGCAGTGTGGCGAAACGGCATCAAGAAGGCGCTGACCAGCGCGCGAATGGAAAGAGCGGGCAGCACCACACCTTCAGGAAGACAAGAGTTCAGCGACCCCTGTCAACACTGAGTTAACCAGCCGGCCCTAGCTGCTCGAGCCCAGCTCTGTCCTAGACTTCGAGAGAAACAGCAGTGAGCAATAGGAAGACGATATTTAGCCTGCGTTCTGCGAGTAGTGATAGTGGGTAAGGAAACTGCATGCAGCAGGCACAGGAAGCACATGAAGCCACCTCATAACGAGAAGTTAACTTACGTTTCTCTCCTTTTTAGGAATAAAGTGTTCCATTAATCTGCAGCTGTTTTGTACAGATCGTTTTGAGGTCCTGTCACCACCCATCGCAACACCTCTCCTTACTTCTTGTGGCGGTGCTTACTCCCGCAGTAGCTGACACAACACAAACACTATGCGACTTCGCGACTTTGCCTTTTCATTGTGGTGTCACCGTCAGACACCACACTTGCTAGGTGGTAGCCTTTAAATCGGCCGCGGTCCGTTAGTATACGTCGGACCCGCGTATCGCCACTATCAGTGATTGCAGACCGAGCACCGCCACACGGCAGGTTTAGAGAGACTCCCTAGCACTCGCTCCAGTTGTACAGCCGACATTGCTAGAGATTGTTCACTGTCTACATACGCTCTCATTTGCAGAGACGACAGTTTATCATAACCTTCAGCTACATTATTTGCTACGACCTAGCAAGGCGCCCTGTTCAAGAATGTATTATGAACAGATAATATTGTGAATCCTATACCGTCAAGAGCGACGTTCATCATTAATGGATTAAAGTTAAGTATCAAACTAATTACGTCCGCTTTCTGTATTCTAATTCCTTGTCATGTTCCAGACCTCACGTCAGTATAGTCCTTCCCTCCTCACGCCAGCCTGCGTGAGCTAAAACGCGTGCATTTCGGCATCCACTAGTAACACGGTGTTGGCTCTTCTGCCAACCCAACAGTCATCATAATGATCTACATGACAGGATTAAACTTCATAAATTTGTCCTGTATGATGACAAGAGAAAACCACAATTGTAGAAGTAAGAGAGCAGCAAAAGGCAGTTACTACAGCCAATGTGTTTAACGTAGCACAGTCAGTTTGTGGCCTTGAGGCAGTATAAAGTGCTTGCTTTCACCGTCTGTTGTATTAGACTCCATCTGGCCACTTATGTACAGCTGTTGAGGCTACGGACTTCATAATATCCTAAGTTTCAAACTTTTCGCGTGGCATTAAAAACACCGTTAAAACACTAGATATCTCTTGATTCAATCTTTGCTACATTTAAGGCTCATCGCTCATAGTGGGAACGTGTCCAGTGAGCTGGCAGAAACAAAACCTATTACAATTTAGGCGACTCGAATCCTAGGCGGCATCTCACCAAACAGCCGGCCGCGGTCGCCGAGCGGTTCTAGGCGCTTCAGCCCGGAGCCGCGCGACTGCTACAGTCGCAGGTTCGAATCCTGCTTCGGGCATGGATTTGTGTGATGTCCTTAGGTTAGTTAGGTTTCAGTAGTTCTAGGTTCTAGCGGACTGATGACCTCCGATGCTAAGTTCCATAGTGGTCAGAGCCATTTGAACCATTTCACCAAACGGACCATACCAATTAAGCTTCAGAAGGTATTACCTAGTTTACGATGAATTTTTTCTTGCTTAAAGAAAACAATTATTAAGAATTTGTCGATGTCAACTTTACACCTCCCCCCCCCCCCCTCTCGTTACCTCCTCCGAATTCAAATATTTAACTTTCACAAATTATATATATTTATATTTATACTCAACCAACGTTTAGTATATTTTGTACAGTATCAGGAGTAAAGTATGAAGAGATTGAGGGGTCTCCACTTGGAATAAGATCATAATGAAGGCTAATAAAATGTTTTCTTGCACTGATTTCGTTCAATAGCAACTTCCGCATAATAGAGTCTAGAAAACATCTTAGACTATTTTTAGGTAATAAAATTCACAGTTTGTCATTGATTTTTAGCTACTGCCCAAATATTATACATCCCTATGCGAAAGCTGCCTTTATATGCAATTCTTTAGGTATGAATGTCAAGAAACACGGCGTACAAGATGCGCTCCATCCAGCTTTACCTACAATTCCTCCCTCGCCACATAGCAGTCATGGCAGCGGAATATTTGAATATTCATGTAGAAATATAAAATACAACTCTCGAAATCCTTCAGTTTCGCTATCAATATCTCATTTACCGCATTTTGAAATCTATTACGAATTTAATATCGTAACAACAAAAAACACAAGATACTAATTACAAGCGGGAAGATATTTTCATACACGCAAACGAGAGAGGATTGTGACGTGTAAACAAGCAGCGGAGGTCCTATTTCAGAATTCACTGACAGCTTCAAAATAGATATGCATTTCGATGTGTAATGTATCCAAACGTAATATAACGGAATACTAGTTAATGCATTAGCTAAGGTAGATATGAAGCGTGGTGGGACAAAATACACGTTGCTAAATATACGCTCGCTGTTATCAGCATACGCCAGCCGTTGAGAAGCTCAATGCCAATTCTGCGTAAAAATCTGCTGCTGCCGGAACACAGAAGGGAAAAGCGCTAAAATGAACAAACAACATAAATAATGAAGAAAAATTTTATGTACGTGAATCATGTGTTATTCATTTTACATAAAAATATTTTAGTATACGCATAATGGTTATAATGGTACCTCAGTAGCTTTAGTACACACTAAAATGCGAAGCAGTACTTAGCGTGACACATTATTTACAAGAAGCTAATTCATGAAATTGTGCTGACGACTGGAAGCAGATTTTTTCAATCTCTGGGCAATACAGAGTGCAGCAGCCAAGACATAACACCCAAAACACATTCAGAACGACGAAATGTATGTGTAGGTGCGGTTTTCACTAAGCTATAGTGGGCAGTGTAGCTAATTTTCTGATGTACGCAAGTACTTTTTAACGTTTATAGCTGCCGAATTAAGTATACGACCCGCTTTTTGTAAAACTGAAATAGTACGCTATACTTTTCTTTGTTGTGCTGGAAAGAGTGTATGAAGAGTTCTTTGGCGTCGTACTACTTGTGGCATTTGATAAAGTAGTAATACGTTTACAGCGCCACAAATCACTATCCCGCATCGAACAGGGTGGCGCAGTGGGCAGCACACATTCGAGAGGACGACTGTTCAAATCCGCTTCTGGCAATCCTTATTCAGGCTTCCCGTAATTTCCCTAAATCGCTCCATGCAAATTCCTGGATGGTTGCTTTGAAAGGGCACGACAGATTTAGTTCACCATCTTTGAAACTATCCGAGCTTGTGTTCTAATGCCCTCTATGTCGAAAGGACGTTAAACCTTAATCTCCCTTCCTTCACATCCCTCCGTCAGGAAATGTCCCACAATCGTCTGCCTTGCTGTACCAAATGTAAACGAACACGTCACTCAGATACGGTTCGTGGGTTTATTTCTTTTTGTTTCGTTGCCACATAAAGTGCTTAACATGTTGGCCATATTTGAAGCTTAATTGAGCATGTGAATTAGAATTCTTTGAAGAGGGGAAAGGCCTCGTCCAGCCATTGTATTACTGAGGGCCGGCGAGCCCCCCGTGAAAATGGAATTCACCAATTGTGGGGCTGAAGTGAAGCATTAGGAGGGTCCTGGAGTCTTGGTGCAGGAAAACTACGAGAAAAAACTACAAGTAAGACACAGTTTGCATGGACTGACATCACTTAGGAACAAGTGGCCTCAAGCCCTTATGGATGGAGAAGCTAAAGTAGTCGATCCAGGAAAAGCAGTGCGACTAGAGGTTTGTAGAAGCCGGTGTGTAGCATAATCAAATCAAAACCGTTTATATTAGGGGAAGTGGGTGTCCGACGTGACAAGTAAGTAACAAGTGATAAACAGGGACTACAAACCCAGAACGTGACAGGTGTCGATTGAGAACGGGCCTTTGGCTGATGCCGGTTTCATCTCAATGGCACAGTAAGATTTTTTATCGTTCATGTTCCTTGGCAGTCAAAATTCGGCCGTCGCATAGGAATTGATTTTTATTGCTGTTCTGAAGTTATATTTTTGACTATGATAATACCTGCTACCTTAAACTTAGATTGCCTAGATGAACGAAGTTTATGTTATGACGTTACATCACCTCTCATCTTGCTGTTGGAAAGTTAGACGATATCTACTATCCTGTACTGAACCTTCTCATCGCTGTGTTAAACAGTCACAAGAGACTTTTTGGTTGTGGGAAGGGATGTCAATTTTTATAGCCTTGCAGAATATTGTGGGTGCGTAGTTGCCAAGCGGATTCAGAACTATGCTGGTGATTCACTTTCAAAGTCCCGTGTGACAGCAGTCTTATGGTGACCTAAGATGGGAGTCGCTGGCAAATTAAATTGAAAAGTGTTTGCTGTCAATCGGAGTTAGTGGAAGCAATATAGGCTCAGGCAATACTGGTGCGTGGCAACTATATCTTTTTGTCTGCCATCTTGCTATGTATACCAGACTAATCGGAGGACATAGGACATCCACAAAAGTAATACCACAAAAGTAATGCCTCCGAATTTTTACGTGAAAACACTTATTGATTTTTAAATAAACATACGTCATTAGATGGCATGTGTGGACGAGCGGTTCTAGGCGCTTAAGTCTGGAACAGCGCGGCGTCTACGGTCGCAGATTCGAATCCTGCCTCGGGCATGGATGTGTGTAATGTCCTTAGGTTAGTTAGGTTTAAGTAGTTCTAGGTCTAGGGGACTGATGACCTCAGATGTTATGTCCCATAGTGCTCAGAGCCATTTGAACCATACGTCATTAACATTCAACATATTTACTAGACATGTCTACGTATTTGTCACTAGAGGGCTCCGTATTGTAGTGTGTAACATGATGACGTGTACCGGAACTATGTCGGTGCGTGGCAAACATCGTGTTGTATTCGAGTTTCAAATTCTAAGGTTCGCCCACACGTGGAGCACCCTGTGTTTCAGCATGACAATGTCGGATGACACACGAGCGCTGCGACGCCCTGAGTTCACCGTCATCGATCATCTTCCATACAGTCTCGGCTTGGCCTCACCCGGCTTTTATCTCTTTCCAAAACTTAAAGAACACTTTCGATGACTTGACTTTGATAGTGATGAAGCGGTGCACGCAGAGGTTAGGTTGTGGCTCCATCAGTAATGTCAACCATTATACAGTGACAGTATCTACAAATTGATCTCACGTTGGGAAATACGTATTCGTCGCTAGGGTGAATATGTTGAGAAATAAATATGTAGACGTCAATAATAAATTTGTAGAATGTTAATAACGCAATTTTATTTATAAGCATTAATAGTTTTCACACCAAAAATTCGGCTGCATTACGTTTTAGCACGCCCTCGAAATTATTCATGGCTATACAGCCTGAAACGTTTGAAAATAGTGTATTTCTAAATCTATAAATTAAAAAATAACGTGTAAGGAAGTTTGTGTTACAGCCTGTAAAAGACACACTCTTCATCTAGAAGGCCATTTGAACTTAGTTACAACGGATAATCAATATTTATCTTCCTACTGGAAGGAGAATATTGATCTTCATTATTTAGTCGAAACAAGCAGTCACCGAATATTAAATAGGGAGTTGCAGATTATCCACGTATGTATTTGACACTAAAAGAGAGTCAGCGTTAGTGGTTGTCGTAGTGTAGGTGGTAAATGGTAGTGATCTTTCATACTCAGCAACATCTAAGGGAAACTCGCGAAAATTTTAATTTTTAGCTGGTACCGACCAAAATATAACAGAAAACTGGCCTATAAATAGGAAGCCACACCGGATTGGGACTCTTTCCGGGCGGTAGGGATGGAGCAGAGCAGCGATTGAATGAGAAAAGCTGGCAGGGCGGCCATCCGTGCTTTCGTGACTGCCGCCATAAACGCGCTCTCGCGTGATACGACCTACACCATCCGTCTGTCTCCAGACAGAACCTACAGCGTTCGCACTTTAATGGTCGTAGAACTGTTCTACGTCGAACTGGGCAAAGACCCGACTTACTCCCGTCACCTCGTAGATGGCCTGCTCGGACCAGGAAAGGTCTTAAGAACACAGCTGTTGGTTATGCCGAAGATATCGTTAACCTGGCTTGTGTATTTATTTGTAATACACTTCAATGCCTGTACCTTGTTGCCATCTTCCGCCATCTGTTTCATTCTATAATGAAATAAATCAGTAATTTTCGAACGATATGCAATAACACTTTATCTTTTTTGCTAATGAAAGCTGGGGACATAATTTTGCGCCGTTAGCGTACACATAGACTGTTACTAAACGTTGGACGCGTAAAAAAGAACTGGTGGAGCCCTTCATGCACGGTTCTAGGCGCTTCAGTCAGGAAACTCGCGACCGCTATGGTCGCAGGTTCGAATCCTGCCACGGGCATGGATGTGTGTGAAGTTAGTTGGGTTTACGTAGTTCTAAGTCTAGGGGACTGATGACCTCAGATGTTAAGTCCCATAGTTCTCAGAGCCATCTGAACCATTCTGAACAAGCCCGTTACATCCTCTCCCTGATCTTTCGATGCTAGAACACGTTGCTTGTGCATGGCCGTGAGATGGCCAGACCTCGGCTGTCGACCCCTGCCCTACCCGTCCTCTTGCTCCTGCAGCTGTTTCTTAAAAAAAAAGTAATCGTCGTGCATTCTAAACATGTAGCCGCGTGTTCTCGTCCGACTGTATCTCCTTCTTTTTTTTTTTTTTTTTTTTCCGCCTTTCGGCCCTCTTCTAAAGCTATGAGACTGAACATGAAAGATAATTCGGTTCACGATTTACCCAGCAGTAATAACAAATACTTCCAGAATCAATTCTGCAGGACAGCTCGTGGCTGCGTCGCGATCAGAACAGCTGACGCTCGAGCGTTTCCTCGCGCTGCAGTGGGTACCGGCCTCGGCCAGTCACCAACAGCCGCCTGAAATCGAGTGACGCCCATGTGGACGCGGCGCGACGCTGTCAGTGTGTATATCGATTGTCACTTTCGAATTTGAAGTTCTAGTTATCATCTTGCAGTTAAGCTTCGGATTTTGCATACTTGAAAATCGTGAACTATGGTTAAGCGTTGTAAAATTGGTTCACACGTGTAAAAAGATGTAACTTCTGCAACACAATATTTACTTTTGGTATAATAGAGGGGTGAATGCAGAGGAGGCAGCTCAAAAGATTTGAACTACGTGAGTCGAGCGAGTGCTTCCGGAAAAAATACGCCAGAAAAAGATATCCTTGTTTCAAGAATGATCGTTCTAACATGAATGATTTTCCACACTAAGGAAGTCTCTAATACTGATAAAAGTGACAGATTACCTTTTAAACATCATGCGACATTTGCATTCAACAGGCAAGTTTCAGAAGTCTGGTTTAGGAGTACTGCATACTCTAATTCGAAACAAAAAAATTAACTGAGTGATTATTATTGCAGTTTTTCTTGAACGTCATCAGGTCGCTCATTGAGCATTCCTATGCAATACTGTTACTGGTGACGAGTTTTGATGCCTTTATCTTAACTTCCTAAGAAGAAATGCTACCAAAAGACGTAAACTCGAGCAAAAAGTAGTGTGAACATTATATTTTCCACCTGTTAGTTCCAAAAGTGTGTTTTGCACTACTGATTCCTCCCCAAGGGTGTGTCCGTAACAGCTGGAATTTGCCAACAACTGATACACCTCTTGGTCGCAGTGTAAGAAAATCGGCCAATAAAAACTACATCACGTGTGCTACTGCATGATAACGCACTCTGCTGATTTAAGAAACAAAACTATCCAGAGGACTGGTAGGGAACCCTGTGATCCTATACTCGCAAAATTTTACCTTTCCCGCTCTTGATCGATCAACCGTTAAGTCAATTCATTTCTAAAGGAAAATGCTGTTCATATTACTCTGGTTTAATGAAATATTTAGAACCAGTAGGAATTTGTAAACTACTTTAGCATTTTCAGATTGTTTTACATATTGTGAAAGAATAAGCTGTTGCTGATTAATTTCGCTTTGATGATTACGTTTTCAATAATCTAATGGAAAAGGAAATTAGAGTGTCCACTGTACTAATACAAATTAAATTCAACTTACCACAGAAATATCACGACGGCAGTCTATCTTAATAAGCCATTAAGTGTCTAAGACTATTGTGCCTATTTTGACACGAATTATTAGAATATTACCGACTTTTGACTTCAAAAAGGTCTGTATTTACTTCATGTAAATAATAATAAAGTATTATGGGAATGTGACAGTTCATAGATAAAATTATGTATTCACAACAACAAACAATATGTCGGAAGAAAACAAAAGTGGCATTATGAATTTTCCAGTACCATAAGGTTTTCGCTCTGACACTAAGGGGTACTGAAAGTAGCAAGACGAATTTGACTCTAGCGTTGTCTGATGATTCCCTTATTGAGTTTCTGTCTATCTGCTTGTAGCTCCTCCTATAAGAGAATTAAAAATCTAGCGTTCAGCAAGTCTCGAAAGGCGAACGAAAGCAGCTTGCACCTGGTGGACAAGCACGTTACCTCGGATACAGTGAAGACGTGCAGCAGCCGTGCCTTACTTATTGGCCCAATAGCCGCTATGACATATAAATCGCAACATAAGAGACGAGAGTAGTTGTATTTCCCGTGTGGGACGACTTTCGTGGACAGAAAAGCATTAACTGATATCCTTATATCACATCTCAAGAGAAAATCATTCACATTATTCAATTGAAATGACACCGTAATATCAAGTGAATTTAGCAGGATAGATCTGTGCAATCAAGGAAGTAACTCGACAGTCACAGAGTTGCCAAACATATTCTGCGCTGTTGCCAAGTTTCAGTGCTATTGTCAGGAAGGATGTTAGCTGATGTGTTCTGTGAGTGACGGCAGAAGTGACTATAGCGTCTTCTCAAAGTTGTGAGTAGCAAGAAGTGGAATATACACATTATCTGTCAATGAGTCTTATTCGCCTTTCTACAACTAAGTTTAGGGGCTAGAGTGTAATTACTTGTAACACATCGATGCACTGAGTGCAAACAAAACGTCATAAATTAATAACTGCGACTATTACTTGTGTTTTCTGTCTTAATCGGACCGAAACCTTGAAAGCGTATTCACCAAATGCGATTGACAATTTTGGAGCTTCTCCAGTGGTTGAGTTGGCAACGTATCTTTGCTATACAATATTGTTACTGAGATCACTGTCATTGGCACATCCGCCAGTAGACAGGCATGACCTGGCTTCTTGTTGTCAGCTTTTCTGACGGCTGTTATGCTCGAAACGTAAAGACTTAAGGTGAATTCGAATATTTCATATGGTGAAAATCTGGTGTTTCTGTTCTTCCAGCCGTAACATTTAAAATGCCTGTGAACCAACAATTAATAATGCAGTCATAATTAGTGTCATCTGACAAACTACATCTTTCATCTATTAATTGTGAAAAACTATTGTTTTCGTCTCCACAGCACTGCAGTATGAACTCAATGTTTCGTAGGATTCCTATCATTAATTACGTTGTGAGCCTTTTCAATGACAGTAGAGGAGGAGCTAAACTACCCGACGTGAATTAAACTTTCCCAGTTGGGTTCAAATGGCTCTGAGCACTATGGGACTCAACTTCTGAGGTCATTAGTCCCCTAGAACTTAGAACTAGTTAAACCTAACTAACCTAAGGACATCACAAACATCCATGCCCGAGGCAGGATTCGAACCTGCGACCGTAGCGGTCTTGCGGTTCCAGACTGCAGCGCCTTTAACCGCACGGCCACTTCGGCCGGCTTTCCAGTTGGGTTTGAATCTTTGGCTACAGTTGCAGAAGCACATCCAGTGAGGTATCAAGAAAGCGAGCATTCACTCATTGCAGTAGTACAGGCTAGGGCAGAAAGAAGCAGGTTTCCCACAAAGTAAACGATGAGAGACACTGTAATTAACGCATAAACTAACCATCTCGCAAACGTAAATTTTCCAAATCGCTGTCACGTATTGAACATCAATTGTTCAGAAAATTCCTACTATATCTAGTGAAATGACTAGGTTAATGCAGCTCCAGTCCGTCACAATCACTGAGTTGCCAAACATATATATATATATATATATATATATATATATATATATATATATATATATATATATGTGGGGGGGGGTGTCTGTTCTTTCGGACATGTCTGAAAGTACAGACACTACAAATCGAAACAGACAGGCTTGTTAATCAATTAAATATCGAAGGACAGATGTCCAGGCTGCCACAGGGAGTTAAAATACAGCTACGGCGGCAGATGAAAATTTGTGCCTGAGCAGGTTAGAATCCGGATTCTAGGTGTCTTTTCTTTCGGACACACACCACACATATATGAATACACAGCGTGTTTCAGGAGGAATAGTAGATATTTTAGCAAGAGGTAGTATAAACGAATTGCATAAAAAATTCCGTATAAACGTGTCCACATTTTATTGAGTACAGTGATAAAGCTGTTAGTACGTAACCCTAACAAACTCAAAGCAAGGCAAGTGAGGTCGTCCAAAGTTGATTTTCAAAAACTCCCCCACCTACTACAAAGCACTTTTGACTCCTTTTGATAACACCACGTGTATCTCTTCTGAGGTCGCCTTTGCGTTCTTTTATGAGAGCTGCACTGTTCGTAATCCGAAAGATCAAATCGGCTCTTGGGTTTACTTTTTCTTTGTAGACATCGCCTTTCAACCATCCCCACAGGCAAAAATCCAAGGGGATAAATTCCAGGCACCTTGGTGGCCAGGAAAACTGTCCAAATCTACTGATCCGTAATTCGGGAAATGTTAGGTTTGGATGATGTGTCAACTGACGACTAGAATGTGCAGGAGACCCGTCATACTGAAGGAGCATACGCATTCTTGCAGCCAAATAATGCTGGAAGCTCATTTTCATGGAAGTGTAGACAACAGGTAGTCCAGTAAGGACCGACAAACGAAACGAAACGAAAATGCATTGAACCCGGCTGTATGTACACAATAAAAATTGGACACATGTTATATGGCATTTTTTCTGAAAATTGTCTATACCACCACCTTCAACAGTATTTGCTATTCCTCCAGAAATATCCTGTATAATTATTCAGGTCTCGATGGGCCATCGAATGTTTTGAGTGCTAGACGCACGTCATCGTCCGAACCCTAGCGGAAATACAGTGTGGCAGCGAGCATAGGAAATAATAGTCGAGGGAAGGGGGGGGGGGAGGGGTACCGCGTGTGTGGCAAACATGGGAATTTGCATTTGATGAGGAGCTTGTGTAGATGGATCCTGCAGGGAGTTGGCTGTTGTGTGCCGATAGTGTAATGGTCAGCGCAGCTGCCTGGTTAGTGGAAGATCCAGTTTCGAACCATGGTCAGGAACAAATTTTCATTTGCCGCCGTTGCTGTATTTCAACGCCCTGTGGAAGTGTGGACGTCTTAAGATGCAATTGTTTTTTTTTTAGGCAATGCATATTATTTGCGAACTTTTGTCTTGCCTTCACTGTAACGGGACTTCAACGGCATCCATTCCTTAGTCACTGCTTTGTGATGGCGCTAACCCATGTCATATACACGCGAATCAGATTGTAGCGCATATTTTGTGAAATAACGAACGGTCAGTATAAAAGTATTTACGAACAGTAGAAAAAAATGGCTCTGAGCACTATGGGACAACTTCTGAGGTCATCAATCCCCTAGAACTTAGAACTACTTAAACCTAACTAACCTAAGGATATCACACACATCCGTGCCCGAGGCAGGATTCGAACCTGCGACCATAGTGGTCGCGCGGTTCCAGACTGTAGCGCTTAGAACCGCTCGGCCACCCCGGCCTACTGATGGTAATATTTGTCAAGCAATTCATTGCAGAATTAGTGTAATACCCGCAAAATGATCTCTGTAGTTATACTGCATCATTAGCTGCTCATGAATAGAGTACTATGTTCGTTAAATCAGATAGCCGGCCGCGGTGGTCTAGCGGTTCTGGCGCTGCAGTCCGGAACCGCGGGACTGCTACGGTCACAGGTTCGAATCCTGCCTCGGGCATGGGTGTGTGTGATGTCCTTAGGTTAGTTAGGTTTAAGTAGTTCTAAGTTCTAGGGGACTTATGACCTAAGATGTTGAGTCCCATAGTGCTCAGAGCCATTTGAACCATTTTTTTAAAATCAGATTACGCAAGGTGATGCCAAATATAGAGAAGAGACGACGCCACCACACATCTTTGCTTAGTTAGTCAGCGCTAGATTATGTGCGCCACCATAACGTTACTGTAAGCAGTTTGACATCATAACACCACCATATCCACTGAAAACCTGTACCATTATCATCACACAGTTGCCACTCGCAGTGATTACAAGTTATTGATGTTTGTCAAGAATAGCGGATAGTGCCTCGTAAATGTGAAGTTTCATTTGTATTACGCCTACGACAGAGAGAATCCTAAGTAACAGTAAGACGTTACCCAGCGAAGGGAAGAGCCCACGTATTGTCTCGAGTTCTTCCAGTTTGATATTAATGTAGTTCCCGATGGTTACACACTAACGTGTTCTTTTGGCTGTCGGAATACTCATATGGGAATTATCAAAGTTTAATTGCTAGAACACTCAGCTACCTTAACAACATCTCATTTTGGACTGAATATGACTAGCAAAGCGACGTTAATTTGACGTTTCCGTCCGTCTCCTGACGACGTATTGAATGAAGTCTGAAGTGCCCACCGCATCAATTCTGTAAAGTGTTTTGGCAGCTGGCAGTCATTGCTGAATATAGACATGTGCAAATATCTTCACTGCTCCAGGGGAACTCGTCTTCGTTGCATTTTTTCCATACCGTGGTTAGCACAATAACATAAGGCTCATTCTGCTGGAGAACTTGATGCCCTCAAGTCCTTAAATAAGAATCTGCGAGCGGCAGTAATAAATGAAAGGAAACAGGCTGTTGAACAAAAGAATGGAGAGCTTCCTGCTTTTTTCCGTTTCCGATATGGCCTACGATACGAATCTAGTGTTCTATTATGCTTCAGAACCCAAATTTTTTTATTTTTTCATTTCATACTAAAACAAAAGCTAAGATATGAGAAGAGGAAATGACTTATATGCTTCTCAGAAACTATAGTTTTTTGTGTTTATTTTCTCGTTTAATACTAAAACAAGGCCTCTGATATGAGATGAGGGGATGAAGTATACGCTTCCAGGATATAATATTTCCTTGTGTGCTACTACTGCGTGCATGGAAGCTCTGCAGTTAATTTTTGTGTGTTCGATAAATTTTGATATCACCTCAAATTACTTTGTGAGAAGGTTCCTATTTTCTTGGGATTCAAATAAAGTGGACATTTCATCACTGGTCAATATTCTGATGACTAATGACATGATATCCGTTCCAATTGCTCTATGGCACCTGTGAGTAGTCTCACGTTGGTTACTATAAGAACATGCAGGCAGTGATGTCTTCTAACTGCAGTCAGAGCCATGGTGATTTCTTGTGTTTAGCGCGAAGCGTCTGCTCCAATATCCACATTCAACCAACATAAGCAAATCGCGGTGGCATTGGGCACTGCTAATCGCTGCACTTGTCGCGAGCCGCGACAACAAGAGCGCACTGTCTCTGCTAACAATATTATGGAGTTCATACATCTTGAAGAAACTTTAATACATATTACTTGACGTAATATGCAGGACATGGGTTGGGTAAAAATTCAGTTTGTAGTAACTAGCCATTGCATTAAAACACTTTACAGTTATATTTGATGCAATATTTATTGTTGCTTCTCTCTATAATGTTAATAGTATTGATTCAGATTGTGCATGAACACGAAACAACACTCACACTCACACACACACACACACACACACACACACACACACACACACACACACACAGAGAGAGAGAGAGAGAGAGAGAGAGAGAGAGAGAGAGACAGAGACAGAGAGAGAGTCATTGAGTCCAGCGAGAGACACGACTGCTGTCTATTGAACGACACATGCGCTAATCAATTCTTCAGTTGGCGTCTAGTGGATGAGATTTTTAGGTTACCTTGCATTGCAAGAATTATGAGGAGGAGACTTAAAATGAATGGACTTGTATGCTAAAGAGCTGCGACAAAGCAAAGCTTCATTGATAATCAGATGATCGGCCACATGGGTTTTGTGAACGACTATAATTTTAATAATCAACCCACCCACCATCATTACGTAAGATTTCTCGAGTGCGTCGGGGCGCTGATTCCACTAAGGTTCTCGGCAGTGTAGCGTGATGGTTTACTTCCTATCATACGTTTTCTATATTCGTCCAAAGGTCGCTTGCATTTGTAGGTCCACATGGCAATGACCTCGTTACCTCTGCCCACATATTCTCTATCGGGTTGAAGTCCGGTGATCGTGGAACAAACGGAAACAGCTTTATCCTCTCTTGGCATAGAAACCAATTTTGCAGTGCTCTGGGGTGATGGATGGGGTTATGGCAGAGCAAATAAATTATCTCGTTATATCATATATTTACATTTCAATAAGGTATTTGTAATTAGCACATTGTGTTAGTATTTTCCTTAGTGTTTCAGAATTCAGACGCTGTCATAGATAATTGACAGTCCGATGAGGAATGTGGTTTACCGAGTCTATCATATGATGAGAGTCATAGTCGGAAATCCACATTAAGACTGACCGGCTGAATCCGATTAGAACGATCTGGTATCGAAATGAAATCACAGAAATCGGATAATTTGAACGTCTGTATTGCAACAATGCTGTACACATAAATTCCTTTGATGGAGTAACAGGTGGCAACTGTCTTAGAATTAGTGAGGAATACGTCTACTAGCAGCAATGCAACGTAATTATAACCTATATTTAAGTGATGCAAACATTTAATCGAACAATACACATCCGTTTCAGTGGTGGGAAGGTACATCATATCGGATTTTCTGATATAATAATAATAATAATAATAATAATAATAATAATAATAATAATTCCGTGTGAGGTTGTTAGATCCTCCATCTGGCGCCTCCCCAGGTGGTCGATAGTTGAAAGCCTCCCAGATATGGGTGGTACCGAGGAAATCAAGTACTTGTGGTAGACCAAATATTAATACAATACTCAATGACTATTCAACCCGATGAACCCAAAATCCAGACACGTCTGAGTGAAAGTCACTGGTACTCCTGTCAGCGTCTGTTAGCTCAAAGAGCTCGGCTGAAAATGCGAGTATTTGGCTCCAAAGGCTTGAACAACCCCTGGTCCTATCCGGTTCTGGTATCATTCAGGCCAAACCAATGAAACACAAACATGTACATTGCAAGTAAATTCAACTTCACTCCAGGTGGTACACAACCCGACAGACGGCAAATGGACTGCATAGCAGAGAATATCGGAGATATCTGGCAAACTTCCCTACAAGCAGAAAACATTCGTTGGACCACAAAATATCAACACATTGATCCAAACAGGAAAACTACATAATCTCACATAAGAAATCGACCGACAAAAAATTCTCATTCTTGCTCTTCAAGAAACATGACTAACTGACCATGAGATCTTGCATTATGGAATCTATCGCATCTTCAAGAGCAAACCACAACAAAAGGTCGCGAAAGGCGTACCAGTCTTCGGCATGGCATTTCTCGTACACAGATTCATCATCAACTCTAAAAAAGTCACACCCATCAACAATCGACTTATGACTAAGCGCATTCAGAGCGCCAATAAAAAATATACGCTCATCAATGCACATGCCCCCACCAACATCGAAAATAAGAAAAACCCCGAAAATGTCGAAAAATTCTGTAACACTCTCGAAAGAACCACGAGCAAAATTCACCAAGATGAGGTGAAAAGCCGGCCGGAGTGGCCGAGCGGTTCTAGGCGCTACAGTCTGGAACCGCGCGACCGCTACGGTCGCAGGTTCGAATCCTGCCTCGGGCATGGATGTGTACGGTGTCCTAAGGTTAGTTAGATTTAAGTAGTTCTAAGTTCTAGGGGACTGATGACCTCACAAGTTAAGTCCCATAGTGCTCAGAGCCATTTGAACCATTTTTTTGAGGTGAAAATCCTAATGCGAGGCTTCAACACGCAATTTAGGACAGAAGAAAACCTATAGAAAAATCAGCGGTAAAAATTCAGCACACCAAAACAGTAACACCAACAGCACACTTCTGATTGACATTTGCCAACAATTCAACCTCAAAATGATGTCTACCCACTTTAGGAAAAAACCAGAAGAACAGAAAACATGGCAATACCCGATCCAGAATCTTGGTGAATACCACGATATTCAAGCCCGTCAAGGCGCGAACATTGACTCGAACTACTACCTCACACGAGTTAAAGTGAAATTATCTCTGAAGAGAGTTCACCTCAAAAATCTCTGCATCCAAAAATTCGACAGATCCAAAATTCTAGAAACCAATATCACTGAAGGATGAGAAAAAGAACCGACGAACAACTGGACTGACTTCTGCAGCAAAATTATTAGAAAAGCCAAAGAAATAATCCGACTGTAAAAAAAAGGTAAAACACCCATGGTGGGTCTCCAACTGTAATCAAGCCATCATCAATCGCTGACTCACCATTCAAAAACACAACAGCAACAGATCGACAGGAACTCTAGAACACTTCCTCGACATCCGGAAACAGAACCATCAGAAAAACCAAACGCAACGACATCACTGAACAGCTGAAGTCAGTTAAGGACAATTTCAGAAACTAAGACAGCAGAAATTTCTAGAGAACTTTCGCAGACAAAAATAAAGGTTACCCACCACAAAATTTGACCTTCAAGAAACAAAATGGGAAACTCACTCTCACCAACAAAGAAGACTGTGAAGAATTGGCATATTGCTTTTCCGATCTCCTTACCAACTCCGAACCACCCGGACGATTCCCACACATATCTCCAAGATATGCAAAACCCGATGCCGATCCACCGACACAAGAAGAAATCCATCACCACATCAAAAAACTCAAGAACGGAATATCGTCAGGAGAAGACGGAATCATCTCAGAAAAACTGAAAAATCGTGGACCACTATCACTACAGGAAATCTCACAGATCATTCAGGAAATCTGGCGACGTGAAAGACTCCCAGAGGACTGGAAACGTGCACTGATCCATCCACTCCATAAAAAGTGAGACAAATCTGATGTGAGTAACTATAGATGAATTTCCCTTCTTTCAGTCCCTTATAAAATCATCTCCGCGTGCCTCTTACAACGCGCACAAGAACAAGTCGAACTCCTAATTAGTGAATACCAAGCGGGATACAGACTACACAGATTGGCCACCGAACAAATTTTTAACCTGGAATCCACACTGAAAATACGAGCCATAGGAAATCTTCCAACCATCTGCACATTTGTCGACTTCAGGAAACCCTACGACTCCATCGACCGACAATCCCTTTTTCATATACTCGAAGAAAGTAATCTCGACCTAAAACACGACGACGCATCCAACAAACCCTAACAGAAACAACTTCCAAAGTCTGTTTCAACAACCCTTCTCCATCAAGACTGGCGTCCGGCAGGGCGATGTTCTCTCCCCATTACTCTTCAACATCGTCCTAGATAAAGTCATCAAAGAATGGGAAACGAAATGAGAAACACAAACATCTGGAGACCCACGAGGCTAGGATGACAGCAGCATAACATCAACGTCTCATGCCTAACCTTTGCTAGTGATTTTACGATCCTTTCCGGATATGAACAAACAGCAATTCATCAGAATGAGATTTTCACTCTGCAGTGGAGTGTGCGCTGATATGAAACTTCCTGGCAGATTAAAACTGTGTGCCCGACCGAGACTCGAACTCGGGACCTTTGCCTTTCGCGGGCAAGTGCTTCAGGAGTGCTAGTTCTGCAAGGTCCGCAGGAGAGCTTCTGTAAAATTTGGAAGGTAGGAGACGAGGTACTGGCAGAAGTAAAGCTGTGAGTACCGGTCGTGAGTCGTGCTTCGGTAGCTCAGTGGTAGAGCACTTGCCCGTGAAAGGCAAAGGTCCCGAGTTCGAGTCTCGGTCGGGCACACAGTTTTAATCTGCCAGGAAGTTTCAGCAATTCATCAGATCGAAGTCCTCAAGGAATGTGCCGAGAAAGTAGGACTACAAATGTCTTTCTCAAAAACCGAATTCATGGCCACAAAACGCAAAATTTGATCACAAAATAAGGCACAATAAACAAGGTCGACGACGTTAAATAGTTAGGTGAAATCATTGAACCCACAGCTACAGAAAGATTAGCACAAAGGACACGGGAACTGAAACTGCGGAAAGCATATGGAAAAATTGCGGGCATCTGCAACAAGAAATGCTTGAACATCAAAAATAAAATACGAGACTACACGACTATTATCAAAGCTGAAACACTGTACGCCAGTGAAATCCTAAACCTCATTTACAAAGAGGATATCAAGAAATCTGGCGCCGGCCGAAGTGGCCGTGCGGTTAAAGGCGCTGCAGTCTGGAACCGCAAGACCGCTACGGTCGCAGGTTCGAATCCTGCCTCGGGCATGGATGTTTGTGAAGTCCTTAGGTTAGTTCGGTTTAACTAGTTCTAAGTTCTAGGGGACTAATGACCTCAGAAGTTGAGTCCCATAGTGCTCAGAGCCATTTCAACCATTTTTCAAGAAATCTGGAAGAAAAATTATCCAAAAAATTCTTGGGACAAAACTCACAGATCAAGGATATCGTCTAAAATCACACACAGTAATAGAGAAATACTCTAACATTGAAACTGATTTCCGCGAACGACGACTGTAATCACATCACGACCTACTAACGAAAAAATGTTAATGCATCTACAGAACCTAGAAACTACAGGTCTGGATCAAAGAAGTCCAAATTGATCTCAAAGATGCCAACATCACAACCACAGACATCGACGAACGAAAAGCCTTCAGACATAAAAACCATCTCTGGGAAGCAGTACCAGAAAATCAACCCAACATATCTAGGAGAGAACGGACAGAAGGACGTCGCGCTAAACACAGCGACATGATGAAAAAATTCTGGAAGAACAAAAAACATAACAGCAACAGATCGTAATTTGCGCCTATGTGATCCTGTATGGGTCCAAACAAAGTAAATAATAATAATAATAATAATAATAATAATACCAACAGCAGTAGTAGCAGTAGAAAATTCAGAAAATAAAAATTACAATTGAGGTGCCATCCAACGCATTATGAAAGAGAAGATTCAAAGTAACATCTAATTAAGCAGACCACACAATGGCAGCGAAGAAAAATACTGAGATCAACGCAGATGGAAAAGCATTTGGTACTAAAAGTTAATCACATCGAGTTCTTCAACTATGTCGAATGTGGTGTTTAGTACAGATGCTTAGTACAAGTGAACAGTTGAATCGGAATAACAAAGGAAACATTTATAGCCAAGATATTTCAACAATTAAACACATCAAAGAGGTAATACATAAATGCAATGCAAAATCGACTGTACAGGATTGACATCTCTATAACTCTGGAGAATCAAGTAGAGAACTTTCTGGAAGCAAAAGTAGATTACATGCAAGGGACAGTGATAGGACAATATGGATGGAATCAATGAAAAATCTGAAAGCACTACGAGACGCAAAGGAAGACAAATGGAGAAAATAAACAGAAGGTAGATGTAAATCGTTTGATACATCTTTATATACATCATCATCCTCATCAATGTATTTCAATCGTGAATCAACTTGTCTTTCGACTCCACAGTATTTCCTACATTAATAAGCACAATCAGAGTAAATATCAACACGTATTGTGTACTTCACTAGCATCTTGTGTACTTAACTGAGGAAATAAAAGTCTAAATCAAGCGTTACAAAATAAGCTATTCCGTGATACTGCACGCGTAGCAAAATACCTACTACATAAAATTACCTACTTCATTGAAAACCACTTAGAATTCAGGTTTTGTAACTGGTAGGTTAATAATTGACTCGACATGTCTCTACGTTAATATTAAGCGAATCCTTTGAATTTCTTGTAAACAGCTACTTACAGAACTTCGTTTCACAGTATAAATGAAAATACGAAGTTGTGCATGGTAATAAAAAGAAATAAACGATTACAGGAAACACTTCGTACTTTGCTGTATTTATCAGCATATGCAGATGCTGCAGATTCTTCAAAATGTGTCTCAAGAAAACGGATAGCCGAATTCGTCGTTGAGTTAGTAGCGTAGCAATTTTTCCTAAACCAGTAGAGATACAGTGACAGAAAACAAGCGTGAAACGTGTCACACTCAGTTTTAAGTGTTTATCTGCTTCCTTCGCATAGAAGTTGCGGCTGAGGAGAAACGCTTGACAGGTTATATCTGAAAGACGTATTTGGAATATTCATCCATGAGTTTCTGTATTTATCTGCGTCGAAATACTTCCTTTAACGCTATTGTAGTCAATGTAATAAGCTTAAAAGCGCAATATTTGCTTGAGGGAATAGCATGTGTATTTTGTGCCGGCGCAGCCGCAAAGACGAGCGTCAGAAAGCCGCGGCGCTTGCGCGTCCATTAAATATCCAACGCGGGTGCTGCCAGGTAAGCCACTTGAAGCAAAATACGGCGCTTCCACAAAGAAGCCATGTCAGCTGATAACACACCCTTCCAACCAGCTGACCACCACATACAGGCACAACACCTACACTACTCAACGCGAAACTTCACTGCACTTTAGTTTCCTAGTGCAGGTTTCAGCTCTTTATTTAACGGAAGACTCATTGTTGATAACTATTACAGTAGAAAAACTGTTTTCACGGTATTTTATACTTCGTATTACTTTTTAAATGTACATTCGTTAATATTTTAAGCGTATTTCCGAATGTACTTGTTAAAGAATATTCACTCAAAATTCGCGACTATAGAATTGTTAAATGCAGATTTAGGCTAAATGATACGTAGATATCTTGTTTATTTCATTTCTGTTTTGCTTTAGATTCTGCAAAAATCAAGCACTACACCACGTATTGAAGCGTAAAGATTTGCTAACATCACTATAATTATATTCAGAAAGTAACTGCCCTTTTACGCTTATAGTAAACAGTTCTTAGACCAACTTGTAATAACGTTGGAGAAACTGAATTGGCATGGGTAGCAGAGGTTTCCTAGGTAAAAATAAATTTTGTACGCGACAGTATTTTGCACCTCAACAACCAAGACGTAGGCTTACAAGGGAACCTCCCAATCGCACCCCCCTCAGATTTAGTTATAAGTTGGCACAGTGGATAGGCCTTGAAAAACTGAACACAGATCAATCGAGAAAACAGGAAGAAGTTGTGTGGAACTATGAAAAAAATTAGTAAAATATACAAACTGAGTAGTCCATGCGAAGATAGGCAACATCAAGGACACTGGGAGTCGAGGAGCGCCGTGGTCCCGCGGTTAACGAGAGCAGCTACGGAACGTGAGGTCCTAGGTTCAAGTCTTCCCTCAAGTGAAAAGTTTAACTTTTTTATTTTCAGTTTATGTGACAAACTCTTATGTTTTCATCACTTTTTTGGGAGTGATTACCACATCCACAAGAAAACCTAAATCGGGCAAGGTAGAAGAATCTTTTTACCCATTCGCTAAGTGTACAAGTTAGGTGGGTCGACAACATATTCCTGTCATGTGACGCACATGCCATCACCAGTGCCGTATAGAATATATCAGACGTGTTTTGCCGTGGAGGAATCGGTTGACCTATGACCTTGCGATCAAATGTTTCCGGTTCCCATTGGAGAGGCACGCCCTTTCGTCTACTAATCGCACGGTTTTGCGGTGCGGCCGCAAAACACAGACACTAAACTTATTGCTGTGAACAGAGGCGTCAGTGAACGTACGGACAGATCAAAACTTTGGGAAAATTAACAAAGTAGAATTTTCATTCGGGGGAAGACTTGAACCAAGGACCTCTCGTTCTGCAGCTACTCACGCTAACCACGGGACCACGGCGCTCCTGAGCTGTGATTCTCCTTGATGTTGCCTATCTTACGCATGGACTACTCAGTTTGTATATTTTACTAATTTTTTTCACGGTTCCACACAATTTCTTCCTGTTTTCTCGATTGATCTGTGTTCAGTTTTTCAAGGCCTATCCACTGTGCCAACTTATAACTAAATCTGAGTGGGGTGCGGTGGGGAGGTTCCCTTGTTAGTATGACACTCGGTATCATCTGGAGTACGAAATTCTATAAAAATGGTTACTCGTTCAACATTGTCAGCCGAAGATTTCAGCGAATGACTGACAGTTTTTAACCTGAAACTCTCGCAAATAATTTCGTTACCGAAATAAAAGTATCTTCCAAAATAAGCAGAACAGAATAACTGATGTTATTAAACACTGCCGGCCGCGGTGGTCTCGCGGTTCTAGGCGCGCAGTCCGGAACCGTGCGACTGCTACGGTCGCAGGTTCGAATCCTGCCTCGGGCATGGATGTGTGTGATGTCCTTAGGTTAGTTAGGTTTAAGTAGTTCTACGTTCTAGGGGACTGATGACCACAGCAGTTGAGTCCCATAGTGCTCAGAGCCATTTGAACCATTTTTATTAAACACTGTTTGTATTTTACTTATATGCGCAGAATTAACTTCGGGTGTCTGAGGGCAAAGCTTGTGAAACTTTTAGATGCAGCAGGAAAGACGTATTAAAAATGCCGTATTCTTATGTAAGTACATCTGCTGATTTGAGTGAGAGAGAGAGAGAGAGAGGGGGGGAGAGAGAGGAAGAGAGAGAGAGAGAGAGAGAAGAGAGAGAAAGAGGGGGGGATAAAGAGAATGATATAAATTCTTGCGGGGCAGATGTGCAGCAGATGTATGAACAAGAGAGAGCTGTTGGCAGACTTGGAAACTCCAGGGACGCGAACTGCAGACGCGTGCTGGTGGAGTGCCGGCCCGCCGATGTACGGACTTGGCACAAGATATGGGGGCAGAGAGCCCAGCAGGATTTTCCCAGCCAGAGAAATATGAAAGTGGGACAGCGGCTGTGACCCCCAAGGGCCAGCTCTGGAACCAATAGTTGCCCATCGCTTTCCCGCCGTCTACCTTCTGCACTACTCTTTTTCGGTGTTACTTTAGTTTAAGGAGTATATCCGAATACATCCACTCGTTTTAAAGATCACAGAAAACTTAGAGTGTTTTTATTCGGAATCATGGCCAAAAGTTTAATACGTGAATGTTGAAATAATGTTAGGGCAATTAGGCAATGTTTAAGAAAAGAGGAAAGAAAGAAATATGGTTGAAGCGACTGAAGAAACTATAATAACTCTGAGAAAATGTTATCTGTGAAATCCTGAAACTATGAACAGCACTAACATGTGATCTTAAGTACAACTTATGTAGTAGAAACGATAGTTTCAGGGACGCGCAAGGGAAGCCATCAGGAAAGTTTAACGAAGATAGAAGATTTTCTTTGCAATATATCTCAGGTGCATCATTGAATTACTTGTCATACTGGACTCAATGTGTCATTCTAAAATGGGTTGTCACTATTGCATTCTTCACTATTCCAAAATGAAAGGCACGGTTAATTTATTTTTTCAAATTTAAATGGCTTAAAATCTTTGCTATCTCATTCGAATCATTGTTTAATCGCATATAATGAAGCACACTAAATGATCATCTTCTTCAGTCGATTTCTAACGTTACGATAAGTCGGGTTCTTATCTTATAGGAAGTCAAAGAATGAGCAACTTCCACAGTTTAAATCGGTGTTTATTTTCTTTAAATATCAGCGGCAAATTCACCTCCTTCGCCACTCTACAATATATTCGAACCTGCTTCTTTCTGTCCCATTATAACGGAAAATCTACTGTGGAGGATTGCTGTGCGTCCATAATGGTCTTGTTCGCATACAGTACATGTCAGAGCAGGACCTCCTTATGTTGGATCTTGGTGTTCTTACTCTTACAGAGTCCACCATTGTTCTCTACTGGCTCGCTCTTTCAATAAGCACGAAGTGATCCTAGTATTTCGAGTAGGCGTTGCTTTACACCACCAAGGTATAGGAGAGATCACAGGCACCGCATATCAGCATACATGTGCTTTACTCACAGGATTATGAAGCATTCACCGATGTTGGATAAATTTTCTTACTGTTACAGGAAGGTCAAAATTAAACTGCCCTGAAAGGTGTTTTATGTATTTCGTGACAAGCTAATGATAAATCGCGCACGGCACTGCTTCGACGTCAACGGCGGTTATTCTTAGCGTCTTCTGTAAAGAGCAGTTCTCCTGTAACTTGGTTTTCGTAAGTCAAACATTTAAAGTATTAGTTTTAACTCTAGTCGCTCTGTGCGTTTCACGTTAACCGTGCATATTTGCCAAAATTAACATCATCATCTTCTTCTATAAAAAATCTCTCGTGACTCACTTTTTTAAATGAATACATGAGAGCATTAAAAGTCAATGAAGGAAATACTTTATCGCAACAAAGCATTCTCGTAATGTTATTTTGTGTTCACGCCAAAGGTCTTGCTTTCTCCAATGACCAGAAGGCTAGCACTTTAAATTCATTCGTATAATACTTACTTCCGTAAAAAAATTAAAAAAACCGTTATAAAGAAAGGGTTTTCATCCACGCATGTAGTTTGACAGTACTGCCTGAAGTTATTTCACTGCGTTACGCGTAGTGCCTTTTCTCTTTATTTCTTTCTAACAACTTGTCTACAGTGACTACGTAATACAGTGCGCGGGATGTTCTTATTAGATGAACTGATTTTCGGAAGCTTGGATCCTCGCCATTCTGAAATGTAGGTGGTGCAGCCAGTTTCAAATGACTTGATTGCATCATGTATTAATAGATCTTGCAGTGCAGTGATCATATTATTTGACAAAGAAAGTGTTACAGTCAATAAAAATCTATATAAATATAAAATCAATTTGGGCGTAGTGCACTTTCAGATATAAGAGTAAGGCAGCAACTTAAAATAGAGTATAAATTGGAAATGCTGCTAGTAACAACAGGAGACGTCTCGTCAAAAAGAATACGGAACATTTTTCTAGACCTGAGGCGATGTAGCACTGCCCGCCGATGTTTTAGATGTTGATGATGGCTAGGCACTGCAACAGAACTATCATACCTTCTTATCCATCGACTGCCTACCATTATTCGTCGTCTTTTTAGTTTGTCTTACACTTCGCTTTGGTTACTTTGGGGTTTTGTTCGATTAATGAGGATATTTTTGCCTGTTTCGATGCTTCCCGTTAATTCCATAAAGTTTCAGTACCCCGGAATCGTATTTTATGCGACTTACAGAAAAATATACTTAATCAATAAAACAGTGCAAGCCAGTCTTTATTAGTACTAGGTATCCGATTTCGCTTATATACCGTCCTCAGACCAAAATATCCACGATGAGGTGGCAAGGTTCGGAGATTTCTACTAGGTATCCTTCGATATGTAACGTAAACATAGTTCTTTATGTAGAGGTGTCAGAAGTTGTTTCCTTTAGAGAGTTGATTGGTACGTGTTACAAAGTATTACATCAGCGATGCTGCTAGCGTTGCCACGTTTTGGTCTCTGGCCGGTTGTAGAACTCGCAGACAGTCTCCAAAGTCTAGCGAAAAGCAGCAAGTAATTTTTAATCAACGTTAGAGGCCACACTGTAGTTCACTGGAACATACTATACAATTTATGCGCATCTGATTGCGCTCTCATGAGACTTTGCATATAAACGGGAAAGGGCAGGGAAGAATAAGAAGAAGCTGTAGACTGTACCATACGTAATCTGTGAGGTGTCTAGCACGAGCAGAAAATTCTATGCAGTTGTATTATTTGCTATACAGCAGGCCGGCAGATGTGGCCGAGCGGTTCTAGGCGCTTTAGTCTGGAACTGCGTGACCGCTACTGTCGCAGGTTCGAATCCTGCCTCGGGCATGGATGTGTGTGATGTCTTTAGGTTAGTTAGGTTTAAGTAGTTCTAAGTTCTAGGGACTGATGACCTCAGATGTTAAGCCCCATCGTGTTCAGAGCCCTTTGAACCATTTTTGATATTATTTGCTGTACAGCAAATAAATCTGTACATTTTCAGGTCCACGATCTAGAGAGATGCTCTTAAGATTACAAGATATGTTACTAGCAAACATATTTATACCGAATAAGTTTTCTGTGCGTTGGTGTAACTGATTTTAACACTTGAGCACGAAGTTTACGACACGAGGTGCAAGTCAGTTAATTCATCTAGGTCCTCTTATGATACGTTTCACGTATTAGCTTTTTGAATGTTTTTCAAGCTTATTTTCATTCAATGGTTCCCTTGTACACACACGTAGTTTTTATTTAGTTAAAGAAAGTGAAAAGTTTATCTTATCATTTTTGCGAGAAGGCGGACAAATATTAGTGATGATCCGTGCCGTCTCTATAAACTGCACAGCACTTACAGACCACGACGTTCCTGGACTGCGTAGCTCATACGGCCATACCAATCATAAAGGGCAGTGGCGCGGCGCATGGTGGCAGCGACCTCTTGCACGCCGGAGTCGTGCGAAAACTTGTATCGAAGTGGCGCTCGAGGTGCGGCCCGATGAACTTGCTTCGTTTACTTAAGCTGCTCCAACTGCGCACCTCTGCCACCAACTTACACCCAAGTTTACGCCTCTGATACTTGCACTTACATGAAAGAATCAGACGGAGTTTAGAATATGCACTAAAATATCTGTGTGTACTCTAGCACCTAGAATGTACATAACATCAACTTTTATTGAATCAGTCACAGTGTAATCTATAATACATGTTTAACGAATCAGTATGATATCAGTGTAATCTTCCATTTTCTATAATGGTGCCTGCCCGACAACATAATTTCTACGCCTTGTTTAGAATTATTCTCGCCCTTGATCGATTGCAGGAAGAAAAAATAAATAACATTCGGAGAAGAAAAGAGGACAAATTGAAGTGTCAATGACCGCTAGTGCTACTGTCCCATTCCGATCGATTGTTACAAATGACCTCGTGTAGAATCACTTGTCAGTTCGGTATAACGCCTCGATTTCGAGCAGGAGAAAAAACAAAAAAAAAAACGCATCAAGTTGTATAACAGTCGAAGTTAATGCCTTATTTACTTCCGCTCAGCTTCAACTATTCAAAATATGTAAATTTAAATAAACACTAAAATGAAATGTGTACTGGGGCAGAGAGCTGTACTCCGGAAAGTGATCTGATAAAAACAAATCAGTCAAATTCATTTTTATGGTTATCAGTACCGAGGCGTGATACTTTTTTGAACCAACTGGTCACTAGAGTACAAAAAATTTGGTTTTGTACTAAACAATGTAGGAATTTAGTGCAGATTCTCCGTAATGATTCCACAGAAGTTTCTGACGCCAGTGTCTTATCTCACTGCCACATTTATTATGCGTTAGTCATTATTTACATTGATGTACGAATTTAGTATGTAGATTGAAACAGTTTCTTAAACAAAGCTCTGGAATTGTATTATTAAATAAAGCGACACAGGAGCATGAAGAAACAAACTAGAATTTCAAACATATTCGTACGAAAAATCATTCCGTAAAGAAACCAGATTTTGAGAAATAGTTGCAAACTTCTCAAATTACAAACCACTTACGTTATTTTTATGAAAGAATAAATTCATTGATCCACTCTTGTTGACTGAAACTTTCGCTTGTGATGGAGGCTTACTGATCCACGCGATGCTGATTGTGAGTACTTGTTAACAAATATGTATCCCGAGAACATAACAGGACATAGCATAAAACCCTAAGCATGACAGTAATGTTTCAGGTAACTACGTACCTAAATTCAACGCTCAAATGAAGGTTTGCTAATACTCTTTTCACTCACACTTTGAGAAAGAAATACAGTCAATCCATTTGATGAATTTTACTCCTGTAATAATTTCCATGGAATTTTTTACAAGCTGTCGTTACAAGGGTCTTGGACTTTGGCCACAGCATTCCATCAGCTCCCAGCTGTAACGTCCCTGTCGTAAAATAAAATCAACTTACATTCTTTAGTGTAAGTACAGAAATTGCTGTGTTTTGATTCCTCTTAACCTGTTACAATATGACACACCATTACGACGATAGTACTATATTTACCCAAATTCATCACGCGCTCCGCTGAAATACACGTGAATGACAGAAACATCCAAAACAGTTACTAGAGAGAAATAACGTGAACCACGCCGAATACAGTTCACTCTTTACTGTGATTATGCCTCAAGATCGTAAACAGATAACCTAGTCTAGGAGTTTTCAAAGTTGCTGTTGCTACTGCCATCTCGAACTTGATCAGTGACGTTTGAGTACCACAGAATTTAAAAAAATATGGCATAATACGTAGAATTACAATAATTATTGAAAGTGTTTGCAATGTGTATACAAGTACGTGAACATTATAATATTGAGTATCACAAACGAATCTGCTTTACGAAGGATAGAAAAATACTTCATGATTTGTCAGACTTTGTTATAGAGGGCCAGTTATTTCAAGATGTTACAGTAATCTGCTTTGGAAATGTCTAAGATTCTGATTTCTTGTAACTACGGTTGACGAAAGATTTTGACTTTTGTATATGGTTCGAATTCTGTCCCTTCCCCCCGCCCTCCTGCTCAATGCACACCGTGATGAGTTTGTTGGTTGTTTACATAAGGACGACACAAATTTCCAGGGCTGACGGAGAAGGACAGTGAGAAAATGTTCAACACATTCTTGGCTTTTGGACGTAAACAAAAATCCTAGTAGACACATTTTTGTAATAATTTGATTTTCTGCCCTAAGTGCTACATTCACATCACTTGTTCCAAGTGGCAGCAGAGAGGTTCTATATAGGCGTGACATCGTTTCAAGAAGTTACAGGGTATGCGCTCGAACAACATCATTTTTACGAGCAGATGCACAGGCAGATAGAGATATTCTCGCTTTTGGATGATAACTTGTAACTTGTACAAGTCACTGTACAAGAAGATTTAAAATGGGTTAAGAAAGGAGACTCAGTTAGTCACGAAAGTGGACCTTTAAAATGTACGCATGCATGTTGATGGGTTTTGCCTACCATGCAATACTAGTATGTTAATATAGCTGATTCACTAGCCATTCTCCATCCTTCCTAATACAGAAGCATCCGGTAAATGAAAAGTTGAAACTCAGAGCCGGAGCGGGTATGTTAACAAATACACTGATTACGTTATAATCACCTACCTAATAGACGGTATGGAGGTGGTCTAGCGGTTAAGGCGCTCAGTCCGGAACCGCACGACTGCTACGGTCGCAGGTTCGAATCCTGCCTCGGGCATGGATGTGTGTGATGTCCTTAGGTTAGTTACGTTTAAGTAGTTCTAAGTTCTAGGGGACTGATGACCACAGATGTTAAGTCCCCTAGTGCTGAGAGCCATTTTTAGACGGTATGTCCACCTTCGGCAAGGAAAACAGCGGCGACGTGTCGTGGCATGGATGCAGTCAGGCCTTCGTAAGTCGCTGGAGGGAGTTGGCACTACATAATCATATACAAGCCACTTAATTCCCGTAAATTCCGGAGACGCGGGCGATGAGCTGTGACGCTACGTTCATCACATCCCAGAAGTGTTCGACTGCGTTCAGATCTGTGGAGTTGGGGGACAAGCACCTAAACGGGAACTCTCCAATGTGTTCCTCGAACCTCCTGGCCTAGGGACAGGAGGCATTATCTTGTTGAAAAATGCTAGTACACTAGGGAGATAGGATCGTCATGAAGGGTTGTACGTGGTCTGAAACCAGTCGGGCACTTCTATCAGCATGATGAAGAAGATATCGGGATTCATCAGACCATGCAACGCTCTGCCACTGCGTCAACGTCCACTGTCAATTGACCACGTGCCCATTGCAGTCGTAGATGCCGATGTCGTGGTGTTAACACTGGCACATGCATGGGTCGTCGGCTGTAGAGGACCATCGTTAGGAGTGTACGGTGCACTGTGTGTCCAGACACACTTGTACTCCCCCCAGCATTGAAGTCTGACGTTATTTCCGCCACAGTTCGCAGCCTGTCCTGTTTTACTAGTGTGTCCAGCCTACGACGTCCAAGATCTGTAATGAGGGGTCAACCGCTCTAACCCACGATGTCACGACGTGGTTTCTCCTTGGTTTCGCCACGTGTTGAAGGCACTTACCACAGCACTCCTCGAACACCCGACAAGTCGTGCAGTTTCAGAAATGCTCGTGCCGAGGCTCTGGGCCATCACAATCTGCCCTCGGTGAAACTCAGATCGAGCGCCTTCCCCATTCTAGACACGGACAGCTCCCTCATAGATACTACATGCACCGTGCGTGTGTGTGGCTAGCTGCCATTCCTCGCCAAGTCACGATGCTATCGCCTGGAAGGGTTTACATCGGTAGTGGGTCGGTGATCAGCGTGGAAGTGCTTGTACACATCCATCTATGTCTGCATGATTATTCTGCAATTCTCAATTTAGTGGTTGTCAGAAGGATCATCGAAACACCTTGAAGCTATTTCTCTACCATTCCATCGTCGAACAACACGCGGGAAGAACGAACATCGCCAATCTTGTGGATTTTGCACTCTTCTAAATTTGGTAAGCTTTCCTCGTTGCTTCTGAAACGGCTATCTGACTTATTTTGTGTATCGTGGGGGATCAGTACCATCTTTTACTTTCCACTTATCTATAAAATGCCGTCGATACTATTTCTTTGAATTTAAACCACATCTTGTCTACGCTTACACAGTCACACTGCTAGGAGTGGAGACTGTCTTTTAGATAGCCGTCAAACGCATTTTTATCTGCTTTTTTAATTAGATTTATTCTAAGTGTATTTTTGGTGAATTAGAATGTAACAATACTCTTGCTGCGCTAGTCTTGCTGCAATGACATTGTGACCACTAATCCTTGCATGCATGATACCTCCTATTTGCTCATGGTATTTGTTGCAAGTAACCATTTATACTTCGAGTGAGTTCCTGAACTAACTGTTCAAAACAATTTTCCGCAGCGAGCAGTAAGCTGCAAGTATGCCGAGTGTCAGGCCCGAAATGACCAAACCTGGCAGATGGCCTTCTAACAAAGGAAGCTGTATTTCTCGGCAGCCTCGGGACTCTTACTGAGAAGGGAATCGTGCACTCATGAAGGACGTGTACGTCTCTCATCTCGCTGTGTGCCACACTTAGTAGTATAGCATTACGTCCGAGGTAAAGAAAATTTTTTGTGCTACTCGTACGTGAAGTGAATCTGAGAGCCTATTTTCCAACGGGTGTGAAGAAAAATACAACGTCTTTAAAAGACATTGATACTGAAAAGAAAGCTTCATAATAACAGAATCCATTGACACGTCTTTTTCCGACTTAAGTACGAGAGAGGTTCAATAGGTAATGCAACACATTTTTTCTGAAAGAACTTTGGTTGAATCAACATTCCTAAACTCAATATTATAACCTATCCTTTTCAGGACAAAATCCTATTTTTCAACACAATCTCCATTCAGTGCGACGACCTTACGACACCCTACTCACATAGAACCACTGTACTGGTCAATGTCTGAGCCAACGTCTTGCTGGATCAATAACCGGTTCATCATCCATGTACTGCTTCCTGCGGAGTACATCCTACATTGGGGCAAACAGATGGAAGTCGGATGGTGCAACGAGGAAGAACAGTCGGTTAAAACTTTGTGAGCTCCTCTCGGATGCGCAGACTTACGCGAGGCCTTTGCTGTCACGGAACAGGAGAGATTTGTTTGCATTTTTGTGGCGACGAAAACGCCTGAGCCGTTTTTCAGTTTGTGTGATGCTGGCTGGCACGCGGGAGGTCGGACACGTTTGCGCGACCTCGCGACTGTGACGGACGCCTCGCCCAACCCCTCACCGTTCTTTTGTTCATTTCCACGTCTCCGGAGACAATCTGCAAGCGCCTAAGAATATCTGAGATGCTCTGGTTTCCGCCAAAAGAAACACAATGACAGTTCTCTGCTTGGGACGCACCTCCGCTACAGGGGCCATTTTCGAGGCTACGTTAGCGCCGCCACATATCGGAACAACGCGAAACCAGGGCTGAAGCAGGAATATCTCACGACGTCACACAATTTAAAATGCCTGAGAAGAAAAAAAAATGCGTTGTAATAATTACTTAAAACCCCTCGTTGATTGATTAATGAATACTATGTGTTATATTTTAAGTTAGCGGAGTGAAAAACTAAGTTTTGCTCCCACAAGCACAAAAGAAATGTAAATATTTCTCGATCCAATAAGGCTACAGACTCTTACTTTCTTTCTAAGTGACAGAAAAAAAGACTAGAGATAAATGTACCGTCACGTCGATGGTGAAGCATGACCTCTTGTCGCAGTGATGTCAGAAGGAAGTTGCTGCAGCCTGTTTCGGAAACCACTACAACAATGGATTTTAGAGATCACAGAACATTTAAATCTGTATCATTTGTCCCTGCAGCTGTAAGCGGCTCAACCGTGCTCTGAAGTGAGATATTTATCACTGCAACTTTTTTATGCTCTTTCCTGTATCAAATTTTTTCTGCAAACTATGAAATATATTCCAGTTGTATAGTGGTTGCGTTCATTGTTCCATTCAGAATAGTAGCTGGTGATGAACTCCTTACCACAAGCGGTTAGCTTATGTGTTTAATTAAAGTCATAGCAGCAACGAGCGTTCGAAATATTGGCTGGCAGCAGTCGGTCCTCTGTGCCAGATGTATCGTTTAATTCTCGACATAACAGCGCTCTGTACGTAAAAACGCTCTGATTGTTTGAGCAGCGCCGCCCGCTGCAACCAATTACGCTATGTAAATTACCTCGAATAAACATTTCGCTGACCACGGCGTACGTTGCTTTAGTAATTTAATTCCGGCTCATTTTTGCTCCGCGCTCGAATATGAATTTTAGATACGGACGGTCTGTCAGCGGCGCCCGGTGACGTTTCTTTGTCTAGCCAGGGCGCTGATTAACTGCCAGCAGGGCGCAGCTCTCACGCCTAAACTAATTCCCGCTCCTTGGCAGTACCTGCCGGCCGTATAACAGCGACGCACCAAAACTAATTGCGAAGCTCGTCTGCTGGCCCCGACTTCTCTCGACTCTTCTCGATCATCATACCAGTGCCCGCTCAGGATGGGTAAGGCCTATCCTATGTGCACGCAGCGCTCAGATTGTGTGCAGAATAGGGTATTTGACTGTTTTCTGGAAATAGTCTTAAATGATTAATTATGTCATTTTATGCTCCTAACATGCTTTTTCCCTCTTAAATTTCAATTTATTTTGTAAAAACGAAAATTGAAAGCTAAAACGCTCCATTCGAGTCATGCGATGGCTATGACGTCACTGGCTACCTCGCTACTCCTACTGTCATAATGCTAATTCACAGTGACGTCTTGTTTAGGAATTTACGTTTCGGAAAATGGGTTACAAGTGGTCTTCAGTACCATGCTGTACAAGTACATCTATGAAAACACCTGAAAAATTGTTTTTGATTGTTCCAAAGAATGAGAAGAAACGTAAAATGTGGTTGCATGAGTTCCGTAACTTGGTTAAAAATGTTGTGTTCTGTAAATTTGACATTAATTTACCTCCCATATAAGCTTTCCCACTGTTACAAGGAAAGATGGCGTCTTTCAACGAAATTAAATTCTCCATAAAAGTTGTCATTTTGCCCATCTAATCATTCAGAAGCTCAGTCGTTAGAATGGTAAACCGTCGAATTACAGCAGTTGATGTTTATAGCTCACTGGTTCGAATCCAGCAGGGAAAAACATTTTAAGTTATTTGTGAAACGACTCGACAATCCTCTTATATGAAAACCAAATTACAATTACAGTACTTCACCACCCCAAAGAGAAACTGAATATTATTGCCAGCCGGGGTGGCCGAGCGGTTCTAGGCGCTAGAGTCTGGAACCGTGCGACCGCTACGGTCGCATGTTCGAATCATGGCTCGCGCATGGATGTGTGTGCTGTCCTTAGGTTAGTTAGGTTTAAGTAGTTCTAAGTTCTAGGGGACTGATGACCTCAGAAGTTAAGTCCCATAGTGCTCAGAGCCATTTGAACTATTTTTTTAATATTATTGTGTTTTCCTTGCTGTTAACATGCTCTTACACTTGCAATCGCCGATCACACACGCCACATTCAAAAGATGTTTTCTAGTTAATGTGACCACACACTCTTTACTTCATTAGAAACAATGCTTTCTTTGTATTCATACTGTACAGCTATGATCCTTGTTGTTTAAACATTGGAAGTTTCACCATCTTACATAACGATGAAGTAAGTTTGATTCCGAGACTAACATTAGTTTATACTCAAAAACATCACAGCCCTTACGTCTGTGTTATCTGCATGCTGTACATGCTCTTTATCTCTCAACTTCATCGTGCTACATCTCGTTGTACTGTGGACGTATGGTGATATCTAGTAATTCCTTTCAAAAAACTGAACTGATATTAGAAAAGTAAATGCATTTGCCCTCTTTTGCCCTTTTATCAGACTAAGATTAATGTGAAGGTAGATACGACGGCTGGAACTTAAATAGTGGCAACTACTTATGCACAACCGATACAAAAGGGTTACATGTTTGAACATGTTACTGTCCTTCAAAGTAGTCACCAGCGATGTGGAATGCGTAGTATACCGTTAGCAGAGCTTGTTCTGTTGATGGTGCGAATGGAGCCGTCTACTGCATGTCGAATCTCTGGAACAGTTCTGAAGCGAATGCTCCTTCATCTTCGGAGTCAAATCAGTCACAAGGCAGACGCCAAAGATTTACCACTAAAATTTAGTCACCTAGACATTCGTGATACTATCGCCAAGTTTCACAGATCCTACCTGAGAGTAGCCCAAGGAAACCACCATAGAGCATAGAGGGACAACGTAGAAATTTTGTAAGTTTTCTTCATTGCCAGTGGAGGTTATCTGACATGAATCAAGTAGACATTAAATCCGCTGACAGTACCCCAGAAAAAGTGAAGTAACTCGGAGACTTCTCACGGAAACCTACTCAGAATACAAAATACGTGAAAAATAGCTTCTGTCATGTTTATTAATTTGTCGAAAAATCAGTGAACGTTATAAAGCTACAACAAATAAATTACTAGAGGTTTATGATCCTGGGATATCCCAGACAATCAGCCGCGGTAGAACATCATTTTAAGGTGGACACATAATTAGTATCGCATCGCCAGAAAATGTATTTTAAACAGAAAGATAGTGTTATTTGGCAATGAAATGAGCACAATGAGCGTCACAACTGATAGTACGTCAATAAGTGGAGTGTGTTACTGTTGCGGTCTGATGTGACGATTAGGAAGCCGTAAGATTCTGCTTGCTACTTCCATCAGCAATGTGCCAGCTATCTGTCACCGTGCTCTTCGGCAGGCAGGCTTATTTCACGCTCGTCCACCTTTCGCACGTTATAAAAATCTCAAGCAAACTTGTCAGTTAATGAAGTCATTTTTCGTACACAAACCGTCATGAAATTTTATGCAGCCTCTCCTACACTACTGGCCATTAAAATTGCTACACCAAGAAGAAACGCAGATGATAAACAGGTATTCACTGGACAAATACAGTATATTATATTAGAACTAACATGTGATTACATTTTCACGCAATTTGGGTGCATAGATCCTGAGAAATCAGTACCCAGAACAACCACCTCTGGCCGTAATAACTCCCTTGATACGCCTGGCCATTGAGTCAAACAGAGCTTGGATGGCGTGTACAGGTTCAGCTGCCCATGCAGCTTCAACACGATACCACAGTTCATCAAGAGTAGTGACTGGCGTATTGTGACGAGCCAGTTGCTCGGCCCGCATTGACCAGACGTTTTCAGTTGGTGAGAGATTTGGAGAATGTGCTGGTCAGGGCAGCTGTCGAACATTTTCTGTATCTAGAAAGGCCCGTACAGGACCTGCAACATGCGGTCGTGCATTATCTTGCTGAAATGTAGGGTTCCGCAGGGATCGAATGAAGGGTAGAGCCACGGGTCGTAACACATCTGAAATGTAACGTCCACTGTTCAAAGTGCCGTCAATGCGAACAAGAGGTGACCGAGACTTGTAACCAATGGCACCCCATACCATCACGCAGGGTGATACGCCAGTATAGCGATGACGAATACACGCTTCCAATGTGCGTTCACAGCGATGTCGCCAAACACGGATGCGACCATCATGATGCTGTAAACAGAACTTGGAGTCATCCGAAAAAATGAAGTTTTGCCATTCGTGCACCCAGGTTTGTCGTTGAGGACACCATCGCAGGCGCTCCTGTCTGTGATGCAGCGTCAAAGGTAACCGCAGCTGTGGTCTCCGAGCTGATAGTCCATGCTGCTGCAAACTTCGTCGAACTGTTCGTGCATATGGTTGTTGTCTTGCAAACGTCCCCATCTGCTGACTCAGGGATCGAGATGTGGCTACACGATCCGTTACACCATTACAGCCATATGGATAAGATGCCTGTCATCTCGACTGCTAGTGATACGAGGCCGTTGGGATCCAGCATGGCGTTCCGTATTACCCTCCTGTACTCACCTATTCCATATTCTACTAACAGTCATTGGATCTCGACCAACGCGACTAGCAGTGTCGCGATACGATAAACCGCAATCGCTATAGTCTACAATCCGACCTTTATCAAAGTCGGAAACGTGATGGTACGCATTTCTCCTCCTTACACGAGGCATCACAACAACGTTTCACCAGGCAACGCCGGTCAACTGCTGTTTGTGTATGAAAAATCGGTTGGAAACTTTCCTCGTGTCAGCACGTTGTAGGTGTCGCCACCGGCGGCAACCCTGTGTGAATGCTCTGAGAAGTTAATAATTTTCATAACACAGCATCTTCTTCCTGTCGTTTAAATTTCACGTCTGTAGCACGACATCTTCGTGGTGTAGCAATTTTAATGGCCAGTAGTGTACTTGAAATAATTTTGACGCACTGAACTCCAGGCGTCTGACAGTCAGATCGGTACAAAATGTTGAAAATCGTCAGAGTATCAATCAAAACTCCGATATAGCTGGTTCTATGTAATGTCATCCAGAAGAATGTACATAAATGGCAAGTAATAGATAACACATATGTTCCGGCGTAGCGTCACGCGTCGCCACGCCGGTCGGGAACGTTCGAGCAGCTAGGGCTGTGAAGACGTCAGCCAGTTGCACGCGGACCGACCCCTCTGTAGGATGACAACGAGACAGCAGCGGCCTCCAGGCGAAGAGAACGTAAGCGCCGCTCGCGACAGGCCGCGGCCCAGTTGAGGACTGGCAGTACTACTTCTTCCACAGCGGCATCAAGAATAGGCAGCGACTTAGGAACTGTATTACTTCTCTTGTATTACGAATTGTATATACGAAATAGCTATTTACAATTTGTACAGAAAGCAGATGGCAGTTATAAGCGCCGAGAGACATGAAAGAGAAGCTGTGGTTGGGAAGGGAGTGAGACAGGGTAGTAGCCTCTCCCCGATGATATTCTATCTCTATATTGAGCAGGCAGTAAAGGAAACAAAAGAAAAGTTCGGAGTAGGAATTAAAAACCATGGAGAAGAAATAAAAACTTTGAGGTTCGCCGATGACATTGTAATTCTCTCAGAGACAGCAAAGGACTTGGAAGAGCAGTTGAACGAAATGGACAGTGTCTTGAAAGGAGGGTATAAGATGAACATCAACAAAAGTAAAACGAGGATAATGGAATGTCGTCGAATTAAGTCGGGTGATGCTGACGGAATTACATAAGGAAATGAGACACTTAAAGTAGGAAAGGAGTTTTGCTATTTGGGGAGCAAAATAACTGATGATGGAGGAAGTAGAGAGGATATAAAATGTACACTGGCAATGGCAAGGAAAGCGTTTCTGAAGAAGAGAAATTTGTTGACATCGAGTATTGATTTAAGTGTCAGGAAGTTGTTTCTGAACGTATTTGTATGGAGTATACCCATGTATCGAAGTGAAACATGGGCGAAATGTGGTGCTACAGAAGAATGCTGAAGATTAGATGGGTAGATCACATAACTAATGAGGAGGTATTGAATAGAATTGGGGAGAAGAGGAGTTTGTGGCACAACTTGACTAGAAGAAGGGATCGGTTGGTAGGACATGTTCTGAGGCATCAAGGGATCACCAATTTAGTACAGGAGGGCAGCGTGGAGGGTAAAAATCGTAGAGGGAGACCAAGAGAGATTCAGAAGGATGTAAGCTGAAGTAGGTACTGAGAGATGAAGAAGCTTGCACAGAATAGAGTAGCATGGAGAGCTGCATCACACCAGTCTCAGGACTGAAGACCACAACAACATATACGGAATAGATGCCTTATTTGTCTGTCACCCTTTGCTTCCGACACATCTGTATTCCACAAAGTTAAGTATTGTAATCATTTCCATTTGTAATAAACTTCATTAATACGCTCTGCTTGAATTTTTGTCTAGCGATCCGAGGAAGCAGGTTTCCTAGGCATCCGAGCACAAGAAAAGCATAATTATCAGCGGCCATCATACATACCTCCTTTGGGATAGTTGTTTGACGGTTAGTTTTGCGTACCAAGGGTCCCGGGTTCGAGCGCTGGTCGTGCCAGTGTTGTACTGCAGTATGCGTGAAACTGTTATGTGAGGGCCGGCCGGAATGGCCGTGCGGTTCTGGGCGCTACAGCCTGGAGCCGAAGCGACCGCTACGGTCGCAGGTTCGAAAAAAATGGTTCAAATGGCTCTGAGCACTATGGGACTCAACTGCTGTGGTCATAAGTCCCCTAGAACTTAGAACTACTTAAACCTAACTAACCTAAGGACGGTACACAACACCCAGCCATCACGAGGCAGAGAAAATCCCTGACCCCGCCGGGAATCGAACCCGGGACGCAGGTTCGAATCCTGCCTCGGGCATGGATGTGTGTGATGTCCTTAGGTTAGGTAGGTTTAATTAGTTCTAAGTTCTAGGCGACTGATGACCTCAGAAGTTAAGTCGCATAGTGCTCAGAGCCATTTGAACCATTTTTTTGTTATGTGAGACAGCATGTTCGTGACGTGTAATACGACTGTTCGGATTTATAGCAGTGTACTACTGGCAGTCCGCATTCGCTTCGTTTATTTGAAAGTAGCAAATCTATAGTTCGTAGTTTCATCCAATAGACACAACAATTGGAACAGAAGAGTAAAGAAACAACTGCACCACATGTTCAGAAGTATTAATGGTACTACTACTACTACTACTACTACTACTACGAATAATAATAATAATAATAACAATAATAATAATAATAATAATAATAGGCATAAGAATTACTGCGATGGCAGCACCGTCGTACATCTATAAGCTCCGGACTGTCCTTTTACATTTCAGGAACATTTTCTCACATATAGCAGTTTCACGCGTAGTGTATAAAACGTGGGATAACAAGGTCTTGAACTCAGGTCCCTTGGTACAAGGAACTAAAACTCTACCAACTTTCCCTCGGAAGCTCCAGACAATAGAGCTTCACATTTATGATTTCCCTGTGCGCTGTAGACCATTTGGTACTTATTACTAACGGTTTACGCACGTTATCGCGGACGACAGCGCATACCACTGACTACATCGGTGTTGTGGTTGATATTCTATCGATGTAGAATATTTGGTGTTGATCTGACTCTCTGACATCTGCAGGTTTGGGTGTGAGGTACGTAAAATTAACCTAGATTTTATAACTTCTAATTAATAACATTAATAACATTTTGCTCGTCAATCTATATTTTGTGTGTTAGTTTTGGATTGCTACACTAATGATTATTTTTATTTGTTTGACGCTATTATTTTCATTTGTTATGCTGCCACAATGAGTGTGAGGTTGATTGCAGCACGTATGTAACAGACAAATGTTTGATTTGTTCGTGGTTAATTAAGAACGAGCGTGTGAATCACAGTGTGCACTCATCCAGTAAGTCACGTACATGGCTTGAATTGCTTATTGTAGAGTAGCAGTAAAATCGTTATATGTCGTTTCAAGGCAGGCAGTGGTTCTGAAGAGCTCACTGACGTAAATGATTGAGACGAGGGAAAGGAACGGAATGGCTCAACCACACTGCCGACCTCACATTGCTAACTTACCAAAACACTGAAGTAACTGAGATATCTTCGAGTGCAAGCTAACAAGGGTATAGCGCACACTAACTTTCCAAGAAATTCCCTACAATGTACTGAATGTAGTAATAGCCTGAGGCTGGAGGCTTTACCTTTCCAGCCTGTCACACACCGACAAAAGACTTATTGGACCTATTTTGACCTTTCACAGTGCTGCTTGGACTTCATCGAGTCTTAAGATCTCTCCACCTTACATTCCACATCCAACTTCATTATTACGCAAGTTAATTTAGACCCCAAATTCCTAGAACTTATCAGTAAACTCCAACTTCCGTAAACTTGATCAACAATGTCCCATCATCCCCCCACTCATCACCTATCCTGGCACACTGACACATCTCTACCAACACATGGCACTACTGCACACTCGATATTCCGTCACTTCAACCTAAACTCACTTCCTCATCCATAAATATAATAATCTCAGAAACAGGTATAGTACGGTAAGCTAAGATTTCCCGACTTTCAAAGGATTCCAGACCGGCTCTACCTGCATTGTTACAAGCAACGAAAGCAACAGTTAGCCATCCGTTACCCAAACTGGAGGAAGAAGAAACTTTCATCAAAGAAAAATTTAACCTCGCACCACAAAATAAAGTAGGTCCATGAATAAGAACAAATTGAGTAGTTTTAGAAACTCCTCTCGTTTCGTTCTTTTTACCCTTACCAGAAGATGTCGAAGCACCAAGAGTGCCGTCCACATTGACAAGTGATTTGTAAACCAACATTCGCCGGCGACGACGAAAATAGCGTCTACCGACAATGCTCCAGCTCTTCCTCTCTCCTCCATGACTCAGGACTCTTTTATTTACCACTCCAACGCTCAAAAACACGCCTCGGATTACCATTCCACATCTAGTCACTCCAGGCTCTGGCTAATTGAATTACTTCACTTATCACGCATCCTCTCACTAATGCAATTATAGTTACCAGGAGCCGCAGTGGGCAACCCCGTACTATCAACTATATTCTTCGTAAATTTTTTACCTCTATTTTCAACCTCATTCAGTTATTAAATCAATCCTGTAGGTTTTCAAAATCATTTAGGCTGTGGCAGCTGACATACCGCTCATGAATGGCGGAAAAGGAACGATCATAAAAAAGTTAAAGATTATTGACGAAGAGTGCTTGACTGAAAGACGGTCTATCGATGTATTGGTCTGATTTGATTCTATAAGATTTCAGTTAGTACTGGCTATTATGGTAGCCAACGAATCCAGTGTAGAAGTGCGGACTGGGTTCATTAAACAGGGTGAAATCAGTGCACTAGAAGGATTTAGTAATTTGACTGCCAACCCTGTCAAGTGTGGGACTGCTGAGCCATTCGTTCGACAAATTCAGAAGACGGAGAGTAAAATTGTACGCTCTCCGAACAGAAACACAACGCGTAATGCGCTGATCGAAATGTGAGAAATACTCATCAGCTAAGGAATTAAGATCTGAAAGTTACTCAGAGTGTTTATTAAATTATGTTAATATAATTCGATCAAAGCCGCAAACTGTTTCCAATGCAATGTAAATTCACACTGTCGATAAAACATGATAAAGTCTTTAGACTCGATGATTAAAGTGAGCACTGTGGCGTGAGGTGATTTGCAGAGTTAGTCAGTAGCTGTATATTGAATGGGAAGTGGTTTAAAATTGATTTAACAATAAAGTACTGACTGTGGATGAAAATTAAACTGGAACCTAGTGGTTATTAATGTAATGTACGGAAATTGTAACATGCACGAGTACACCTGCCAAGATTATAAAGGCTTATATAGCTTTCGTGAAATGACTTACTTTGAAAGTGAGAGTATGTGTAAGAACTTGGCTGCATGCAGAATAACGAATTATGTGCTATTTCCAATGTGCGTGGCGTATAATTAAGCACCTGTTTCCAAAAAAAGGGGTATGGTTTAGGGAGGATGTGTGAGGACTAGAATACGAGAGCTAACATTTAAGTATCACCGTTGGACGGGCGCTAAATACTGCGTTTCCTTGGTTTTTCTATTAGAATATAATGTCGCATCTCATAATTTCGAGACTTTTACTAAAACGCGCCATTTCATTATTCACAGTCAATTGTATGCTCGTCTGGAGCCTGAACTGGTAGAGAAGGAGACCAATATTGGGACATTCGGACAACGTTAGAAGACTCGATGTAAGCGCTGAGGGTAGGCCCTTTACCTACCTAGCCAGCAGTCGACATTACATCCGAGGGAAGCGATTACGTAACTCATGGGGACTAGCCTTCCCGAAGACAGACGTAACATGGCCACAGTCCCCTCGGCTACCTGATGGTACCTCAGAGTCCGACAGTGGCTCCAAAGACGTAGCGGACCACATTCCTGACAGTATTGCCTACTGTGTGCTCGTACCAAGGCTCTGTTTAGGCTGGCGCTCGAGCCACGACGGTCGTGTCATTCATTCTGAGTGCGATTCCCGAGCCAGGCGCCGAATGCAGCTGCGTTCCATCGAACAGGAACTCATTTTGGAGACGCCTCAACGACGATACCGTATTTGATGTCATTGATCGGCTAGTGGATTTGTAAGATTTCTTTCTTTGTTTCTACCCCGGACCTGACTGTGTTGCGTCATAGTGGAACCTTGAAACTGAACTGTCCTTGTGAGACTACTAACATGAACTTGAGCTAGCGTGGTGCAATGTGTATTTACTTTTCAGGAAAATATTCTGACGGTCTTTGTTTTTTATCTAAAGGCGTTCAACCTTAAGACAATACTGATATTTATTCGTTCTTCCAAGAAGTTACTGTTTTTGTTCAGGCCTTTGGCCTCCCTAATTGTATCACTGATTTTTCACTACTTGAGAAGAGACGTTCTTTTCGATACTGTTTATTCATTATCCAAGAAGTAAATGCATTTGTCAAGCGATTAATTCTCTCATTGCACTAAAACGCACTTCGGAGAAGACGTATTTACTTTTGTTCAATAAAATTTGCTCTGCCATATCCCCATGAATATTTCTTGTCCTCTAAACGAGACAACAAAACAGTAAGGAACTTCTTAATAGTAAATTACTGAACTTACAAGTCAGCTGAACATACTCTTTACGGGGTAGTCAACGTAGCCCCCCCCCCCCCCCCCACTTTCATCAATTCGCGAGGAACAATTTGCATCATTAACATGTTCGAAGCAGTAATTTATCACAACTGGAACACTCTTTAAATCATCCTAATCAGATAGTCAGGAAGCGGTAGGAAGTGCTATAAAGCTTATAAAGTAAAAGATTTTTGGTCACGTCTGATTTGTGAGTGAAATGTAGTGGTCTTAGACCAGATGTTCCATCAACAACTATTGATTCTAAAATCTGTCTTTCAGATTGTGGGAAACTCCTATCGAAGGAACTAGAACAACTCTGCTTGGTAGATAAGTTAGTGAGATGGGATAATGCTTTATTTAGAACATTTGCCAATCTGAAATAACCTGTTACTTAAGCCCACCAGCGTGCCCATAAATATTTTCTTTGGTAAATATTGCCTTGACGTTAGTCTTAAGGAGGAGGTTAAAACGCTAAACAGCTGCTGATAACAGTTTGGCACTTGAATGTCTAAGGGCCCACCTGGGATGTATTTCAGTGAACACTAATTCGACGTTTAGCTTAGTAATTATGTGAAACCAATTTCCTTTTCTCATCTGTATTGCCCTATTTCATAGCTATTCAATATCTTATGTGCGGGAAACTGGGATATTATATGAATCAATTACTAAATTAGGCGAAATTCATATTAATCGTTTTTGCAGAGGCAAAATTTTAACTGTCATCAAATTTCAATTAAGCTCAATGCTATTTCAGATTTTTATTGCGTAAAAACAACATGTTTTCAACTTTGCAAATACAGGTTTTAAAAACAAGTTCTCTACAGTTAAGGAAACATTTAGTGTGTAAAAAGTTGCGAGACTATCTTGTTACATCGCAAAGCCCGCTATAGGCAATTGGTGCCCAACAAACGCAACGTTTAAATTGATCATTAATACAAGGTCTTCAGTGCTGGTGCTGGTGCTGGGTCGGTGAGGTAGAATTTTGTGGAGACACATTAACGAATTAGGAGATAGATAAATCGTTGTTTCCTCATTTTGCTTTATGATGCGGTCAAAAGTTCAAAAGAATAATATGGAAACTGAGTGTAGGTCAAAAGATTTCCAAAATATCTCGGAAAATTCACGAAGACTGCCCGTTACTTTGTTTCAAAGGTAGAATAAAACAATTACAAGAACAGCCCTTGCCGACAGTCAGGCTTAACAAAATAAGTATAAGAAAGTTATTAGTGGTGCCACATATAAAAAAAGCAACGTGAAGACAAAGCTCTGCGATTTGAAAAGTGTTGAGGTTAACTATTATGTTACAAAGTTTACACAACGAAAACAACCAAAAATACCGGTGGTTTTCGAGCATTTCATAGTAACGACGTTGTGTGTGATGTTGCAACTAACGTCACAAGACTGACTTTTTATGCTAATAAAGCGCTATTTTCCTGATATAGCTCAGGAGGAACACGAAAAAGTTTTATTAGGTCTTTGCTATAAGGTCGCGGTTGCCACTGCACGCGTAGCTGCGAAGCCAGGGCCGTGCCAGCTATTTCGGTGCGAATGTTCAGCCTCGGCGTAAAAACTGTTCCGAACAAGTCTTTGGGCTATTTGTCTTGTGGAACGCGGACAAAAACCGTTTTTTCACAAGAGGCAATAAACGTTCTAGTGGTGGTGTGTGAAGAAGTGCCTCTCTTCTTTGTTAAAGTTAGAAGTAGGAATTCAAAGAGTTATTACAGAAAAAAAACATCAAAATTTTCGGAATTCAGATGCGTGTGTGTGTTTATGCCGTTTCATTAAACAATTCTCCCCCTCCCCCCGCCCTCAAAATTCTACGTATCACCCCGACATTTCTGTTCGGAACTCATCTGAATTGAACGATCTTACTGCCCTTTGGACGAAATTATTCGTACCTACTAGTACTTCCACAAAAACCCAAGATCTAATACTTGTAGCAGTTCATTTAATTTATACTCAGTCTTCTGAAAATTACGCGTATATGATCTTGTAGCATTCATGAAAAGGTATTCACCAGTGAATTGCGTGTCTGCTTATATTTGGTACAGTATGGCAGGCGTGTTCGGGTTGCTTCTGACGCCGAGCAGCAGATTGCGTCACTGATATCTCCTTACTATTTGATAAAGTTCCGCACAAGTATGTTGCTGAAGTTCTCTTCGAAGGCTCTGTGCAATGCCAAGAATCAGTACAATGCCATATTTTGAGATGTCGTAGTTTGGTATCTATGTAAATTAAAAATTACTTTCTTACTACATAGAATTTGTCCTTTTAGCCTCTGTAGCTTAGTGAAAACAGCACTTCGTTATATTTAATCGTTCTGGATATATTTTTGGTGACCTGTTTAGCTGCTCACCCCGGATACTACGTCAGTGAATCAAAGCATTGCAGTTCATCTATGAAATGGCATCTTTCTCAACTATAAACGTAACTGCCGAAGAGCATGTATCATAACCGTGGAAGCATAAAGTATTTTATCCTCCATTTCTACCACTGTGACGTATGTCAAGCAGAAACCTGTAACAGTCGTAAATTTCTGTAAGAAGCTGCGATAGCATTCCTTTCCAGCAAATTTAATGTAACAAAGTAGAAAACTGTATTACTTTTAAAACTGTAATATATTATCGTGGGTGTTCCAGAACAATAGCATACTAAACAGCCTACTATCAGAACATGGAAGCTTTTTGATTTAGCAACTGCACGTTTAGTGGCCGTGCGGTTAAAGGCGCTGCAGTCTGGAACCGCAGGACCGCTACGGTCGCAGGTTCGAATCCTGCCTCGGGCATGGATGTTTGTGATGTCCTTAGGTTAGTTAGGTTTAACTAGTTCTAAGTTCTAGGGGACTAATGACCTCAGCAGTTGAGTCCCATAGTGCTCAGAGCCATTTGAACCATTTTTTTTGCACGTTTAGATAAGACACACTACACTATCACCAAACAAGCAATGGTACAATAGTTTACACATAAAATCACAATATTGACAACCACGTAAATTTCACTGTGTGTATCAGAAATACATTGACACCCACAGATGGAGAGAAATGTGGCCTACAAGGAAGGAAGGTAAAGGTTTCACGTTCAGTCCCCGACGAGGTCACTACATACGAAGCACAAACTAGTACTGGACAGTGGTGGTGAAGGAAATCTGTCGCGTCTTGTTCAAAGGAAACGTCCCCAAAATCACTACTGCACTGGCTCCCTCGGCTTCATAGTATACATAGGACAGATCTACTAAAACCAAATTTTCTACAGTAATCCAAGAAAATGCCAGCCTTCAACACTATAAATGGCTAGCTGAGCAGAGAATTAATTTCAGGTTTTCATTTCTACATTCGCTTTTGAAACTACCAGATTCCCTGCACAATAAATAGTACAAAATTCCGGTCGACACTATTTCCCAAACAATCACAGCAGATCCTTGAATTGCTTATCGTGCTACAGGTATTTTAGGTGAACGGGATAGTGATGTCCAATGAATGAAGAGCTGCGGATACTTAGTATCGACGACGCAGGTCGAAATGGTGTTTTTGTGTTGTCTGGTACAGTATCCGTTTGAAGACGATTGATGGATGCGGGTTTTGAACGGGAGATTATACTAAATGCAGTGTTAAGGTACTAGTTTTTATGGAAACTAAGCTGAAGTCGGTAACTTTTCGGTTCCAACATATGAAATGTTTCGGAATTTTAAAAGTAAATTGACTGTTTACCGCACATATTGTATTAGTGAGAAAATGATCAAAGTTTTAGTTACCGCTTCATTCACACTTTGCTGGAGCACGTAGAAGTTATCTGAAGAGGATGAGGTTTATATTGTCCTCCAAGTGTTATATTTATCGACTTTCTTATTAATTTTACACAGGAAGTAAATCCACGAGATTAATTTATGAGGGCACAATGAGTAATCTGTTGGTGGGAGCTACATATAATTCCTGCGTTCAGTCTGGGAAATAAATAGTAAACATTACGAGGGATATCAACGCACTAATGTGATTCCTTGCAAAACCCACAATGAAACAGAAAATAAATTTGGTTCCGAAGCCAACAATATGTTGCAGTACTCGTCACGGTCTACATACAAAGCCTTACCGAAGTCTTATTTGCATCCTAGAGCAGTGACATGTTAGGTTTACACACGACGTTCCATCATTTTTTATTCACCATCGTGGGTTGAATCTACTACAGTTTATTGAAACTCAAGGGAAAAACAATATGCAGAAAACAGCTTATGAATGATTTTCCATAGTCACTACGTTTTTATATAGTTATTCGAATTAAACTGATTACAATAAACTGATCATATTGTGAAAGGATTATTTCCCTTTGTTAACCGTGAAACACAAGGACACGTATGTCACAGATAAGCATTGGTTTTAACGCGATGCTGAAGTATTTCCTAAAGTTTACTAGCACCGAGCAGATGTGCTGGATATGGCAATGGCTAGTGGCACAAATATTCGCTGAAGCGCAATATATTACTTCGGTATTTGGAAATATGAGCCTTTCTACGTGATGTATTACATTGTCCTCGGCAGGTGGGACGAGATGGACCACCTCATCAGCTTATGTTCATAACCTCTCGGTTACTGGCTACCACAGGGGGTAAAACAGAAAGCACTCAGGTCAAACAAGCATCCTAATAAAAGCGGGAATCTTCCGCTGGCTGGCAAAAGCCCAATATCCGCTGCGCTTCGCTCTGCTCGTCTGCAGATGGAACGCTCCGCATGCGTCCCACAGGAACAATAGTGTCTGCACAAGCCACGCAAACTGTTGCCACTCTAGCGAATTTTTTCTCTCTCGGCTAAGAATTCTCGTTTTTGGAAGCTACTGTCCATTATAACTGCATAACGAATATACATCTGTATATGTCTGTGGTTTTGTTAATTACAGAAGTTGGCGTTTTACGTTAATAAGGACGAAAATTGCTGTCTACAGCTGACTTAAAAAAAAAAAAAGGACATACTCTCATGGCCATTTCCGAAACCTCAACGCGAATGAATGACGCCTTCTTAATTTTCTCTATTAGAACTTCCTGCAGATAGGCCAAAACTGTATCTGAGTGGTGGGAAACATATCAAATACTTGGCGCTCTCTATCACTTCAGACTTTTTTAGGTGCTGATATCGGTAACGAGTACACGGCATCCCCGTGTTCTTCACAGTGTCCACTCAACATTGGAGGCTGTTGACGTTCCGTATATAACCTACCAGGCCTGGTAACAACGTTAAACAAGGACATCACTAATGCACTCTGGTACAGCTATACCTGCCATAGACACAGGCATCTAAAATCATTTACATACCTGCCGATGGTGATCACATGCACGATATTATATTAACATCAGACCACGTCTTTTGGATGTTTCACTTTCTTTTTGTCAGGCTGTACATATAAGGCCTTCTCCTGTGCTTCTTACATCTCAGTCCCTAACCTCAATTACCAAATATCTGCATCACATCATCCTCATAATAAAGAGGATGTAAATTACATGGCAGCTATATTTTTATAAATATCATCAACCTTTTTAATTTCAAATTATTTTATATTACTCAAATAGAAGCCAACGGCCGAAGAGTGACACTTTACCGGCCGTCTATTCGCCAAGTTCGGGGAATGTAAATAAGAGTTAATGGAAAAATAAAATGTATACATCATTAGCAACCTATCAGTCGTCATCAATTTCATCGCCTGAAGCTGGCAGCTTCACACATTGCCCATATCGAAATAGTAATCAGCCTCACTCTGTATACATATAAATAAATCAGTACGCATGAGACAACATGCGTTTCTTAATAAATTCCAAAACAACGTGCATAAAAACGAGATTTTTCTGACGCTCCTACCTCGAGTTTTCTCTGTGTTAGAATGGTAGAGTCTAGCGTTTTGGGCAGCCCTTGGGCTAGGGATCATTTGCATACGCAACAGAAGCGTGGTCTTACTGTGACTATCCCACATCGCAGGGAAAAAGTTTGAATATTACACATCCCCTCCAGCTTAGGCAAATGGAGCAAAGCAGTTTGTTCTTTTTGCATTATATGTGGTCTACGGTGCCCCTTAAGTAGCTTATGGAGGCACCATTTTGTTCTTGGGCAGTTACTCAGAAAATCCGAAAAACGTGGGTTCCGGGCACCAAACTGAGCGACGGATAGAAGACGGCTGTGGACTGTAAATAGCTGAAATGTTTACGATATTTTCGCAAGATCCCGAACTCGAACAACCTCGAAAAATGTTCTTTATATCTTCATCTTTAGGTTCAGTGTGACCCTTCCTCTACATGTAAATTACGCCTGTAAAACACAGTGCGAGGTGAAATGTAAACAATAAATAACCACAGAAAATTGCTGAAATTTCAAAGTTATATTCTCTAGGCAGTTATGTAGAAGTGTCATTATTCTGTTTTCAGGAATATTCATCTGTTATCGGCAAACACCCCAAAAACATCGTTTTTGGGTACCAAAAGCGAGCCGCGGATTGGAAGACATCTATGCACAGCAAATTGCTGTAATCTTTGCGATATATTCCTAAAATACCGATCTCGAACAAAAAATGGTTCAAATGGCTCTAAGCACCATGGGACTTAACATCTGAGGCCAGCAGTTCCCTAGATTTAGAACTACTTAAACCTAACTAACCTAAGGACATCACACACATCCATGCCCGAGGCAGCATTCGAACCTGCGACCGTTGCAGCAGCGCGGTTCCGGGCTGAAGCGCCTGGAACCGCTCGGTCACAGCGGCCGGCGATCTCGAACAGTTTTGAAAACATTCTTGGTATCTTTACGTGTTTCCGAGATACAGAATTTCAAAGTTACTCTTCTTGTACACGTAAAACTCACACGTAATATCCGTTGTGAGGTGAAAACGTGTTCTAGGTAAAGTAATGTAGAAGGGAGACATGCTGAGAAGTGTCTCCGTTATCTTCAGAATGGTTCTGGGAGTCCCATGTTGTAATACGGAAGCATAAGCACAATTTTGGTGCACGTAAAATCCGGTCGGAAGTGTAAAATTAGTAGTGCGTTATTTCATTTTCACATAAGTAGTCTATCAGGGTAATGCCCTGCTGTAATAGGAGAAAGAATGGATCCAGTGGAAAAATACTCCTATGGCAGAATAAAAAAGGCTAACATATTCACGTTTTAAAAGACTGACTGAAAAGAGGGGTTCCAGCTGCCTTATTCTGCCCAACTCAGTATCTGTAAAACTTATTGGGAAAATTTTTAGAAGTGTTGGGGATGGTAGAATATTGCAGCTGGTACCCCACTTTTCAGTCAGAAAATTGCAAAATTGTTTAAAGGTATTGAGGGATAAGGCAGCTGGTAACCCTTTTTTCAGTCAGTATTTTATAAATGGAGTATATTAGACTTTTTAGTGCTGCGATAGGAGCATTTTTGCGCTCGTACTCTTACACTAAGCTCTCATTTCTCGTCTGGACATTCTGTTCCGGAATTAAGTGAATAATAATTTCCATAATTTCCATCCCCTGTTTCTCACAAATATTTTAGAAAGTTTCCCATTGGTTCTACGGAAAACACCGGAACTGAAAGTCCCCAGTTGATAGATAATGTGCTGAATTGGCTGAAAGCACCCTGATTCTATAACGGATCAAGCTTGTAACAGTCCACACTTTTTTTTAGGGGTAGAGAATGAATAATACAAAATGTGATTTTATCTTAAACCGGAAATATCAATTACAATAAACAAAGAATGTTGACAGCGATAAGCGGTAATTACCATGCTTAACGTGATGTGCTGTACCGATGGTTGTGGCCTTCCGATTCTGTCATAATAACTGAGACACGAAAAATGAAGAACTAATAGTGTTGGTGACTACAGTCATAATGGTCTTTAGATGCCAACGGGCTCCAGGCTGCAGAGTACTGCTCAGGGAGTACCACGTTATACGGTTAAAACAGTTTCCCAAAAATGAAATACGAAAATGAAGTAAAACTGGGAGAATACTTAGGAACTGCGTAGGGTTCCTACATAACGTATAGACCTGTACAAAACTACTGACAAACTTTAAAAATAAATAACAAAATAAAAAATTTGGCGCTGTGCACCGCGAGAGGCGTCGGCAGGCGATTAGTTATTCGGCCCGTTCTCCAGCCCCGGTTCGGCCGGTCTGCACATTTCACGGAGAAAGTCGAAAGCCTCTGCTGCGCAGCGGCAGCGGCTGTTGGCGGTAATGATTAATGGGCCTCCCTCGGGGGGCGGGGGCGTTGGGCCGCTGCAGATACGCCAGCTGCGCTATTAAAACCTATCACCAGCCACCCACTGAGTGCGAAATTGGTCAGCTTTGTGTGAGACTACAGAGAGGACGTGCGAGATTTTCTTAGTGATACCCGGCGAAATCATTCTGTTTTCTCCAGGAAGCATTCTGAATTTCCCAAGCTCCTAACGGAAGGCCGCTTTCATCTCGGAAACTACCTGACATCATAGTGCAGTGGATCAGACGCCCTCCACTCTTATATACAAACGGGGATAGTGTTGTTGCCTGTTTAATAGCATATAATAGTTTCATAATGAGTGAAACGGAAATTCTAAGATTTTTTGGTAGCGTATATTCCTTCCTGTGCACTGTCGACGAGATGGCGACGACGAGGACAACGATATCGATGAAGACAAATAGAGTGAAGGATTTAGTAAATATGAAACAAGCGAATAATTTGTTGTAAATTTAATTTACTCTTCAATCAAAGAGAAATAAGTTCTCACTCTCCCCTACTCCCCCCCCCTGGTCACACACACACAAAAACACACACACACTTTCCTGGTTAAGGAGCAGTCGTATCGCATGCAAAATTTACTGACACAGTTTATATTTGCTCCACTGTCAGCTAAGATGAAAGGCGCTTACCCAAATAAGTTCATATTTGAATTTCTGTTAAAAAATAAATTCCATTTGATCATAATAGGATGACTTATCGAATCACGGTGGTTATTCTGCTAGCTCATCTGGTGCTGCATCAACCTTATCTCCCTGTGTTCCGACGTGTTCTGCGGCAAAATCGAAACTTGTCAAAGGAAGGAAGATAAGAGTTTAACGTCCGGTCCACGCCTTGATGATTATAGACGGAGCACAAGTTTGGATTAGGAAATGGTGGGGAAGGAAACCAGCCGAGTCCTTGTCCAGTGAGGTAATAACTCCGTCACCCTCATCAATACGAATAGCGTCTCCCACATTGTTTTTTGTTTCCTAAACATTTTAAATTATTTTACCTTGCTGGGGCTATTTTCTGTACCACTCGTAGGGCACTGACGGTATTGAAATAAACGCAGAACACAAACGTTCTTGCACATTAGAAATACATGCCAAACCGGGAACCGAGTCCAGAAATATTTTCTACATTGGTGAAACCGGGAGATCGATTAACACTTGTTTATAGGAGCATTAACGCAACTTACGACTCGGGCAGCAGATACGGGATACTTTACGCTCGCCGTAAAGAAACTGAAAACTCATTATTTGTGGCTGACGTATATTAACAACACACTTTTTAAGGACGTAGTGTTGCATGAGAGGGTCCAAAACCTGAAAATATCTTCTAGCAATATCAACGCACTTTCAATAATGTGTGCGAGTTACGGTGGGGTGGGTGGGGGGAGGAGGTACTTTACGCCCATACTAAAAAAGAATTAAAAATGCAAATTTCGTTAATTGTTTTGACTTTCATCTCATAGCATACTTTTTAAAGAGATACTCATGTGTAAGTAAGGTCCTGAATTTCAAATTACTGAATATGACATTCATTGGGAAAGTGACATCTACTCCTAAGACAAATTTTTGAGTTGAAAAATGTGAAACCTTTATGAGATAATTCATTAAAAACAATAGGCATTTTTATACAAATTTACAATATTAAAATATTTCCTAAAGTCGGGCATAATGATTATCCCCCCCTCCCCTACAAGGTACTGCGAGGATTAAAATATAGATTAATTTGACTAACAGTGATACTACTTGGGTTGCAATTTGTACACATCTCAATGTAAATTCCGTGAAATCTATCAGAAAATCATATAAGTTCACTAATTTTGTAATGAATGTGAGTGACTACAAAACAGCGGACAAGAGGTCTTGCAGCAACAACAGAAAATCGGTCGAAACGGGTTCTATCTGCTTGTTATTTTCTGTTACCTCCACCTTAAAAAGTTTCAGTTACAGTATCACCTAAAATTAAGTATTTAATAAAAAGTAAATTAATTCATTTTAAGAGCACTTGTGGCATTGCTAAATATTGTGATCACGTTTCTGGAGACGTTCGAATATTACGTCGGATTGAAGCAAGAAACTAATAATTTTTCCTTTCCACATACATAGAATTAGTCAAATTCTTTGGAGTTCACTGCCGTACAAACGAAGTATAGATAGTTACTTGGAAGTCGATATTAAAAGGGAATGTAAAAGTTTCATTGTAAATTCATGTTATTTGCTATCATTCAACCTTAACAACAGAATTACTATGGGCATAATTAGCTCTAACGAAGTCACCATGAGAATTAGTCAAATTCTTTGGAGTTCACCGCCATACAAACGAAGTATAGATAGTTACTTGGAAGGCGATATTAAACGGGAATGTAAAAGTTTCCTTGTAAATTGCATGTTATTTGCTATCATTCAATCTCAACAGCAGAATTAATTCATTTAACGGCGGTCTACGTTTCTTCTTCGTTTAACCAAAGTGAGGTCGACACTGACATATTATAGGTTCGGAATATGGCATAGTTATTTCATTAAATTTATTAATGATGCAACAGTTCTCTTGTAACTTTTGATCAGTAGTCACCTGAAACCATCAATATGGGAAATTCGTGCTACAACTGTCTACAATTGGCAAGACGACCGTTGCCGTCCCAGGAAGAAGAATTTCTCTGATAGATTAGAGTTTATTGTTGACAACATGAATATTAGCCGGTAGCTGGTGGCCACCTCAACTAAAATCATAATGCCAACGCAGCAAATAAAGTCTTAAGAAACAAATTACAAATCGACTTTTACAGGAGTCCATGTCATTCCAATGTGTTTCGGCACATTTATGGGACGGTAAAACAAGCAGCCACCTTTTTAAAACCACACACTGAAGTAGTCTTGACGTCTGCAAAGCTCGTGGAGTAGCTCAACGACAGTCAAAAAATAGTTTGGAAACATTCTACCTCCATGATAGGAAGGTTCCTCACGAAGCATACAAGCTATCTATCAAGTCTTTATCAAGGACAATTATTGTTAACACCGGATGTCTCATACCTGTTCGTATGCACATCTTTACAGTTTTCCGTGATATATGGGTGACTATCAGAGCAACAGTTTGAAATATTCCTCTAAGACATAATGGGAAAGAAGTGCTGATGTCAGTGACAAGAGCCGCAATGTAATGGGAGGTTGCCTATGGGAACTTCTTTACGAATATCCCCTCAGATAAATGCGAAATTCCCAGACCACGTATGTTATGTTTTTAATTTTAACACGCTAAGAGCACATAACACTTGCCGAAAGATTTGAACCATCGTGAGAGATTAAAAGTGTGTGTCGGACCGAAACTGAGACGTGGCAACTTCGCCTTTTGCGGTCAAATGCTCCACGTACATCTTTTTGACCACCATCCACTTCTATAGCTTTTCCTTACACCTGCCAAATAATGCCTTCATCGACTACCTTCCTTCAGTTATACTCATATTTTGCATCATTAATTAAGTTCTTCCTCTGAAAATTAACTAAAATTTCTATTTTCTCATTGCACGGACATAAATATTTTATTATGCAGGAGAATATAACGTAATATAGTCAGCATATTCTGCCAAATTAAATAGCTTATAACACACATGCAACTGGAATGAAAAGTCTTCGTCTGCTTCCGAAACAGCTGCATTATTTGTAGCCTCTTCCGCCACTTAATCAAAGCGTAATTGATTGTTAAAGGCTCAAACTTTACAAAGGCTTCTTTGTTGGTATTAGAGATGCTGTGACTTGCGTTACACTAAATCGTCTTTTTGATACAGAAAATTACATGTAAAATAAGTTAGAGTACTGTAATGTGGAAACATAAAGTAGATGCAATTAAAATTAAAAGTAGAATTTCCATGCTATCACCAAGTGTGGAGTTTCGTTATCTTTGCACCTTTTAAGTTCCATTGCAAAGTTTCATTTGTACTTCCTTTTCAGTCTCAGCAAATGAAGTTGTAGTGTTAAATATTGTAGGAAATCATCTTTAGTTTAATTATCTTTTATCAAAAAGTAGAACATTGTATCAATAACTCACCTCTGCCATGTCTCCGCATTATCCTTTGTTGCAGAAGTACTACTCCCGTATGGTACGCAAGAGAACTTTTCTGAAGTTTGGAAAATAAGAGGTGAGGTACTTGTGGAAGTGAAGCTGTAAGGCCTAGCATAATTCAGTCACGGTAGCTCAGCATGTTGGGTTAGGGGACTGGTTAGCGGTCATCTTCATCGTTGCAATTTGAGGGACGTCATGTAACGCCCGAGCAGAACTGCAGCAGCAAATCGACGAAGGAACTGATGGAAGGGGAAAAAAAGTCGGTAGAACACTTGCTCGCGAAATCAAAGGTCCCAGGTTCGAATACCCATTCGGTAGACAGTTTTAATCTGCCTGGAAGTTTTAGATCTGAGTATATTCCGCTACAGAGCGAAAATTCATAGATGCAAATTTACGAAGGAGTTTTTGTTTGTTATAGCTCTTCTGTTTACCTAGAAAGCTGTCCCATCATATTTTTATATGTACTCTATCTCTTTAAAAGCAGATAAACCGAAATGAGCTGAAGCGTGTGGATTATATTACATCAAAAGGAACAGTGCATTGTGACATGAAAGAACTATCTGAGGTTTTCAATATTCTCTTGCCTATTTTGTTTCAAATGGAGCTGTATTGTACTGATACACTACCATTTTAAGACGGCGCAATAATATTTGTTTCAAGTAAAACTAAAAATAACATAACATAAAGGAAATTTGGTTCCTAGTCTATTATCGATCAAATTTTTAACGGAAAGGTCAAAGGTATAATAAAATGGTTTAGCATTAACAGCAACAAGAGGCCCAAGTTTCCCTCTTTTAAGAAATGCGAACTTTGTCGAGGAAACTCCCCGAATAGAAGATTACAGCAGAGTTTGTGATTCCTCATAGATTAAGGTTTATCGTACACAGATCCTCCGAATGCCTTTCTATGTACGATAAACTGCGTTGCAAAAACTAAACGCGTTAAGACTTCTCCTGCTAGAGAGATATTGGGTTTACGGGATCCGCCACGCTTCGAAGTCTCTAATTAAAGCAAGACAAAATCTGGAAGAGCTGGTTCGGCAAAGCAGGCCCTCCTGGAATTATGCCAGAGAAGTTGCGTATGCTTCGCTTGCAGGTGGAAACTCCAAACACACACATGCAATGGCTCAGCAGATTCTGAGCTCGCATCGATTGCCGAGATGAAACATTGGGGCGGCTAATGTACTGCGATGCACGCCACTTAACACCGCTCAAATTTACTGCGGCTCTTGCTGTTAACCGATGTTTATTAATCACACGCCAACTAAAGTTTATCCGCTCAGCCATTATTGACAAGCAGGCATTTATTTTAGAACAGAGCCTTTATCTTGGAAGAACGTCATTTAGTTACGAGTTCTATGGGGAATGTTATTATTGTTCATTTAGCTGTTGTCACATTCAGTGGAAAGACTGATTTGATGCAGCTCTGCACGCTACTTCAGCCAGTACAAGCCTCTTTATCTCCGAATAACTACTGCAACATACATCCATTTGAATCTGCGTACTGTGTTCGTCTGTTGGTCTCCTAAAATTTTGACCACTCACACTCCCTTCCAATACTAGGTACTTGAGGTCTCAGAACGCGTCGTATCAGCCGACATCTTCTTTATTCATATTATATCACAAATTCCTTTTCTTCCTAATTCTCTTCAGTACTTACTGATTAGTTATGCGATCTGCCCATCTTATCTTCTTCTGTAGTACGAAATTTCAAAAGCTGTTCTGTTCTTATCTGAACTGCTTAATGTCCACGTTTCACTTACGTACAAGGCTATACTATAGACTAGAGATGGGCAAAACTGTTCTTTTCAGAGATTGGATCAGAACTGTTCACTCCCTGAAATGAATTAGCTCTTTTTCATGACTCACCACTCATTTACAATAGAAAATAAATGGAAGGCACATTGCCCTTTAAACTTGGTTTATTCCAGTACTACACCTGTATTTTGATCTTATTTGATCCTATTTTGAAGTAACACAGATAATGAGTAAGAATTTTGTATTGTTTATTGAAATTTCCACGATATGACAAAGTTTTTGATTATTGATTTATTTTGCACTATCGTGGTTTTTTGGGTGATCGGAAAATGTTGTAACTTGAGATTTACATTAACAATATATTTGGCTATAATGTATTAAAATTTCATTAACCTCATACAAATACATCGCAAGCCATATATTTTTAAAGTGAACGTTTCCTTCCGAAGACGCCTAAGATCGCAAAATCCGTAGCAGAATAAGAAAAAAATATATAAATTTGACTGTAAAACGAAAGTGCTGCATATAGCCTTACGCAGAATAAAACAAGGAAAATATTGGTGTATCACATTTTGCGATACGTTTATCGGTTCGCTCGTAATTAAAGCGTAAATTCGAGTGTCCATAATAAAAATCCTATGGTAAGAGGAGTCATCAGCAACCTAATCTAATCAGTTTAAACAAATAAAAATAAAATAAAAACGATTGATGTATACATAACATAATAATGTAATATACATAGCGGTATTACTACGAAGAACAATATCCAGTGGGGACGAACTCCGATGCAGAGGCGCTGAGTCGAGCAGGTCGAGCCGCGAGCTGTATTGCTGCATGAGCTGAGACCGCAGAGACCAGAGTGACACCTGAGTCGCTTTGCTCAACGCTCTGGCTAGAGTCGAGACGGTGGGGTGAGCGTTGAGCGGGCGAGTTCCGAGGGTGGGGGGAGCTCACCCGCTCCGAGACAAATCGTCCGTTCCCTTGTGAGCAGGTTTTTGCAAGTAGTTCCTATGTTATCCGCTAGGTGGCTCTCTGTCCTGTTGCTCGCATCAACTGCCCAGAGGGCAGGACGTGCGACTGAAACGATCGCCGACAGAGTGCGATGCGAAGTTAAGCTGCGCCAGACACTGCACGCGGCAGACGACGCACAGAGACGGCACGGCATATGTGAAACACAAAATCCAATGGGGCACTGCACAATGCAGGCAGCCAAGGTAGAAGCAGGGCAGAGGCCGGCGCTGGCTGTGTTGTGTGGCGTGTAGTGTGCTCTGACCAGCAGACGCGCTGCTGATATGCTCCGTCTCTCTCTCTCTCTCTCTCTCTCTGCCGTGGGAAACGTTTGGAGCTACCGTTCTTTTTTTCTGAATCACTGATTGTTCACTCCTTTGAAAGATTCAACTCTATGAATTAGTTCAAGAGCGGATCCCCCATCTCTACTATAGACAGAAAACTTCAGAAGAGACTCGCTAACCTTTAAATCTATATTCGATCTTAACAAATTTCTCCTCTACAGAAATGCTTTCCTTGTCATTGCCAGTCTGCATGTTACATCCTCTGTACTTCAGCGATCATCTGTTATTTTACTGTCCAAATAGCAAAACTCAGCTACTATTTAAGTGTCTCATTTCCTAATCTAATTCCTTCGGCATAGTCTTATTTAATTCTATTTCATTCCATTACACTTGTTTTGATGTTGTTGATGTCCATTCTGTATCTTTTCAAGACACTTTCCATTCCGTTCAACTGCACTTCCCACCCACGGGGCTCGGCACTCTTTGCCGGGTTCGTGCTTGGCTACCACTGGGCACCAGCCTTTGCAGCATTCATACCCTTCCGTGCTGCATGTCTTGCTATTCTTTTCCCCTCCCTTGGGGAACAGGTCTGGGGTGTTATTGGGAATGTTCTGCATTCTGTTGCTGAGGTCAGAACAGTCTCTCACCTTTGTTTTTCGCTCTCTTTTCCTTTGTTTCCCTTCTCCTCTCGTTCCTCTGCTTCGGCGTTTAAGGTTCCTCTGCGAAGGCCATTTAATTTTTAGTTTTGGACGTTCGTTTCTGTATGGTGGTTTTTTTAGCCCTTTTTCCACCTGTCTTCTATTATGTCCATTGGGACCGATGTATAGTCGTTCTTCAACTCCTCTCTGACTTCGTGTTCTCTAGTTTTTGACTTGCGCGCGTATAACCCCAGGTGTTTTTTTTTCTCTTTTTTGCACCCTAAAGTAAAAGAAAAAAAAACCAAAACTGCCGTCACTGGCAGAATTACAATGTCATCGATACACCTCAATTTTTTTTGTTTTTCTCCCTGAACTTTAATTCCTTCCCCAAATTTTATTTTGGTTCCCTTTCCTGTTTGATGAATGTGCACGTTGAGTAACATGTGGGACAGACTACAACCCTGTCTCATTCCCTTCTGAACCACTGCATCCCTTTCATGTCCTTCGACTATTATCACTACAATCTGGTTTCTGTACAAACTGTTTACGTAACCTTCCGCTCAAACTGAGAGTTCGTTTATGTATACACCTGTCAGCACTTGGTTGCTTTGTGAGAGGAATTATTACATTCGTCTTGAAGTCTGAGGGTATTTCCCCTGACTCATATAAGTTGCATACGAGATGGAAGAGCTTTGTCATGTGTGACTATCCCAAGGATGCTTGTAGTTCTGAGGGAATGTCGTCTGCTTCAGAGGCTTTGTTTCGGGTTCGGTCTTGCAGTGCTCTGTTAAATTTTTCTCGCAGCGTCGTATCTCACATCTGATAGTCATATATTTCCTCTTCCCTTTCTGTAATATTGCCTTCACATTCATTTTCCTTGTATAGACTTCTACCTTTCAGGATTCCCTTCATTACTTAGTACCGGTTTTCCATCTGCGATCTTGATATTCATTCGGCTGCTTCTGTTTTCTCCAAAGGCACATCAGCTTTTCTATAGGCGGTATCTGTCTTTACCTTGAATGTGCTTACATCTATAATCTTGCATTTGTCTTCTAGCCAGTCCTGCTGAACCATTTCGCACTTTCGATACGATACTGCAGTGCCCGTGTTACTACGAATTACGATGCAATTTTCCTTCGGACATGCGTGCAGAAAAATGAAGATATGAGGAAAGAGCAAATTGTATTTAATATGAATAAGGAAATCTCAATTTTAGGGGAAAAAACGGAAAGAGCGTGTAACAGTAATGCAAGAAACCATAACATCGAAATCAGAGCTGAAGTATAAGCTGAAGCAAGGACGAAATCAGAATAGCTGCTCATAGAAACGACAGACAGAGTAATTCGCCTGAGGGTGGAAAAAGTAGAGATGATTAAAACCTTGTTGTTGGTGGTGATAATGATGACTAATATAATAGCGTTATAATACAACGTTGTAGAACGGAAATCCAGTTAAAAATATGGATTTTGCATGTGCCCTCGATGATGAAGCTCTGGAATATGTTTACACTATTTGATGTTTCTACTTCTGAATCCCAAATGCGTAAATGTTTCTGGTTAGACAGCACTACTTCTGGAAACATCTATTTAGAATCAAGACTGATGGGATTTTCACTACCGAAATTGGTATTTTATGTAATGGCGTGATAGGTAAGAGTTTGAGAGTATTAGGCGATGTTGAACCATGGGAACTGACCGCATGCATCTTCTTTACCTGTCCATTGAAAATATCGTTACACGGTTCATGTTACTTTTTACTGGTATTTGGCTATCACCGTAAAACCACCCGCAGTAGCTGCATAGCATCATTCTTCTAATACATTGAGCTACGCATTTGTTTAATGAACTATCGCTGTTGAAGAAAACTACGGATGACGTTTCATAATCATGTGACCTATATAATAAAGTTTCCAACTATCGTCTGGAATTATTTATCTAAGCTACAGAGAACATTAATTTGTGTTGACAGAGACGTTCGATCCGTGATCCTTCCAAATGAATGACCAACGCCAAAACCGCCGTACCAATGACTTATTTATAGGATTATGGAGAGTATCCAGTTACATTTATGGCGCTATGTAATTGTGGATCGGAAGAAAGATAATGACGAACAACGTTTCGATAGCTGACGTTCCTGTATCATCACTTCTCAAGGGTATGAACTGGCAATTTACCAAAGTTTTTTTTTCGTAGTTTTCACTTGTCATCGTTTATCTCCAGTCTGTAATTTTAAATTCAGTCTAATAGCAAGTTTTTCTGAGAATGGTATGGTTAAGTGAACAGATGATATTTAAATAACGCCTTTTCGGAGCACAAATCGGAAAGCTTGTGAGATTTAGGGACGGTTTCTCCCCTGGATGAGAACACACATTAATTGCATTATCAGATGTAATTGCAAAAGGTAATGATCTAATTGCAGTATGTAATCTACCTGATAGAACATTAGCTACTGCTGTGCTCACGAAGTTAGTTGTAGGTCCAGGAGGGAAGAGGGTAGTACAAGAACAAACTGCGTGGTGGCTGTTGTAGCACGCTTCCGGGACCACATATTGACAGCGAATAAACACTGTGAAGCGAACAATGCGTCCACCTACATATACAAGCTGCTTTAATAAGCAGCAAAACAACACGTAACCAGTACCAGAAGCGGACACTTTCTGAATTTGTAATACGAGACACTCGTTGCCCAGTCACAAAATTATTGCACTGTATTTAGGCATAAAATACCTTCACCCATGTGGTGAGTGACTAGGAAATATCCTTCAATTATTCACTGAGGACTATGATTCTGTGTTTATTATATATTAACTTGTTTATGAACTATTTATCTGTTGAAAATACGAGGACTATTCGGAAAGAAAGGAACGATAGGTCGCGAAATGGAAACCACAGCGAAAATCAAAATTATGCGAGTGCAGGCTTTCCCGGCGAATTTCATATATGAAGTCTTCACGGGTTGTCAGCCGAGTAGTAGCGTCGTCTCGTAGCAACGTTTCGATGGAATGCGTCTCCATCATCTTCAGGCGAAGTGTCGGAATATCGTCGGTCGCGGGCTTATATCTCTGCTGGACCGCTCTCCGCCTCCCGCGGCCGGCCAATCACGCGCCCGCGGAATCGACCGATGCGCCTGGATCGGCCGGTTGTGGGGGGAACGCGTGCGCGGGGTTCGAGTCCCGGCGTCCGTCTCTGTCTGCTCCGTCCGCGGCCCTTGGTGGAACGGAACGTTCTTCTCTGATTTTCCTGATTGCAGGCTCCCAGGCTGTGCTGAGATGGTAGCCACTGTCGCGGTTGAATAGGTTGCCGTGTAATCGTATTTCTATGGACTCTTTGATTACTGAGTCCCAAAATCCGTTTGTACTGCATATTTTCTTTGTGTCCTCGAAACCGAAGGTGTGCTTCTCGTCAATGCTATGTTTCGCCACAGCAGATTTGTTGGTCTGACCCAAGCGTACATGCCTGAATGTTCATTGCGACGCTGTGAGATGCAACGCTGCGGCTGTCCTATATATTGCATCCCACATTCGCATCCGATCTTGTACACACCTGGTGCCGTCAGACCTAGTGGATCCTCGGCTGAACCGAGAAGGTCTTTGATTTTTCCTGCTGCGCGGAAAACGGTCTTCGCTTCATGTTTCTTGAGAATTCTCGTGATCTTGGACGTCGGAGGACCCGCGTATGGCAAGAACACACAGCCCATTGCTTCGTCTTCATCCTGTCTCTCTTCTCTCTTCTTGTGGTCGGTCTTCAGAGCTCTCCTTATTTGTGTCTCACTGTATCCATTTTTCTTGAAGTTGTCCTTTAGGTGTTGCAATTCTCCTGGCAAACTTACCTTATCGCAGATGGGCACTAAGGTGTTGAGTACAGCATTGCCCTGCGCAGGGCGTCTATTGGCGTTAAGATAGAGGTCCGTATGTGTTTTCTTTCTAATTTCAGCCACTTACAGAAGCTCGAAACTCAGCACGGAGTTCAATGCGAGACGCATATAACACTTTCCACAACGAAACTTTGTCTCGAAACCTGACAGAAAATCCAAAGAGATTCTGGTCGTATGTGAAGTATGTTAGCGGCAAGAAACAATCAATGCCTTCTCTGCGCGATAACAGTGGAGATACTATCGAAGACAGTGCTACAGTGCTGCCAAAGCAGAGTTACTAAACACAGCCTTCCGAAATGCCTTCACAAAAGAAGACGAAGTAAATCTTCCAGAATTTGAATCGAGAACAGCTGCCAACATGAGTTACGTAGAAGTAAATGTCCTCGGAGTAGTGAAGCAACTCAAATCACTTAATAAAAGCAAGTCTTCTGTTCCAGACTGTATACCAATTAGGTTCCATTAGGAGTATGCTGATGTATTAGCTCCATACTTAACAATCATATAAAACCTTTCGCTCGACGAAAGATCCGTACCCAAAGACTGTAAAGTTGCACAGGTCACACCAATATTCAAGAAAGGTAGTAGGAGTAATCCACTAAATTACAGGCCCATATCGTTAACGTCGATATGCAGCAGGATTTTAGAATATATATTGTGTTCGAACGTTATGAATTACCTCGAAGGAAACGGTCTATTGACACACAGTTTTAGAAAACATCGTTCCTGTGAAACACAACTAGCTCTTTATTCACATGAAGTGCTGAGTGCTATTGACAAGGGATTTCAGATCGATTCCGTATTCCTGGATTTCCGGAAGGGTTTTGACACTGTACCACACAAGCGGCTCGTCGTAAGATTGCGTGCTTATGGAATATCATCTCAGTTATATGACTGGATTTGCGATTTCCTGTCAGAGAGGTCACAGCTCGTAGTAATTGACGGAAAGTAATCAAGTAAAACAGAATAGTGGTTTCAGGCGTTCCCCAAGGTAGTGTTATAGGCCCTTTGCTGTTCCTCATCTATATAAACGATTTGGGAGACAATCTGAGCAGCCGTCTTCGATTGTTTGCAGATGACGCTGTCGTTTATCGACTAATAAAGTCATCATAAGATCAAAACAAACTGCAAAACGATTTAGAAAAAATATCTGAATGGTGTGAAAAGTGGCAGTTGACCCTAAATAACGAAAAGTGTGAGGTCATCCACATGAGTGCTAAAAGGAACTCGTTAAACTTCGGTTACACGATAACTCAGTCTAATCTACAAGCCGTAAATTCAACAAAATACCTAGGTATTACAATTACGAACAACTTAAATTGGAAAGAACACACAGAAAATGTTGTGAGGAAGTCTAACCAATGATTGCGTTTTATTGTCAGGACACTTAGAAAAGTAACTGACCTACTAAGGAGACTGCCTACACTACGCTTGTCCGTCCTCTTTTAGAATACTGCTGCGCGGTGTGGGATCCTTACCAGGTAGGGCGGACGGAGTACATCGAAAACGTTCAAAGAAAGGTAGCACGTTTTGTATTATCGCGAAATATGGGAGAGAGTGTCACAGAAATGATACAGGATTTGGTCTGTAAATCATTAAAAGAAAGGCGGTTTTTCGTTGCGACGGAGTATTCTCCCGAAATTCCAATCACCAACTTTCTCCTCCGAATGCGAAGATATTTTGTTGACACCGCCCTACATAGGGCGGAACGATCACCACGATAAAATAAGGGAAATCAGAGCTCTTACGGAAAGATATAGGTGTTCATTCTTTTCGCATGCTATACGAGATTGGGATAATAGAGAATTGTGAAGGTGATTCGATGAACCCTCTTCCAGGTACTTAAATGTGATTTGCAGAGTATCCACGTAGATGTAGATGTAGAGGTAGATGTTCCATGTGTCACTTTTCTCGATAAATCGTAAGGAAGGGGAGCAAGAGGTTTTAAATTTCGATGCATGCTGACCTTTTGCACTTGAGTCCAAGTAAAAAAAGTAACATTTAGTCTAACAGCACAAGTATTAACAATAATGCGCTAAATAAGCTATTAGCTTCTCAACAAATAAAGTTGTGTCGAATGAAATCACCGTTGTACCTTTACGGGGAAAATCGTGAGATGTGTATAAACCTAAGAGTGGCGTCTAGGAGGCAAACAGTTTTTTTATTTATTTATATTGACGAATGCGGCACGGGAATAACAAGAATCTCGAATTCTATCTATGGCCAGGTTGATTACACAGCCGATAACTTCAGCAGGATGAGATTTCTAAGCGTTTATTCTCACCTAGTTCACTTTAAAAATACATGAAGTATAACTACATAAGGTAGCAGCGGAGGTAACAGAGGTACAGTATGACCTTTGTACAAAGAGTGCAAGTGTACTTCGTGTGAAACTAAAGTAAACACATAAACACCTAAGATGTTCACTTACTTGTAATGAGCACATATTCCCGTAATGTGCAAAGAGCAAAAAGGATGGCACTATGTACAAACATCCAAATCAATGGGTCTATTATGGGAAAGCTGCTTCCGAATCCAGGCTGGCAGACAGAAAATTTGCCCTTATATCGTTGACTGGCAGTTAACATAAAAAGTCGATGAACAGTTCTGGCAGCTGTCGAGTGCAGTAACACATGCGCCCCAATAACACCGACAATCGAACAAATACGCAGCAATAGCCTAGTGAGAGACGGCGGAGTAAACTGGAATTTTTAGTGAATAATGTTTCGTATTTCTCATTTGTGCGTTACCCTAAGTTCATTTTCTAGTGTTGTTGTCTTAGTTTGGGATTTTAAGTTCGGTTTCCATCGTCTTTTGACTTAATATGAAGAACTAAAAGTTTCAGGTTTCGTGGCATATCTTCTACATCCATTAGTTTTTTACTTGTGTAATACATCATGTTGCTTACATAAAGGACATAAATTTTTCTTTCTACGTTACTTATTTATTCCCCAAACATAAGCATGAATCATATCTTCCCAGACTGGAACATTGCCTTTTTGTGTGTCTTACAAAAAATGGTTCAAATGGCTCTGCATGTGTGTCTTACATTTCCGTAGAGGATTCGCTACTTCGCTCAAACGTTATCTCATCAGTGAGCTATGTATAGTCAGTTCATAAAAGATAGGTTCCATGTATGCGAGAATTACTAAGTATTCATGTAATTCCTGTGAATGCTTCAAATGTATGTGATTTTTTTTTTTAAATATAATTGCATCCTTTGGTCGAATACGTTCCATGGAAATGCCATGCACGGATGAGAGCATCTAACTCAACGCCTAATCTTTGAACAATCTCGGAGCTTCATCACTAATTTGATGTGACTAATTATAGCAATAAGACCCCTGTCATTTGGCAGCGTTTTCAGAATCACAGAAACAAAGAGACTCTACCACGTGTGGTGGCAACCAGAGAAACGAAGAATAGTCCGTTACGATGTACGTAAATGTCGATTAATCTCCTCACTGCGATGACGTGGTTTTTAGGTGTTGAATCTCATTCAGAAGTTGTCGAATTCAAGTACCCACCTGACCATACCAATTTAGGTTTTTCATGGATTTAGTGTACTAACTGATGGAAATGCCTAGAGGATTCCTTAAAACTGGGTGATCAGTATCTCCTTCCGATTTTCTACAGCAAAAACTAGAAATTTCTCAAAGGGGCCTGAAGGTAATGCAAGTATGCCGTCATGGTTTTCTCAACAAAGACACATTCGCTTTCCTTCGTCATCATTACACTGCTAGTAACGATTTAAATTTTGACAATAAACAGTAATCTTTATTACTCTACAGTTTCCTCTTTACATCAAAACTAAGTCCGCGATGTGAACCAGATCTTACACGGCCCATTCGGGTGAAGAACGCGCGTTGCGAAATCTCCACACCTACAAAAGAAGTGGTATGTGTTACGTAAACAGGAATCAGCCACAGTTGGCTGACTGAGGTGGGTTTACACAGCGAAGGTGTTTAAAACGAGTGAAGAATCTTCGTTAATTGGATTACATGTATTTACATTTCTGGAAAATCGTAATTATAAACTTGACTCATATTGCACTGACAATTAACAACAAGAAAATTAGAAAAGTCTCTACAATTTTTAAATGCAGTTGTTACACTGGGTGACCCATACTTAATTTGGAGGTCTGTGGGTAAACGTACTTCACGAACTCATTATGCAGAATAATGTTTCTCTTGACAGCCAATATAAATAAAATATTTACACGCTATGTATTGACTAGTAGCCTGACTTTGGAAACTTATATCAGAACGTACATTTAATTCTAAATTCCGATACGTTTCACTAAACAATGACCGGCTTCGGAAACGTCACGAACTCTATATTGCTTACATTGTTGCATTTGTCCTACCTAGACACATTGCAAGATTGATATCGACTGAGGATATCTAGGGAAAAGAAATCGGCAGTCATAAAAAAGATCCAAAGTAACAACTGGTCCTGCTTCTTCATAGCCGATGACTCGTCAACGGACACGCAGAATGTCGTAGGTAAGCAGTCTACGAAGGAATAAAAGAAACACATTAGTTTGCAGTTCTTTCCTCATCTGCAGTTCCGTCTGAGCACTATGGCACTTAACATTTATGGTCATCAGTCCCCTAGAACTTAGAACTACTTAAACCTAACTAACCTAAGGACATCAAACAACACCCAGTCATCACGAGGCAGAGAAAATCCCTGACCCCACCGGGAATCGAACCCGGGAACCCGGGCGCGGGACGCACTTTTTTAATTGTTAGTATTAGTACCTGTAATGTAAGATAATGCATCGTGTCAAGTAAAGTAACTTGCAAGCTGTCATGTCTTATAACATGACAGGTGACATCATGTCATTCCACATGGCGTTTGTCATGTCATGCAATATGCCATAACCTGTCTGTCAGTGACGTTTAGGAAGTATGCAACCTCACTCTGGGATACTTCCTACTGCAGGTGCAACCCCACTCTCAGATACTCCATATTGTAGATGCATCCCACTCTCTAGAAGCTCAAAAATTTTTGTCTGTTAGTCCATACACCCCTCATCATACATGAAACACGGGGTTGATCTGGGAAAGAAATGGTCCCCTCAGGGAAAAAAGTCACACCCTACCCACCCAGAAATCAGAAAAAGGATGTTTTAGTGTTCCAACAGCAATATGCCCATACCCAGAAGTTTTATCCTCCGATAAAAACCTTTTCAGTTGTTATACACTCCTGGAAATGGAAAAAAGAACACATTGACACCGGTGTGTCAGACCCACCATACTTGCTCCGGACATGTGCGAGAGGGCTGTACAAGCAATGATCACACGCACGGCACAGCGGACACACCAGGAACCGCGGTGTTGGCCGTCGAATGGAGCTAGCTGCGCAGCATTTGTGCACCGCCGCCGTCAGTGTCAGCCAGTTTGCCGTGGCATACGGAGCTCCATCGCAGTCTTTAACACTGGTAGCATGCCGCGACAGCGTGGACGTGAACCGTATTTGCAGTTGACGGACTTTGAGCGAGGGCGTATAGTGGGCATGCGGGAGGCCGGGTGGACGTACCGCCGAATTGCTCAACAAGTGGGGCGTGAGGTCTCCACAGTACATCGATGTTGTCGCCAGTGGTCGGCGGAAGGTGCACGTGCCCGTCGACCTGGGACCGGACCGCAGCGACGCACGGATGCACGCCAAGACCGTAGGATCCTACGCAGTGCCGTAGGGGACCGCACCGCCACTTCCCAGCAAATTAGGGACACTGTTGCTCCTGGGGTATCGGCGAGGACCATTCGCAACCGTCTCCATGAAGCTGGGCTACGGTCCCGCACACCGTTAGGCCGTCTTCCGCTCACGCCCCAACATCGTGCAGCCCGCCTCCAGTGGTGTCGCGACAGGCGTGAATGGAGGGACGAATGGAGACGTGTCGTCTTCACCGATGAGAGTCGCTTCTGCCCTGGTGCCAATGATGGTCGTATGCGTCTTTGGCGCCGTGCAGGTGAGCGCCACAATCAGGACTGCATACGACCGAGGCACACAGGGCCAACACCCGGCATCATGGTGTGGGGAGCGATCTCCTACACTGGCCGTACACCACTGGTGATCGTCGAGGGGACACTGAATAGTGCACGGTACATCCAAACCGTCATCGAACCCATCGTTCTACCATTCCTAGACCGGCAAGGGAACTTGCTGTTCCAACAGGACAATGCACGTCCGCATGTATCCCGTGCCACCCAACGTGCTCTAGAAGGTGTAAGTCAACTACCCTGGCCAGCAAGATCTCCGGATCTGTCCCCCATTGAGCATGTTTGGGACTGGATGAAGCGTCGTCTCACGCGGTCTGCACGTCCAGCACGAACGCTGGTCCAACTGAGGCGCCAGGTGGAAATGGCATGGCAAGCCGTTCCACAGGACTACATCCAGCATCTCTACAATCGTCTCCATGGGAGAATAGCAGCCTGCATTGCTGCGAAAGGTGGATATACACTGTACTAGTGCCGACATTGTGCATGCTCTGTTGCCTGTGTCTATGTGCCTGTGGTTCTGTCAGTGTGATCATGTGATGTATCTGACCCCAGGAATGTGTCAATAAAGTTTCCCCTTCCTGGGACAATGAATTCACGGTGTTCTTATTTCAATTTCCGGGAGTGTATGTATGCTCCTGAGTGATATGATATACATTATTTACTATGGCTGGCGAATGTTCTGGATTTTGGGTGCAGGATCACGGACTTTAGCCTACACGTTGTAAGATGCAGATGTGCCAATACCTTGCAGCCAAGAGAGCTCACTGCGCTGGGGAAGTAGGCTTAACTCGTACAAAAGCACTAATACGTCTAGGTGTTCTGATTTAAATGTCTTTGAAGCTGCCAGATAAGTCGAAAACCTATCCCTTATTTCACATCCCTAACTCTGCCCAGAACATATTCGCCTTTCTTACGGTCTTTCGAATGATGTTGCTTATATCGTGGCAATAGATAAACCTTTCAGAAAACAATTGGACAATGTTTAATTAAAAGTATTTGTCTATCCTCTTTCAAAATCTGAACGGACCCGTTCATGTTTGAAACATAGAAGTGGAGCGTTTCCGAAAGCTCCCAGTAAAACGTTCTTTTTGCACGAAAAATCCAGTGGGCTTAAAAAACTCACAAGAAGCGGATTTTTTGCAACTAAATTGCGAATGTGGATAGATTTCAATTTTATCGTAATAATGCATTTTTATTTATTTTATTCGCTTTAAAACATTTCCAGATAGTCAATTCTACGTGGTACATTGTATGTCGACAATGGATACAGATCACTGGATAAAATAACTGTGTTTGACTTTATCTATTTATCAGATTTTTTGCAAAGTTGGAACCATTTCGTACAATTTTAAAGTACAGAAGTGGCGTGCGTCAAATCCACAAAGGGAAACATGTTTTTTATACATTAAATACAGCGCATAAAATATTTACCAAAAACTTTTTTCACCTGAAATCCGAATGAAGCTAGATTTTTGAAAGCGAATTTCAATTGTATCGTAAGAATGCATTTTTTATTTACCTGACTCATTTTAAACCGCTTCTGCGCATTCATTTCAGGTAAGACCGAATTTACGTGCTACATTTAGCTTGACTTTGAAACATAGTATCAACAGCGGATAAAGATTATTGGATAAAAGAAATTCGCGTTGTTGTTATCCACTTATCCAGCTTCGTGCAACGTTTGAAAGGATTCGTATAAATTTAAAGTATAGAAGTGGTGCTCTTCAAAAGTGTCCCAAAAATGTGTTTTTTGTATGGTTTTGCACGTAAAATCCGATCGGTGATCATGCAAAGGGTGCCAGTAGCTGAGCATTAATTTTAGCCCAGTTAAAATGTTTTGCGAAAGAATTAATCGATTTGCACAATTTGCCTGGGCGCCAGCAGCGATTTGTCGTTCAAACATTGCATAATATACTACAACATAGCTACAGTAAGACAGAATTGCTGCAGAAGTGGCGGGTACCTGGGCCCAAGCAAAAACGTTTTACCTCATTTTCCTATCTCAAATAGGAACCGTGCATCAAGACCTGCCACACAGCGGTTTTGCACGCCGCCACCTCCGACATGTTTCAGATATTTTCCAAAAGCCGGCCGAAGTGGCCGTGCGGTTAAAGGCGCTGCAGTCTGGAACCGCAAGACCGCTACGGTCGCAGGTTCGAATCCTGCCTCGGGCATGGATGTTTGTGATGTCCTTAGGTTAGTTAGGTTTAACTAGTTCTAAGTTCTAGGGCACTAATGACCTCAGCAGTTGAGTCCCATAGTGCTCAGAGCCATTTTTTTTTTCCAAAAACATCTGCGAAGACTGATTTAGTTTTTTTGTATTATTCAGAGATTGTCTTTAACACTCTAAATTATGAAGGTTATCTACTACCGTAACTTTGCTGCTTTGGTTCAAAAGAAGGGTGATTTTTCAGGTATTTTAATAATATGTTTGGCGAAAAAAATTACTTGTCCCTTACAATAATCTTGTCTGAAACGATTTTTAACTATCATGGTTTTAGAAAACCGTATACTCCTTCATTATAGTCTTTGTTTAACTCCTGATAAATAAGGTTATTCTGGAAGTAGAACCATTACCTACATTTCTTCCAGGATGCCTAAGTAAGAATTTCCTTTTTCTTAACTCTATTACTGCACTTAATTTATACTTGTGCTGTGTGTGTAAAGAAATATACAAATTCAGAAATAATGTAAGTTAAAACACCAAAGAGACGATTTAAACATACACCTCATTGAAGGTACGTACTGAAGTAAATTTATCTTTCAATACAGGGATAAATTTCCCTACCTAACCTCACTGCGACAACGTTATCACACTCCAAAAGAATCTATAATTCAGAATTAATATGCGTGCAACAGTAAAGCACCTGATGATGGCAGCATGCTGTCGAAGAACCTAGTCCAAATAAATATTACTAAAAAGTGACTGGCGCAGTAAAATTAATTTATAAATATGTAGAAAGATTTGCGCATCCCAGAGAGACGCCACGTTCCTTCGCCAGGAAGTTATCCGATTTCACCGTAGCATCTTAGACTTCAAATAGCCCAAACTGTTGGCAGTGGCCTGACTAATGTTATTCATAATATTGTGAATGATGCACTGTGACTCAAGGACTGCCCTTGAAGATGTCTGTAAATGCGATCATTATCGCATTTCAGTTGATGTGGTGCTGATTAGGACTCTACGATAGCATTGAGCGAGGTAGTGCAGGAGGTAAAACTATGAACTCGCTATCTGGTGAAGCAGTTTTCAAATACCTAACCAGTCATCCAGATTGTCATTTTTTTTTAATTTCTCTAAACCCTACGGCAAATTTTTCGATGGTTCGTTTCAGTTGGTCGTGAGGCATGTCCTCGCTATTCGTGAAGAATCAGAGCATGTGCTCCGTGTCCTCTCTAATGACGACATTGACGGGATCTTAAATTATGGTCTTCCTTCTTTCCACAACAGTCTTATCAGTTCTACGTTCTATTAGTACGTGTTTGAAATATATATTAAGTAGATTTGAGACAAATGTCGAAGTCCTTCGCAGAATGGAGGTATTCCCTGTATTTTTTGTTTAGTTAATGTAACAGGCAATAAGCAGATCTATTCTACAGCTCCATGAGTTTAAAAATAACTAAAGCATAAGGCTACAGAGAAACATTTTGTCATGCGCTTTCTGGTAATCAGAGCTTATTTGGGAACTACTGAAAATACATTACTGAAGAAACACCGCTCCACGTGGGCCGAAATATTTTCTCTTACCAATCAAGGAATTAGACTTATACCGAAGAGATGATCAATGAGAGCGATGTCTGACATCTGGCAAATGCTGTTAATTCAAATACCGTCTGTGACCATACGAGACGATCAAAAGCTACTGGTAAACTTATAGTACAGTATTTAATCTGAAGGTAAATATTCTGCCGTCACACAGTTATGAAGGAGTCGAGGCTAGTTTTCTGAGCTGACCAACGGTAATATCCTGTGACCCTGTAAATTCCAAATTAAGTTCAGCTACTAAAATCAAACTAAATAGTGTTGCAATAAAGTATTTGACTTCGAGTCGGGATAATTTCTACTCGAACACTCTGCCATTTTTACTGATGGGAATTTCCTCGTCAATGCCAGGACTATTCCTAAAGAACTTGTTCGCTCTTACCATTATATTTAATTTGAGCGGCTGTTACTATGTCTTACACTCTATTTAAATAAAAAATAAAAAAGTCTTGGGTTTTTGGTGTCAGAACCAGCACAGAAATTTATGCGCTGAGATAGCTGCATAATAAACAATGGCATGATCATTATCTGTAATTTTCTCATCTACCAAATTGTGCTGCGAGGCTAAAGGTAGACTTCAGGAGCAAGGGGTTTCCTACTGACGTCAAGGCGAGGAGACCCGGATATTTAATTAATCTCTCAAAACAGGAAATTCCTAGAAGATGGTCCTCCTTGGAATTCACTCCTTATATTAAATGGTAAGAGTGGTAGGGATATTATTATGTGTCCCAAGAGGAAGAGTGCAGAAATATTCTGGGACCCATCACGCAACGTACCTCTAGAGAAATGATTTTACGGATACAATAAGACAGTTACATTTGGCTGCAGAAGATCATGGAAAACCTTTTTTCCGTTGTTTGCCGGCTTAAATCACGAACATTTGCTTGGGAACATAGTTTATTTACGTGGATCACAATCTATTAATTTAATTTGTATTATATTTCTTCTGGTTGAAATACAAAAATAATTAGATACCCAAAAGCAAGTATCCGAAACGGACTCTCATTTGCTAAGGGACCACGTGCCAGTATGTAGGATTACTACTTCCTGAGGTTCGCAAAGGGCCGTAGGAGGGAGTGACAGAAAAGAATGTGGCCTACGTTGCATACTGACTGCTAAGAGCGCAGTCTAATTCATCACACTCCGCAGTGCTAAACATGCGGCTCCGTAGACTCGCAGAGCATTAGTTGAAGAAATGTGTTAGAATTAAGTGCTCAACAATTAAAATTCTGTCCACTTTGAAATTATGTGTGCCACAGAGGCACACAGTAACTGCATACTGCCAGATGATTCGTCAAGTAGTAAGTAATCTAAGACTGATAGCAACCATTCACACTGAAGGGATGCGTGTCTCGTATCACAGTATAATGATTTCTTCAATGAAAGAACTGTCGTTCCACGGGACGTATCATAAGGCCGCGAGTTATAAATTATGAAGTATGGTGAGGTCTTTCGAACCAAATGACTTTATTTCATGACTGCTGCTATGTATGTTGTTTACTTCGGATTAATGGTTTAGTTACAGATAGCTCGATGATGAGAGCGCGTTTTGAAATGCGTAGTTATGTGCTAACATTGCTTTACTGTGCGTTGTGCGCTGGGTAAATGGGAGAAGTAATATGTCTTGCAAATTGATTAATGAAGCAGTAGCTTTCACGTACCACAGTAAAATAGCAGTCCGCACAATCAGGGAAGGTGTGTGTTTCCACAGGTGATCCGGGTAACTACATGGATCTACAGTCGGTAATAACGGTAAATGAGAACGTCGCTTGTCAGCGCAGGTCGAAACAAAGCCTTGTGACCGACTCTCACCAAATTGAATTCTTTCGGGTCTCTTCCTCGTTAGTAGTTCGGAAATTGTCAATCGGGATTTGAGTGACGGTTCGATTGTGATTTCTGCAACGAACTTCGCTATTGTTCTTAAGCTTTTGCTCCAGCTACCGTCACATTTTTGTTGAGGATATGTAATTATGAAGGCAGACTACATGGTAAACTCCAGTATAGAACCCACGTAGTACTACTTGTATAATTCTCAGTCGTTTCTGATGTGTCATCAACAGTAAATTCTGAACGAAGAATTTTCTTAGCTTTAGCTCAAGAGCTATTGTTTGATTCTGCTGAAGTACAGCGAGATAGTTAAACTAACTCCGAAGGTAGCGCTCATTTCAGAATGGAGAACTTTTTAAACAAGGAGTGCAGTCATTTAAATATTGTCACGATGTCGAGAAGAGACACTGAAGGTTATTTACCGCAGTAAAGCCGCCATATTACAAGGCGCTGGATTTAAAACTCGTCAAAAGCTCTTCCTTTTGCTCGGAACGCTATGGGTTCTTACTTCTTTTATTCTCTATTCATTCAAAAAACTATATACTTTACTATTATCTTTCAAACTGTCTAAGAAGGTAGTATCTATCACCAAGTCTATTTTTACACGGGGCTTACAAAACTGGATTTCGTAAACTGATTTCCCAATACTGTAATGAAAAACCATCCAATGTAAACACCCAGACATTGATTCCGGAAATACGGTTCTAGCTGCCGGGTGTGCTTTTTCAATTTTCGCTCCCATGTAAACGCACAACCGTTTTTTAAACGTGCTTGGGTTCTTAAGTTGCGTTTTTATTTTCTTTTTTTTTTTTATTTTGTCTAATCTGGGGGGAGTGACTATTTGCGCAATGAAGAAGAAATATTAGACTGAACATGAAGTTGTCTACCTCCGGTATTAAACTAAAGACCAACCACCACTTTGTTGATTAAATCGGAAACAGGAACAGCTGATTTCCAGAGGTTATTAGTATAAATGAACTTACTATTGGAAAACCAATATTTTATCGTAACCGGTTCAGGTTTAAAAATGTAAACATGACAGCGATAAACGTTTTCCGAAATTCGGTTTCCGTCTTCAGGGAAACGTAGCAAATATTACGTATCGTCGACGACTGGTTTCAGCTAGTAGAGGTCACCTTCAGATGTGCTTCAAATGGTTCAAATGGCTCTGAGTACTATGGGACTAAACATCGGAGGTCTTCAGTCCTCTAGAACTTAGAACTACATAACCCTAACTAACCTAAAGACATCATACACACCCATGCCCGAGGCAGGATTCGAACCCGCGACCGCATCAGTCGCACGGTTCCGGACTGAAGCACCTAGAACCACTCGGCCACAGCGGCCAGTTTCAGATGTGGTTATCTAGAAATTCGTCGCAGGGACTGTTGCACGTTGTCAGCTCTTTATATATGTAGAGAAGGAAGTCTTTCGCGAGGGCTCTGTTGTTTAAAATATTTTCAGACTTCTTGCCTCGTCGATCCAGGGGAAAGCCTCGAGCTTTTGACGATTACCTTCGTCAGGAGCAACTGACTGTCGAAAGTGCTTATTTTTTTTCTTTATTGTTATTTCAATTCCCCGTGAAGGTGGTGGGCTGGTTGCGGATAAAAAACGCTCTTCAGCCGAAGGCAACATAGACTTTATGTAAAAAAATTTTAAAATGTATAAAAAGATGACAGTAACAGATAATGTTGTAAAAACACACTGGTGCTCGATATTCACGATTTTTACATTTAAATGACAATAAACAAGGATTCTGTAAAATACATAGAGATGAAAAATATTGATGGTTTTTAAAACTCGTTTGATGATTTTATATCACAGTTACAATGTATTCACTGACGTATGTGAACGGTGCCATGGTGCAATGCCAAAACTGCTCCGTGGTGGCCTTGTACAGCCGATAGATGGCTTGTTATTGGTTCTTAATTCTGTCGCAGACGGTGGCGCCACCACTTCCGTAGTAGCGTAAACATTACGACGAATCTCTCTGTTTTTCTCTGCATCGAGAACTCGCTTCCATACAACGCTAAGACTATAGCCGCTGTAACGGTTGAAGTTCAGCTCGTTACAGCTTCCCTAATTACAGAATCCCAGTATGTAACAGACTGGCACTAAACTTTGGTTTCCGCAAAAAATGTTTTGTGTTTGTGAGACTGTGCTCAGCAATTGCAGATTTCTCCAGCTCTCGATTTTACTATGCTGTTGATACTCTGCACAGCAGTCGGAAACTGTCCGGATGGACTGACCGATGTAATTGTTTCCGTACTCACAAGGGATGTCATAAATCCCAGGGCTCTTGACGCCGAGACTCTCGTTCACAGGGTGCAGCAACTCCTTTTCTTCTTTGGAGGACGGAAATCACGTCATATACCTCGTATTCCCAGGATTATGCCTACTATGCTGGATGTAGCGCCATGGGAAGGAAGGAATACAATTGGTGGCTCATCACGTGAGTGTTCAACATTTTAATGTTTCCTTTTCTTGGAGAAGGCTCACTTCATATCACGTGAACCATAACCATTCTCTCGGGACTCGTAATTCAGATGATTAATTTCGGAATCCAAACGGTCCTCGTCGGAAACAGTTTTTGCTCTGTATACGAGTGTGTTTAAAACTGCTCTCTTCTTTTCTTGCCCTTTTGTGGACTATATGGTGAAAAACTGGGCGTTATAAATCGGTGTAACGAATGTCGGAGGTTCGTGTCGGCCACTCAGTGTGCTCCAAGCCAACGTACACTGATTTATATCTTAGCACCTGACACGCATTAGTCATAGAAAAACGGTAAAACCGGTAAATGCCGCAATCGGGAGAAATCAGTCTGTGTTCAGGAGAAATGTACGAATACACTTGACAATACTGTACACGAGTATTTAAAAAAAAACTTTTCACATTGTTGCCTGGAGTATACTGTTTGAAATTCTGAAGGTAGTAGGGATGAAACTCATGGAGTGAAAAGTTACCAACAGGGTGTAACAAAAATGTACAGCACAAATTAGAGGACACATTCCTTACACGTAGACGAAGAAATTATGTTGCATAAACATGGGTCTGAAAACGTTTTGTTTCCATGTTACAACTCATTTTCTGAAACTCTTTAATCATGGGAAACACACCTAGCCATTTGTCACCAAATCTGTTATTCAGAAAGCGACGGACATTAATATAAAAGCGAAGAGCAGCTCCTCGTACGTGAATTATATGTTTTGTCTCGCAGTTAAAGGAACATCTGTTAACACACCACGTAGAAAATTCTCTACGAAGTTATGGTAACTTTGTCCGTTGAGCCTGGGTGGAAGAAAGTGAGGCCCTACCAAACAGTCGCCAACAATACAGGCGCAAATGCTGACAGTATATCTTTGCTGATTACTTGTTTCAACAACTGCGTGAGGACTGACGTGTGCCCATACATGCCGATTGTGAAAATTTACAATCTGATCTCCATGAAACGATGCCTTATCTGTGGATACCTTCACTGCAGTAAAATTTTTGAACAAGCCATTCGCAGAAGAGTAGCTGTGCCGGAAAATCAGTTGCTAGTAATGCCTGCACACACTGTGAATAATATGGATAGAGCTGGTACTCGTGTAATAAGACCCACACATTCGTGTGGTCAACATTCAGTGTAGCAGCTACAAGTCTTTTTCTGACACCAGGGTCGTCAACTGCATGAAGAATCGCTGCTTCCTACTGCGGTGTCCTCGTACATCTAGGCCTCCCACGGTCGCAAGTATCATGCTTAAATTCCCCATGTTCTCTAAGTCGACGATCAGTGGCTTCAAACGAAACCAGACGTCACCAAGAGTGCATGTTACCCATGATTCTAACGTTATGTGCTTCTGTGTTTCCCGTGGTTAATGAGTTGGAGAAAATGAGCTGTAACGTGGAAACAAAGCGTTTCCAAACGCATCTTCATATAAGAACTGCAGAGGAAGACTAAGATTTGACCACAATAAAGAGGTTCAACTAGATGTAGGTTAAATTATATACGTATAAATGAAGAAGCTTTCACAGAACTTACTAACGTGGAGAGCTGCATCAATCCAGTCTTTGGACTGAAGACCAGAATAACACGAGCATGTGCAGCCGATGCCTGTAGCTCCAATGGGGACTGAGATGCATGTGTTGCGTATGTTTTTGAAGAGCTGTACCTTACATTTGGTTAGAACGACAGCCTAATAGACGTTACGTGACTCTTTTTTGCGTGTATGTTGATTTATCGTACAATACGAGCGATAGGTCCTGCGATATTAGGTTGAATACTGTTAAACACCTCTTTCACTAAGATTTTAAAATACTGCTTGCAGCAAGCTCTGGGAATACTTCTAGGAAGGAAAACGTTGTATTCGAACCCATCCATTCTCACACTCATTATAACAAAAATAAGTCCGACCTCTTCTTGGCCATGTATGGCAGTCGTGTCTGCTACACACGTATCAGTATCCTTGGAATGCCTATTGCGACACTCGGGTCGTGAACTGGAAAAGTGTTCACTTACGAAGCATCAGGCCATACGTCCGTCTGATATCGTGTCTTGAGAACTGTTCCACAAAACGCAAGTTTCTGATCGTGTACTTGTAAATGTAACTTGATTATTGATCATTACGCCTGTGCATTCTTGGTGGTTTGTTCGACCGAAACAATAATCGCAGTATTTCCTACTAATGTAAAATCGCTCGAGAACAATTTGTTTCGCCGTTCTGTTACATTTTAACTCAGCATTATTTTCCAGCCATAAGATACCCCTACATCTGTACTCCGTGGGCCTCCTTACTGGATGATGCGGAGGGTACTTTGGTAGCAGTAACATTCCCGCCTTTCCTGCCGTATTGTTTAATGGTGCGACAGTAGAACGACTGCCAGCATCCGTCGTTATGGGTTTTATCTGCTCAGATTCTCTCGTAGCGCTCATTTCGCGTTTGAGGGAGGAAGTAATCGGATTTACGACTATTCTTGGAACACATGGACTTGGAATTTCAACACTGAATCTCTCCGTGATACATAACGTATGACTTGTAGCGTTTGCCACTGGAGTCTGTAGAAAATTTTCCTGAAGCTCTCGTGATTGCCAGTTGATTCCGCAACGAAACTTGCCGCTTTTCGTTCAAACTTCTCATTCTCTTGTATCAATACGACCTAATAAAGTTCCCGTACCGATCAAAATACCACTAAATCCTTCGAGCGATTGTTTCGTAAGTCACTTCTTCTGTGCATGAACTTCATTTCCTTCATATTATTACAGTAATTCTAAGTTTAGCATCTGATTTACTACAAATAGTTTTATATGGTCATTCCCTTTTACGTCACACCGAAGCGTTGTTACCATGCATTTTATGGTTGTTAGTGTTTCAGTTGGTTTATTGTCCACATCAGTATTCCAACAGTAATGGAACTATTCGTCTGTTTACGTTTAATACGTTACATTTATTCAGGTGCAGGTTCCTCTGCCATTCCATTCACCAATAGTCAATCCTTTGTAGTTCTTCCTGCATTTCGGAGCTTTCTTCTCATTTTGAAACCTTTCTCTGGGCAACAGCATTGTCCGCAGAAAACTTTCCGGTTCTAACAACCCTACCACAACAAAGGTCAAAATTTAATAATGATTGTGGTGTTGCTCACGCTGCTAAATACTGCATTTTCGGGCAACAACAAAGTTATTATGCGGCAGGTGTCATTAGAGCACAGTTAATAAAGTCATTTCATGTGATAATAAATAAACTAGGCACTCATCTTTTCGTGTTTCCCACGCTGGTCTCGTTGTAAAATCATGGCTCAATTGTCGAAAATCTAGGTGGTGATGATTCCAAGCTCGATTGCAAAGAGGCCTAGGTTTTATTCTGCTATATTCAAAAGTTTTATAGATGTGTTTCACAAACCATTCTTGAAGATTAAACCTTTGAAAGTTAGCACAATGGTGATGTAAAAAATAATCAGCACTCTGAATTTAAGTTACACTTCCTTTTTATTGCTTTTGTTGCAATATCACGTAACACACAAAACATCACATCACAATACAAAACATACTTGAAAACATCTTCCTCGCTGTTTTATAAGCTAACTGCAATATGCGTCTTTCCAACATGACGTCCAAGACTTGACTCTTTCAAGGTCCGACTCTAACTATCTAATAATCGCTTACGCGCCCAAAAATCAGAGTTACAAGTATGACAAAGATCATAGTGACAAAAGAAAGAATACACATAAGAATAATATCATTGCAATACAAACATATCGATATATCAAAATACCTCTACATTAATGAAATCAAATCTGAATGTTGTCTCAGAAACATGTTAGCTGCTTTACAGAAACACAGTAGAATATTGCTGGTATCGAGAGGTTCAGGTGAGCTGCCGTAATGGTTACGTAATTCAAGTACCATTACACGGGGCTTTCACTAGATCGTTTATTCGTATTGGAAATAAAATTTTCATAAAACTGAGTATTTTGTTTTAATTCCTCGGATACTCAGCAGCTTGTTTCTTTTACTGTGACTACGCAAAAATATTTTCCTACCTTTCTTAAAATTCCTTGTAACACCTATAGTCAGTGCCTTATTGTGACTGACTCCTTGCCCTACGTGAACTGTTTCGAGAAGTTCGGATCTGTCTGTAGAATGTTGCTCTCATTAGTAGGGTCACGAACTAACTGCTCCACATATTTTTCAGAAAAACATTCAGAACGGTCTCCTACGGATAGACGTCTTTAACACCAGTTTTAATTACATGGTTTCCCACATTCCAGAGCTAACAAATTTAAATCTCCCCCTCTTACAATGACGTAGTCCAAAACTTTACAATATTCTCTAACTTCTCTCTGAAGTAAACTCTCATCGCACCTTCAGAGGCACGCGGTGTATACAAACACCCGGCTACTTCGTTTGACCATACGTAGCTAAACATAGCTCTCAATTCATCTCAGGGACTAAGAGTGCTTCTGCTCTCATAATAACATCAATTTGCTAAATTTCGGCGACTGACAAAGCGATCATTTAAACCACAGCCTGTTCTAAGACTGAATTCTTATTCATAGCCCTACAGCAACATATATATCGCGTCCTGAGCATCCAAAGCATCCATTTTGAAAAACAATGTAGCGTTGTTACGGCTAGTAAATGACGACTGTGAAGTTTCCACCTGCATAGTACACAGGAACTACCTTGAAATAAAATTGATTAAATTAAATTATGACCTATGAAGTTACGTAATCTCACCTGGATCTCCAAGAAAAGTTTCCTTGCAGCAGTTCCAATTTAATTTCGTGGCGCATCACCATTTCTCTCTCGGATGTTGTATAATTTAACGCACCTAACATCATGTCTCGGAATCTCCGTAATGCTTTTCGCTAGGATCACTTGGCAAGGTCCCCTAGGCCAGCCGCAGTGGCCTAGCGGTTCTGGGGGCATCCGTCTGGAACCGCGCGACCGCTATGGTCATAGGTTCGAATCCTGCCTCGGGTATGGATGTGTGTGGTGTCCTTGGGTTAGTTAGGTTTAAGTAGTTCTAAGTTCTAGGGGACTGATGACCTCATATGTTAAGTCCCATAGTGCTCAGAGCCATTTGAACCATTTTTTGAGGTCCCCTAATTCTGACTGCAGTGCACTCTCCCACAATAATCCTACCAAACCTAAGTATTTCATTTCTCAATCTCAAATAGATAAATAGCTCTGATGTACCGTATCAGTACTCTACTGGATTAACACTCGATAAAGTATTCTTGTCGACCCTGTATGACAGTTTTTATTACCCCAGCTCTGTTTATTTGTGGAGGTGATACGTACTGTTATTAAGATGTAACAAATACGAACAGAATGTGTAAATAGCAGAGTCGCTAGCTGTAACGATAGAAGATCGGGAGCAGCAGATACGGTGGCGCGAAGAAAGGGCGGCAGGAAGCGCTTTGCTGGGTAGGCGTGCCGGCGCTGACGCAGGCGTCACGCGACCACTTGGGGGCTGTCACTCCTACTTCCTACTCCCACCTCAAATCGCTCACAAACGCCGACAGCCGTCGCTCAGTCGATGGTAGGGAACCCGCAGTGCAGTAGCCCCTTCTGATGCCAAGAGTTTCAATCAACCCACTACAGTACGAATAAAACGCAAACCGCTGAGAATATTGTATAACTATTTTAATAACCAGAACTATCACATAGATATTACTTTCTCCCCAAGTGATCAAAAAAAGTTGCAACTACTACATGCAATTGGGCAAATAGTTTGCGACTCACTAGATGTCCCGTCATTTTTATCTGTTTTCCGTCTTCCCTTTAGTCACTCTAAATTCGTAGAGATAATTAGTTGCATACACGGTATATACATCCACTTCTCTAGATATTCTTAAGGCGTTCGACTAGGTACCACTTTGTCGACTGACAGACAAGGTGATTTCAGTATAATCAAAAATATATCATTTGTCCCATCAATGCTTGACTAATAGAGTATGTTATACTGACTAGCGAACCTTCAACAAAGCTGAAAGTAGCATCGTGAGTGTGGAACTGTGATAGGAGTTGTATTGTTTTCATTAATCAAATGGTTGAAATGGCTCTGAGCACTATGGGACTCAACTGATGTGGTCATCAGTCCCCTAGAACTTAGAACTACTTAAACCTAACTAACCTAAGGACATCACACACATCCACGCCCGAGGCAGGATTCGAACCTGCGACCGTAGCAGTCGCACGGTTCCGGAGTGCGCGCCTAGAACCGCGAGACCACCGCGGCCGGCTTTTCATCAATCAAAAATGGTTCAAATGGCTCTGAGCACTATGGGACTCAACTGCTGAGGTCATTAGTCCCCTAGAACTTAAAACTAGTTAAACCTAACCTAAGGACATCACAAACATCCATGCCCGAGGCAGGATTTGAACCTGCGACCGTAGCGGTCTTGCGGTTCCAGACTGCAGCGCCTTTAACCGCACGGCCACTTCGGCCGGCTTTCATTAATCACGAACGATTTATCAGATAGGGTTAGCAACACTATTTCATTATTCGGTGATGATCCTCTTGTCTGCTGGCTGTGATTTTAAGGAAATGCAGGACAAATTTCACAGAATTTCGAAAGAGTTCGGAGAGTGGCAGCTACCTTCAAATGTGAAGCAGCAAACACTATTGACCATAACAAAGAAAAAGAACAATATTTTTTAGATAAATGTTAAACTTGTGGAGCCAGTCACATTGACTGATGTTTAGAGATAATAACGAGAAGCAATATGAAATTAGGACCTAGCGGGTTCGGAATTGTAGGAGGGTTCTGGGGAAGTGTAATTCGTCTCACAAGGAGACGTCATACAAGACGATAGTTCGAGTATTTGTACAGTACCGGTACAATGTTTGAAGTATTTATGATGCTCACAAGGTATAAGACGGAGAAATAATTCTTAGAAGCCCTGTTAGAATTGTAACAGGTCTGCAGAGCAAATATGAAACTGTAAAACTGAGGCTGAGTGAATTTTAGTGCTATGTTTTGCAAAAGAAGACATGTTCTTCACCCGAAATCATTTTCGATAAATTCACAGAACTTATATTGAAGAAGGACTGTGGTGAACCACTGCGTGTATCTCGCCCTGTACTGGGGCCGTCAGACTTACTAAGAGTCATTAGGACTTGTAGAGAGACACGTAGACAGTAGTCTACCCTGTCTATTTACACAAATGGAACAGAACACGAAATAATTAATACTGGTACAAACTAGCCTCTGCCCTGCGCATATACAGCGGCTGACGAAGTATATATGTAGCCATAAATGTCGTAAAAGACAAACGTCGTAGCCGGCCGCGGTAGCCGAGGGCTTCAAGGCGCTTCAGTCCGGAACCGCGCTGCTGCTACGGTAGCAGGTTAGAATCCTGTTTCGGGCATGGATGTGTGTGATGTCCTTAGGTTAGTTAGGTTTAAGTAGTTCTAGGTCTAGGGGACTGATGACCTGAAATGTTGAGTCCCATAGTGCTCAGAGCCATTTGAACAATTTTTGAACAAACGTCGTAGGATGTCTGAAATACAGTTCAACTAACGACGCGATGACTCGAATTGGCGACGATCTAAGATATACCGAAAGCACAATTTAACGCTTACAATGAGGTGGCAAAAGTGATTTGACAGTGATGTGCCCATATACAGATGGAGGTAGTATCGCGTATACAGGGTGTTAAACGGCAGTGCATTGTCGGAGCTGTGATTTGTACTCGGCTGATTCATGTGAAAAGGCTTCCGTCGTGATTATGGCCGAGCGACAGAAATTAACAGACTATGAACGCGGAATGGTACTGGAGTTGGATGCATTCCATTTTGTAAATCGTTAGGGAATTCAGTGTTCCGACATCTGCAGTGTCAAGAGAATCCCGAGAATATCAAATTTCAGGCATTACCTCTCACCACATACAACGCAGTGGCCGAGGGCCTTGACTAACGACCGAGGGAAGCGGCGTTTGCTTAGAGTTGTTAGTGCTAACAGACAAGCAACATTGCTTGACGTAACTGCAAAAATCAATGTGGGATGTACGACGAATGTATCCTTTAGCACAGTGGGCCGGAATTTGGCGTTAATGGACTATGGCAGCAGATGAGTCACGATTTCAGTTTGTAACAGCTGATGGTAGAATTCGAGTGGGGCGCAGACCCGAAAGCCATGGACGCAAGTTGACAGAAAGGCACTGTGCAAGCTCGTGGTGGCTCCATAACAGTGTGAGCTGTGTTTACAAGGAATGGAATGGGTACTCTGGTCCAGCTGAACAGATCATTGATTGGAAATGGTTATGCTCAGCTACTTGGAGGCTATCTGCAGCCATTTATGGACTTCATGTTATTGATGACAATAACAATGCGATTGGTTTGAAGAACATTCTGGATAAGTCAAGGGAATGATTTGGCCACCCAGATCGCCTGACATGAATCACATCGAACATTTAGTCGAGAGGTCAGTTCATGCATAAAATCTTGCACCGGCAGCAGTTTTGCAATTATGGACGGCTATTGAGGCAGCCCGGTTCAGTATTTCTGCAGGGGATTTCCAATGAGTTGTTGAGTCCATGCCACCTGGAGTTGCTGCACTGTGCCGAGCAAAAGGGGGCGCGACACGATTTTAGGAGACAATCCATAACTTTTGTCACCTTAGTGTGTATATAAACAGTCCTTTGCGTAATAGGCGGACCTGATATCCAGTAAAAGAGTTTCCAAATCCAAAGTTCAGATGGATCTGAAGAAGAAAGCTTGCGATTAGTTTGTATTACTAGTTTTAAAGTATGGAGACATAAAATAGCAATGCAGGATCCATTCAACAACTGAGGCTTAGTAAGAAAGCGAGAGATGTTTTTTTTTAACTATTTAGAGACGCAGCTAAAGTTTCAAGTTGATCAGGAAACAGACTGGACTGCCAGACTGTGATGGAAAGGATACGGAAGTGGGCGGACCTGTAGACAGGCATGTGAATGGAAGCTCGGTGCTGGATTTCAGTAGATCAAGGAGTTGTGAGACGACAATGTAACGGACTTTAGGCAGATGGTATTACATTCGAGAAGAACATGGACGTGTATTACCTAGAAAAGTTTGAAAAAGGCCTGTTTTTAGCAGTGGATGTAAGATGTGTGTCATGACATGCTTTAATGAGTGGCTGTAAACTCTGTGTTGCTGGCTGATACAATGAAGATGTATCAGACTCTTAAATGTTTAATTCATTAGAATTTTCACTTCTTTTACAAGGTAATAATTGCATGAAAACTAGATGGTAGGTCGAGGTTAATTGGGAGAGATTTAAGGAAATGAATTGGCTTGATAAATGCTCGTTAGAAGGAAATAGACAAATTCCACATAAGTGCGACCCTTTTTTTCATGAAATCGTTAAATAATAAAGAGAGCGTTACTGAAATACTCATGAAACATCAATGGCAGATAACACAAGAGATGTGTCATACATCGGACAGAGGTATATTGTTAACATTGGGAGTGTACACGTTCCAAGATGACATATTACCTCCCCCCACACACATCTCTCGAAATGAGGACGACCGGAAAATCAGAGCTCTTATGAAACAATGACGACAGTCGTTTTTTCCATGCAAGTTTTACGAGTGGAATAGGAAATTAAGAAAAATGACGATGGTACCAGAAGTACCCTCGGCCATTCGCTGTAAGGTGACTTACGAAGCATTGATGTGGCTGTAGATGTAGATGTTAATGTAGAACCTCACTCGGTGTGCAGTGTATACATGGAGGAAGGCCGCTCATACTCTCTACAGATGGTCAATTCATATGGCCCGCCAGTTTCTTACAATAATGACGGCGGTTCGCCATGTGATGCCTGCGCAGCTACCAGTGGTAGGCGGCTCCTCTGTAATTCCTTGAGCATTTTGCAGCTGCCTCCACAGCCCGAAGACCATTTTCCCTCTTTGCGACTTCCGCGTCCCATTCATCTGTTTCCTGCGTTCTGATACCGAGCCACAGCAACTCATCGACACATTTTCCCCGCTATAGATACGACTGGTTTTAATTAACAGTTTTCAACGAAATCGTTACATCACAATGTTCCAATAGTCTCAAAGATACACCACAGACTTAGTAAATACAGTGGATTCAATATTTCATCTCTGAGTACATACAGTTCGCTTTTCTTACGATTGTTTTAGTGTCTTTCAAACTTCTCTTTCCTAATTCTTAGCTTATTGAATCGGTGAGTATATGTTACGGTTCACTGTAGAACTCAAAGCGAAGAATCGCCGGGGAGAGACTTGATGGATATGCAGACTCAATGCTCACAACGATTAATAGGGTAGCAGCTGTCCCCTCTATGGTCATTAAGGGTGTCATATCGATGAGGCACAGATGATGCTACGACAGATAGCGTTGTTACCTCGTGTAAACAGTGCGTTTAAACTGATGTCAAATATGTATCCTGATAAGCAGTGAGGGATTTCTGGCACATGGCTGAGAAAGGAACGGAGAATGATATCTATATATGTCTTTATTGTTATACGTTGATCATGTACGACGCAATTTGTAAAGGTGACTCACTAAGAATGCCTGGTTAGATGCAATCTGGTCATGTGAAGTAAATGCATGAATAAGTAAATAACTAAGTGCTACGAAAAACGCAAAATTAGTCTAAGAAGACAGCATGTAGGGCTCGTTATACCCACCCCACATTTATGGCAGATATTGCACCGCCATCTCTGATGTACGAATCATTGCAAACTGTTAAGGTTTCGCCGGCCGGAGTGGCCGGGCGGTTCTAGGCGCTACAGTCTGGAACCGCGCGACCGCTACGGTCGCGCGTTCGAATCCTGCCTCGGGCATGGATGTGTGTGCTGTCCTTAGGTTAGTTAGGTTTAAGTAGTTCTAAGTTCTAGGGGACTGATGACCTCAGAAGTTAAGTCCCATAGTGCTCAGAGCCATTTGAACCATTTTTGTTAAGGTTTCTTCCCGTTTCATTCAAGTATGGTGCTGGGGAACAATGACTTCTTGCACATCTCCACTTGAGTTGTTCAATAATTAAGTCTTCAGGCCCATTTCGACTAGATGACACACGAAATTATTCCAATACAGAGGATGGAAGGGGTTCGGTTCTGAGAACGATCATGATGATCAGAGGGTTGTTCAAGGGAAGTTTCTAAAGAAAATATACTCAAAAATGGTCTCCCCGGCTGGTGAACATAGGCACAGTAAACGGAAATTATCAATTCTGCAGTGTGAAGTAATACCCAGTCTTGAATTGATTATAGCTTTCCGATCTGGAAAGGGGTTGGGGTAATGTGCAAAGATTAATACGGAAGATAGTTAAGCGAAACACAAACACCTGTTTGAGGTGTTTGTGGTTCGCTCTCACTCCGCCTTACTTAATGTAATATTCACCTCGGGCAATACTGCGTGTATATAAAAAACGTCATGTGTACCGTTGTTTATACTTCACACTCCCATTTATTTGACAGAACAAGCAAAGAGCTTACCACCTCCAGTAGGACCCCGTCTTGTGTTGATCTAGATGATAAGACTTCTATTACTAAAATTAGATCCAACAATTGTGTGGGCAATTGGCGAGACCAGTATCATTAGAAATTAGTACATTAATCGTATCTCTATGCAAATAGAAAATTGTTGATGCATGTGTAGCTGTTAAAATTTTTGATTAGAATATTTGCTTTAAGTATCAGTTATATTTGCGCAAGCACATAAGCGGACATAATTACCCTCAGAAAATACTGAAACGCACGTGAAGATGTTCAACACGACTCTCTTCTGTAATTTCGACAACAAACAACGCGGGAGGAGCGAAGTTAAGATCTCATTTGGGTATTACGGTTTATGTTGGTCGTGGTTTCCTTAAACCACTTAAGATATCACGGCCGTCCTTGTCTTATTTAACAGTATGCTTCATTCCTAAGCAACTGGACGTCTTCGGGACGATAAATTGGACATTTCTACCTTCCCAGCAAATGTATAGATAAAGGTGCCAACTTCAGCGTGCTGAAGTTTGGTGGCATTCAGCCAACACTCTTTAGTAGCATTTGATGCATGCTATGGATATGAATAATTTTCGATAATTTTCAAATAGTTGAATGCTGTAACCTTTACCGTTGTTCATTCAATATTCCGAGATCCACAATATCAAGAATGTGCCGAGAATACCAAATTTCTGACCATACGTCTCATCCGGACAATGCAGTGGCGGACGGGCTTCACTTGACGGAGAACAGCTGCGTTTGCGTAGAGTTGTCAGTGTTAATAAATAACCAACACTGCGTGAAATAACCGCAGAAATCGATGTGGGAAGTACTACGAACGTATCTGTTATGGCAGTGCGGCGAAATTTGGCGTTAATGGGCTATGGCAGCAGACGACCGACGGAGTGCCGTAGCTAACAGCACGGCATCGCCTGCAGTCTCCCCTAGGCTCGTGACCATATCAGTTGGACCCTAGACGACTATAAAACCATGGCCTGGTCAGATGGTCGGCTGTCAATGGGTAAGAGCTGATGGCAGGGTCCCAGTGTGGCACAGACCACACAATGCCGTTGTCCCAAGTTATCAAGAAGGCATTGTGCAAGCTGGTGAGCGCTCCGTAATAGCGTTGGCTGTATTTACATGAAATTAACTGGGTCCTTTGGTCCAAGTAAACCGATCATTGACTGAGAATTGTTATGTTCGGCTACCTGGAGACCATTTGTAGGCCAACATTTATGAACTTCACGTTCCCCAACAACGATGTAATTTTTGTGGTTGACAACGCAACATGTCTTCTGGCCACATTTCTTCGCGATCCGTTTGAAGAACATTCTAGGCAATTGGAGCGAGTGGTTTGGCCATGTAGATCGCTCGGCATGAGTCCCTTCGAACATTTATGGGACATAATCAAAAGGACAGTTCGTGCACAAAATCCTGCACTGGCAACAATTTCGAAATTATGGACGGCTGTGAAGACAACGTGGCTCAGTATTTCTGCAGGGGACTTCAAACATGTTATTGAGTCCATACTACATCGAGTTACTGCACTAAACCGAAAAAAGGAGGTCCGACACGATATTAGAAGGGATCTCATGACGTTTGACACCTCTGTGTGAGTAGAGCTGTACAATATCGCGAAACATACGATTTTACATTATATTCAAGAAAACGAAAAGAAATGTCACATTATCAGGAGTGTCTCGTCCGCCAGACTAAACGACATAACCGCATTGGCTATTACGCGTATTCGTGTTTCTATCTGTAACGCACTGCTTTTGGGTATCGAAGTCCGAAGTATAATTACACAACGGCACTCATTCATGGTTATTTACTCGCAGATTAAGAGTTCAAGTAGTATGTGAAACAGAATTTACAGTATATATTTTATAAAAGAAAGTCCGTCGACTATCTATGTTTCAGTTGTTAGATCTACAAACTGAAATAAAATCCTGGAAACCGAAATAAAGTCAATCGACGTAATTTTATTCATAAAATACATGTGTTTCACAGTTGCTATGGGCTACGTGAAACCACTATTAATTCTTTAGAATTTACAGTTATTACTTTAAACATTTTTTCCTGACAACGTTTATATATACACTCCTGGAAATTGAAATAAGAACACCGTGAATTCATTGTCCCAGGAAGGGGAAACTTTATTGACACATTCCTGGGGTCAGATACATCACATGATCACACTGACAGAACCACAGGCACATAGACACAGGCAACAGAGCATGCACAATGTCGGCACTAGTACAGTGTATATCCACTTTTCGCAGCAATGCAGGCTGCTATTCTCCCATGGAGACGATCGTAGAGATGCTGGATGTAGTCCTGTGGAACGGTTTGCCATGCCATTTCCACCTGGCGCCTCAGTTGGACCAGCGTTCGTGCTGGACGTGCAGACCGCGTGAGACGACGCTTCATCCAGTCCCAAACATGCTCAATGGGGGACAGATCCGGAGATCTTGCTGGCCAGGGTAGTTGACTTACACCTTCTAGAGCACGTTGGGTGGCACGGGATACATGCGGACGTGCATTGTCCTGTTGGAACAGCAAGTTCCCTTGCCGGTCTAGGAATGGTAGAACGATGGGTTCGATGACGGTTTGGATGTACCGTGCACTATTCAGTGTCCCCTCGACGATCACCAGTGGTGTACGGCCAGTGTAGGAGATCGCTCCCCACACCATGATGCCGGGTGTTGGCCCTGTGTGCCTCGGTCGTATGCAGTCCTGATTGTGGCGCTCACCTGCACGGCGCCAAACACGCATACGACCATCATTGGCACCAAGGCAGAAGCGACTCTCATCGCTGAAGACGACACGTCTCCATTCGTCCCTCCATTCACGCCTGTCGCGACACCACTGGAGGCGGGCTGCACGATGTTGGGGCGTGAGCGGAAGACGGCCTAACGGTGTGCGGGACCGTAGCCCAGCTTCATGGAGACGGTTGCGAATGGTCCTCGCCGATACCCCAGGAGCAACAGTGTCCCTAATTTGCTGGGAAGTGGCGGTGCAGTCCCCTACGGCACTGCGTAGGATCCTACGGTCTTGGCGTGCATCCGTGCGTCGCTGCGGTCCGGTCCCAGGTCGACGGGCACGTGCACCTTCCGCCGACCACTGGCGACAACATCGATGTACTGTGGAGACCTCACGCCCCACGTGTTGAGCAATTCGGCGGTACGTCCACCCGGCCTCCCGCATGCCCACTATACGCCCTCGCTCAAAGTCCGTCAACTGCACATACGGTTCACGTCCACGCTGTCGCGGCATGCTACCAGTGTTAAAGACTGCGATGGAGCTCCGTATGCCACGGCAATCTGGCTGACACTGACGGCGGCGGTGCACAAATGCTGCGCAGCTAGCGCCATTCGACGGCCAACACCGCGGTTCCTGGTGTGTCCGCTGTGCCGTGCGTGTGATCATTGCTTGTACAGCCCTCTCGCAGTGTCCGGAGCAAGTATGGTGGGTCTGACACACCGGTGTCAATGTGTTCTTTTTTCCATTTCCAGGAGTGTATTTTCCCCTGCCCGTCACGTGACAGTGTGTTTAAAATAACTTTGGCGGTGAAAAGTGTTTCCTCTTTCCTTTAGCTACCCACGTGAAAATCATTGACTGCGCTTGCAGTCATGCGTTATTTTGCAGCTTAAGGTCACGCATCTCGAGTGTTGGCCTATTGCGGCCTATTCGCACATGGCATAAGAAACTTCAAATTAACAGCAGAGCTGCGCGTATTCATAACATGAATGTTTTTACGAAACGCTGGGCGTCTGTGTTCACAAACTAATCATGGGTAAAACGAAGCAAGTCTCAGGCTTTTACGCATTTACAACATTAGAACAGCAACAAAGGCATACTTGTTCAAACAAAGTATGTTTCCCAGTAACAGGGAAGCAACATTCGAAATGGGAGCTACACACCTAATGTCAATTATACATAAATACTTGTCATGCTGCATTCATAGAGTACTGAAGAAAAATTACACCAAGATGGAATGTGTGAGATGCCCTTATGGATCCCCTTCTTGGCTGTTTATCAGGCCTACCTCGTGCGACAAATACTGAGATAATTGATAACAACTTATTTTCAGACCAGTTTGTTTGTTTCAGGTAGGTTAAATAAGTGCTGAACTTAGTTATGAAACAAAGTCTGAATGAAATATGCCTATTATATCTCAAAAAACCTCTTGCTGGAAAAATCTGACTTCTTTGTATATATTAAAACTTAATTGATTCTTTACGTCCTGGAAATATAGACCGAAGCGAAAGAGGAAGAAAGACGAACATCTGCGGAAAGAGACTCATCCCTCTAATGAACGTTCTCTCACAGAATGGGTAAAACATAGATCATTTTACTGCTTAACAGGATATCTAGTATCATAGAATATCACATGGCGCCTAGACTACACCGCATGAGGCCTCACACCCATTGGTTGCAATTAGGTTATTTCAGCCATGAACAGGACGTGATTTATGGAAGGTAAATTTTCGGGATAGTGGCATCCAAGAGTTTTATGTACAATGTTAAGACAGTCGTAGTAGTTTTTTCTAGATGCTGCTACGTATGGTTTCCATGTGTTCGCTGGTTTTACTCAAGCTGACACTGAGGCAGCGTGATTTATATCCAAGTGTGACTCGCAATATGCACCACTCAATGCTGGTGGTAAGTTCCTACTGGACCAAACTGCTGAGGTCATCGGTCCCTAAGATTACACACTACTTAATCTAACTTAAACTAACTTACGCTAAGGACGATACACACACCCATGCCCGAGGGAGGACTCGAACCTTCGACGGGGGGAGCCGCGTGAACCGAGGCGAGGCGCCTCTGACCGCATGGCTACCCCACGCGGCCACTCAATGCTCTATCACTGGCGCCATCCTACTTTGAACTGTAAGGCTGCGGCACGATGCCTCTCTGTGCTTTTTTACTTATATAAGGAAGGCAGTGTTCTAAGACTTAAAGGCTACAGCAATAGTGTCTGACCCACCAACTTGGCCCCCGTCGTAGGTTCGAGTCCTCCCCCGGGCATGGGTGTGTGTGTCGTCCTTAGCGTCAGTTAGTTTAAATTAGATCAAGTAGTGTCTACGTTTAGGGACCGATGACCTCAGCAGTTTGGTCCCATAAGACCTACCACCAATTTCCAATATTGCACTAATCTACAAAGTGCCTGGGACCCATTCCCAGCGCGTGTGTGGCGAAGTGCTCTCGGCTGAGCTAAGTTTGTATAATGGATGGCAACAAATTGATCGTTCAAAAGGAACAGCATTGCATACATCAGATACTAGCGGATTGCCCGCATCACGTGGTCGTGCGGTAGCGTTCTCGCTTCCCACGCCCGGGTTCCCGGGTTCGATTCCCGGCGGGGTCAGGGATTTTCTCTGCCTCGTGATGGCTGGGTGTTGTGTGATGTCCTTAGGTTAGTTAGGTTTAAGTAGTTCTAAGTTCTAGGGGACTGATGACCATAGCTGTTAAGTCCCATAGTGCTCAGAGCCATTTGAACCATTTGTACTAGCGGATTTACTTAGATATAGTTGCGCGTTTATGATTAGATATAGACATATGGTCCGGCCATTAGCCTTATAGGCCTTTTTAACCTATCCCCCCAACAACCACCCCTCACCCCCACACACATGCTGTGTCCTTGTTATCACATCAGCGACATGATACACTCATAACTTAAACAGAAACAAGACATAATAATGGAAGGCAGCTGCCGCACAACTTTCTTACCTCATTATTGTACACACATTATGATAATGAACGCCACAAAAGGGACAATCGTTTGCAAAGTCTAGTGTCTAATTGTAGGTTCAGTATTCCAAGTTTATAGGAATCAGCCAAGGTGAATGAATTATTTCTTATCATAAGTACAGAATTTCTACGCTTTTTATGTAGTGACGTTAATTGCTGCACAATATTATGCATGTTTTGAGTGGATAGGTTGATGTGTTTCAAATATCATACCTTTCTATTGTCATTCATAGTACTACTAACTTTTCAGTTCAGTTCCTTAGAGATATTTTCTGTCTCTATCTATCTGTCTATCTATCTATCTATCTATCGATCTATCTATCAATCTGTGGGTCCCCTCCCAAACCCCTGGATCGATTTCAACCAGTTTTGGAACAGAAACAGCAGACTTCATGAGCATCAGTATGGTAGTGTTTATAGCCTCCTAACTGCAATAGGAGTGGAGTTATGGGCATAGCTAAGTTTTTTCAGCCCCTTCTGTACTGGCTGTCCTTCAAGATACATGTGCTGAGTGGGAACTGTGTAAGCCTGCCTTGTAGATGGGCTTAGTAGGGAACCTGTATGTCAGAGGCAAAACACAGTTTTCGTGTCGCTGACATGTCGACTGTCCTCCATGACAGACATTTTGTGGGAGTAGCTTGCTCTATCAACCTTTCTACAGGGACTACACATATGGATGGGAATGGCTGGGGAATGTTGAGATGGACAGAGGAGGGGTTGGACCAAGAGAGGGGACTGGAGGGGATGGAAAGAGAAAGGGCAGGCTGTGATGGAAGGAAAGATGGGCCAGGAGGAGATGGACAGATTCAAATGGTTCAAATGGCTCTCAGCACTATAGGACTCAACTGCTGAGGTCATAAGTCCCCTAGAACTTAGAACTACTTAAACCTAACTAACCTAAGGACATCACACACATCCATGCCCGAGGCAGCATTCGAACCTGCGACCGTAGCGGTCGCGCGGTTCCAGACTGTAGCGCCTAGAACCACTCGGCCACTCCAGCCGGCAGATGGACAGAGATGGAGAGGGAGGGAGTGAACACAGAGACAGGGGGAGGTGGAAACTGCGAGAGAGAGAGAGAGAGAGATTGTGAGGAGTACATGGACAGAGAGACAAGGGAGAGGAGGAGATGGACAGGGAGAGAGTCAGGGGAGGTAACAGAGAGGCAGAGAAGGGAGAAGGAGCTAATCGGACAGAGACATGGGGGGGAAGAGATGGAGAGAGAAGCAGATACAGGAGCAGATGGAGAAAAGAGGAGGAGAAGGACTGAGAAATGATGTGGAGGGGATGGACAGATAGAGAGGGGAAGGCGAAATAGACAGATAGAGAGCGGGCATGTGGAGATGGACATAGAGGGGCAGGAAGGACTGGGAAGATGTGGGAGGAAGAGATGAGTGGAGGTGGTGAGGAATAGCTAGGCAGATGTGGGGAGGAAGAGATGGGCAGAGAGTGGAGTGAGGAGGAAATGGGCAGAAAGTGAGAGAATATTAGCGAAAATGAGAGTGAGGAGAGTGTACTGCAGAGACTAGTAAGAACTGGCCAGAGAGAGGGTGAGGAGTAGGCGGCCAGAGTTGGATAGGAGATGAACAGATTGATATGGGAGTAGGAGAGAGACATAGAGGGGAATAGGAGATTGAGAATGAGAGAGAGTGGGGAGGAGGATATGTAGAGACATAGAGGGGAGAGGAGGAGAAGAGCAATGTGATGTGAGAATGAGATTTACGGAGATGGAGATGGATAGAGATAGCGTGGACGGACGCAGAGAGAAGGGCAGGAGGAAATGTGTATAATATACACTCCTGGAAATGGAAAAAAGAACACATTGACACCGGTGTGTCAGACCCACCATACTTGCTCCGGACACTGCGAGAGGTCTGTACAAGCAATGATCACACGCACGGCACAGCGGACACACCAGGAACCGCGGTGTTGGCCGTCGAATGGCGCTAGCTGCGCAGCATTTGTGCACCGCCGCCGTCAGTGTCAGCCAGTTTGGCGTGGCATACGGAGCTCCATCGCAGTCTTTAACACTGGTAGCATGCCGCGACAGCGTGGACGTGAACCGTATGTGCAGTTGACGGACTTTGAGCGAGAGCGTACAGTGGGCATGTGGGAGGCCGGGTGGACGTACCGCCGAATTGCTCAACACGTGGGGCGTGAGGTCTCCACAGTACATCGGTGTTGTCGCCAGTGGTCGGCGGAAGGTGCACGTGCCCGTCGACCTGGGACCGGACCGCAGCGACGCACGGATGCACGCCAAGACCGTAGGATCCTTCGCAGTGCCGTAGGGGACTGCACCGCCACTTCCCAGCAAATTAGGGACACTGTTGCTCCTGGGGTATCGGCGAGGACCATTCGCAACCGTCTCCATGAAGCTGGGCTACGGTCCCGCACACCGTTAGGCCGTCTTCCGCTCACGCCCCAACATCGTGCAGCCCGCCTCCAGTGGTGTCACGACAGGCGTGAATGGAGGGACGAATGGAGACGTGTCGTCTTCAGCGATGAGAGTCGCTTCTGCCTTGCTGCCAATGATGGTCGTATGCGTGTTTGGCGCCGTGCAGGTGAGCGCCACAATCAGGACTGCATACGACCGAGGCACACAGGGCCAACACCCGGCATCATGGTGTGGAGAGCGATCTCCTACACTGGCCGTACACCACTGGTGATCGTCGACGGGACACTGAATAGTGCACGGTACATCCAAACCGTCATCGAACCCATCGTTCTACCATTCCTAGCCCGGCAAGGGAACTTGCTGTTCCAACAGGACATTGCACGTCCGCATGTATCCCGTGCCACCCAACGTGCTCTAGAAGGTGTAAGTCAACTACCCTGGCCAGCAAGATCTCCGGATCTGTCCCCCATTGAGCATGTTTGGGACTGGATGAAGCGTCGTCTCACGCGGTCTGCACGTCCAGCACGAACGCTGGTCCAACTGAGGCGCCAGGTGGAAATGGCATGGCAAGCCGTTCCACAGGACTACATCCAGCATCTCTACGATCGTCTCCATGGGAGAATAGCAGCCTGCATTGCTGCGAAAGGTGGATATACACTGTACTAGTGCCGACATTGTGCATGCTCTGTTGCCTGTGTCTATGTGCCTGTGGTTCTGTCAGTGTGATCATGTGATGTATCTGACCCCAGGAATGTGTCAATAAAGTTTCCCCTTCCTGGGACAATGAATTCACGGTGTTCTTATTTCAATTTCCAGGAGTGTAAGTGTGGAATGCGTCCGCGAGCGAAGTCGAGGAGAAAGGACTAATACTCAAATAAAAGTACGGGAAAACACTATTAGAATTCCGAGAAGTGTGTCCGTATATATCGTTAACGTGGGAGATGTTATACTACAAGATTCCCAACAAGCTACGGAAACTCTCGGAAGTACTAAAGGCTATTGACTTCTTTCAGATGAAGCGTTTAGAATGTGAAACTAAAATATTTATTCTGCAAATATACAAAAATGACGTCAGGACGTGACACTTTTTGACGCACTACTCTCCGCAAAAGAAGTGTTTTACCTATACGGGCGAACGTAGAAACAGAAGAAGTTCTATCAAGGAATGCCATTATAGTTTATTCGTTCACAGAAGCGGATAGCCCTAAAACTGCATTTCTGAATGAGGATGTTAACTGATGTCAGTTTCAGATGGAGTATAAAGAAAATTTTAATATAATGTTGCAGCCAATGTGTAGTTTCTTTGCCAGCCGAAGTGGCCGTGCGGTTAAAGGCGCTGCAGTCTGGAACCGCAAGACCGCTACGGTCGCAGGTTCGAATCCTGCCTCGGGCATGGATGTTTGTGATGTCCTTAGGTTAGTTAGATTTAACTAGTTCTAAGTTCTAGGGGACTAATGACCTCAGCAGTTGAGTCCCATAGTGCTCAGAGCCATTTTTGTAGTTTCTTTGCAGAGTGAGACGTTGGGAAATCTCATGAGAAATTACAACTAATCACTTATAACTGCAAGATTCATTTATCAATGCATATTTCAATCCCTAGCTTTATCTTCAGTTTTCGAGCTGACGACTAATGGGGTACCATAACAGCCAAGTTAACACGACAGGTCGATCCGAAAACTCTAAAGCCGAATGTAAATCCGTAAATGTGATCCGTGAAAGATGTGAAATTAAGCAAAACTGTCTTCATGAAATTTTTAAAACTTATCATAGGTATCTCTGATTAATGCGGCTTCATTGCACAGTAAGTTGAAATCCTGAAAATGTTGCTGTGCTGAGTAATTCGGAACACGCCTATTTTGTTTACCAACGTTGCTTAGGTAGTCCACGATTTGATTTCGTCATTTCAAGCGAATACTGAGACCACAACCGATATCCTCTCGCATAGTTACTGACGCTTAATGATTGCACTGCTAACTGGGCGTAAAAATCTTTCAGAGCGAAATCTCTGTTTCACACGAAAATTTCAATTACGCAACCCGGTACGTATCGCTAAAATAGGTATTATACGCGCACAGAGGCGTTTAAGCAGTGAGAGTATTCTTCACGTCAAGGGAACGGCAAGAAACCCTAATAATTGGTACAGTGAGAAGATATGAATTTCACAGTGGTACAGAGTATATTCTTAGATGTAGATGAAGATGGAACCTGCAAAAGCTTGCTAACTGAGTGATAACTGCGAAATCCTGAAAAAATGTCATACATTAGTCGCAGTAAAAAGGACATTTCATAAATGAAATTGAGGAAGTCAACGTCTTTTTCGGTGCTGGTGCCAAAGCAAGACAATCTCACAGATATCTGAAACTGTTCCTGCGAAACATATTTTAAGATTAAACTGCATACTTAAGATAGAACGTAAAGTGAGATCTGAGATACGTAGAAAGGAAAGAGAGTAATGAATGGAACAGCCCCAGAACTTGTAAAGGAGATGCATGTGCGGAGTTAAAGAGGGCAGTAACGGCAGGAGAACACGCGGAGTACAATCCCCGCAAAGCGCTTTAGTGGCAAGATCCCGGCTAAGACGAGAACAGCGCGCTACAGCAATCCATTTCTTGCGAGCGCCAAATTATTCCGTTTAGCTGTGGCGCAGCCGCTGCCGCGCCAGCCTTGACGGCCAGTATAAATGACGTATCAGTTTTTCATCGGTAAGCCGACCACGCCCGACGCAGGCTTAACTAGTTAACGCCGCCGGGCCCGCCGGCTCTTATAAGATTCGCGATGATTTGTGACGTGTATTACGGGCTTGACTTCGCGGCCATACACACAGGCTGCCCTTCATCAGACCTGCCCTTTGGTGCTCCAATATACACTGCCACATGGCGTCCTGTTACACCGAAGAATTTCATCATAAAACTGAACCAACATCCGTGACCAACATCGCTAACGTGCAGTAGTGTGCTGGCAGTCGACTAATAGGGTAACGGGTTCAAATTCGGGTAGCAAAAGAAAATTTCATGTGGGGCGAAAGAGAATGAGGAGTAGTGGTAGTGAGTAGTTTCTAACCGTTCATGATTTTGGTGTTACTTCTCCGTTATGTCTGCGGTATCTGACAAAGGGAAGGTTTGTGTAAATGTTGTGGTGATCTGTCCATCGTGAGATCCCTTTGAAATTTACGCCTCCGTTGATTGTGTTTGAGATGAGTACAGTAGGTATTTAAGAGCGAAGAATTTTAAGAGACTTTCAAAAATGCAAGTACGAAACGTCTTCGAAAATTCAGTACCAAGACAAACCTGTATAATTACAGTTGTTGGTTTTGGTTGTTAATAAAATTAATGTGATGTTAAGCAGATGTATTTAATTTAAACATTTTGCTCTTCTGTCCCACCTATAGTAACTAATATGAAACCTTGTGGATTTTGTTGTGTTACATTGTTTGGCACAGATAACCTACAGTAAATTTATTAAGCACGACTATTTGTTTTTATTTTTTATTTTTTAGACGTTTGCGGGCAAAAATTTAGGTTCTGGTAAATATTCTGTGCTATTTTCAGGAAATTGCTTTGGCCGTCGTGTAATCAGTCTTTTGTTTAACAACGGCTGGAGCATAGTTTGTTAATTGGAGTGAGGCCCTTAAAGATTCCAGTAACTTCTATACACGTTAGCCTATAATATATGTCCCATTCGTATCGCGACGACATACACTCTGAAGACGTTGGGTAGAGGAAGTCGTGTGTGGGGTTGCATGTACATAAGGGTTTTGTTCTCTAATCAGTCACGGTTTGTATGTTGCAACTAAACTAGCATGTTACATGACTCTTGCAGATCGGGAAATTATTGTTCTGCGGGAGAGTCAAAATGTCACTCTGCAACGTATTTAAGGTATGCCACGTAAATGCTAGTGTTGGATACCCAGATATCATATTAGTGTTCAGTGATTATAGACGTTTGGTCTATTTCTGTGCTGTTCTGCTGACATGAGAAGTGTTAACATCTAACTTCATTTACGTGAATTTTAAAACGTCTCCATCAATAATATTTCCCTTTGTTGAAGTATGTGTCTCATCAGATATTCGTACGTATAAGACCATGCTAGTACCTTATGATTACATAATGTGTGATTTCACCTGTGATTCCCTACTTGTTTTGAGTAAAATACTCTGAAATACGATGTATAACAGAGAAACTGGAGCAGTTTCCGATGAAAAGATTCTAGTATGTGCTTGTTTCCAGTCTAGTTTCGTTTGGTAAAAGTTGATCATTCGTTTATTTTTTTAATTTGTTTCTTGTAGATGCAGTCGAAGCAACGTTATGGACGATGAGTAGCTAATCGTATTTTTTACCTTGAGACAACTTTATCAACAATTGCTCTAAGTATATGATTTTGTTAGGGATTTTAAAGATACAAGAAGTAATTTCAAATATTGTCTCGCTACCTGATGCATGTATTATTTCTTGGGTTTTCTGGTTTATCAGACAGCTTACAAGCACTCAGAACGTAGTCTAAATCATTAGACAACGACATAAATGTCAAACGTGGTCGGCCGGAGTGTCCGTGCGGTTCTAGGCGCTACAGTCTGGAACCGCGCGACCGCTACGGTCGCAGGTTCTAATCCTGCCTCGGGCACGGATGTGTGTGATGTCCTTAGGTTAGTTACGTTTAAGTAGTTCTAAGTTCTATGGGACTGATGACCTTAGACGTTACGTCCCATAGTGCTCAGAGCCATTTGAACCATTTTTGTCAAACGTGCAAATAAAATAAAGCCGTTTCCCATGTTGGTTGCTAATCACAAATGAGTTTTGTCTTTCAGCACTCTGGCAGCTCCATTTCGTGCAGCGTGAGTGTGGTGCCTCAAGTGTTCCGTATATTATAAGTGACTGTGATCAGTGAGCGTCGAGTGCAATGTTATGTTTACATTGTTTTTAACTATGAGGCTGAAGGCAAAGGGTGAAATCTGGCTAAAGGAGAAAACTCACCCGCCCTGAATACGGTCAGTGGAAACCCCTTCAACGTTCAGTCGGCTGGGCAGATTACAGTCGACAGTACCATACACTGTGGTGAGGGTTGAGAGCTACCCTACCGCACTGTCGCAGGTGTGGTGATATGGAACGGATGGATCGCACGATACTGCAGAGAACGTTCGGTGCTACTCTAGGACATTATACTCAGAAACATCATTCCGTAGCCGTGCGGTCTGAGGCTCCTTGCCATTGTTCGCGCGGTTCCTCCCATCGGAGGTTCGAGTCCTCCCTCGGGCATGGGTGTGCGTGTTGTCCTTAGTTTAAGTTGGATTAAGTAGTGTGTGAGCCTAGGAACCGATGACCTCTGCAGTTTGGTCCCATAGAAACTTATCACAAATTTCCAAAATTTCTCATTCAGCTCTAACACTTCCTACTTTGGTAGATACTTCGTTGGCATCAAAATTTCTCCCAGCACAATATTTAGGAACAGATACATTAGGGAAGCGTGCCAATGCTGACGACGTGGGATGCGATGGCAAGAAATTAAAGCGTGCTGGCGCCTGGTGACAAATTCTCTCCCAAAATGTGCCATGCGTTAGAACAAAATAAAATAAATTGATTGTGGGTAGTTAAGGTCTCTCTCAGAAAAGCACCGTTACAATTCTTCGTGTCGAACGCGCACTGTTGTTGGAGAGTGCGTCGCCCGTTCCACGGAGCCAAGCTTCAACGATCCCGGTCTATTTCTAGCAACACAGTCGGCTGATTTATTAAAGGGCTTCCATTGCATGGAACAGACAGACAGTTCTGGAAGCGTTGTCTGTCACTTTGAGGGTTCACTATTTCGGAAAATCGTGTCGCTATGATTTAACCAGGATATTCCACACCAGTTGTAGCAAATCCCATTTGCGATAGCGTATTTTCAGCGGAGTACAACGGTATTTTTGTCAGCCGTCCGAAGGTTTCTTAAATGAATTGCGAAGACATACTCGAGTCTTAGAGCTTTTAAAGCTCCTGGAAGAGTCACTGATTCAAGCCGACAAAGTTGCATTTGTATCATCTCCTTTAGTTTGACTGTGTTAAACAGTTCACAAGTAAGTTACGAAGCGTACAAATGAAAAGCGCGGTACTATATATATATTTTACATCATCACACCTTAACTATCGTCGTCAATGATGTAGACTAGTCGTGAACAACATCGAAAAAAACTATACTCTTGTGATTCTTGAGTTTCTCCCAGCGTATTTGATAATCAAAATATCCACGGGTGTACTACCGGTCTACAGTGCCCGTTGGACACTGTAGACCGGCAGTACACCCGTGGATATTTTGATTAACTATACTCTTTACCAGGAGTGAGGCAAGAACACAGAGTAAGTGTTATTGGTGACACAGCAGTGGTAATGCAATTAAAAAGGTTAAACATTAAACAGTAAATAAATATAAAGAGAGCAAACGTTAACACCTAACTAGAAAACTAGTGTCTATATAACTGTTTAAATTAAATAACATTCCCAATAAAACGAAAATCAACACTTGACAAGAGAACTGAACAATAGCTCAAGGACGTTTTACGTATGGAAAGTGATATAGAAGGAAGTACAACACAATAGTAAAAGATAGGAGAGCGCGCTGACAAGTAAAGCCTCCGAGTTTGTTATGTGAAAATTCTGAAAGGTTTTTTAAATAAAACGAATTTCATTAACATTGTACGCCTTCAGTCTTCATGTGTACATATGTGCAGCCATCTGCCACTAGAGGGATCCGAATTGCAGCGTGTAGCAGGGCGGTGTGTGCCGAAACTATGTTGGTCCGCGAGAAACAGCGTTCTGTAATCGAGTTCCCAGTTCAAAGAGTTTGCCGACACACAGAACTCCCTCTCCTCCAGCATCACAATCCCGGACCACACACGAGCACTGCGTTATTTGCAACAATCCGACGCCTTAGGTTCAGTGTCACCGATCATCCCCCATAGTCCCCCGACTTGGCCCCATCCGATTTTCATCCGTTTCCAAAACTTACCGAACACCTTTTAGGACTTGACTTTGATAGTGGCGAAGCGGTGCAAGCACGAACGAGGCTGCAGCTCCGTCAACAAAGTCAAACAATCCACCGTGACGCTATCACCAAATTTGTCTCTCGTTGGGTGAAACGTGTTCGTTGCCAGAGTGAGTATGTTGTGGAATAAATATGTATACATGATGAATAAAGATGTAGATTTTTTTGTTTCATTTAAAAAGCTTTAATAGTGTTCGCCTCTCAGCATTACCCTCGTAAATAAAGGAAACAGTCGAGGCATATAATAACTTAGTTGTGTAGAAAATACACAATGTTATGTTTTTTATTTATTATTATACTGTTCTACCAGCTAGAGACGCAAGAATCAGTTAATATGATTATGAAGCCTAAGTAATAGCGAATAGCCTCTTAATTCGGTATTCTCTATCTTCTTGTGCCCGCAATAAGGGAGGTACTCAGGACATCGTAATGGGACACACATTTTCTTTACAGAGACAGTTTTTTTTAATAAAATCTCATCTTATAGAAATATTACACGATAGTTTTGAAAACGAACGTTTCAGATCGTCTTTACGCACCGCTCGGCATTATATACCCCATTAGTGCTGCGCATGCAGCATCTTTTTGGAGATAATTTCGTTGGCTGCACTAGGACTGCTGTATTTCGTCTGTGTAATACCAGTATCGTAGTATAATTACTGACGGATTCTTATACGCGCCAAAAATAAGACGGGTGCTGGGGCGAGCGCTTAAAGGAATTACAAGATGGTTCCTTAAGGTACTATACTTCTAATTCGATCATATTCTCACTAGTGTCTTATTTCTAAGCTTTGTTATGAGTGAAATCAAGAAATTATTTTTGACTTTTACAAAGGAAACAAGATTTTTCACAAACAGTCAGTGTGTCCTCAGTCAGTCTGATTTGATCTATGTGATTAGTTTCGCGGCAAATGGTGGAACACTCCAGTGGCCAATGTATATTTCCTCACGTCATTCCTTTTATATTCGCTCAAATGTGTCGCTGTACGTCAAAAGATTTGCTAGCTGTGTCATAATAGCTCACATCCCACATTAAGCAATTTATGTCTCTAGTGAAACACCACATGAAAGCAGTGTCTCCTCCTTTCGAAAGGCTATGTTTCAAGTAACTAATGTTTCGCTGTCCCAATAATAAAAACACACGTATTGTTTGAATGGCGGCATACCATATCTATTTTCTGCTGTAGCTCACTGTGTTCGAACACATTATTTTTTTAGTGTTCATGAAACATTCATGAAATTTGTTGAGAGTAATGCTATGTGGCTATTTAAAAATAATAAATGACAATTTCTCTTCATAGTCTCCATTTTAGTTCATACCCACTAAACGATAACACACACACACACACACACACACACACACACACACACACACGAGCGAGCTGGGTGGCGGATGACGTTTTCCTTAGGGGGTGAGGGGAGGGGGTGGACTCACGTACAGGTTACCATTAACAGCTGAGAGAGGATGACTGACAGACGTGGACGGTGAATGAAATAGTGTGGTGAAGGTGGCAGCACGTTCTAAACGTGGCCGTGTTGGAAGGAGAGTAGGAGGTTGTTGGCGTCAGACTATGTTAGAGCACCTAACAGATCCCGTGTGCTGTTATCTACCAAATAAACTCTTTCAGCACCCCAGTACATGGTACTGACGTAGCGTGACTGAGAAGTGTGGAAGTGACCTCCCTTGCAGGCAGATCACGTGCAAGGAGTATGTGCAACCTAACCATGGGAACCTAACGTCTATCCACGAAAAACATGAAATATAACAGTCACGTCGAACGTGAACCTCAACAATGCAAAATCCCGGAAATAATGTCTTACCACAGAAGCTGGAAAGGCATCCAAAGAATTCTAACTATTCCAGCTGATATTAGTTGCTTTCATTTTGACTAATAATTACTCTGAACGTAAAATACAAAATTCATGCTGAAGTCAAGTACTGTCGCAGGAATGGATGTAATGGGTAAGTGTTCTATCAAACTGTTGTCCTGATTTCGTAAATGAGTGGGAATGGAAACTCAATCAAAGTGTTTTAGTGAAATTCCTGATTATTAATAAGCAAATGAGTGAGCAAAGACCAATGATGATCTAATACTTGTTTGATAATGGGCCACGTGGAATGCAAATCAAAACACAAGTAACTCCGTACTTACCGGAAAACTTGAAACAATACTAAATCAGTGGGCATGTATTGGTAACGAAGCCAATATGCCAGCCCCACAGATGTACAAATGAAATATCGGTAATACAAGATATATCTCTCTGAGTGAAGGACGCTGTTTCTGGACACGACTGAGGGTATATTTATAGACTTAAAAGCGTTGCAAACAAAATATTACGCCAAGCAGCTCGAGCATGGCGCCGTCGCACTATAATACTCGCAGATTCTAGAATAAGAATAACCGTTGGAACGTAACCGTAACTCAGACACACATCGTCCATAAGCCAGCTACAGCAAGTGACGAGAATCAAGAAACACAAGTCGTCCGTGGCAAGACGGAACCAGAAAGAGGATGAATAAAGCTTAGTCTCCCGGCACGCTAACACGCGACTCTGGCCGCGTATCGCCCAGCCCATTTCTCAGTCAGGCATTCAGACATTCAACTTTATCAGACAGAGACTGAGGTACGCTTAGCAATCGTTGACCTGGGTCCGAAATGTACAGCTTAGCGCCTGAGAACTCAGGTAAAGCAATTAATCTGACATGTGTCTATTTAACGAACGTCTCCTCTGTTATACATGTGACATTTGGTCACAGTTGAAAGCTGCGATAATGTTACATGTGAAGCAAAATTTAGAATGACAATGGTGACTCAAAATTAAATACCGTTACTGTTGTTAAAGAAGGCCCAGCTGAGCTTTTTTAAGCCTCAACCATATAAGATCGCTTCCAGTCTCCTAGAAAGTCCAATAGATTCAATAACTGCTTGCAGGAACCAATCCAAGGCGTAAATACGTACTTACTTCAAATATATGTTCGTGACTAATTAAATTACGAATTTATTTTAACATGCGCTGTAGTTTTATTCACTTTAGACATCATCATTTTCGGCTGATTTCTCTTATAAATGGAAATGCATGTATTTTGTGCAGTAGCTACAGTCTCCCTAAAAACTCTTTGCGCTGACAGTATTTTAAACAACAAAAGGGAAAGTAACATCGTTCACTGACAAATAAAGGGTCGTAAGTAATTCAGAGAAACAACAGTGTATATAGAATTACATCAGCTGACTGCAGCTTGGAACGCACTCCTGTCGGGTAAGTCAGTGCCTTTAACTGAGCACAACGCTGCTGTATGGTAGAGCGTATAATGTGTCTTAGAGTTTGAATAAAATCGAATCTGGGAACGTGCCTAACGGAATCGTAGTAATGGCGGGAAAGCATGTTTAGAACGCGTGGCATACATGAAACAAAGTCCGGGAAGTTTCTGGGATCTCTGTTATAAACCAAGATTCGGTAAGTGAGGTAAAGTTCGGCTTCTCCTGGTCTGTGGCTTGATTGAGTGTTTGTTACTCATCTAAATCAATCGGCGGGTGGTGCAGTTAAAATTACGAAGAAAGGTACTTCAACAAGTGCGTACACACTGGGTGCCAAAACATAATATGGTGCGAACTGGTACCTAAGACCATAGCAGAAACTCGATTCGCAATCTCTAAAGGCTTGTATCAGGCAATAATAGTTTGCCTGCCATGGCAACGCATTACTTGTGTCTTCGGAGTTGCGCCTGAGATCGATACGAGCCAACAATCCGAAACAACTGGGAAAAAACAATTTAGCCGCTAACTTTGCGTACACTAGCGTAGTGTAGTGTAGTGTAGACTAGAATGGTTCATATACACACATCAAAAAAAGTTTTGCATCACTCCAGTTCCCAGAACTCCTGAAGACAGGCGTTGACTGTGAATATTCTATCACAGACAAACTCTCTTTGACTGTTCAGAGATGTCGCTAAACCCGCCCAAAGACGTAAACAACCATGCATGAGCAGCGCCTATTAGACGGAGGGGTCCGACAGTCGATCAGTTCCAGTTATTCCACCAGAAAGGAGGTACAAGGCTCGTGTTGTGTCTGTAGTTCAACGGTCAATACCGCGGTTCGATCGCGTCCGCATTGTTACTTTGTGCCAGGAAGGGCTCGCAACAAGGGAAGTGTCCAGGCGCCTCGGAGTGAACCAAAGCGATGTTGTTCGGACATTGAGGAGATACAGAGAGACAGGAACCGTCGATGACATACCTCTCTCAGGTCGGCCAAGAGCCACTACTGCAGTGGATGACCGCTGGCTCGGAAGAACCCTGACAGCAACGCCACCATGTTGAATAATGCTTTTCGGGCAGCCACAGGACGTCGCGTTACGAATCAAACTGTGCGCAATAGGCTGCATAATGTGCAACTTCTCTCCCGACGTCCATGGTGAGGTCCATCTTTGCAACAACGACACCATACAATGCGGTACAAATTGGCCCAACAACATGCCGAATGGAACGCTCAGGAATGACATCACGTTCTCTTCATCGTCGAGTGTCGCATATGCCTTCAACCAGGCAGTCGTTGGAGACGCGTTTGGAGTCAACCCTGTCAGGATGAACGCCTTAGACGTACTGTCCAGCGAGTGCAGCAAGGTGTAGATCCCCTGCTGTTTTGGGGTGGCATTATGTGGGGCCAACGTACACCGCTGGTGGTTCATGGAAGGCACCGTAACGGCTGTACGATACGTGTATGCCACCCTCCGACCGATAACACAACCAATCGGTAGCATATTGGCGAGGCATTCGTCTTCATGGAAGACAATTCGCGCCCCCATCGTTCACATCTTGTGAATGAATTCCCTCACGATAACGTCGTCGCTCGACTAGAATGATCAGATTGTTCTCCAGACATGAACCGTATCGAACATGCCTGAGATAGATTGAAAAGGGCTGTTTATGGAGGACGTGAAAGGTGGCTACACTGAGCCACAGCGCCAGAGATCGCGCTAGAGAGTATTGTTCCGCCGCCTCCACTGGCAGTGATTATTGAGAACTCGTAGTGGGCAGTGCTTGGGGAGAGCTCGTGGTAGTCAGTGCTGAGATGTCGTAGTGAGTAGTGTTTGTTGAGATGAGCTAGTAGGCAGTGCTTGCTGAGATGTGATACTGAAAAGTTCTTGTTGAGATGTGATAGTAGCGAGTCGGTGTGGAGAGATTGTAATGTCTAAAGTGCCTTTCATCAATATAAATTAAGGTAACAAACTACTTTTCTCTTCGTTCTCATTATTTCAATGTCCTGAATAATGCGTCATTACAGGCTCAGTCAACAAAGCATCTGGCTTGTGTTCTTGTATTAGAGTGTAATTCTGGTTTTCTTGAGTAATTATGGTATTTCTATTTTCTTTAATTAATTCAGTATAAATGATATTTAAAATTTCTTGTGTTGTTGAAGAAGAACCGTGCCAGATGCGTACGTTGAGTCATACTTCCACACACAGAACAGCTACACTTGTGCTTTGGTTTCGTAGGTTTTATAGTTGCTGGGGACTTAATTAATTAATTGTGTTAATGAAAATTTCCATTTCATTCTTTGTTGTTGTTCTTTGCAGTCAGATAGCGTAATAATACTAGTCAGGGCCAACCGTTACGAGACTTCGTAACCGAACAGACAGCTACTGAAGCAAAAAATTAAAATTATTTGCATTCTATTTTAACTAAGCCCCCATGCAGACGTAACCCATCGACCACTCTGAGGGATCTACGCCGAATCGCCGTTGAGGAGTGGGACAATCTGGACCAACAGTGCTTTGATGAACTTGTGGATAGTATGCCACGACGAATATAGGCATGCATCAGTGCAAGAGGACGTGCTACCGGTGTGAACGAGAAGTGTGGACCACCTCCTCTGAAGGTCTCGTCGTATTGCGTTACAACATACAATGTGTGGTTTTCATGAGCAATAAAAAGGGCAGAAATGATGTTTATATTGATCCCTATTCCAATTTTCTGTACAGGTTCCGAAACTCTCGGAACCTGGGCGATGGAAAACAATTTTTGATGTGTGCATATGGAATTCAGGAGACAGAAGGCCAAAACAATGTAAGTAGGCAGATTTCGTCTTCCTTTTCCTACGTTATATTAGCTTTTGATGAACTCGGTTTATAATGAAACGCGGTCGTATATATGTAACCTTACATAATTATATTACATGTTATGTACACCATTGTATGTGCGAAATGTAGCATAGATATGACTAGATAACTGATTAAAAGTGTATTTTTTTTTCCTTTATTGATTTTCGATTCCCCCTAAAGGGGGCGGGCTGGCAGCAGCTTATTACGCCGCTCTTCAGCCTACAGAATTTGTTTTAAAAAGATGAAGATAATAAAAAATAATAACAGTTGGCGATAAAATCGGTGACTTAAAGGTAAAATGGCAGAAAATTCTGGAGCTTAAAACATAAAACACAGGGTTGATGATGCTAATAAAATACACAGGAAGGAGAAAAAAATAGACAGACAATTAAAAAACACGGCGACAGTCTGGGGTCTGTTCGCAAGAGATACAAAATGCACACCCAGCGACAGCATGATTTCTGTTCGCAACACTGTGGAAAGACGCACAACACTAAACACTCACTTAAACACTGCACTAAAAAGTTGGCACAAATATGACATACCACACCCGAGAGCAGGTGGGGGGAAACTGGTCAGATGACGGGAAGAAAAGGGGGGAAGGAGAGGAAAAGTGAAGGGGGAGGGGGGAAAGGAGCCAGTGGAAGATGAGGATCCATAAGAGGGGTGGGGGGGGGGGTAAAAGTGTATTGCAAATGAATAACCAGATAAACTCATTAAGTCATACAACTGGGTCTATTTAGGAAGGACAACGTAGCTATAGAGAGTATTTAAGTGAGGAAACGTTTGTGACAGCTGCGGGTATGTGTCTGTTTGAAGGCACTTGGTGGAGGACGCCAGCTGGACAGGGAGGGCGCGGTCGCAGAGGAAAGCGTGCCGCTGTAACGCTTACAAATGACGGCCGCCTTGTAATTGATTATTCGCATTAGCGTGCTGGATGCGGACGTATCGGCCGGCGCGTCCGCCACTGTATCATCGCCAGGTGGCGCTGCAGGCCCGCGCTCCTCTCCGTTTCCTCTTGCGGAGCCCCAAGCATCGCAACAACGACCTCACTTAAATATTCGTACTACAGGACGCGGGAGTAAGCCAAACACTATCCTTCATCAGCATCTGCTGCCGCGTTCGCGTCTGTGCCCCGTAAAGCAGTGTCACTTGTACGGCAGATAGTTGTTTCTATTCTGCCACACCCGCGTATGGACAGTGGGAAGAAGTGTCTGCGTGTGCGCTGTAATTAGTTTCACAGTATCTACAGGACAGACTGTCGTATATTCTTCACCTAATACTGGTCCTCATATTTTGAAAGCAAGATTTCAGGGTAGGTGGTATCTATTGTCGAGTGTCTGCCAGATAGGTTTCTCAGCGTTTCTCAAGTGTAACATACCTCTGACAACTCGTCCTTCCCTAATTTGTGTACGTTCAGTGCCCCTGTTAGCCGTATGTGGCACAGGCCTCACACACTTGTGCAATATTCCGCACGTAAGTTTTGTAAACACAGTTCTTTCGTAGAGTGGGTGTATTTTATTAGTACTATCTTTGAATATATGGATCCTGACAGATTACCACGTGAGGTGATGCTTGGAGAGATCTCTATAGCCAAAACACCTGTAGGACGTCCTGTATTGAGGTTCAAGGACTCCTGTAAACGAGATATGGAGAGCTTTGGAATGGACACAAACAGATGGGAGGCACGGGCTCGCATGAGACCAGAGTGGCGTGATGATATATCATCTGGAATGTCGTAGCATGATGAAGGCTTGTTAGACAGATTAAGGCAGAAAAAGCTTCGCAATGCTACCACTGCTCCTGCCTCAGCAGCCAGACACACATGTGACAATTGCGGCAAGAGATGCCGTGCTGCCATTGGCTTGACAAGTCATATGAAAAAATGCGACCCATAAACACACAGACACTGCAACAATCATCTACCAATATGTCGTGGCCAATATATATATACAGGGCTATTACAAATGATTGAAGCGATTTCATAAATTCACTGTAGCTCCATTCATTGACATATGGTCACGACACACTACAGATACGTAGAAAAACTCATAAAGTTTTGTTCGGCTGAAGCCGCACTTCAGGTTTCTGCCGCCAGAGCGCTCGAGAGCGCAGTGAGACAAAATGGCGACGGGAGCCGAGAAAGCGTATGTCGTGCTTGAAATGCACTCACATCAGTCAGTCATAACAGTGCAACGACACTTCAGGACGAAGTTCAACAAAGATCCACCAACTGCTAACTCCATTCGGCGATGGTATGCGCAGTTTAAAGCTTCTGGATGCCTCCGTAAGGGGAAATCAACGGGTCGGCCTGCAGTGAGCGAAGAAACGGTTGAACGCCTGCGGGCAAGTTTCACGCGTAGCCCGCGGAAGTCGACGAATAAAGCAAGCAGGGAGCTAAACGTACCACAGCCGACGGTTTGGAAAATCTTACGGAAAAGGCTAAAGCAGAAGCCTTACCGTTTACAATTGCTACAAGCCCTGACACCCGATGACAAAGTCAAAAGATTTGAATTTTCGGCGCGATTGCAACAGCTCATGGAAGAGGATGCGTTCAGTGCGAAACTTGTTTTCAGTGATGAAGCAACATTTTTTCTTAATGGTGAAGTGAACAGACACAATGTGCGAATCTGGGCGGTAGAGAATCCTCACGAATTCGTGCACCAAATTCGCAATTCACCAAAAGTTAACGTGTTTTGTGCAATCTCACGGTTTAAAGTTTACGGCCCCTTTTTCTTCTGCGAAAAAAACGTTACAGGACACGTGTATCTGGACATGCTGGAAAATTGGCTCATGCCACAACTGGAGACCGACAGCGCCGACTTCATCTTTCAACAGGATGGTGCTCCACCGCACTTCCATCATGATGTTCGGCATTTCTTAAACAGGAGATTGGAAAACCGATGGATCGGTCGTGGTGGAGATCATGATCAGCAATTCATGTCATGGCCTCCACGCTCTCCCGACTTAACCCCATGCGATTTCTTTCTGTGGGGTTATGTGAAAGCTTCAGTGATTAAACCTCCTCTACCAAGAAACGTGCCAAAACTGCGAGCTCGCATCAACGATGCTTTCGGACTCATTGATGGGGACATGCTGTGCCGAGTGTGTGTCTGCCGAATCACTAAAGGGGCACATATCGAACATTTGTGAATGCCTAAAAAAACTTTTTGAGTTTTTGTATGTGTGTGCAAAGCATTGTGAAAATATCTCAAATAATAAAGTTATTGTAGAGCTGTGAAATCGCTTCAATCATTTGTAATAACCCTGTATATATATATATATATATATATATATATATATATATATATATATATATATATGAACCAATATGTCGTGGCAAGGAAATGTGTGAGGTCTTCCAGATAAGTAGTAAAAGAAATCCCTTATATTTCGGTTACATGATAAATATCACCAGTATTAATGCTGTGAGGTCAACTACATACTTAGGATATAAAATTATGAACAACTTAAATTTGAACGATCATATAGATAATGTTATGAGGAACGCAAACCAAATACTGCGTTTTATTGGCAGGACACTAAGAAGATGCAGAGTTCCACTGAAGATAATGCCAACAGTACGCTTGTCCGTCCTCTGCTAGAGTACTGCAATGAGGTACTGGATCATAACCAGATAGGACTGACGGGAGCCGGCCGGAGTGGCCGAGCGGTTCTAGGCGCTACAGTCTGGAACCGCGAGACTGCTACGGTCGCAGGTTCGAATCTTGCCTCGGGCATGGATGTGTGTGATGTCCTTAGGTTAGTTAGGTTTAAGTAGTTCTAAGTTCTAGTGGACTTATGACCACAGCTGTTGAGTCCCATAGTGCTCAGAGCCATTTGAACCACTTTTTTTTGTAGCCTGCCGTTAACACAACAACACAAGCATCTGTGTTTTGAGTGGTCCCGTGACGGAAAGCATGAACTGCTGATGAAGGCGTTTCATTGTGTTCAGCGATGAACAGCCGTCCAGCATAACCTCGGAACACCATCTTCGACAAGAATGGCGACGATCTGTGGAGTGATCCCTTTATCCAACATTTTGGGGAGGAATAGAAGTGTTACTCCTGGTATCATGATGTATCAGCCATGGGATATGACTCCAAGTCACTGTTAGTAGTGATTGAGGGAACTCCAGGGCAAAGTGATGTGACGGACATTCTGCTTCATAGTGCCACGGTGACGTAGCGCATTTCTCGACAGGACAGTGCTCGTTCACACATGGTACGTGCCTCTATAAACTGTCTGCAAGATGTTGAGGCACACCGTGGCCAGCGCGATCCTGGAATCTGTCCCCAGTAGAAAATGTGTGGGGCCAGTGTCAGTATGCCGGATATCCAGGACCAGTTACAACAGTTTATACAACGGCATTAAGACGACATTCTCAACCGAGTCAGTACATGCATTCAGGCCTGTTGGGGTACTAATAAGTGGGCTCATACTGCCAAGTTCTTTCTAAATGTGAGTTGATTTTGTAATCATTGAAACAACAAAACGTACTCTGTCAACTTCACAGTTTTTGGTGCTTCTCCTTTTTTGTCAGGAAGTGTACATAATTTTATCTTCTGCATTGAATCTTAGGTTGTTACTAATGTTGTCTACCATGTTATTATTATGCAACAGGAACTGAAAGGGTCCCAACACATTTCCGTGGGACACGCTCAAGTCCCTTCTACGGCTATCGATGACTCTTCATCCAAGAACGCTCCCTATCAAGACGTCTTCATTCTAGCCAGGAATTACTTTTGATTTCCAACTTGTATTAGAAAGACTTAGTGTGGTACTGAGGCAAACGCTTTTTCGGAATATGACAAACACTGCATCCATCTGACTGTCTCGATCCATCGTTTTCGGGATGTGATGTGACAGAAACACAAATTGGTTGTCGCATCACTGGAGTTTTCGTAATCCATGCAAGTGGCATGAAGGAAGTGATTCTATCCGTGATATCTCCTTAATATTAGCGAAATGCAGATTCGTGTTAGCCAATGGGATTATACGTCTAACATGGAAGACCGGCCATAATTGAACAAATACATCATCAACTTTCGAATAAGATGCTCGCCACTGGAAGAAAAGATTTGTACTCTTCCCTTGGTTTTTTGCAGAGCACACCGCAGTTTTTGAGAAAGTCAGAGTCGAAATTTCATGTTTCCAGTACTCTCTAATGTCTAATCAGCTGACCGGTCGGTCCTGTGAACCAGTGGAAAATGATTCTCCTCTGGGTTTGCTGATTCGGTTCGGTGGTTGGCTCGTTGATTTGGAGGGAGGCGCAGGGAAGACCAAACAGCGAGGTCATCGGTACTATCGGATGTAGGAAGGATGGGAAAAGAAGTCGGCCGTGCAGTTTCAGAGGAACTATCCCGGAATTTGCTTGAAGCGATTTAGGAAAATCACAAGAAACCTAAATCAGGGTGGTCGGACGCGTTTTTGAACCGTCTTCCTCCCGAATACCACTGCACCACTTCACCCGGTGCTGATTTGCATTTACGCCCACCTCCTTGTACTTCAGAAAATTGTTTGCTTGTGTGATACAGACTGATAAGCCAAAACATTATGACCACTGGCCACCGCGACATTGGACCCTGGCCTGGTGACGTTGCAGGCACGTGACCAGCTATGAGGAGTATGTGAGCCCAGCATTGACGGACGGCGATCACAGTAGCCAAGATATGGGCTGCAAATGGGCAAATCCACTGACATGAGCAACTCCTCAAATTGCAAATTGCAAATTTGTGGTAAGGACTTATGGGACCAAACTGCTGAGATCATCGGCCCCTATGCTTACGCACTACTTAATCTAACTTAAACTAACTTACGCTAAGGACAACACGAACAGCCGTGCCGGAGGGAGGACTCGAACCTGCGACGGGGGGAGCCGCGCGGACCGTGACAAGGCTCCCAAGACCGCGCGGCTCTTCCTTAAATGAAAAATTATTATTATGCAAAGCTTGTGGACCAGTATCTCGAAAACGGTGAAGTTAGTCGAATGTTCACTTGCTGCTTACGTGAGAATCTATGGAAGGACACAGAAGGACTGTGAAATTACCACTAGGCGCTAAATGGTTGGACGTCCACGACTCGTCACAGAACATGGGGTTCCGAGGCTTCTCTGCTCTCCAAAGTAGGATAGATAGTGATCAGTGGCATCTCTAAGTGCTAGTGCATGCACAAGTGTTTCGGAGCACACAGTTCTTCAGCATACGTGTTCACATGTTGATCCAACGAAATGAACATTTACGTACGATTGCAGTGGGCTCGGAACCATCAGGATTTGACCGTCGATCAATGGAAACGTGTCGGCTCTTTATGGTGAATATTTTTGCTGCACTAGGTCGATGGTAGTCTCCACAATCGCCGTCATCGAGGTGAACGGCGGCTCTAAACGTGCAGCGCGCCACGTACACGGGCTGATGGGAGCAGTATTATGTTAACTGAGACATTCTCCTGCGCTTGCATGGAAGCTGTGGCAATAATCTAAGACACGCTAACACCTGAACACCACCTGCATCCCTTCATGCTTGTTGTCTTCCCCAACATCTTTAAGCAGTATAATTGTCCGTGTATCGGAGCCAGAACCGTGCTGCAGCGATTTGAGGAGCATTTTAGCGATCTCACGTTGATATCTCGGCGACCAAATTCCCCTGATCTAAGTCCCACGGAACCCATCTGGTGGTTATCGGGCGCCGTCAGCGCGAACTCAAATCAGCGGCCCTTTATTTACGTCAAGTACATGACCTGTGTGGTAGATATCTAACGCCACATACCTCCACAAACCTACCAACAAACTGTCAGATCCGTGATAAGTGGAATCAGTGATGCATTTCGTTCCAAAGACGGACAAGTTAGGTATTGAGCTAGTGGTCATAATGTTTTGGCTCATCAGTGTACACATTTTCGGTAAAAAGATTGGCATTTCAATATTAGAAATATTTTTATTCTTATGAATAAAATAAGAACTACCAATGCGTGTTATTTACTTGCAGTACCTATTGCAGGAAAACTTCATTTTTTCCCCATTTTCACGAGTAGACTTCTAAGAACACTTGCGATTTGCAGAAAGTAAAAGCTAAAAGTATGGAAATGGTACGAAATAACTCAAATTTGGTATATCATAATTCACCTTCATTATGGTATACAGGGTGCAAAAGACACTAAGTATACAAATTTGTAGACTTATTAAAGAAGGTGAAAAGAAACACTTTTACTATGTGACACAAGTGTCCAGGTGCGCCGTTCCCACACATCTACATCTACATCATACTCCGCAAGCCACCTAATGGTGTGTGGCGGAGGGCACTTTCGGTGCCACTATCTGATCCCTCCAACCCTGTTCCACTCGCATATAGTGCGTGGGATGAATGATTGTCGGTATTTGGCTCTAATTTTTCGAATTTTATCCCCGTGGTCAATACGTGAGATGTATGTCGTATGTTGTCTGACTCCTCCTGAAAACTGCTGTACCGAAATTTCAGTAGTATATCTCTCCGTGATGCACAGCGCCTCTCTTGTAACGACTGCCAGTGGAGTTTGTTTAGCATCTCCGTAACTCTCTGTCGCCAGCTAAACGATCCCGTGACGAAACGTGCCGCTCTTCGTTGGATCTTCTCTATCTCCTCTATCAGTCCTACCTCATAGGGATCCCAGATAGTTGAACAATACTCAAGAATCGGGCAAACAAGCGCGTTATAAGCCGCTTCTTTCGTGGATGAGTTACATTTCCTTAAGATTCTTCAGATGAATCTGAGTCTTGTGTCTGCTTTTCCCACTGTCTGATTTATATGGTCATTCCACTTAAGGTCGCTCTGGATAGTTACGCATAGATATTTTACGGCACACGCTGTCTCCAGCTGTTTGTCGTCAATAGTGCAGCTGTACAATAGTGGGTCACTGAGTGTTTGACGCTGGAGTTCTCTTACTCCAACGTCTACAGTTGTATTGACTGCTCTGTACGCTACACTTTGACCTTGGAATCTAATGTGCAACACAATTACATCTTACCTTTAAGACGAGTAAGATTTCATTACTGGTACTATCACATCCCTCTACAAACAATTACATAATTATGGTTTGTTATCTTGTGTTTAAATAGAAGTTTCTGTGGATGTTTACATGTACTTGATGGTTGATTACACTCTAAGCGAGTTAACTGACCTGCATACCGTTAAAAGAGAGGCACGATGTAATAGTCGATGGTGTCAGGAAGGGCAACCAGCCACCAATTATCACTAGCAAAGCTAATCAGGTAGAAGGAACGGGAATTCCAAAAGAAGAAGAAGAAGATGAAGAAGACGATACAGCAGTTGACGTCTTCGTGAAAATGGATTCCTTATACCAGAGCAAAGGGAAACTGGTAAACCTCGCAGTTTGTGAACTGATCAGTTTGAGATGTCTGTGTTACATCGAACTGAGGATAACCCCAACACAAGCACACTATCAGAAGCCAAGAAATTAAATACCTCGAAAACCAATGTGTGGGCGTCTTGCAGGAGATGGGCATGCATCCGTTCGAGTTTCTGAACGTACAAGACCTATCATCTGATGACTTTCCCCAGCGCGTGAAATTCTACCTTTGGCATATACACCAAATTACAACAGCTCTGGTTTCCAAACGCTACCTTCACAACAGAAGTAATATCAGCATTGACGTCAGCCATGTCTGGAAGTTGTAAAATCCTATGGGAATTCGTCTGTTCCACCATCAACAGAGATTTATCATAAATATGCGGGCGGGTATTCCTCACGACCATTAGATGGGACCATAACTTCTGGATAATACACTCGGTAGAGGAAATCATCTTATCTGTCGCCCTGAAGTGCTACCGGAAATGTAGTAGACAGTCCCGATAACAACCAGAGAATGATTATCTTCCAGCATTACAGACATCACATAACTTTGCCTTTGATGTCAAAGAACGTTTAGACAATGCTTTTCCCCAACTGTGTTCTCCCGACTTCACTTCCATGGATTTCTTTTCATGGAGACAAAGCTTTAGGTATAGAGACGCTGACAGATACTCCAGAAGAGCTAACTGTGCTTTTGGCTGAAGCTGCAACCATTATTCGTGAAACACCTGGATGTTTGGAGCATTTCAGTCTAATCATTAGCACACAGAAGCCAATTGTTCATTAATATATACGGACGACCGTTTCAGCATCATCTCTACAACATTATACACTACATGAGAATTTGAACACTGTTTCTGAACACCACTAGCGTCAAAACATTCCTGGACCCCTGGTGGGGAAACGGTGCACCTATAACAATTCCGTCACATGAAAAGGTGTTGTTTCCTGTCTCGACTAAAAACTTCAAAATTTTCTGTAGATAGTTTTTCGCACCACGTATGAAGATGAAGAGGAGTAAACGTTAACTGATAATGTAATAATACGAATTTGGTTACTATCGATGCGTTCTTCGAATGATGTGTGTAAAGTAATTTACAATACTGAAACGTTAAGTTTTCTAAGACAAAATACTATGTCTATATTACATAATAAAAAGTGCTCCGCAATTTCTTAACGTGGTGTGTTCTCCACCGAATCACAGACTTGATCGTCAGGTGGCAATAGTGATGAAAGTTTACGTAACATAGAAATCTTCTACATTACTTTCCTCAAAAACTTAGTAATATCGAGCCAAAAGCCAAATGACGAACATTTGAGGAAACTTTCACTCACATCCGTGACATAGCATTCGCATCCGTACTGTACAAATTATTTCGCTTTACGTTGCAGATTATATATCTGTTGCCAGTATTTCGTAAAAAATTATATCTATAATGCTTTTTGCGTGACCGTTTTTGTCAAAACTGGTATGTACCATAATTATACTTCAATAAATTAACAAACTCAGCCAATGCAAATTAACCTCAAGCTGGAAACGAGAGTATAAATATGTTAAAGTTAATGTCAGTGGTTGCCATGTCCAGTTACTTTATTTCGATATTAAATTCTTCTTCCTGAGGTTTGCTTAAATATAGTTGGGAATCTTATTGAGTGAAAGTTGAGCAGAGGCCAGCTGAGCATGGGAGATAGCCACTGTCCGGCCATTAAGAGGGACCGCCGGCCTTTTCAAAGGACAGACACCTCCACTACGGCAGGGGGGTGAGAAGGCAGGCAGAAGGTTCGGAACAGTGCATTGTGTGCGGGCTAAACTCAGCCAAAGAGGCGCCAACTGTTTTGTGTCCTAAATGATGAAAAGCCATTGTATGGTGTTTTCAACGTGGGCAGCAGTCAGCTGGCGCCCAAGGACGACACGCCGCGAGCATACAATCAGGGAGGGCAGTATCGCGGCGCTCTGACCTTTTCTGGGAAATGCTAGACCCGAAGCAGTACAAAGAAGATCAAATTTTTGAAGTGGAATGAGACAAGAGGCCGCCTGGCCCTTTTGTCTGTAAGAGCATGGAACGCGCAGCCGTTAGGCTGGCACCAAAATAATTGCCTATATGTTGTCTCTGCTAAGAAATAGTACTAGTAGCTAATGCTGAATAGTACGAAAATAGTGTAAATTGAGAGAAAGGAAGAGGCTGTGTGTATGTGGAGATCTAGTTGGACAACACATGAAGTAGGACAGATGGTGGAAAAAAAAAAAAAAGTGTGTGAATTCCTAAGGGACCAAAATTCTCATGTCATCGGTCCCTAGACCTACACACTAATTAAACTAATTTAAGCTCACTTACGCTAAGAACAACGCACACACCCATGCCCAAGGGAGGACTCGAACCTCCGGCGGGAGGGGCCGCGCAATCAGTGACATGGCGCCTCTAACCGCGCGGCCACTCTTAACGGCCAGATGGTGGCAGTCAGGAGTTTTTTTTTTTTCGAACTTCAGCAATAAAAACCTTCATGAATGGTTAGTTATGTTTAAAATGTGTCTGGAAGGGAGATTTTTGCAAAATTAGAATGAACCAAATTGGTCAACACATGGAAGAATCACGGCCATTGATACTCAAATACATGCACAAGACTCATATTAAAAGAGGCGTAATTAAAATTCTGCTTCTCACTGTGCGTGCTCTGTTTCCTTCCTTCTGAGACATCGGTGCAGGGACAGAATTAGAATTTTCAGTCACCACAGCTGCCACTCGAAGGCACCAGTAACGCTAAGTATGGTGAGCAACTGCAGCGTTTGCAAACCAGGTGATACAATGAATGAGGAGTTTCCACATTGATATTATGCCTTTTACATTCCTAATTCATGTAGGTTTATTAGCAATCTCGAACTCAAAATGTGCTCAGTCAAAACAGCGGGTGCATGAATAATTCTTTATGTTGTTCTTTCTTTCCTCAATGATTAATATTTGGCAGTTGATGTGCGATGTCCGCGAACTTTACCAAGGTGGTTGCACTTTAATTGTTTTGTAACTTGTATTAATAGATAATGAACATAACAGTTTGATGTCCTGGTGTTTAACTTAGAGTTCACAGCAAATTATAATAAATAGGGTTGTACGGTGACCCTCGTTTCATTCATTAGATTTATGCAACTCGCTTTTTCATCAGCTTACGAGTTAAAGCACCCACGTGTCTTTTTAAACGGCCCTAATAAGTACAAAAGATTGGTATTACCATGCAACATTTCAGTTGCAGTGATGCTACTGGAAGTAGTATAAGCTTACCTTTCTCCATAGTGCCCTCTTAATCACCTGTAGAGTATTCTACTGCTACAATGGGTACCGTTATTTATTTTGGTTATTTTTCACATCAGATTTAGTGTCAAACACCGAACGCAAAATCTCGTAACGTGTATTCGGTTTTTTACCTACTGAGACTACCCGGGACAAGATAAAATACACCCTTATACCATTTCCTGAAGGCAGGTTATTGCATCTAATCAAAAAAAAATGGTTCAAATGGCTCTGAGCACTATGGGACTCAACTGCTGAGGTCATTAGTCCCCTAGAACTTAGAACTAGTTAAACCTAACTAACCTAAGGACATCACAAACATCCATGCCCGAGGCAGGATTCGAACCTGCGACCGTAGCGGTCTTGCGGTTCCAGACTGCAGCGCCTTTAACCGCACGGCCACTTCGGCCGGCTTGCATCTAATCAAGGGACATTAAGCAAACTCTCTTTTTTTCAGAGTCAAATGACAGTCGAGGCGAGCTCAGGTGCGGACCCAGAGATGGAATGGGGAAATCATAGAATTCATGACTTCAGCAAAGAACATACTACTAAAATGGTTGTATATTTATATCAATTTCCAGATTTCGTAACTAAATAACGGAGAATAAAATACTCGTAGCATGAAAACTGAATGTTTCAGGAATGGGAAGGAATTTTGAAAAATTACGAGCTGTGGTTAACAGAATCATTATCAGTTAATAGCCCACGTGGACTGGCTTGCCTGACCGTCTGTAGAAAACGTTCCATAATGGAAACTTGACCACTCAAAAGCTTCACACGAACAGGAAACTTATATCCACAGGCGGAACCACCAAACTACAGGATACCGAGGAGCGTAACACATACAGGAAAAGGCCCTCCATAAAAAAATAATAACTCTTACTTTCCCGAAAGCATGCGGCCTACAAGAAACACATTGTGAATCACTCAGGGATTTTGTCTTAAAATTTCGTAAGGCGACCTTCCAAAACCATTCGCTAATATTCTAACTACTCCCCACTTGAAACTTCCTGGCAGATTAAAACTGTGTGCCCGACCGAGACTCGAACTCGGGACCTTTGCCTTTCGCGGGCAAGTGCGAAAGGCAAAGGTCCCGAGTTCGAGTCTCGGTCGGGCACACAGTTTTAATCTGCCAGGAAGTTTCATATCAGCGTACACTCCGCTGCAGAGTGAAAATATCTCATTCTACTCCCCACTTATACCCAGTACAATAAAATTAAATAATTGACGACTAAAACGTGCGCAACATTATTTCTTTTTCCCGGAAATGAACCGGTTGCACCAGTTACCACACGAAATATACGATAGTGTGCAGAGCGTGGAAGTAGACGTAGATGTTGACGTCGATGTAGATGGAGAAGAGGTGTCGCCCAGACGAAGCACTAGTTATGGGGAAGCGGCGAGGCGGCCGTTGCAGCCAGATCGCCACAGTTACGACCCTGCTTTCTTTTTCCTTCTGGCGGCGCCGTTTTTCTTTGAGCGCAGCCGGAGGACCAAATCTGTTAACTGATATTTACTGTTGTTGCACGGCTAGCTCTCTGTGTCCGCGCCGCGCCACAGTAAATGATTTCTGCCACCGCCGCAGAACCACTGGCACAAATGCACACACACAAATATACCCGAGAGAATGTGCAGCCCAGCTGAAGCTACATTTCCATGCATTTCAGAAAAGAGTTCTGTCAATTTTGGTTTGTACATTTCTTTGTTTTCGTAACAAAGAATATTATTTTATCAGTCTACTGGTTGGAAAGCGACGATTTGGCACTCAGTAACATGCCGTATAATTTCCCTACGTAAACGTCTGTCTATCGGTGACCATTCACCAGTTTCTAATCTCTGTAAAGAGATATCATATGACACAGTTAGATATACAAAACCAGCTCTGTTCCAGATTGAGTGATCACAGGATACATGAACCGTCAGCGTTTGTTCGCAGTACACTTATTTTTCAGTTGCCTTATCCGGCTATCGTCACGGGGTTGGCTTGTTAAATCCCGATTTGGCATCGTTAGTGTAATTGGTGGCATGATTCCTTTCCTGTATTGATGGGAAATGAACTCCTTGATGCAGTTCTCTCATGTAAGAAATAAGTCATAGTATATGACCATAATTACAGGATAATAAATATATGGCATGACACACTACTCTGGGTTTAAATTCCGCTCCTTCATGAATCTACCGTGGTAACCGAACGAGGTATCGTTCCATTATGTTCAGGACGTGTTTAATGAAGGAGAGATCCCGTCGTATGGAAATGAGAATTTATATGTATTAAAATATGTTTTTTAAATTGGTTTGGAGGTATAAAATTTTTAGTACTGTATAACGTAAACAACTACAAGCTATCAAAAAACATATTTTCATTGTACTGAATTATTGCATAAGAAACGCTATAACTCTAAAAGCAACATTCGAGTTTAGCTTTCCGTCGACGACGAGGTCATTACAGATCGAGTTCAAGGTCTAGCGCCATTATAGGAACAAAGTTCATCGAAGGCAAGAAGGACACTAAGTATGCTAGCAGAATATTTGTGTGTTGGTAGATCTGAGTCACTTTCAGCGTATTTAAAAGACGAACCGAAAGCATTTACTTCAGATATGGCAAACGTGGAAAAAATTGTGCTTAAAGTTGAAAGAGGTTATCAACCATCGTAATAGTGATAAAAGAGACCCTACCTAGCTTCATGGTGGCATTCGTGGAAGGTGGCGAAAACAGAGACTCGCTACAAGTGAGATTTCAGGGATCACAAGTAAAGAGGAGCCTTTAAAGAGAGATAACATAGTTCCTGTGAATCCAGAACTGCTAAATTTCGAGAACCTGTATTGTAGGATGACGGAGAGATCATTATGCTGCCACGGCCGTATCTCTTTTGCTAGGGGTCACGGGAAAAAGGTCAGAGAGATCACGCCGGGTACAGAGGTATTTCCCTAGCTCAGTACGCGAATGGAATAGGAAAGAGAATCAGTAATACTGGTACAATGTACATTCCGCAATGAAATGTACAGTGGTTTGCGGAGGACTTAAGTAGATGTAGATGAAATCGATTTCGAAAGACTAACGAAAATCTAATTCAGAATGGGCGGACTGTGCTTTAAATCTCACGCTCCCTGAAGGTGGAACGTTGGAAGCAAGCTCAGGACATAACGTCCCATCTATTACGAGGCTATTAAACGACTGAGCACTAGCTCTGGTTGCGGCATCATAGGGAAGGAAATTGGCAGCGTTGTTTTGAAAGGAACCATAACAGAAGTTACTTTAAACGTTTTAGGGAAACTACAGAAAACATCAACCTAGGTAACCAGACACAATCTAAAGTGCCCTTTTGAGCGTCTTACCACTGCGCAACCTGCCTCGGTGAGATAAGTGCGAGGCTCGCTACTGCAGACACGAGGACTGAAAACAGTTGCGTAACTTTCGTTGAAAGAGGTATCAAATCATTTCTCTTGCTAAGAGGAAATCAGTAATTCTATAGTGTTCTTGAATGAGAGAAGATATCGTGTATGTCAGCCACCGATTTCCTGCAGGTTTTTTTATCACTTTCTCTGCTGATACATCAAGTCGACATTTGAGACTGATGCGGTGTGATTATATTTATTTAGAATTGGTAACTGCGATAGCTTGATAACGCATAAGTACTGGTTTTGTGTTGATGATGGAGAGCGAAAGCGTAACACTGCGTGGCTTTCTCCGCAGGAATCAACTTCGAGGACCCCCTGAAGCCAACGTCTCTCACCGACGAAGGAATTATCGACGGCATCTTATGCTCTCACCCAAGACGTGTCTCTGGAGAGGACTATAACGTAACTCGTACTTGTCTGGTGATCACGACCTGCACGCAGTTACCAAGCAGTTCGTTGTTGTCTTGTCTCGACCAGCTCCCTGAGACGGCCTATCGTAATCCAGTCAAGATATTTCGGTAGTATGCTCATGTTAGCATTTGCCTCTTACCAATGTAATCTGTTAGTACCACACCAATGGATTCCTAAAAAGCATTCAGCATCGCCTTCCCAGAGGTCGTCGCCTTATTCGGTGGTTGTGAGGCCTTATATTTCCACTGCTTGCTTTGCTCCTTCATCTCGGGGTCATAGTGATACACTCAGCACGCCTCCATTGTGAATAAGTGGCTGTATCTACATCTACATCATACTCAGCAGGCCATGTGATAGTGTCTGGTGGAGGGTACGTTTATACCACTACAACCCTGTTCCACTCCCGGATAGAACGTGGGTAGAATGATTGCTTCTATATTGGCTCTAATTTCTCGAATTTTCTCCTACGGTCATTACGCGAGACGTATGTAGGGGGAAATAATATGTTGCTCCGACTCTTCCAGAAAAGTGTTCTCTCAAAATGTCAATAGCAAATCTCTCCGTGATGCACAACGCCTCTCTTCTAACGTCTGCCAATGGAGTATGTTGAGCATCTCCGTGACGCTCTCTCGCCGACTAAGCGACGAAATGTGCCGCTCTTCGTTGGATCTTCTCTATCTCTCCTATCAGTCCTATCTTTTAGGGATCCCAGATAGATGAACAGTACTCAAGAATGGGTCAAACAAGTGCCTTATAAGCCATTTCCTTCGTGGATGAGTTACGTTTCCTTTAGGTTCTTCCTATGAATTTGAGTCTGGCATCTGCTTTTCCTACTATTTGTTTTATGTGGTCATCCCACTTTAGGTCACTCTGGATAGTTACTCCTCGATATTTTACGGTGGATACTCTTTCCAGTGGTTTGTCATCAACAGTGTCGCTATACGGTAGTGGATTTATTTTCCCATGTATGCGCAATATGTTACATTTCCTTACGTTCAGGGTCAAACCAGAACCTGCACCATTCATCAGTTCTCTGGACGTCATTCGGCAAATCGTTACTATTTTCTGGCGTTTCTACTTTTTTATAGACAACCGCATCGTCGGCGAACAGCATCAGAGAGCATACGACGCTTTCTAACATATCATTTATATATATTGTAAACAGTAACGCTCTTATTACATTTCCTTGGGATACCCCGGAAATTCCCTTTAAACCCCGGAAATTATCTTTGCACCTGTCAATTTTGTTTCGTAAGAGTGACGAGTTGAGTTCTTTTTGCAAAAAAATCTTGAATCCAGTCGCAAATCTGCTCCGATAATGGATAAGCTTTTATGTTTTCACTATACAGCAGTAGGGGACGATGAAAAATGCCTTCCTGAAGACAAGGAATACGGCATCAACCTGAGCGCCATTATCTACAGCATTGTGGATCTCATGGAAGAACAAAACGAGCTGAGTTTGGCAGTTTGCGGAATCCATGTTGATTTTTATAGATGAGATTTTCCTTCTCCAATAACGTCATGAGTGTATATTTTCATAATTCTACAACAGATTGACGTCAACGGTATAGGTATATAATTGCGTGCTTTAGTCCTACAGCCCTTCTTAAAAACGGGAATGATCTGCGCTTTCTTCCAGTCGCTAGGTATCCTCCGTTGCTCAAGCGATCTACGATAAATTACTTCTAGAAGGGGAGCAAGTTATTTCTCATAATCTTTGTAGAATCATATAGGTATCTCATCTGGTCCTGACGGCTTTTCACTAAGCTATTGTAGTTGTTTTTCTATTCCGTGATCGGTTACCTCAATAGTTCCTATTTTGACGTTGTACAACGGTTGAAAAAAAAGTGTGTGAAATCTTAATGGACTTAAGTGCTAAGGTCATCAGTCCCTAAGCTTACACACTACTTAACCTAAATTATCCTAAGTACAAACACACACACCCATGCCCGAGGGAGGACTCGAACCTCCTCTGGGACCAGTCGCACAGTCCATGACTGCAGCGCTTGAGACCGCTCGGCTAATCCCGCACGGCGTTCAACGGTTGAAAGGACACGGCCGCCAAGTTTCCGCTGCTGGCTCGGTTGGGTGGGCTTTTGGAATGGGCGTGAGCAGTCGTGAAATCCTGTAAGCTGCGACATTTTTCATGTACATAATATCGTGCAAGATGTTGAAAACTGATTCATTTCTGATTTTTGCTGTTTTCACTTGGTTGAAATGGCTCTGAGCACTATGGGACTTAACATCTATGGTCATCAGTCCCCTAGAACTTAGAACTACTTAAACCTAACTAACCTAAGGACATCACGCACAGCCATGCCCGAGGCAGGATTCGAACCTGCGACCGTAGCGGTCACGCGGTTCCAAACTGACGCGCCTAGAACCACACGGCCACACCGGCCGGCGCTGTTTTCACTATCACTTCGATTGTGATACTGCGATCTTCAGGCTGCAGGCTCTGCAACCGCTTGCGATTACAAGTACTTCACAGAGAATTGGTCTACTACTTCCTCCTCGGTCATTTGGACCTGTCTGAACTCACTCCAAGCGTCTGCGACAAATAGCCACTGCGTCATGTGGTGCCGTAAATTTCCATCAACCCAGCACGGTTTGTCACAGGGTTTTTCTCCTTCAAAAGTAGGAAAACGATTTACCTCACCATACTCCACTCTATCGTCCGCCTCTACAGCTGAGTGGTCAGAGCAGCTGACTGCCATGTGGGGACGAGGGTTCCATTCCTGGCGCTGCCAGGGATTTTTCCTGGTTGGAGGACTGGTGCTGGGTGGACTCAGTGTCTAAGGTCTGCTGACGAGCTACTGGGCCGATTGTTAACACTTCTAATGTCAAAAAATCCGACGATGAAAAGACCTCATGCCCTTCCATACCACATCCAACGACGCCACTGTCAGATTATGGTACGTCTAGGACCAAAACGCGGAACTTTACCTTACCTTACCCTTCTACCCGACCAAACTGCTGAGGTCATCGGTCCCTAGACTTACACACTACTTAAACTAACTTAAGCTAAGAACAACACACACACCCATGCCCGAGGGAGGACTCGAACCTGCGACGGGAGTGGCCGCGCAATCCGTGACATGGTGCCTCTAACCGCGCGGCCACTCCGAGCGGCAAACGTAGCATCAGTTTTCTAATAATTCTACCTGTGTGATTCAGTCGAAGTAAGTGTGAGTACTCATATTAGTTTTTCAAAATGCTTGTGATTTATATCTTGGTTCCATTTAGGAAATCAATGTGATAATTTGATGTGTAATCGGAATTGCAATGTTTTTGAACTAATTTGAAAAGTTGTAGGTGGTGGTTTGGCGTCAACACGACCGGCATTGTCTCCACGACAGGCATTTTGCTTTTACTCTCATTTAGGTCGCGAGAAATCGTAAAAAAAATTCGAATAAGGCCACACGGACGCAAGAGCGGATATAAGATGACGTAAAAACGTTATTAAAGCTTGAATAGATTGGAAACCTGTAATGGCAGTGGCAACAAAAAAGAAAAGAAAAGAAAAGGATTCCTTTCAGTAACTTCCATGAGAGAATAGAAAAGGGAATGGAGGAAGCTCCTAGAATGTGTCGCAAATTGGTGTTTACTGTTCAGCAGAAGATCGAATTTGCAGAAGATGTCGAGAAGTTAGCAGACATGTTTTAAGGCATCGGGCCTCTGGATCTTAGAACAGCTGCATATGATTTTCCAGAAATTAACAGAATAGTTTACAATTTCAACCTGGTTGCGCATATGGATCGATTACAGAGTTTTCTGACGAGGAATCTCACCACTTCCGTAAGGAAGCCAGATTCAACAATAGCCGGATTCAAGGCATCAATAAGGAAGAAGTGTCCACATTCTACGGTCCTTTGGTTAAAAGATTTAGTAACTGAAATGACACTCAGGATGCAGTATCTTACGGCAAAAGTAAGTCATTTGCAGAATTATCTCCAATTCGAGGTGCTAGCAACGCCTCGAAGAATAGACAACGACAGAAACGACAGCACTCGCTAATCCTGAGTTCCCCATGAAGAAAATTCTTGAAGAGAAAAGGGAAAAGAAGGCGGGAAAGACAAACAAAGAGAAATCGAAGGCTTTGTAGAAGAGGAAACCAATGTTGTAGAATAAAATTATAGGTCTCAGGAGGAATGTAGCTGCTGCATTTTATGATATTACATCAGAGAGTGACACTGATATCTTGTGATATGGTAATTCGGACGACGACAATAAAATTGGTGGTAGAAGAGTCTAGTTTGTGCAAACTATAGAGAGAACTGCGAAGTATCCTGTAGATTTATACTCTGTAGTTTATGGACACATTCAAGTTGTTCACGTTGAGATGAACCAGATTATTATAAGTGTTATTTTTGTGTAAACACAACTCCAAAATATTTAGAAAACAGTAACTTATCAAATTTCGCCAAAATGTTATTTGTACAAATTTCATATTCCTTACATCGCATAATGTGGAACCTATGATTCTGCATGCATTCTTCTTGGTTTTAGAGTTGGTTTCATTCATTACAGTATTATATTTGTATTTTTTCATGTTTGTAACCCCGTAACTGTTGCTCAAACTTAATTCCATAAAGATTTCTCTGACCATTATTACCCACACCTGTGGGTATTGACGGTCAAAGCAGTATTTTCATTTGATTCACTTGGTACGCGAGATAAATAATAGTGAAATACGACATTGGCCCTAAATTTATACATTTCGATGAATATAAACGTGCAGTTTAATAAATAAGCCTTCAAGTTTTTCATATACTAATTTTGACTTCTCTTAAGTGACTACGATTTCCCCCATTTCCCTTACTGCGGCGTGGGGATGTCACTGTGTAGCAGGATTACGTGCAAACAGACAAACAATGTATTATGTAACTTTATATTTTCGACGTAATATTTAAATATTTGTGACTACCCTTCGTGGGAAGACTTCAGGCTGATACTTGTAATCATTCAGCTCAGTGTGCGTGGGTACTTCGTACCTTAGTTCTTAGGGACCACGTAGTTTTTCAGTTCCTGAATGTCAGTTAGCTGCGTTAGGTGACGTTGAAGTAACTTTTTCCGGAATAGGTATAACGAGAGACAGGTTAGAAACACGCTGCCATGCCGAATAACTGTTAACCGGTCGAGTTATGCGAATAATGAGCTAGCGCTTAATTACACAGTTCTTTTTATACGTAGATAGTATTTCAAACTGAATTGAGTCTTACTTAGAAGAAACATGATGTGATGTGTATTTTTCTACCAGCGTCTAAGCTTAGGACCTACTTACAGTATTAACTGACAAGCGTGGATTGCGTTAGGCGGTTGTCTGCAAACGAAATAGAAACATTGCAGATAATATTAATAACAAAAAACTTAATGGTGGTAAAGCCGTAGTAAAGGAAACAATTCTAGAACCTTTCATGAAGTTTCAAAGCAAACACAGCTATCAAAGAACTGTAAGAAACAGCGGTCATTCGTAAAATTAGTAAGTGGATCAGTGACCTCTAACCAAGTATTAATTTATCGTGATGGCACGTAAAGGGATGATGATAAAATAAAGTATTACATACTACAATCTGTTCTGTACAATTAGTTAACAGAAAAGCACGTCACAGTTCCTAGTTTTGGAAGAGGAACGGGGGAAAATCCGATTGATACTGAAATAAGTGAGCTCGGAGCTCGGAATTAGTAAACAACTCAGGGCGATCGATAAAGGAAAGGTCGGTTGACCTGATGAGGCTATGCATTGGTTTGTATATCTTATCTAAGGAACAACTTACAATGTTTTATCGTATGTGGTATAAATGATACAGCATTCCTCGAGGTGAAATGTGTTATCCATTACAGAAAGAGACGTCGATTTCTAGGTGCTCCGTATTATAGATATTTCTCACTTAAATTAACTTCGCTCTAGAGTTATGAAACGTACTTCGTCATGTGTGATCACTGTTCGTCAATCACTTATAACTCATCTGCACGATTATGCACGGATACTCCAGAACTAATCGTGTGAAACGCAGCTATTTCTGTTTTTTTCACCTGATCCAGAATATCTTGAATATCATAGTCTATGTCGATGAATAGTTTCTTATCGTACGGGAAGTTTCGTATGCTGCTCCGCACGATTGCCCATTAAAAAATGTACTCGTTTATAAATGAACTCATATCTACGGTTGCGTTCAAAGGGAACTGTGTACACCGTTTGCAGAGGGGAGACATCGTAAAAAGCGTACAAAGCGCCCGATGTACGTCTTAAACTATGACAATATCTTTACTGCGTATAAACTACTTAGCAGATGAATTCCATAGCTCTCTTTGTCTGCCTGCAAACGACGCAGTTGTTTATATGCAGGCTATGCCCTAAATTTACGACGAAATATGGAAAGACATCCAGGTGGTCAGCACTTGATGCCAAGAATGGTAGCTGATCCTAAACATAAAGAAGAGTAACGTAAAAGTACGAAAATATTTCATAGCGTTTATCTATATGATCAGTCTCTGTGCTTAGTCATAACTCTCAGGTGTCATCGTGTCTCTCACCTGATAGATTTAATGTGAAATTTCTTCACTAATATCGCTATACGGAAAGCAGGTGAAGACTATGACTTTGGTGTAATCCGATCGAACTGTAGTGCCACAGCGATGGAGGTGTTTAAAAAAAATCGTCTGACCAATTGTTTTTTAATTTTATGCCGAGTGGGTCGCTTTCAAAGCTTACCGAAGCAAATAGAGATGATTCAGGAAAAGTTGTGCATTTCGTAAGTGATTCGTTCAGTCAGCGAGAGCTCGATACAGGTATGATCCACAAGCTTAAACCTGAGTTGATACAAGACAACACACATCTGATGTCATCTCTCAGATTTTCTAAGTGTGATTGATAAATAATGTGCTTTCAAATGGCTCTGAGCACTTTGGGACTTAACATCTGAGGTCATCAGTCCCCTAGAACTTAGAACTACTTAAACCTAACTAACCTAAGGACATCACACACATCCATGCCCGAGGCAGGATTCGAACCTGCGACCGTAGCGGTCGCGCGGTTCCAAACAGAAGCGCCTAGAGCCGCTCGGCCACACCGGCCGGCAATGATGTGCTTTCAGCTGTAAAGTCATAACGGCATGTCTTGCATAATGACCACGAAATAGAAATTAGAGAAACTCGGGCTTACACAGACGTATATCGGCAGCAATTCTTCCCACATACTTAACGCGAATTGAACTGGAAATGCGAAAAACGACTCTCAGTTCTCAGCAACATGTACAGTTCAGCAAGCAGCGGAACGAAACGGTGAATGTTGACGTAGATGATATCAACCTTCGTGTGGTTGCAACTGCGGCACGCAAATGAAATGTGTTTCACAGGGTACATAATACTTAACCAACTTTCCCCAGACCACAGTCTCTCAGTGACAGCCATGACTCGACGCTGTTGTACTAGATTGTCTATCTTAGCTGTTTCTCGCACTGGCGTGCTGCTCCCACTCATATAACGATACATCCATAAATTCCTTTCCATTAATCCTTCGGCACGACACGACTTCCAGGAGCCAAATACAGTCTCATCCATCATCTACATTCAGCATTCTCTTAAAACTGCGTTTGTAGTGAGCATATATCAGCATATCTGCCTTCGATAATAAGTCAGTCATAAAGTAGCAGTCCACCAGCATTCCTTCCCGGTTACTCGTCCGTGCCCACGACGCCCAACAATTCGCCACATAACCTTTTTCCTTTTGCAACTGTTATAGGTGTGAGCACAAATCAGGACGTCAGGCGCTATGGTGTAATTAAAACGTTTTCAGATCCAAGCAAAACTGAATGCAGGCCATGTTCGCGGTGCGAGAAGAAAAATCACGGACTGGAACCGCTTGAAATGCCCACAGTGTTTTTTAGAGCTCACGTGAATTCTCGATAGCTGTGAGTTGCAAATGGATCACCGAGGAACTAAAATGAAATAACAGATCTAAACAGGCAGTAACATCGTGCAACATTGCTTGCATCACGTATTCTTCTGAGCGATGGCACAAAACGAAGGAAAACCAGCGTTCCAGGAGATAGGTAAATTGCAAGTGGCAGCACACACAAGTAATGGTCTGGAATGTTATTGCATGTCTGATGTCCTCATCACTGATCAACACATCATTTTCGTTAAATGACGGTTTCTGTCGGTTCTAGAAACTACAATAATTTTACGGACTGCATGTGGGTTGGGACAGGGTGCCTGCGTTTCCTGAGTGGTTGCTGTTCATCGCGACACATAGTACGTCAACGTGACGTCAGGCCGCTCAGCCAAGTACGAGTATGTTAAGGAAGTACCAAGAGTAGAAGAGTTTTTCGATGCTGAAAGAAAAATCCATAATGGATCTTCTAGATAAAGGTGGTATAGTAAATTCTTTGGAAAGAACAGGAAAATACATATATTTCTAAACGTCAATTTTTTTGCTCAAGAAAATACACTGAACAGCCAAAGAAACTGACACACCTGCCAAATATGGTGTATGGCCGTCGTGAGCACGCAGAAGTACCGCAACACGACGTGACATGGATTCGATTCATGTCTGTAGTAGTGCTGAAGGGACCTGACACCAAGAATCTTGCAGGGCTGTCAATAAATCCGTAAGAGTACGAGGCGGTGCATATCTCTTCTGAACAAAACGCTACTCAATAATGTTCATGTCTGCGGAGTCTGGTAAGCAGCGGAAATGTTTAAACTCAGAAGAATGTTCCTGGAGCCACTCTGTAGCAATTCCGGACTATGGGGTGTCGCATTGTCCTGCTGGAATTGCTCAAGTCCGTCGGAATGCACAATGGACATGAATGGTTGCAGGTGATCAGACAGGATGCTTAAGTACGTGTCATCTGAAAGAATCGTATCTAGATGTATCGGGGGTCCCGTATCATTCCAATTGCACACGTCTCACACCATTACAGAGTCCACCAGCTTGAACAGTCCCCTGCTGACATGCAGGTTCCATGGATTTATGAGGTTGCCTTCATACCAGTACACGTCCATCCTCCTTGATACAATTTGAAACGAGACTCGTACGACCAGGCAACGTGTTTCCAGTCATCAACAGTCTAATGTCATTGTTGACGGGCACAGGGTCGGGGGGGGGGGGGGGGGCGTAAAGCTTTATGTCGTGCAGCCATCAAGGGTACACGAGTGGGCCTTCGCCTCCGAAAGCCCACATCGATTTTATTTCGCTGAATGGTTCGTATGCTGACACTTGTTGATGGCCCAGCATTGAAATCTACAGCAGTTTGTGGAAGGACTGTACTCCTGCCAACTTGAACGATTCTCTTCAGTCGTCATTGGTCCCGTTCTTGCAGGAACTTTTTCCGGCAGCAGCGATGTCGGAGATTTGATATTTCAGCGAATTCCTGATATTCACGGTACATTCGTGAAATGGTCGTACGTGAAAGTTCCCACTTCATCGCTACCTCGGAGATGCTGTGTCCCATCGCTCGTGCTCCGACTATAACGCCATGTTCAAATTTACTTAAATCTTGCTAACCTGCCATTGTAGCAGCAGTGACTGATTTTACAACTGCGCCAGACACTTGTTGTTTTATATAGGCATTGCCGACCATAGCGCCGTATTCTGCCTTCTTACATATAGCTGTATCTGAATATGCGTGCCTGTACCAGTGTCTTTGGTGCTTCGGTGTATAATTATGTTTACAAACACAACAAGATGGGTTTATAAGGCAGCAGTTATTGTCTTTGGTTTTAGACTTTAGCCTAATTTATTTAAAACTGTCAAAAGAAATATCACGGAATTACACTTTTTTCCCTCAACGGAAATTCCTCTTTTGCTGTTGAAGCAATTTTCAGTAGGAAACTAGGTTATCTGTTAAGTTTTATTTATGAATATTGTTGGATTTTCCTTTGTACATGTACTGTAAAACTTAAATAACTCTTCACTTCGTGATATTATATCTCTCTTGTGGGAGAATACTGTAAGGAAAAGTATCGAGCCCTCGCGCAGCTTTCAACACGGTAATAAAGAAAGCAATACAATGAAAATTAAGATGTTCATGGCGAACACTGGTTATCTTCCAATGCTGACAGAAGACGCCTTCATCGAAACACAAGTTTCCGTTTTGAACAGTAGCAAATCGGACGCTGTGTTGCCATCGACACGTTGCCTGCACAATGTTAGCTGCTGCGCAGCCTGCCATAACGAGACTCTCGCTGCTTACCGACGCTGTGGCTTTTCAGCTGCTCGACAAACAGTTGTTTTGTATTAACAATTGTACTCTAGTGCACACCTGGAAGAACTAACGTACAGTAAAACTCCCAGGTAGCCGAAGGAACATTGAAACGTGCCAGAAAATTGTTTTATTTTCTGTATTTCATTGCAAGTATACGCCGACGGAAAACAGTCACAACAAAAAGAGGGAGTTGTGCGACATAAACGAAAGATACTAGGTGTGTTTTTACATTGAAAGCTGACGTCTATTCAAATTTCGCTCCGGTCGCATAAGAGCGGCCCTAGTTGCGCCACTATCGGGTTTGCTTTAAATCCACGCTGTGACGGTCGTGAGCATTAGTTACCATGCAGATTGACGTGGTGAGTCGATGTTAGTCAAGGATGCCTTTAAGGCGACAGAGACGCCATTATCAACAGCTCATTGAGTGTAAACGAGGTCGTGTAACAGGGCTACGAGATGTTGGATGCTCTTTCTTCGATATTGCAGAGAGACTTGACAGAAACGTAGCCACTGTACGTGAGTATTGGCAGCGGTGCCCACGGGAAGGTACGGTTGCGAGAAGACAGGACTCCGGACAGCTACATAACACTAGCGAGTGGGAAAACCTTCGTGTTCGGCTTATGACTCTGGTGCACCGTACTCTATCTGCAGCGGCAACATGAGAAGCAGTTGGCACCACAGTGACACAACGAGCTGTTGCAAATCGATTACTTCAAGGACTGCACAGAGCGAGACCCCTTGTAGCATGCATTCCACTGATCCAAAACCACCACCATTTGTGACGTTAGTGGTGTCATGTGAGAGCTCATTAGAGGACATAGTGGAGGTCTGTAGTATTTTCTGACGAAAGCTGTTTCTACCTCGAAGCCAGTGATGGCAATGTGTTGGTTAGGAGGAGGCCAGTTGAGAGCCTGCCGCAAACCTGTCTGCCTGTTTGACACACTGGATCCGCACCAGGAATTATGGTCTGGGATGCGATTTCGTATGACAGCAGGAGGACTCTCGTGCTTATCCTATACATCCTGACTGAATATCTGGATGTCATGCTCGTGATTCGGCCTGTTCTGCTGCCAGTCATGAACTGCAATCCAGGGGGTCTTTTCCAACAGGATAACACTCAGCCATATACCGCTGCTGTAATTCAACATGCTCTACAGAGTGCCGACATGTTGCCTTGTCGCCAGTCGAGCACATTTGGGACATCATCGCATGACACCTCCAGTGTCATCCACAACCAGCATTAAACGTCCCTCTATTGACCGATCAAGAGCACCGGTATGGAACTCCATCCCATAAATCGACATCCGGCACCTCTACAACATAATTCATGCACGTTTTAATGCTTGCACTCGACGTTTTTATGGTTACAACGTTTATTAATGAATCAGCATCTCACATTTGCAATGTCTTATACAGCGTGTTACAAAAAGGTACGGCCAAACTTTCAGGAAACATTCCTCACACAGAAAGAAAGAAAATATGTTATGTGGACATGTGTCCGGAAACGCTTACTTTCCATGTTAGAACTCATTTTATTACTTTTCTTCAAATCACATTAATCATGGAATGGAAACACACAGCAACAGAACGTACCAGCACTGAAATGAGGATTGACACGTTGTTGGATGAACCATTCGCAGAAGTGTACCCGTGGAGGCCAATCAGCTGCTGATAGTGCCTGCACACGCTGTACATGGTACGGAAACAACTGGTTCTCCCGTAGCACTCTCCATACAGTGATGTGGTCAACGTTACCTTGTACAGCAGCAACTTCTCTGACGCTGACATTAGGGTTATCGTCAACTGCACGAAGAATTGCCTCGTCCATTGCAGGTGTCCTCGTCGTTCTAGGTCTTCCCCAGTCGCGAGTCATAGGCTGGAACGTTCCATGCTCCCTAAGACGCCGATCAATTGCTTCGAACGTCTTCCTGTCGGGACACCTTCGTTCTGGAAATGTATCTCGATACAAACGTACCGCGCCACGGCTATTGCCCCGTGCTAATCCGTGCATCAAATGGGCATCTGCCAACTCCGCATTTCTAAACATTGCACTGACTGCAAAACCACGTTCGTGATGAACACTAACCCGTTGATGCTACGTACTGATGTGCTTGATGCTAGTACTGTAGAGCAATGAGTCGCATGTCAACACAAGCACCGAAGTCAACATTACCTTCCTTCAATTGGGCCAACTGGCGGTGAATCGAGGAAGTACAGTACATACTGACGAAACCAAAATGAGCTCTAACATGGAAATTAAGCGTTTCTGGACACATGTCCACAAAAAACCTTTCTTTATTTGTGTGTGGGGAATGTTTCCTGAAAGTTTGGCCGTAACTTTTGTGTAACACCCTGTATTGCGCTTACATTAAACTGTAGTCTTCCATTGTTAATCATTTAAATATGTTACCAACACAAATATATTCTCATATTTACATTATCTACATGAATTACTACTGGTGTTGCGATTTTTTTTGGAAATTGGAAATTTGTGGTAAGTTCTATGGGACAAAATTGCAAAGGTCATCTGTCCGTAGGCTTACACACTAGTTAATCTAGCATAAACTAACTTACGCTATCGACAACACACACACCCATGCCCAAGGCAGGACTCAAACCTCCGACGGGGGGAGCCGCGCGAACCATGGCAAGGCGCCTAAGACCGCACGGCGACCCCGCGCGTTTGCGATTTTTTTCCTTCATTATATGTCGACTCAATTCGATTAGCTCATTAAGTGCTCGGACTCATTAAATGTCTCCTAGAGCCCAAAATAGACACGATAGTTTAACCAGGTAGTCTAGAGAGTAAAACCCAAGGTGTTCTGTCCAAGTACTTCATTGAAGTAATTCCGCACCCTTGCAAACCCATGGGCAGTGTCTGGTTTCCTGGATCACTTCAGGCGATGTCAGTAACTGCCTGACCATTGGAAGAGACTCATCACGGCTGGTTCTCTTGTACTGATCATGCGACCTAGTTGAGGGCACCTATTTGCGCATTGCGGCCGCCCCATAGCGCGGGTGCTGTGTCAGTCAGCGACTGTACTGTGGTGGTAGCGGTCTCGGTCGGAGTGAGAGTTGCCAGCAGGCCGGGATACAAGATTAATGATGTATATTTTATAATGTAAGCGCTACCGTGTTAACGGCGTTTCCTTCATGTAATCTGTTTACAACGCTTTAAATTTGATGTTGATTTACCTTTAGTATCGTGTCAACCAGCGATCATTAATACAGGGAGTGGAGAGCAGCGTCACTTCACAGTTGGTTTGCCGGCTCGAGTCCAGCGAAGCATCAGCGCAACATATTTTGGCGCCCAACGCGGGCCTCGTTAAGGCTACCATTACAGTATGGGACCGGCAGCTGAAAGCTGAGTGAAATAGCTGGAGAAGCGGCGGCGTGCCTAACCCAGACCCCGGGCGCGCGGCCATTCGGCTGCTGGAATTCCGCCGGCTTTGGCTCTCTCGGCTCGCACTGCCGACAAAGCGCTTCGTTCCGGGACACCTCCACACTGCCTTTGCAGAGGTGACGCGCTCTGATATAGCCTCGTTTTAGATATCAAATAGAATTTCAAGATTCAGGTCACCTTCCAAGTTCATGGACTGAAAACCTGCTCAGTGAGTGTGACTTGTGGCACAAATTTTGACATTTCAGATGTAAAAATCTGCGGTGATTTCTCGTAACACACCTCCACATGCTATTCGTCACTGCACTAAACGTATTATCATTAAGTCAAACCAATATGCCGTTCAAAACTTCGAAAAAACCATGGTAAGTGGAAGGAAAGGCAAAATTATTATGGAAGGCAGCAGCTGATTCAATGACAAGTCTGTTCGATAAATAAACGCCCTTTTCCCAAAATAGTTTTATTTAACTTACAACTGTTTTGTTCTTTACTATTACTACGTACTGCCGCTGACAGGTCCCTAATGGTTTTCTCCACCCCTTCCTCCCCACCCCCACCCTCTTCCACTTGCAGAATATAATTCCTGTGGACTGTCATCTTCACAGCTGAGAATGCCGGCGCCGATTTCCGGTATCCGCTCGAAGGTGGTTTCGTTCTAGCTGGGAACAATGTATTGCTGATTTGGCAATTTTTCTGCGTGGTTTATGGTCGGAGCCAACTACACTGGCTTAAGGCCAAGTGACTTACTCATGAGAGCAGGTGTTCACCAACATCTATTGAAAATAAAATTCTGAAAAACCCTGACAGAAGGAAATAGCCAGTAACAGTGCCTGGATTCTGCTTCTCAAGCTGACTTGACGAAAAGCTGGAATGTTAAACAATTTCGAGAAGCGCCTCGGAGCTCGCGAAGTCAAGAAGTCTGGTAGCAACGCTCGCGGCCGTAAGAGGGTAGTCGTGTGCCTTCTGGGGCGGAGTTACACAAGCCGACAGTTAGTGATCCTTCGTGACAAAAAAACTACTCTGGGTTCCCATGCTTTGGTGTGGAATGCTGTTCAGTCATTTTGCTGTATTATAGGCGAACGTTATGATTAAGTAAAGGTTTACTTTCTCTGTACGTAAGAGGGCAGTATCAGTGAGTGGATCAATTAGATAACTGGAGGTGGTGTTTAACACAAGAGAGATAATTTGGCCACGTCTAACTGAATACCTCTGTTTTTGTTCGACTTCTGACCTTATTACTGTACCTGTATTTTCCTGGTGATGATTGCAGTGGCTACTGAACCAGCTAAAGGCGTTATATGAACTATTAGTCGCGTATTTTTTCCAAGCCAGTTATCGGGTGTCGCAGTCGACCCAAATGTTGTCAGATACCTACAGGGTTTTAATAATTGCTTTTGGAACTGGTTCAACTGGCTTTGAGCACTATGGGACTTAACATCTATGGTCATCAGTCCCCTAGAACTTAGAACTACTTAAACCTAACTAACCTAAGGACATCACACAACACCCAGCCATCACGAGGCAGAGAAAATCCCTGACCCCGCCGGGAATCGAACCCGGGAACCCGGGCGTGGGAAGCGAGAACGCTACCGCACGACCACGAGATGCGGGCAATTGCTTTTGGAGCAGTGGCAAGTTTAACCTTGCTCCGTGGATCAAAGAGATTCTGAAGAACCTTACATAAACTGATTTCAGTGGTGTAGTACTGCAATAAATTCATTTCAGCCTACTGGTAAACGTTTCTTAGTTAATTTTCTGAGTAATACGTCGCGTAATTGGTCTTTGCACATCCGTGATATCATAATTTGCTGTTGGGTAACATTCGATACCATTATGGTCCACCCTTGAGTCGTAAGATGCGAGGATCCTCCTTGGCATGCTGCCCGCGATGTGGTCGAGACGTTGCTGCTCAAGCCAGCGGTACAATCCGGAGTCCGTCCACAGAGTGACGAGTATCCCTGATGTGACGCAGTACTAGCTTCAGATGGTCCCCAGCACGCTTAGCCAAAGTAACGTGACCAAATACCGCAGGCCATTATATTCGTTTGATTCCTGTCTCCTTGAGGACGGTTCTATCGAATTTGTAATGCTGTCCTCCGTGAACTACGATCTTGAAGGACACGCCCACGGTGGAAATGTTAATTCTAGGAATGGACAGCTTATTCTAGAATCCTGTACTGTTGATGCATTGTCCTCAAATTACCCTCGATAGCAATGAGGGACGTCATATATCCGTACATGATACCGAGCAAAAATATTACTGATACACTTCCTTGCTGACCTCGTGGGACTGCATGTAAGAGACCTACGTTGGTGACTGGCCGCTTCTACACTTTCGTCAGTTGGAACTAAGCATGCATTCGTCGCTGAAGAGAACCAGTAACGATGAGCCAAAGTTAGTAAGTACCGGTCGTCAGCTGTTGGTATGGACCACTGGCGACGATTACCAAGTCAAAGTTTTGTGGCACACGATAGCAGCTGATTTGTCGAATGAAGCATCTGTGTCGAAATCGAATTTGTGTGGCGACAACTATTTTCGTCACTAAGTGAGAATACGCTTGCGGTCTTAGCTTCAAATCACCTTACGAGGCGTGTTGGAAGTTTTAGCAATGTGCACGAGCCGCGTCGTCTGTCCCCGACTCAGGACGCAACGGGCTCTGCTCAGCGCCACTGAGAATGCAAGATTCCACAGGACGGATTATACAGCGACTTTCTCTGCTCAAAATAATTGTTGTAAACATTTTTTGTAAGAAATTTACTTTCCCTCCCCCCTTACCACTTTCATTCTCGTTGTTCTTGTAATTCTGAAATTTGTAAAGTCGCCATGGTTTGACTCAAATAAGAATTTATCGAAAATGTTTGTTGTTTTTAGTTTTTCATCTCAATCGTAGGTACAAAGAAACCTACAAAAATGAAGATAAGGAACACACAAAGAAAACTGCTTAACGTGAACATGTGCACATACAGAAGTACGTAGGACCTTGTAACGTACAACGTAGCGCCAACGTTTCCGCGTGAAACAAAACTGCATGTGTACGGCCATTAGTTACGCTTCCCTTTCACTTCTGCTCCTAACACGACCATAAGCTGAAAGTAAATCTTGTAATAATAGTTGGCTTTATTTTCCCAATACCTGCTTCGATAGCCTGTATCTCGAACGTTTTTGTTGCGCTTGACCAGAAATTAACTGGTTTTAATCTTGTCCGTGGAAGAAACTGGTAAGTGGGGAATAGCTGGTGGAATGCAGTTGTAGACTGCACGGCAGTTCCTTTAGTAAAGTACGGTACCACTCCACAATGTCTTGTCAAGTGGTGATCCGAGCGCCGAAGTGCCAAGTGCGGCTTATCTGCTCCCTTAGTGCTATTCGAAAGGGTATATATTCAGCAGTGATCGGTACAGACATTCATATGATACAAATTCACTTTTAACACATCACGCTGGCGAAGCAAGAAGATCGCCACCGCAACATTTCAGATTATCTCAGGATACACTACGAAAACGGATCACAACACTCGTGTTCTAATCTCCTCGTAACACTGATTTTTATTATAGCCTGTGCAAAAAGCAAACAGGTTTTCTTGATGGTTGGGCCTGCAGTGCAATATATGTCTTGGAAAGACATTGGAAATAAGGCTCCAGTATCACTGCTTGAAATATTTACTGATTATTACGACAGCTGTTCTGAAGATTTCTATTTTCAAGTACCTGCGTATACAAAGTTTGCAAATTACAATGTGCTATATTTCTATAGGAATTTTGGGCTTAATTTTTTTACAAGAGCAGAATTCTGTGACTTCTTGAGGTATAACTGAAATTGCAGTCATAATTTTTATTCGCACGAATTACACAAGCCTCTGTGTTCTAATTAATTTTTATATTTGTAAATTATGTAGGTAAGAGGGAGAGACATCCACGTTGTTGTGACGTACATATAACATCTGGTGTGACTGTATCTGGTGACTGTTCTCGTTATATTTCATGTGAAATTCGAAAATATAGATTTCACATGAAATATAACGAAATCAGTCACCAGATACAGTCACACCAGATGTTATACATACGTCAGAACAACGTAGACGTAGTCTCCGTCTTACTTACATGATATAGAAATATAAAAATTAATTACAACATAGTGGTTTGTGTAAACGATGATAGTGAAAATTATGATTGCAGTTTCAGTTATGCCTCAATAATTCACAAAATTCTTCACTTACAACAAAAATAAGTCTAAAATTCTTTAAGAACTACGGCACGCTGTAATTCTCAAACTCTGTGCACCCAGGTACTTGAAACTGAGATTTACTGAAACAGCTGTCGTAATATCCAATAAATGTTTTAAGCAGTGATAGTGAAACCTTAGTTACAATGTTCTTTAAAGAGGTTTTCTTTGACGAACGCATTGGGTAATTTCTGAGAAACGATTATGTAAGTGGAACAACCCTCTTTCTTATGCATGTTGCATAAAAGGGCATGTGGTTGCATAAAACCTTACAATAATGAAATAATATCTAAAACTGAAGTACGTAATGAACAATATTCGCCTCACGGCGTAATATCTGAAAATAAATGTTTCCAGTTTAATCAGTATTGGCCCGGCATAGAAGAAACAGATCAAACTAGACCGTTTACACTTAGACTTTACGGCTTTATAATTTGGTAGTGAACAGCACCGTCAGGTTAGCCGTTGAATTGCAGTAGTTAATTTCACTTTATCAATGCAGCCAACATTTATTCACATAAGAGTCTTTATACGACATAAATATTTGCCCGTATATCATAGAGCGTAGCATGAGAAAGAGGAGACCCAAAGCCGGGATGAGCGATCACTGATATGGTACATCTTACACACTGAGTGTGAGTTCCAAGTGGTTTGCCACACTTTTGTAGAAAAATTATGACTCCAAGCAGAGGAAGACTTGCTCAGTTCTCAGATAGAAAGCACCAATGACGTTCTTCCCTATGATAACTGACGTCTGTGGTGACAAGAAGGACACCTGGTCACAAAAATTAAATTTAGAAACCAGCTAAATGAAGAATAGCCGACTGTGCATCGTTTGCGGACGCTGCTATCAATGATAAAAGAGGAGGTAATGAGGTACCCTACTCCGCGTCCTTCGTGCAGCGACAGAATGACATGCCGGACCAGGATTTGATCCCGGACGCCAATCTTTCGGAGTAATACCAACTGCACCTCTCTCGCACACCTTAGATCTCCTGCCTTCTCCTTTTCATCCGTGACAAGTTGAGATTCAGAGCTGGTCTCTGAGGTTGGCAGCGCCCAGCTCGTGAAAGCATTTACATTAGAAAACAAGAACTGTTTGTAAATATTGATAACGTAGGCATATTAACATATGGATGTATAATATGAATGTAAAATGACGCGTTCCACAACATTACGATCCGCTAGTCGAATGTAAAACCAACTAAATAATTCGAAATTTTCATGAATAACATTTTAGTTAAAACATACCTTTCAATGTAAAGTAACTATACGCTATGTTTATTGAATGTCACCGTGGTATGTTTCAAGTATGAACACAAAGTTCCGCCATAACAATAATCGAAATTTCACTTAACGTTTAGAATGATTTTCACAAACAGTCTTAAGTTTGAATTTCTCCAGAGTAATGTAAAGCAGAGACGGAGGAATGGTGTCGTAGACCTAGGGCAGGAGAAAGGACCGTCTGTCTATGTTTGAATGTTACCGATGGAAACGGGAATTCCCAAGGCTAATCGGAATCTCATTTCAGCATTTTTCAAACGTGATCCTTCCAGATTGTCCCAGCACGGAAACACTTTATCCTTCAGGGAATTCTATGTTCCTCGCGTAGCTAATGATTGTTTCATTAAGGCTATAAACAGTTAATAACCCAACACTGAGCTTGGAGGTAATCCACATTTTTAGAATCAACATCTAATTACTCTAAGATGATTCCTGTATGTTCATTGCCTCCAAAGTGAGAAACAGTAAACAACACTGAATTACAGTTGCAGGCTCTCGTCAATCACCTCCCACATACCTGCTTACAATTTGATTTTACCCCCAATTTGACGTCAGCCATTGTAAAAGTACGATAATGAGTCTCACTTTTCATCACCGTTACCAAAAATAACATAACGTTTCAGTATATTTCACGTAATTGTTGTTCTTTTTTACATGTAGATGCGTCCTACCGTACACACACACACACACACACACACACACACACACAAACCACTGATGAGCCAAAATACTATGACCACTTGCTTAATAGCTTGCTTGTCCGTCTGTCCGTCTTTGGAACGAAATACATCTCTGATTCTGCGTATCACGGATCCGACAGTTAGCTGGTAGGCTTGTGGGGTATGCCTATGCACAGGTCATGTAATTAGGATAAATAATGGTCCACTTATTTGCGTACGCGATGATGGCGCCCGATTGCGACCCAGATGGATTCCATAGGATTAGCATCTGGTGAATTTCGTTGCTGATATATCATCGTGAGTTCATTATATTGCTCCTCAAATCACCTTAGTACGGTTCTGGCTCCGAGACATGGACAACTATGCTGCTGAAAGATGACATCGGCGTTGGGGGAAGGTAACAAGCATGGAGGGACGCAGGTGGTTCGCAGCTGTCAGTGTGTCATCGATTACTACCACAGGTCCCATGCAAGCGCAGGAGAACATTTCCCGTAGTATAATACTGCTTCCATCAGCCTGCATCCGTGGCGCTCTGCACGTTTCGAGCCGTCGTTCACCCCGATGACGTCGTTTGTGAAGACGACCAGCGACCTAGTGGTGAAAGAATGTGATTCAACCGAAGAGCCGAGACGTTTCCATTGATAGAAGGTCAAATACCGATGGTCCCGTGCCCAATGCAATCGTAACTGACGATGTCGTTGGGTCAACATGTGGATACGTAGCGTTGGTCTGCTGCGGAGCTCCATGTTCAGTACAATGAACAGTGTGCTCCAAATCACTTGTCGGTCCACCACCATTATGCTCTTTCGTCAGAGGTGCCGGAGATCTTCCATCCATCCGGCTTAATAGAGCAGGAAGGCCTCCAAATCCCACGTTCTGTGTTGAGTTGTGGGCGTGCAACCATTCAGCGCCTAGTGGTAGTTTCACTGTCCTTCTACCTCTTTCCGTAGATGCTCACGACAGTAGCACGTGAACATTCGACCAGCTTCGTCGTTTTAGAGATACTCGTCCCAGGCTTTGCATAATAATAATCTGCCCTTTGTCAACGTCGCTTATCGCAATAGATTCCCCTTTTAATTATATAGTATGTAACTGGAACATAAATATTACGAAAATGACAATGATAGTAGCGCTGAAAAAGAAAAAAAGTGAGGCAGTTTATTGAAATACGAAGAGAAAATGGAAGGTTCAAAAATGGTTCAAATGGCTCTGAGCACTATGGGACTCAACTGCTGAGGTCATTAGTCCCCCAGAACTTAGAACTAGTTAAACCTAACTAACCTAAGGACATCACAAACATCCATGCCCGAGGCAGGATTCGAACCTGCGACCGTAGCGGTCTTGCGGTGCCAGACTGCAGCGCCTTTAACCGCACGGCCACTTCGGCCGGCATGGAAGGTCGAAATCTGTCATACATTTCTAAGAAATGCGTGGCCTGTAATTCATGAAAAATAAATCAAATTTTGTGTGAATCGCTGAAATAAAGAAAAATCTTTCGGATGAAGCAATATCCAGAAATCACAAAAAACGAGACTATTTCTTTTATGAATAAAGTAATAAATTTAGAATGCCATTAATGCAAAAAATAGTTACTCTTTCAATCTGTATTGGCACAAGAAGAAAAAAGTAAAGTGGGGATGTAATGAATGCCTGTTCCAAGCAGTCAGAACAATCAATAGATAATAGGAATTGATGTTGGAATGCGGTATCCATTGATAAATACGGAACTACATACGGTGTTTTACAATTCCTATTAAAGGATTCACGGGGTTGTACAGCTGACATAGTAGTTAAACTTGTTATAAGTCACCCATCTGCAGAAATGTAGCTTTTCAATATAATTTAAGTTAATGATGACATAACTTTCAAATTTAGAGCTTCACGGTACGGTACTTCTGCTGAGCTGTATATCGCACATAGCGAAAATATTTTCCATATGACCTCAGTACATCAACACCATATTTGTCCCACAGCAACAACGACTGTGAGAAACTGATACGTTCACAACTCGGATGGGTTCAAATGGTTCAAAATGGTTCAAATGGCTCTGAGCACTATGGGACTCAACTGCTGTGGTTATCAGTCCCCTAGAACTTAGAACTACTTAAACCTAACTAACCTAAGGACATCACACACATCCATGCCCGAGGCAGGATTCGAACCTGCGACGTTCAAATGGTTCAAATGGCTCTGAGCACTATGGGACTTAACACCTGTGGTCATCAGTCCCCTAGAACTTAGAACTACTTAAACCTAACTAACCTAAGGACATCACACACATCCATGCCCGAGGCAGGATTCGAACCTGCGACCGTAGCAGTCGCGCGGTTCCGGACTGAGCGCCTAGAACCGCTAGACCACCGCGGCCGGCCAACTCGGATGATTGACGGACCGTGTTACAGAAGCATGCATCGAGGACAAACCTTGCGCAACGATCAGCAGGGTCGCCACATGGTCAACTCTTGTAGAGCACACAGGTCAGAGCTCATTACCTCCTCTGTGTGTATACTGTGAAGCGGGAATTTCGAAAGTCATCCTATCTAGAAACTTATCATGCATACAGTCGATATGTTTCAGGACATAGATTCTTCCTTATCAGAACCATAGCCACTATTTCCCGCCTACAGCCCCTACAAGAGTGTAACGTTAACTGTGAAACACATTGTATATTTAAAATTGACACGACTTGAAGTGTCGGACACTTTACGCCTCACGACGGCTTGCCTCTCCTCACATTTGCGTAAGCTCTTGGAAGAACTGTTTCAGATGCACGTTGCTGCACCCTACTATGGTCGGACATAACCGTCACTATTTGTATTTCTAATCTTAGCTCGTGTGTTCTTTCCTCTCCCGTATTTATCACTACGATTGTTTCAAGATATTAACTTTTGATTACCCGTACGACATGCAGTGATTATTCATCGATACTTACTGTTGATAATTTATTTTGGTCGTCTTCATCAAACATTTTTCAAAACAAAAGCAACGTGTGTTTAGAAATTGAATTCTCTTTGGTTTCATACGAATTTGTTTTACGTCAAAATATTCTCACTTCATGAATGACTTCTTCAAGTTCATTTTCACCTTCTCTAAGCAGTGCGTCAGCTGGAATTGCTATCCCACTGCCCAAGATTTTCAGTAGATCCATCGAAATGTCAACATTAAAATCACTTCCAGCTGTAGGAAAATTTCCGTATGCGGTTTGCGACGCGCTCCGAGGACATGCTCGTATTTTGCAACGCGGCCGCGACCAGATCGCTTGGGCGGGCTCGCGAGCAGAACTGGAACGAATTTGCCGCGTGGGACAGCCGCGCCAGCCTCATCGAACTCCGGCGCGCCGTCCTGATTTACGTCCCCAGTCGCGAGCGCAATAATTCTTGGGGGTAACTACCGCGTGTTCCACATTCTGCGCTGGAGCGTCCCAGTGCCCGCTGACTGGAAAAAGGCACGACACGTCAGCTGGCCGTCCGCACCTCAGTCGCACGACAGCCGTTCCACCGAGGCTGCCCGCGCTCCACCACAGGCAGGATCACGGATACTGACCTATTAAGCATTCTTTTAGCAATAGTCGTATGACATGGTAGGCAACACGCACAATCTCACCTTCCATTGGCAAAGACCTCGAGTAGAACCTAAACTAAATAGACTGAGGCGACACAAGTCATGGGATAGAGATATGCTCATATACAGATGCCGCTTGTATAACGTACAAAAGGTATAAAAGGATAGTGCATTGGCACAGTTGTAATTTGCATTCAAGCGGTTCATGTGGAAAGGTTTCCAACGTGACTATGGTGCACGATGGAGACTAACAAACTGTGAATGCGGAATTGTAGTGCAACCTAGACGCGTGAGACAGTCCATTCCGGAAACTGATAGGGAATTGACTACTCCGCGATCAACAGTGTCAAGAGTGTATCGAAAAAAACAAATTACAGGCATTATCTCTCACCTCGGAAAATGCAGTGGCCAACGGTCTTCGCTTAACGACCGAACTCAGCGGCGTTTGCATAGAGCTGTCACTACTCACAGACCAGCAACAATGCTCTAAACAATCGCAGACATCGACGTAGGATGTACGACGAACGTATGTGTTATGACAGTACGGCAAAATTTGGTGTTAATGGTCTATGGCAGCAGATGACGAACGCGAGTGCCTTTCCTCACAGCACGATATCGCCTGCTGCTCCTCTCCTAGGGTCGTGACAATTCGGTTCAACCCTAGAGGATTGGAAGACCGTAGCACGGTCAGATGAGACCCGATTTCAGTTTGTAAGATCTGATTGTAGGGTTCAAGTGTGGCGAAGACATCTCGAAGCCATGGATCTGGGTTGTCATTCAACACACGGTGCAAGCTAGTGGTGGCTCCGTATTGTTGTTGGATGTATTTACATGGAATGGACCGGGTCCTGTGGCCCAAGTGAACCGATCTTTGACTAGAAGTGGTTATTTTCAGCTAATTGGAGTCCATTTGCATGTTCCAAACCAATGATTGAATTTTTATGGATAACAACGCGCCATGTATACGGGCCACAATTGTTCGCGATTGGTTTGAAGAACATTCTGGACAATTCGAGCGAATGGTTTGTCCATCCAGAGTGCCCGATGTGAATCCCATCGAACCTTTATGGGGTAATCGAGGGGTCAGTGGGTGCACTAAATCTTGCAGCGGCAACTCTTTCGCAGTTATGGACAGCTATAGAAGTAGAATGGTTCATTATTTCTGCAGGTGGCTCGCAACGACTTGCTGAGTCCATGACACTTTGGGAAGCTGCATTACACCTGATGAAAGGGGTCCGACACGATGTTAGGAGGTGCCCCGTGACTTCTGTCACCGCAGTGTATGTTGACTGATGGTGAGAGGGTGTAGTGTACACTGACGTGTTGCTGGTGTTAAAAGAAGAAAGGCAACCGTCGAGACGTTTAACTTAAACGATTCAGGGAAGCTATGGAAAATTAAATCTGTATAGTCGGAAAGGTGTTTGAGTCGCTGCCCTTTCGAATGAGGTTTTGAAAGGGAAGGAACATTAAAGTTTAACATCTCATTCATTAGCAACAGAGATATGATAGGCCAGACGGTTATTTGAAGTTCTGATTGTAGTAACGACTGCGTCAGTCCTCTCGGCGATCCCGTGTTAGGTGTCTCAGCACTGTACGATCTCGTTCAGTACGGTGATGAGAGGAGAAGAGAGTGGGGAAAACACGACGTTGGCACATAGATTGCTCCTCTAGAATGGCGTTAAGTCTGCCGTCCTCTCATCTGACCGACGGTTTATCGCCAACAGTTAAAAGATGGTTGTCAGTTCCACAACGATTCAACGTATGTGATATTAACGTATGCCAATTTTTAGAAGAGCCAAAACGCCGAAGCGATCAATGGTATTATAGACTACTCTACAGATACCCCTGCCTCATTTTCTTTCTCGCTTCATATACATTCTAAGGGGGGAAAAGGCACACCACCAAGTAGTTATGCAAATTGGTCACAAACGTATTCACTCAGATGTGGACGGGAAATGCAAAACCGTAAACTTTGGCGGCCGATGGATGAATGCGTGGCGCTGCAGCGTAGTTTCACCACGCAGCTGGCAAGGATAGTAAACAGCGGACATGTCGATACCAGTATTTGCGAATTTCATTCCGTGTACTCAGTTGCAGACAGGCGTGTGAACATTATACGCAGATGGTAACATATGAGAGAGGATGTGTAGTTGAGCTCAGAGAAGCCGCATGCAATAATCACCGAACTGCTCGGCATTTGAATTGGAGTGATGCCACTATTGGACGAAGTTTGGAGGAACGGGTGAACCATGGATGAACACAGCATCAAGAAGGAACCGGTCTACCTAGAGAGAGGACAGAATGTGAGGATCGGGCAATTGTCAGAGCGACAATCGAAGCACTAGATTCATCATTATCATCGATCCGAAGTGCAACTGTTGCTTCAGTGACCACAAGGATCATTTATAGACTGCTCACACAAAGGGGGCTGAGCTCATGGCGCCCCTCTGTGCACCAACGTCCCCATCTGCAGTGTTGTCGGGCACATTCGGCCTCGAGTCTCTTTGTCTTCAGTGATGATTTCCGCTTCGAAATGAGCCCCGATGACCAGCAAAGACGTGTCCAGAGACTCCTAGGACAGCGGTGGCATACCAGCCTGACTGTGCCCCTTCAGCCGCGCGGGATTAGCCAAGCGGTCTGTGGGCGCTGCAGTCATAGACTGTGCGGCTGGTCCCGGCGGAGGTTAAGAGTCCTCCGTCGGGCATGGGTGTGTGTGTGTGTCCTTAGGATAGTTTAGGTTAAGTAGTGTGTAAGCTTAGGGACTGATGACCTTAGCAGTTAAGTCCCATTGGATTTCACACACATTTGAACATTTGTGCCCCTTCATACGGCTCGAAAACCAGGGCTGGTGGTCTAGTGTGCCATTTCATTTCATAGGAAGACACCTCTCGTTGACATCTACATCTACATCCATACTCCGCAAGCCACCTGACGGCGTGTGGCGGAGGGTACCTTGAGTACCTCTATCGGTTCTCCCTTCTATTCCAGTCTCGTATTGTTCGTGGAAAGAAGGGTTGCCGGTATGCCTCTGTGTGGGCTCTAATCTCTCTGATTTTATCCTCATGGTCTTTTCGCGAGCTATACGTAGGACGGAGCAATATACTGCTTGATTCCTCAGTGAAGGTATGTCCTCGAAACTTCAACAAAAGCCCGTACCGAGCTATTGAGCGTCTCTCCTGCACAGTCTTCCACTGGAGTTTATCTATCATCTCCGTAACGATATCGAGATTACTAAATGATCCTGAAACGAAGTGCACTGCTCTCCGATGGATCTTTTCTATCCCTTCTATCAACCCTATCTGGTATGGATTCCACACTGGTGAGCAGTATTCAAGCAGTGGGCGAACAAGCGTAGTGTAACCTACTTCTTTTGTTTTCGGATTGCATTTCCTTAGGATTCTTCCAATGAATCTCAGTGTGGCATCTGCTTTATCGACGATCAACTTTATATGATCATTCCATTAAATCACTCCTAATGCGTACTCCCGGATAATTTATGGAATTAACTGCTTCCAGTTGCTGACCTGCATTATTGTAGCTAAATGATAAGGGATCTTTCTTTCTATGTATCCGCAGCGCATTACATCTGCGGCACCCTTACATCACAGCGGTACGTCAACGATATTCTGCGCACCGTTTTGTTTCCCTTCCTGACAACCCATCCCGGACATACATTTCAGCAACATAATGCCCGTCCGCATACGGCGAGAGTTTCTACTGCTTATCTTCGTTCTGGCCGAGCCCTATTTTGGCTAGTAAGGTTGCCGGACCTCTTCCCAGTTTAGAAAGTTTGGAGCATTATGGGCAGCGCCTTCAAACCAGCTTGCGATTTTGACGGTCTAACGTACCAGTTGGAAAGAACTTAGCACTATATCCCTCAACTCTTTTGACCAATGCCAAGCCGAATAACTGCTTGAATAAGGTCCAGATGTGGACTAACACGTTATTGACTTGTTCAATTTGTGAAGCTCCCCCTCTTGAATAAATAATCAAATTTCTCTGAAATTGTAATCATTCGTTTTTCTGTACATTTACATCACATCTACCGATTTCCGACCCACTCTGATAATTCCTTCATGGGAGATATTTTTTTTCTTAGTGTGTGTTTTTCACCATCTATGCAGCATTGGCAAAGTAAGAGTTCTCTTTGGAAGGGCAGACCGTCTCCGACTAACACAAGGACCTGTGTAGTTCGTGCCAGATTTGCGAATGAAGATCTTTATCTACACGAGTCACGTCACACGCACTTCCGGTCAGTTTCTGGTGTGAGTGGCTAGGCGAGGCGAAAGCGGGCGGCGTAGCAGCAAGCAACCGGAGCTTTAGTAATCTGCTTCCGTGTCGTTTCAGCTATCTAATTAGCAACGTTGTTCAGAATGCAATTGCAGCGGGCTGGACATGCTGTATCCTAACTAATCTGTCTTTTTCCGAGTGCCGGTGTCAGCATTACGAAATACGGAGTAGCTTCATAACGTAAATATAAAGATGATAACACTGGTCGCTGTGCTACCTTATATTTTGACTATGAATCGTATACACTCTTGGGAGCGATGTTAAAAACATGTTAAAGTTCGCGCTTATAGTCACGATCCACTGCTTCTTTCCCGAATACCTTGTATTCTCGTTCCTCTATCGTAAGGCATTCCTTTTTTACGTTTTTATTTAGGGCTTCTACATGTGTAGTTCAGCTTTTAGGTAGTTGACAGCTAACTTCCGTAGTGCCAGATGTCCTCCGCCTTGAGTCACTGCGGAGAGGTTTAGAATTTAAAGCAGGACACTGGCTCAAAGTCCGCTGATACGGAGCAGCACCACCACCTCTCTTCTCTTTCCTACTGAAAATAATGGCGATGAAAAACGCCAGAATTCGAACCACTACTACTTCAAAGCTACACACAGCAATGGTACTGATAGCTCTTATTATAAAAGGCACTCTGCCATCTGCATTTAGCTTCGAATCATGGAATTACTACCTATGAATCTTCTATCAGCCTAGATGGTCGGAATTATCATTTGCTTCCTCTGCTGCCATCTCCAAACTAATCGCATAAACATGGCCGACATCGATCACAGTACAGGGTGATTCCATGATGACGTTATATTTTTTTCAGAATTGGTATAGAAGGCTAAAAGTATCAATTTGAAGTAAGGGCCCCTGGTCCTGGAACGACTGAGTCGACAGTTCTAAATGAAAATCGTGTTCATACCTCTGACAGTGGATTACGTATACTGGTACTGTTTTTGCTAAGATTTCAGGCTAGGCAACTTTAAGAGGTGGCAGTATCAACCAAAACAAGGCAAACATATCTAGTGGACATGGGCTCTAAAGTGCTCACATTAAGAGCTATGAGCACGTCTTCATCTCCGATACTGTGAAATACATCTCTTCTACTGCAAGCCGTTTGGTTTCCGTATTTTTGGAGGAGGTAGAATGGGACAAAACAAAATATGTCAAACAAACAAGGGCTCTGAAGTGCATAACTTAAGAGCTACGAGCACTTGTTTATTTTCGATATCGTAAAACACATCTCTTCTGCTGAAGAAGTGCCCATAGCTCTTAAGGTATGCAATGTTGAGCCCATTTATACCATTTTTTTTCATACTTTGGTCCATAGTACCACTTCTGAAAGTTACCAGCCCTACAGTCTTAGTAGAAACAGTAAAAGTACATGTATTGTACTGAAACTTCTTGGCAGATTAAAACTGTGTGCCGGGCCGAGACTCGAAATCAGGACCTTTGCATTTCGCGGGCAAGTGCTCTATCATCTGAGCTACCCAAGCACGACTCACGACCCATCCTCACAACTTCAATTCTGCCTGTACCTCGTCTCCTACCTCTCAAATTTCACAGAAGCCCTTCTGCGGTTCTCAGGAGAGCTTCTGTGAAGTCTGGAAGGTAGGAGATGAGGTACTGGCAGAACTGAAGTTGTGAGGATGCGTTGTGAATCGTGCTTGAGTAACACAGATAGTCGCCGACACGGTAACTCAGCGTCTTCGGCCAGAGGGTTAGCTGCAGTTTGTAGTAAAAAAACTGAGTTAATGGATGAACGACTAACTGAAACGGGTGTCTTGCGATGTCCACCCCGACCAGATACAGCGAACGAAAACGAACAAAATGAGATTTTACAAAAAATAGTAGAGCACTTTCCCGAAAAAGCAAAGGTCCCACGAAGTTTCATATCAGCGCACACTCCGCTGCAGAGTGAAAATCTCATTATGTATTGTACTGTCTGAAGTATGATAACGATTTTCGCTTATAACTTTTGTCCTTATCGTCTCCGAACCCGTATCCCTTACGTCAGATTAATACATTTAGACTTCATCATCCGTAAAAGTTTGTAAAATCATATGGAGTGACCCTGTTTACACAGACAGCTACAAAACAAGAGAGGGAAATGGCACTGCTTACTTCCTGTACCCTTCTGCGAGAAGACACTATCTTGAGCTATCTTTAAATTTACTACAGAAATCAGTATCTTCACTTCCAAAGTGAAGAAAATCAGTTCGGCGTCTTCCTTAACGTCAAGATTCACGAAGATCCCTGGGAAACCTACAAAAACAGGAATGGAACTCCAAAACTAACGGACATGTGATTCACGTATTTTAGTTAATCAACCAGTGTGAATGCCAACATGAACATGGTCATTTATTATGGATCCAGGTTCACTCTGACATCTCGCAAAAGGAACTCATGAACAACCATAGCAACAACTATAATGCACTTACCTACCGTATTCGGGTTTAATTCTCAAAATTTATGAAGTAAACCTTTTAGGAATGGACACGGATGTGTCAAATTCAACAAAAATAGAAAGGAGGAAATTACGCTTCAATACAGCCTAAAACAGAAACCTAGTTTTCACAAATGAAACTACACTATGTGATCAAAAGTATCTGGACACCTGGCTGGAAATGGCTTACAATTTCGTGGCGCCCTCCATCGGTAATGCTGGAATTCAATATGGTGTTGCCCCACATTTAGCATTGATGACAGCTTCCACTCTCGGAGGCCTACGTTCAATCAGGAGCTGGAAGGTTTCTTGGGGAATGGCAGCCCATTCTTCACGGAGTGCTGCACTGAGGTGAGGTATCGATGTCGGTCGGTGAGGCCTGTCACGAAGTTGGCGTTCCAAAACATCCCAAAGGTGTTCTATAGGGTTCAGATCAGTACTCTGTGCAGGCCAGCCCATTACAGGGATGTTATTGTCGTGTAACCACTCCGCCACAGGCCGTGCATTATAAACAGGTGCTCGACTGTGTTGAAAGATGCAGTCGCCATCAACGAATTGCTCTCCAACAGTGGGGAGAAATAAGATGCTTAAAACATCAATGTACACCAAGCGAGGCGTCGTTTAGCATTTACCGGCGTGGTGTGTGGCTTATGTGCAGTCGTTTGACCATGAAATCCAAGTTTTCTCATCTCCCGCTTAACTGTCATAGCACTTGCAGTGGATCTTAATACAGTTTGGAATTCCCGTGTGATGGTCTGGATAGATGTCTGCGTATTACACATTACGACCCTCTTCAACTGTCGGCGGTCTCTCTCAGTCAACGGAACAGATGACGTCGGCCTGTACGCTTTTCAACTGTATGTGTCCCTTCACGTTTCCACTTCAGTACCACATCGGAAACAGTGGACTTAGGGATGTTTAGGAGTGTGGAAATCTCGCGTACAGACGTGTGACACAAGTGACACCCAATCACCTGACCACTTTCGAAGTCCGTGAGTTCCGCGGAGCGCCCCATTCTGCTCTCTCACGATATCTAATGACTACTGAGGTAGCTGATATGGAGTACCTGGCAGTAGGTGGCAGCACAGTGCACCTAATATGAAAAACGTATGTTCTTGTGAGTGTCTGGATACTTTTGACCACATAGTGCATTTAGGTGACACGCCACTACTAGACTGTCCAGTGACATTAATGTGCCAGTTCTCGAAGGCGTGAATAAACACGGATCGCTGCGAGAAATGCAGGGAAAAAACATGAGATTCTGAAAGGTGCTGACAAGGGGAGGGATGTGGACTCCAGGTTTCTCGGTTGAGGATCCATGGCACGTACAGCCCAACCGAGGTGGCCCTACAAATTCTCGATAGGGTTTAAACCTGGGAAGTTTTATGAACGGGGCAGTACGATAAACTCATCCTGATGCTCTTCGAGCTGTGCGACACGTTGCTTTGTACTGTGATAGATACCTTCGTGCCGAGGAAAAAACCAACTGCTTGTAAGAATGTACACGGTCCCCAAGGATATATGTATACGTGTACTGATCCACTGTATCTTCCAGGACGACGATACCATTCACAGAATGCCACGAAAACACCTCTAGACCTTAAAGCTCCCTCCTCCGGGCTGGAACCTTCCGACGATTGTTGCTGTGTGCTTTCAGATGTTTCACGCCATAGACGCCGACGTCCATCTGTCCGATGGAGTATAAAACGTGATTAATTTGAAAAGGCCACCTTTCGCCACTCAGTGGACGTCCAGTTTGTCATCCATGGTATACTCTAACCATTCCGGCCTTCGTCGCCAATGAACAGCAGTCAGCTTGGATTCACGAACCTGCCGCCTGCTGCTGAGGCCCATTCGCCACGTGTTCGCTGAACGGTCTTTGAGGAGACTCAGTTGTAGTTATTGGGCAGTCAGTTGGTGGAAAGTTTCACGTCTCTTCTCCCGTAAGCATCTTCGCAGCTGTCGTGCAGCCCTGTAATTTATGGGCCATGGTGCACAGTTGCCTCCGGGCCAGTTTTGAAAAGCGCCATTATGTCGCCAGTGGTATACTCTAACCATGACAGCACGCAAACAGTTTGCATATATAGCCGTTTGGAAATGCTTCCACCCGTGGGCCGATAGCTATTGATCATGCCCTTTTGGACAGCCGGTCAATCGCTCCGTTTCCGCATTATGACAACGACTGTACTTTTCCAGTGCCGCCCCCCCCCCCCGCCCCTACACGCTTTATACACCCACCATGCTAGTATTGCCACCTGCCGTCTGTGATTGGTTATTACACGTTGACATAGAACATAGACGGTGGTCACAGTCATTTGACTGGACCGTGTATAACACGAATCAGGTTTGGCCACGGCTATTATCCTTCACACTGAAGCATGCTGAAAGTTCCGCCATTTGCGTATTGCGAAAATCGATCACATATAATCACAGACCTCAACCATACGATGCTAATCTACATCTACATCCATACTCCGCAAGCCACCTGTCGGTGTGTGGCGGAGGGTACCTTGAGTACCTCTATCGGTTCTCCATTCTATTCCAGTCTCGTATTGTTCGTAGAAAGAAGGGTTGTCGGTATGCCTCTGTGTGAGTTCTGATCTCTCTGATTTTATCCTCATGGTCTCTTCGCGAGATATACGTAGGAGGGAGAAATATACTGTTTGACTCTTCGGTCAAGGTATGTTCTCGAAACTTCAACAAAAGCCCGTACCGAGCTACTGAGCGTCTCTCCTGCAGAGTCTTCCACTGGAGTTTATCTGTCAACTCCGTAACGCTTTCGCAATTACTAAATGATCCTGTAACGAATCGCGCTGCTCTCCGTTGGGTCTTCTCTATCTCTTCTATCAACCTTATCTGGTACGGATCCCACACTGCTGAGCAGTATTCAAGCAGCGGGCGAACAAGCGTACTATAACCTACTTCCTTTGTTTCCGGATTGCATTTCCTTGGGATTCTTCCAATGAATCTCAGTCTAGCATCTGCTTTACCGACGATCAACTTTATATGATCATTCCATTTTAAATCACTCATAATGCGTCTTTGAGGAGACACAGTTATGGCATTAACTGCTTCCAGTTGCTGACCTGCTATTTTGTAGCTAAATGATAAGGGATCTTTCTTTCTATGTATTCGCAGCACATTACACTTGTCTACATTGAGATTCAATTGCCATTCCCTGCACCATGCGTCAATTCGCTGCAGATCCTCCTGCATTTCAGTACAATTTTCCATTGTTACAACCTCTCGATGTACCACAGCATCATCCGCAAAGAGCCTCAGTGAACTTCCGATGTCATCCACAAGGTCATTTACGTATATTGTGAATAGCAACGGTCCTACGACACTAATGTGTTCGAGTATGAAAGACAATAAGATTTGCTGCTCAAATACTTAATAAGAGCAGTAATTAACCAACCTATGTCTGTGACAAAATTGTTTTGGCAGTTGTTCAGGATCGACTGTTTCAGTAACGCGTCTTTCTGGAGGAAGCGGATATGCAGATGTAACGCAGACGGAAAGAAGAGGAAGAAAATACATTGCAGTTAGATCCCAATAATCAACAGTCCGTCTGATAAATTCTTCAGCAGTCAATTACAATCCAACGTGAGATTTCACAGGCGTAGTGTTGAACAATCTGTGGTAAGCAAAACGGATATCGGCGAAGTACACTCCCGATGTTGTCGGTGAAGTGTCTATGGGACTTCATATGTTGAAAATGTCCAGACACAATGTACACAGCAGACCGTCTACAGCGTCTGTGAACGGTTATTCTGATATTCCAAGCAGTGAACTGAAATAATGACAGTTTTCAATTTTACAAAGTATATCGTGAAGGTTGAATTGTATTACTGTAGTTTAAAATGCTTATTTTGTATATACTGATGCTGAGTAAGAATTTTTTAACACTCACTTCCGTGGCTAAATGACTAACACCAAAGACCAGTTAAGAAAAGCGTGTTAAGCGACCACGGCCAAGGAGACGAATATTATGTCCATGGGCTAATACAAAAGCATCCTAGACGCGGACGTCGAACTAGGTATTGACGAAACGCTATCGTTCTTCTAGGAGCGACGAACAACTCTCAATATAGAGAAAAGTATATCTTGGAACGTCATGAAAAGTGTATGAATTAAAATTGAAGTTACTCTAACCACAAACATACTTGGAAATGATTGTGTCTGCGAATGTAAACTCTATAAATTTGATAGTCTCTTTTGTTGTTAAGGTAAACGGAAGATTTAGATTCACTGATAGAATACATCGATATGGCAAGAAGGAAGAATAGAGTCTGTATTAAGAGGCGCACCAAACAGGCATTGACCTTACGCGATTGTAGGAAACCGTTTTACACCAATTTCTTTATTGCCGATAGGTATTGAACCGTCGTTCTCCCGCATACGAATCCTATATTTCAAATAATACGCCGCCTCCCTCATTATGAAACGGAAACTGGTCGACGAAAGTGATACCCACGGATTAGCCAAAACATGACGTCCACCAGCTTAATAGCGTGTGATTGTGTGTACGATTGGACAAGTCGTTGCTGTGTTTCCGAGATTTCCGTAAATGACGCGCAGGTGGTTTGTGGGCACGCAGCAGGCGTCCGATAACATTCCATATGTGCTCCATTGGTTTTTTAAAAAAAATTTATTGGCTTTCGGGACGTGCGCATTCAGCCATCTCAGTCGTGGAATGTCAATTATGACGATATGGACGTATGGACAACACAGCACCTATATCAGACGAAGCGAATTTTGTGCTAAAAATATTCACAACAGTGCTCTCCGAACCACTGTAGCACGATTTTGGCATTGTGACGCGGAAGGTTATCCTACCCGAAGATGCCACCGTTGTCTGGAAAGACATCAAGTATGAAGGGCTTCATGTGACACGCAAGATGTTCACGCAGTCCACAGCTGTCGCGGTGCCAAAGCTCAGATGAATGTCTCCGATAGCGTAATATTGACCCCGCAGGCCTGTGTCCATGGCGCGGTGCATCTTACGAGCAGTCGTTCGCCTATGTAACGGCGTATCAGAACATGACCATCGAACTGGTTTAACAAGAAGCGTGATCCATCTACCTGGGAATAAAAAAAAATAAAATAAAATAAAAAAATAATAAATGGTTCAAATGGCTCTGAGCACTATGGGACTTAACATCTGAGGTCATCAGTCCCCTAGAACTTAGAACTACTTAAACCTAACTAACCGAAGGACATCACACACATCCATGCCCGAGGCAGGATTCGAACCTGCGACCGTAGCGGTCGCGCGGTTCCAGACTGAAGCGTCTAGAGCCGCTCGGCCGCTACGACCGGCTACCTGGGAATCCATTTCCATTGTACACTACCTAATCTCGGTGTTCCCGCACACCGTGACCTCTGCGATAGGTCAACATGGGAACACGTAGCTGCGGAACCCATGTTCAGCAATGTGCACTGAACGTTGTTTTCCGAACTTCTTGTGCCTGCACCAGTTTGTACAACGTAGTCAGTTTTGCCTCAAACCACTGCCTGTCCTGCTTTACAGAGCAGCAAGTCTGAACCTCGACGTTTTGTGATAAAGCTTGGACATCCGATACCTTGTTGCCTATTTGTGGTTTCACCGTCACTCAACCACTTGCCATATATGCTCACGACCGTGGCACGCGAACAGCTGATCCTACCGCTTCTGAGATACTTGTTCATAAGTGCCGGTTCATAGCAAACTGTCCTTTATCATAGTCCCTAATGTCAGATGATTTCCCCATTTGAGGTCCGTGACATCAGTAGAATTATATTCTTTGCCTACTGCTTGACACCCCCGCAACACCAATTCACTGCATTATATCCCGCAGTGGTCATTGGTGATAATGTTTGGACCCATCAGTGTAGAAACCTTGTGTATCCTGTACCAAAAACACGCTCAAGTGCATGGGACTCATGCCATTTATCTAGTTCCACTGACAAAGGAAGATAAATTTACAAATTACTGTACTTTAATCCAGACAGGTTCTGTGTCTTTGCCTAAGCAGGTTTAGCAGGTTCGTCTTATAATTTGTCAGTGTGGTTGAAGTGGTGGCACCACACTGATTAATATCGCTAAACAAAGTGTCATATATGATTCTGTATCGGTCTCTTAGCTCGCACTTACGCCAGATCAGTGTTAAGTATTAATATAGCCGTGCCTTCATCAAACGGGTGCACAAATAAATTTCCAGTATTCTTCTACTACAATGGTGCTACTATTGTTCTGGTATATTGCCCTTACAGCTTAACGAGAAATTATTGATGACACACAGACGCACTCACATTGTGCTGCTTGCAACTGATGCGACAGCTACCATTTCAACAAAGTAAAAAACAGGAACGACGGGTCGGAAGAATTTCAAATTTTCAGTCTTGTTAATGGTTCAAGGTAATGTATTTCCCATGTATACATGAGCTCGGATGCTGAAATAAATGACTGACTAATCTAACAGTTTGTTCGGTACTGAAGATTTGTGTAAGTCAAATAGGACAGCTCTGTCTTTAATAGGCAGTTTTGATGCATGCTACGTACTCGCCCGCAATAGCTTCGAGGTCTTTTGCGCAACAGTGGTTCCGCGGTAGATAATTTTTTCTGTTGCAAAATATACTTGTAGTCATGCAGTCGTGATATTTGGTCGGGCAGTCGTATTATTGCCGTCCTTACTTGGAGAATAGCTGAAGACAGATGCGATTCGATGCTCCGCTGCGGGCATCTAGCACAGCGACGAACGCGTGCAATTTTAAACGGGCGGGCGCCTGGAGACGCGACTGCGTGGCGCTACGGCCTTACGCTTTGCCGTACTGGGAGGGCACGTGCGTGCCAATCACAACCCGCTCGTTGACCTGAATCTGTTACCGCCATCCATCAAATGGACAGGCAAACGAAAGCCTCGTGAATATATCCAGGTCCTGGGGACAGGGGCCAATAGCTTCGAGGTTTTCTGCGCAACAGTGGTTCCCCGTTATATAAATTGTTCTGTTACAAAATACATCTTCAGAAGACTCAGAATGAATGGTGTTGTACATATTTTTCTTATCCTTTTCCTTCTTCCTAGCATTTGTTCCGAGATGACGGGTTTCACTTCACTTTTACGTAACGATCTGGCAAATACTTACTTTTAACTTTGTTATGGCTACATGACATAATCATAAATGGTTCAAATGGCTCTGAGCACTAAGGGACTTAACATATCGGTCATCAGTCCCCTAGAACTTAGAACTACTTAAATCTAACTAACCTAAGGACATCACACACATCCACGCCCGAGGCAGGATTCGAACCTGCGACCGTAGCGGTCACGCGGCTCCAGACTGAAGCGCCTAGAAACGCTCGGCCACACCGGCCGGCCATGACATAATCAGTCAATGCTGGAGGCCATCTATAATTTTTTTATTGTAGTTTTCTTTTTAAAAGCAATTTATTTCCCAACATCACTATGTAAAAACAATTAATAGATTACTAGTACAGGTAATACGTATTGTCATATTCCGATCAAAAAAAAGTGGACAGTGATAGCAACGTCATAGAATACTTACATCACCGTGTCAGATGGGGACTATGCAATATGCATCAAGGAGCCTAGGCATTACAATGACATGCCTTAACTTCGTGACTGGACAGCCCCTCCTACTGTCGTTAGTTTCCCGGCCGGTGTGACCGAGCGTTTCTAGGCGCTTCAGTCTAGAACCGCGCGACCGCTACGGTCGCAGGTTCGAATCCTGCCTCGGGCATGGATGTGTGTGATGTCCTTAGATTAGTTAGGTTTAAGTAGTTCTAAGTTCTAGGGGACTGATGACCTCAGATGTTAAGTCCCATAGTGCTCAGAGCCATTTGAACCATATTTTGTCGTTAGTTTGTTGTTTATTGACCTGATAAACTGTTACGTAATTTCTTTCGACGAATGGAAGTATTTTTACCTAAGGCAGGCGAATGTAAAAGTCTAAATTTAGTTGGGAAATCCTGTATGTCTTCAGTTGGTTTTCAATCCACTATAGCCACACTTCGGACATAATCTGTAATGTAGAAATTTGTTTGGAACACGGGTTGCTGCTAAACCTGTTCACATAAACGAATCTATTCCTACGATAAAACATCTGCTGTGCACTGATGATACAGCTAAATTTGCAAATTGAAGCAAGTAACGACATCTGTCTGTCTTTCTACGCACTGTAGTTTCTACTACTACACTATTGTTCGTCTAGAAGTTCTGTAGCCGACTTGGTGCATAACATTCTTCAAAGGAACCGTGAATCACATTTTTAATCCTCGTATTGCTATTGATACTTCTGAAATAGTCAATTATTTAGAAAAATGTTGTGACACTCTCGATAAAAAAGTATGTGGTATTAATGAATCATTTCTGCTCTGACCCGACGACAGTGCTGCTACAGGACGTAACTACGCTATTCTAATGTGCAGTCATTCGATGTGACTAGATTACTATATGGAAACACTATATAATAAATATGTACATTATTATGGAAACTAAGAAATGAACACCGACGAGCCCAAACATTATGACCACTGCCCACCGCAGCATTAAATGCCCTTCGTGGTGGTGCGGGAACGTGAGAACTGTGGACTACGTCAACATGAAATGAGAACGAAGTCCTTCGCGACGGCACTTCCTGTCCCGCAACGTTATTGGCAACCACCCGCACCCTTTCATGCTCGATGTGTTACCAGAGAACCATAGCATCTTTCAGCAGGATAGCTGCCAGCGTCACAAGATGAGAGTCGTGCTACAGCGATGTGGGAAACTTACGTTGATGACCTGGCCACCAAATATTCCTGATCTGACCCCGATGGAGCCCCCTATCGAATGCTAGCTCTTAATCCCCTGGCCATCGGTCGGTATTTTACGGGAATAGCATGCCCCGGCGTAGACACTTGGTACCAAATACCTTAGGAAACCTAAGAAGGACTTGTTCAATACACGCCACGTAGAATCGCTGCTGTATTGCGCTTCAGAGACAGAAGCGAACCAACACGATTTTGAACAGGTGGTGTTAATAAGTTGACTCATCAGTTCAAGTTCCCAGGCAAACGCATAGAAACTCGAAAAGTGTGTAACGTGAATTGTGTTACACGGTGTAGATGTATATGGATTTTGGTTCCACAACAAATTAAACCTCACTGCAGGAGAGTCTCGGATAAAGCAAGAATTCTGTGTTACCTGTATTCTCTTCCAGTACGACATAAATACGTAATAAATTAATATCTAAAATTAATTTAGATGTTAAAAAGCAGTGCCTATATTTTTGTTCCTTAAATTTTCTGCCTAAATTTGGCGCTATATGCAAAGATGATTTACCAACGTGTTCTACTGAAAACCAATAGCAGATGTCGACTACGAAAGCTTCCTTTATGTACTGCAGGTAGGTCTTACAGATGCACTGTACGAGATGTAGTTTTGATTATCACCTCGTAAAAAACTAAGTTGCGTAATTGATTTTTTGTTTTGTTTTGCAGGAACATGTCTACAGTTTTGGTACAAATTAACAGCCCCGCGCATAGTGCCGCAGGACGCCGCTAAAGGAACCGAGGGAAGAAAGACTTAACTATTCCTTCCTGAGAAACTTTTATAGTGTTCCTTTTGCGGTGAGGTACGGTTCTGTGGTGCGAGGAATTTCGTGTTTACCAATATTGTATACATTTACATGAAAAGTGTAGCTTTAAATTTTCGCTGTGATGATTAAAACATTAAGACTACCTTTTTGTAATCTTCAGCTCTCAATAATGTCTGTTGCTGTGCGAGGCCTTTAATAGTGCTGTATTCTCCGATAACTCGTCTGCTTACAATGCCATTTCATTTGCTGTACATTAGGTTTCCAAAGTAAATGACTTAGTAAACACCAGAAACAGAGAAGTTCTACCATGCGAAATGGTAGATCCTTATTGTCAATTGCATAGAGGAAAGGTTTGTTTTATTCTTACAGGTATTTTTTAAGTACGCAAATACGTTTAGAGTTTTGTTTTGTACATACTCAACGCTACTCATTTGTAAGCGACTATTTAATCACCTGAGGACTGAAAATTGTTCACAAATTGATGCCTATCACTATGTCTGCCAAAAAGACCTACAAAGACCTGTGCAGTTAATTCCCGGAACGCTTTGTCATTTCCATGTCAACGTGCGCCAGAAAACCCTACGAGATTACAGTATACTTAGACATCGTGATAAATTTCCAAACGTACAACCTGGAAGATAAATGTCGGTGAATATATTTCGTTGCCATTGCTTTTGAAACCTGGACTCACTGATACGAGGCGCACCGCAGCTCACTACGAGCGGTGTCGACGACTATATCGTAAAGAGACGCGGAAATACTCCTAACGGCTTGACATTCTTATCTCTCTTACGATGTTTATGTGTAATTTTTTCATTCTGTAGAGGACGTAGCTGTTTTGTACACACAGTTGGCACACACACACACACACACACACACACACACACACACACCACTCACGCAGAGTGCCTGATGCCGAGGAGCGCTCTACGAGGAATGTTATTTACTACGAACGGCTCTGTCCAAGGTAAAGGGAGAATTTTGCGTATGCGCATAGCGGCAAGTGGAGAAGCAGCGGCACGCGCATCATAAAGTGAGTCGCACGCAACGAAAACACAACGCGTTACCACAGCTACAACGCAGTCACACACGCGTGCTAGAAGTGCTCGCGCGGCTAAATTATTCAAGCGGAGCCGGGCTTCGTGTCGAAAATAATCAGATAGCGCAGAGACACTGGATTTGTGACGATTTCCTCCGCGGCGGCTCGTCGTAAAAGCAACCGCGTTGACGGCTGTTCGATCGCGACGCCCAATTTACGACAGGCTGGCCACTCGCTCTCGTGGTGCCCGTAAAGGCGGGCCGATTCTCGAATTTTTTGTGCTAAAACATTTAGCACCTACCCACGCCCACGCCTCTAGCGCTTCGCTCAAATACATTGTAGTTTCGTTTCATAATTTGGTTTCTGAATACTTCTGTAGTACTAACAATGGAAGTTACGCCCAAATTTGAATTCTTGACAAAACAAAAGTTTGCTTTATATCTGTCGGGATTATTACCTATTCGAGTGCTCTTGTCCCCCCTTGTTAATGTCCGTAGGTTTCCTCTTTAGAAACGTGAATCTGCTGCCATCAAATACAAATATTATTTAAAACGCTCCTAAAACAAGACTGGTGAGTGCTCCTGCACTCTTACAGTTGCAGGCGTATCTCACATGTTGGATGTTTACATAGCATAATTTATATTTCCAGTCGATTTCTCTTCTTCAGATAAAAATATTTCAAAAATTTAAAAAAAATTGTCCAGAATATCTATTTCGCGTCGACCACGTGACGGTATTGCAAAACAGCCAGCGTTCATAAGATGTTACTTTCAATTTGCCAGCCGTTTGTTAAGTTTATCAGTGATATACACTTTCCTATGCTTTGAGAAAAAATATTGATAAGAACGATACGTAACATTTCGCACGAGACTTTAGTTGTTCGTTCCAATAAACGTGAGTACGATTTCATAAGCTTAACTCAGTGAATAGTAAGGTAGCTTTCTATTATTTCTTTATTCTCTGTTTCCTACAACCAAATTTTCAGTACTATTTTTTATACATCGATGAAAAACATTCGTTTGCATTGCAGTCAAGTTTGTTAGCAAAACAAATAAAAAAATTAAAAAAAGTAGTTAAAACTATATCAGTAGAGTTAAACACATAGACGACGTTTCCTTGCACACATTTGCTGCGGATTTGTTCACTTGTTCCATTATTTATTTTACTTTCCTATTTCACAACACCACAACAACGTTGTGACATATTCGAACAATAATTCTTCACTAGTAAAGGGGAAATTAAAAATATCTAACACTTAACGAAGATAAAAATGTTGATAATAATAGCAGTAGGAATCATAATAATAAGAAGAAGAAAAAGGAAGAGGATTAAGTTGGAGAACAAGGAGGAGAGGGATATTGGGTTTATAAAATTTGTTAATTTCACATTATTAATAACTGGGCGGTAAAGGGACGGTTGTAGTTATAAGGAATTGTTATAGTGTGAATGTAGAAGTATTTTTGGCTGTGGCAGTTGAGAATTTTCTTGACAGGTGGTTGTTGGACCACGCATATAACTTCCCATGGTGACTGTTCGATTTTTCTGCCCAGAAATGTAAGTTTAATTTAGTGATTTTCGTCACTCTCTATTATTACTGAAAATAAATGTGCTTGGTGCCTGTACGCAAACTTGACAACGGTGACTAAGTCCGTAGTATAAAAGCTGAATTGGAGTTCATTGTCATATTTGAAACGCCTCACTGTTCTGTACGTTCTTTCTCCGCCGTAGCTGCCTGAATGGTTTGCAGGCATATTTCAATGTGTATTCCTTGTTTAAACACGCTTTTGAAATAATTCTCAGTTATTTCAATGTAATATTGAAAGGAGTGGCTCAATTTCAGGCCTCTGTACATCTCAGAAAGGTGTGTCCTATGCACATCGCATTCACAGCTGCTTTTCCGTATGTACACTTCTTCATCGATACCTCTCTCGTTTTTGTTTTTGTCATTCTAAGACACCGAAACGTCCAACCTGTGACATTGCAGCATAATTTTTTAACGGGAAAATACGATTAATTAACACTTGCTCGAAAATATTAACACATAAATCAATAACAAAGCATTAAAATTAATGGCAGCTTAAAAACATATCCAAAAATATGTCCCACGAGTTACACATTTTTTTCTGAATTTAATTTTAATCATTGGTTTTTATTTGTTTAATTTCTGTCTTCAGTTTCATATTGACTTTAATTTTTGAAAATTACTGTCACGAAAGTCGTATTAGCAGGCTGCTTTTTTTTATACGCTGTATTTGGCATGAATTGCGCTTACGGCACAGCAGAGGTGTGGAGGTACAACGTAATGCTAGAATGTTCTACAAACAATTATGTGTTCACAAAAAAAGCACTTTTTGTACGGTTACCAGCAAGTCTCAGCTTAGTTCAGTTCATTTTTGAGTCGGTTCTCCGTATTTCAGTACTAAGGTTTCTTTTTCTATTTAATGCTTGTCATGTCAGGTTGCAAAGTGCAATAGGAAATTAAACGCTGCAAAATCTCAGCCGGGCCGTTGTGTGTATTATCTGTGACTAAAACATCGCATCCGGCAATGAAAACAAAAAATACGAACCAAAAACGACACAGAAACAGTGTACATTTCCAAATACGAATCTAAATTATACTATTAATTAAAATTTCAATATTATTACGAAGTCAAGGCACAGCGAAATAATTATATGTGCTTGTCATTTACTTCACGCAATAAGACATACACACTTTTGCTTTTAAAACGTCTGGTTCATTATTTTATTATTAATGTATATTGATTTAGATAAATAAGGCAAATAGTGAAATAGCGGCTCTTTCTCAAGAACGTGTAGTCTGTAGGATTTAGCGGATTGTTCTCTTTTGTGAAGCTCTGAATTCCTAACAATAGTTCAGTGTTCTACGGGGAAGAATTCTCGTAATTTTCACAATGAATCGAAAGCACAGGCAAGTCGTGGATAGGCCGCCCGTAAGTCACGATATTAAAAACTTTGTAGCGGAGCACATCAGCGACGACCGAGCGTCTCCTCTCAGCCTCACGCGTAGTTTTCCACTTCCTACTTGATGGGAAAAAAACTGGCACAAATATATAAAAATCATATACATCCAATTCCATGAACGAGTTCTCCTGAATTAATCTGGAGGGTAGGTACTACATTCAGTTGGCTTGATTTTCGGTAGTCGTTTAGTAGGTCAGTACATAAGATCAACTTAAATGTGTATAGCTTCAAAAAATTTTAACTACGGCAATTACTTTTTATAAAAATAAACGTAATACATCACTGCTGGAACAAACACTATTTTTGCCCGTTCTTGGGGCAAATTTCATCAAAGTCTGTTGAACTAAGGCAACAAGTAGAAACAGTTTTAGCTGTTGCGAAGAAAAACGCCTAAATTCATATGTTTACAGGCAGGTATGTTTATGAGACCTTCTCCGGAATAGAAGCATATCGTGTTAGTTTGTTAAGAACGTCTTTGGATGGACGTGGCGTCGTCATAATAGATCGCAGTCTGGCAAATGAGGAGAAACCTGTGAGTTCTGCTACCCTTTTAACTGGTATAGAATGATCAGTTTAGTCAGCTAAAGGAAAATCGTATGGGTCTATTTACTGTTGCCTACGAGGCGAATGGAAGAAGAAAATAAGCTCGTAGGTGGTAGTTTGGGAAAAGACAATCAATCGAAAGCTGATGTCAAGGTTTATTCAGAAACTATACGACGACTTTGTGTATTGTTAACTGTGCCAGCGAAGGTGCGTATGATCCAGGCCAGGAAGAGACAAATTTCTGGAAACATGCTTGCTGTACGTGACATTCCTCTCATTTTGAACTGTTAATAGCAAAGATGGTCACGGTGACTCTGAGGAAGGTTGGCTGCGGCAATAGTCGAACGGTTCGTAGTTTTATCACATCATGACGGGGTTCAACACGCAGAAGTGAATAAAAGCACCTAATGCTGTGCTAGGTGCATGTCGTATCCGTTGACTCAGAAGCATCTTCAGAGGCCCAATATAAAGACCATTTCCACACACTGTGTATCATTTATAACATTTTAAACACCTAGTGCCAAATTCGCCATAACTGTCAATAAGATAAAATCAGATTATTAAAATATGTTAATGAAATATTTTACATGCAGATATGTATCTATTTCAGGAAGATGAAGATTTTTGGAGATCCTGGAGAAATATGTACAGCAGAACATATATTGCGTTTACGCCAATAGATGAGGCCTCATTTTATTTGGACATAAGATTTCTGGGAACTTACTACAGCGGATTAGGCTCTCCTTCAAGGATGAAAAAAAGGTTGCTCGTCCCTAGCTGCCAGTTTTATTCCAGTGAAACCTACTTGTTTTGATATTTCACTCGATACGTCTGATTATTTTTGGTAGAAAAAGTTGATATACTTATTTCGCACTACGTGGAGAGCGTGTACCGGAATGTCTGGCTCGTGTCGACCAGTTAGCGAGGTAACAAAGACGACGGGAGACATGGCCCCAACTGGAGCGAGTTTCCACGGAAGGGAAACTTCCGTCTAGTGGAAAAAGGGTGGTCGCAGGTACACGTGGCGAGTACGCATTCCAGTTGTGGACGGCACGCGACTGGAGGGTCCAGCGAGGGAGAACGAGAGGCGGGCACGTGACTGCGGCGGGGCGGCACTTACCGCAGAGCAGCGCCAGCAGCAGGCCGAGGGCGCGCATCTTGGGGGCGGCGGTGGCGGCGGCGGACGCACGCGTCGGACTGGCGTCGCGGCGGCGGCGGCGGCGGCGGGCGGCGTCCCGGCCGCGCCGGCGCACGCGCACTCGCCGCCCACTGCGACACTCGCGCTCCGCCAACAATGCGGCCGCTCGTTTGCGCCCGCTGCCTGTCTTCTGGCGGGACACAGGTCATTAACAGACCACCATTTGTGTGCACCACCCGACCAAAAGGCGTCATTTCCCCAGCACAGCTACGGGCCGAATTCGTCAGATGCGGAAGTAACTTCCGGAGCCGGGCTGTTGCTGAGCCAGCTGAGACAGGCCTTCCTCAATATGCTCACAGAAATGGAACGTGCTATACGTCTGTCCGATATTTACCAACTATATTCTACATTTATCGAATAAAAATCCGCTTTAGTTGTTAGTGATTTTCTTAATTTATTCCACGGCTGGATTGGAAGCTTAAAGCTTCATCTTCAGGTGCCACCAAATAATTACGAAAACACGGGTGTGTGGCGGTCGGGCCAGTCAGTCATTGCGGATCACATTCACGCCGAACAAACGCACGGGAGCGTTGGGCCAGCAATTACAGCGCCCACTTGGACAGCGCGACGAGGAAATGAGTAGTGCAGACGCCCCAGAATCCAGGTGACCTCCGCGGCGCAAGCGACTGACGTAGCAGCCAATGAGGTGGGGAACCGAAGTAAATAGACATTAACGAGCAGGTTCGAATCCTGCCTCGGACATGGATGTGTGTGATGTCCTTAGGTTAGTTAGGTTTAAGTAGTTTTCAGTTCTAGTGGACTGATGACCTCAGATGTTAAGTCCCATAGTGCTCCGAGCCATTTGAACCATTTTTGAGACCGACAAAAACTGGAACTACAAATATAAGAATAATAAAATAACATACAAACGTGGTAATCCGGCATAAATGTATAAAAGTATACGTGATGTGGGTACATCGTATTAAAGAAACATAAGATAAAATTACTACTAAAGCAGTGGGTGCGGATATTATACAAAAATATCAATTTTTTTAAAACATGATCAGCGATCTTTAAAATTAAAATTTAAAGATTAAAAACAGTCTTGATCGCACCTCTTTATTTTTATTGGAGTGACTGGTTTCGACTCTATTTAAGAACAAAAAAAAAAAAAAAAAAAAAAACAGAATGGTTCAAATGGCTCTGAGCACTATGGGACTTAACTTCTGAGGTCATCAGTCCCCTAGAACTTAGAACTACTTAAACCTAACTAACCTAAGGACATCACACACATGGCCGGCATTGAAGAACCACTTTCAGACTCTGAAAAAGCATATTACCAGATAGAGGGATCGTTATAATAGTAAGTATATATAACGAAATGTAGAACTAATAAATAAATACACCCGGAACTGTGGGTGGACTCCGTGGTGCAAATTCTGCCGACCCACGACGCTGGAATAACTGCTAATCATAGACGTCTTTCTGATTGGTAAGCAATGATGTCACGCTCAGGACGGTGAGCGTGACCAAGCCTGTTTAATAGCCGTTCTCTCGTTGCTCCTACTACCTGTTATTCCAGCGTCGAGAGTCGGCGCAACTTGCACCACGCAGTCCACTCACCGTTCTGGGTATATTTATTTATTAGCTTTGCATTTTTATATATACTTACTATTATAACGATCCCTCTATCTGCTAATATGTTTTTTCAGAGTCTGAAGATGGTTCTCACTCCGGTAAAAATACACTCCTGGAAATGGAAAAAAGAACACATTGACACCGGTGTGTCAGACCCACCATACTTGCTCCGGACACTGCGAGAGGGCTGTACAAGCAATGATCACACGCACCGCATAGCGGACACACCAGGAACCGCGGTGTTGGTCGTCGAATGGCGCTAGCTGCGCAGCATTTGTGCACCGCTGCCATCAGTGTCAGCCAGTTTGCCGTGGCATACGGAGCTCCATCGCAGTCTTTAACACTGGTAGCATGCCGCGACAGCGTGGACGTGAACCGTATGTGCAGTTGACGGACTTTGAGCGAGGGCGTATAGTGGGCATGCGGGAGGCCGGGTGGACGTACCGCCGAATTGCTCAACACGTGGGGCGTCAGGTCTCCACAGTACATCGATGTTGTCGCCAGTGGTCGGCGGAAGGTGCACGTGCCCGTCGACCTGGGACCGGACCGCAGCGACGCACGGATGCACGCCAAGACCGTAGGATCCTACGCAGTGCCGTAGGGGACCGCACCGCCACCTCCCAGCAAATTAGGGACACTGTTGCTCCTGGGGTATCGGCGAGGACCATTCGCAACCGTCTCCATGAAGCTGGGCTACGGTCCCGCACACCGTTAGGCCGTCTTCCGCTCACGCCCCAACATCGTGCAGCCCGCCTCCAGTGGTGTCGCGACAGGCGTGAATGGAGGGACGAATGGAGACGTGTCGTCTTCAGCGATGAGAGTCGCTTCTGCCTTGGTGCCAATGATGGTCGTATGCGTGTTTGGCGCCGTGCAATTGAGCGCCACAATCAGGACTGCATACGACCGAGGCACACAGGGCCAACACCCGGCATCGTGGTGTGGGGAGCGATCTCCTACACTGGCCGTACACCACTGGTGATGGTCGAGGGGACACTGAATAGTGCACGGTACATCCAAACCGTCATCGAACCCATCGTTCTACCATTCCTAGACCGGCAAGGGAACTTGCTGTTCCAACAGGACAATGCACGTCCGCATGTATCCCGTGCCACCCAACGTGCTCTAGAAGGTGTAAGTCAACTACCCTGGCCAGCAAGATCTCCGGATCTGTCCCCCATTGAGCATGTTTGGGACTGGATGAAGCGTCGTCTCACGCGGTCTGCACGTCCAGCACGAACGCTGGTCCAACTGAGGCGCCAGGTGGAAATGGCATGGCAAGCCGTTCCACAGGACTACATCCAGCATCTCTACGATCGTCTCCATGGGAGAATAGCAGCCTGCATTGCTGCGAAAGGTGGATATACACTGTACTAGTGCCGACATTGTGCATGCTCTGTTGCCTGTGTCTATGTGCCTGTGGTTCTGTCAGTGTGATCATGTGATGTATCTGACCCCAGGAATGTGTCAATAAAGTTTCCCCTTCCTGGGACAATGAATTCACGGTGTTCTTATTTCAATTTCCAGGAGTGTAAAAAGTTGCTATCAAGACTTTTTGATCTTTAAAAATTCAAAAAATATCAATAAACTGGACAATGAGACAACGAGAGATGTGTGGTAGGAGAATGATGTAAACCGCTATGATCGGTGACCATTGTTACAGTTGTCCTTAAAGAGCAAAAACATCTTCGCATACAAAGCTTAGTTAGGCTTAAAATGATAAACGCAGAATGAATAAAAACGTAGATATGTGACACAGTTCTTAGCGTCCAAAGGTAATAAAATAGGCGAGGACTAGATAAAACGAGTAAAAAAAATTATATCTACGTGTAGTGTATGCGATACCTGTGGTTGGGCTACAATAATATTTTTGCAACGATAGAGTTTTTGAAATGAAATAACCTAAACTTCTTAGTCCTACGCTCCCATTCGCTTGATTGACGTGGGTGTGATCCTCAGTGACTGACTGGCCCGACCGCCACGCTTCATGTTTTCATAATTATTTGGTGGCACCTAAAGATGAAGCTTTACGCTTCGAAATCGGACGTCGAATAAATTATTAAAATCACTAACAAGCGAAGCCGATTTTCATTCTACAAATGTGTTCCTCAGTTGTGGAAGTTCACCTGATCAAGTATTTTGTGTCTTTGTATATGCACCGAAGCGCCAAATAAATGGTATAGGCACGCGTATTCAAATACAGAGATACGTAAACGTTCAGAACACGGCGCTGCGGTCCGCAATGCCTATCCAATAAAAGCGGCTGGCGCGGTTGTTAGTTGGGTAACTGCTGCTACAATGGCAGGTTGTCAAGATATAAGTGAGTTTGAACGTGGTGTTATAGTCGGCATACGAGTGATGGGACACAGCATCTCCGAGGTAGCGATGCAGTAGGGATTTTCCCATACTACCATTTCAAGAATGTACCAACGATACATCAACGATATGGGCTTTCCGAGCCGAAGGTCCACTCGTGTACTCTTGATGACTGCACGACATTAAGCTTTAAGCCATGCCTACGCCCACCAACACCGACTTTGGACTGTCGATGACTGGAAACCTGTTGCCAGGTCGGAAGAGTCTCGTTTCAAATTTTATCGAGCGGATGGATGTGAACGTGTATGGAGACAACCTGATGAATCGATGAACCCTGACTGTCTGCAGGGGCCTGTTCAAGCTGGTGGAGGCTCTATAACGGTGTGGGGTGTGTGCAGTTGGAGTGATACTGGACCACTGATGCGTGTAGGTATGGCTCTGACAGGTGTCACGTACGTAAGGATCCTGTCTGATCACCAGCATCCATTCATGTTCATTGTGCATTCCAACGGACTTGGGCAGTTCCAGCAGGAGAATGCGACACCCCACAATCCAGAATTGATATAGCGGGGCGCCTGGAACACTCTTCTGAGTTTGAACACTTCCGCTGGCCACCAAACCTCCAAGACATGAACATTAGTGAGCATAACCGGGATGCCTTGCAACGTGCTGTTCAGAAGAGATATCCACTCTATCGTACTCTTACGGATTTATGGACAGCCCTTCAGGATTCACGGTGTCAATTCCCTCCAGAACTACTTCAGACATTAGTCGAGTCTATGCCACATCGTGTTGCCACACTTACCTGTTCTTGGGGGGGGGGGGGGGGGCTACACGATATCAGGCAGGTGTACCAGTTACCTTAGCTCATCAATGTATACGTTCATCACATAACGGTTATTGAATGGTTAAACTTACGTTTTAATCTAAACTGACGTACATCATTAAAATCAGTACAGATGTGATCGTCACGGTCACGAATACACTCTTCCACTTGTTGTGACATGGGAGCCTTCGAGTATCATATTGAGGAATTTCTTGTCATGTGTGGTACACAAGCTGTATCACTTCGTGGAGATGCTCTCCTGGACTGACACTTTTCAAGAATTATACTACAACTTCAGGGTGTTTATAATTAAACATTCGCTACATGAGAAGTGTCCCGTGAGAAAAGAGTGATTGTAGGAGAATGAAACTTTGTTGAAATATTTGTAAGGGCATGCGAAATAGAAATAACGAATAAATCATTGAAAGAAACGTATTTTAATTTCCACATGAGAAGGTAACAATACGGCAAGAGGACTTCTGCGTATTCCCTTAACGCGTCGAAACTCGCTAAGAGCACCAGTGGTGCTTCCGCTCTTTTGATAAAACAGCTCTAAGACTAGCGCCCTGCTCACCTTGTCCACAGCCATGTTCACTGTCTGCAATCGCACTGCATGCAGATGCATGTGTTTCAAACCTACGTCGCCGTACCTATTCTGCCAACAGCCCAAATCCTGCAGGGCACAGTCGGAACATCATTCCTAAAAATTTGGGTCACCACACGGTAAATCGTTTTCTGTCTACACCGACTCAACTAGCGAAAGTTTAATTACAGCCGCCCTGTGGTATCAGTAATTCTGTCGAATTTGCGATGAGTAGTGTTGGACACGACGTTCATTATCAGACCGTTGCCTTCATCGTCAGTATTGAGCCTCAATGTATCCAGAGCTTTTGCAAACAGCTACAGTCGGAAATCTTGAGTAACATTTTCAAAGTCACCTACGACAGATTTTCAGTGATTCTGGCCACATAGCACCAAGACACTCATGACTGCAGATTGTTGCTATTGGCATACGCACTGGTTATATAAAGTTTAAGTTCTTCTGATGAAGGCGATGGTTTGATAATAGACGACCTGTCTGAAACTAGTCACCGCAAATAAAGAATATGTCTCATTCCTACTAGTACGGAATTACAAATAATAGTTTTCATAAAGATAAGTTACTGACTCGTTTTCCTGCATTATGCTAGAGGCCCATAAAATTATGCGTCTTGCCATCGCGTCCCAGGCATGTACTAATAGTGACAAATTGAAAGACCGAGCAGGCCAATCAAACCTCTGTACGTTTCTCAAAGCGTTAGTGCTCTATGCTTCAATGTGAGTTTTTTCACTATCCTTCTAGAATGTCATTTGATACCCAGTCTGTGAACAAAGGATTTAGCACTCTCACCACATACTGTCGAGCTTCCAACATTTCTTCAACAATTACCTTACTGTTGTCATATCCGATAGCTCCACACACAGTGATTCGACTAGTTGAAGAGTTATGTTACTCAAGAATTGCTGCTTCCTGTGACCTTTCTTAAGGTCGTCTATTGAAGCACTGCCGTCGATCTCACCTACAAAAACAGGTGCGACAATCGTCACTGAAAGCCAAAGAATGTCATTCAGTGTCCCTCTTAACTATAGCTTTGCACCAAACAAGACTGTTGACTGCGGTATGGTGCCACCGTTAAACGGCGCGTGGTTAATCGGGATCTCAACCCTGCATCTCGTAATACACTGAAGAGCCAAAGAAACTGTTACACCTGCCTAATATCGTGTAGGGCCCCCACGAGTACGGGTTGGTGCCACAACAAGACGAGACGTGGACTAATGTCTAAAGTAGTGCTGGGGGAACTGACACCATGAAACCAACAGTGCTGTCCATAAAGTAATTTGAGTACGAAGGGCTGGAGATCTCTTGTCAACAGCATGTTGCAAGGCACCCTGGTTATGTTCAATAATGTTCATGTCTGGGGAGTCTGATGACCAGCGGAAGTGTTTAAACTCAGAAGAGTGTTCCTTGAGTCACTCTGTAGCATTTATGGATTGTGGAGTGTCGCATTGTCCTGCTGGAACTGCCCAAGTCCGTTGGAACGCACAATGGAGATGAGTGGATGCAGGTGATCATACAGGATGCTTAAGTACGTGTCACCTGCCAGAGACGTATCAGAACGTATCAGGAATCCGGGATCACTCCAACTGCACACTTCCCAGGCCATTACAGAGCCTCTACCAGCTTGAACAGTCCCCTGATGACATGCAGGGTCCATGGATTCATGAGGCTGTATCCATACCCGTACACTTCCATCCGCTCGATACAATTTGAAACGAGATTCGTCAGACTAGGCAACATGCTTCCAGTCATCAACAGTCCAATGTTGGCAGGCGTAGGCAAGGCTTAAAGCTTTGTGTCGTGCGGTCATCAAGAGTACACGAGTGGACCTTTGGTTCCGAACGCCATATCGATGATGTTTCGTTGAACGATTCCCACGCTAATACTTTTTGATGGCCTAGCATTGAAACCAACATAAATATGCCAAAGGGTTGCATTTCTGCACGTTGAACGATTCTCTTGAATCGCCGTTGGTCCCGTTCTTGCAGAATCTTTTGATGTTTTACCGGATTCCTGACATTCAGGGTACAGTCGTGAAATGGTCGTAAGGGAAAATCCCCACTGTATCGCTACCTCGAGATGCTATGTCCCATCGCTCTTGCACCGACAATAACACCACGTTTAAACTAAGTTAAATCTTGATAACCAACAGTTGTAGCAGGAGTTGCCGATCTAACAACCACGCCAAACACTTGATGTCTTATATATTCATTGACGACGGCAGTGCCGTATTCTCCCTGTTTACATATCTCTGTATTTGAATACTCATCCCTACACCAGTTTCTTTGGTGCTTCAGTGTATGTTGCCCTGACTTCTGGTATTTTCTTCCTTTTATTCGGCAGTCGCTGCTGAACAATCCTATGACATCGTGCTGTAGTCCTTCTGGAAGGTCTCGTGCCTATTCTTCTTCCCACACTGCAGCCCTTGGTGCATCTCGCCATCACCAGTCCTGGAGTCACTACAATAGAGCCAACTTTGCGATACATCGATATGATTCTCCCATCCGCTTCATGCCAATGACTGGACCTCTTTTCGAAGTCAGAAGTACGCGACAAGCTGTGCGTGCTCCTCCTCTACGCATGTCGTGTTGAGACCTCATCACGAAAAGTGCTAGTAAAGCTAGATACATGCGATAGCCATCATGTATTCATGTCAGTGTCCATCTACGGGAAAGCAAAATGGCTCTGAGCACTATGGGACTTAACTTCTGAGGTCATCAGTCCCCTAGAACTTAGAACTACTTAAACCTAACTAACTTAAGGACATCACACGCATCCATGCCCGAGGCAGGATTTGAACCTGCGACCGTAGCGATCGCGCGGTTCCAGACTGTAGCGCCTAGAACCGCTCGGCCACTCCGGCCGGCTTCGGGAAAGCATTTTTGTTTACTGAAAATGCTATACCTAAAAAAAACTAGCTTAAGGGTGAAATTTTAACCAACGTATCCCAAACGCATGAAATTGTAGAAGTATCAGCGTGAATTCAGATGCGGTTTTCGTTAAGTTATTGCGGACGACATGGCAAATTTTCCTACGTGCTCAAGTAATTTTTTACGTTCATAGCCGTCGAATTACGGCAACGTCTTTATTTTTTTATTTTAATGGTACCACATTCTTCTCGGTGGAGCTGGATAGTTCTCTCCAAGAAGACTTCAGTGAAATAACGTTCATGTAACTAGATCAAACTATAGTGAGATAATAGCGCCGCAAATCATAAACATATGTCAACCAAAGTTTTTACCAACAAGCTAGCGCCGTTCATAATGGACTGACTGAATTCAGTTGATTGTCACGCCTTTGTCGCTCTTAGATACAGTTTATTTTGTAATTGAACAGAAGTTGGTAGTTGTTGCGGGTTAGTATGGATATAGTGTATACACGATAACCGGAAGAAATTAATAATTGCTTACTTTCACCGACCAAATCACTCACACTTTAATGTGCCCTTGATTTTTTTGTGAAAATTCATGGTTAAAATTGTTCGTGGTCATGAAAAATCATCCCAAATTGTACTAAATGCATCTTCTGAAAATAATTTTGAGCAATTAGCTCAGGAGTGCAAATATTGTGCAAATAGTTGTGAAAACGTAATTGATGTCTTGGCAACGAACAATCCTACGCAATTACAGACCGTCATGACGCATACAGGGATTAGTCACCATAAGGTTGTTACAGCGAGACTGTATGTCATAACATGAAAATCCATCAAAAATAAACTCAAATATATTTATTTAAGAAAGAAGATAATAATTTGTTATTGACAGTTTCCTAAAACATAGCCTCCATTCCTTCGTATTTAATCCAGTATCAGATGTGGCTTGGATTCAGTGAAATAGTGTTGACGGCATTTGATGGATTCATACCAATTAAATTAATAAAAAACTTAACACATCCAACATGATACTCGAAATAGGCCAGCACACTGCTGCAGCAGCAACAAAGCAAACATGAAACTGGAATGACACAATTTCAGAGACTCTCATCAGATGTGATTGTAGGTATATAGAGTGAAGCGGCGAGTGAAAATTTGTAACAAGGCCGGGCATCGAACCTGATTCTCCTGCTGAATAGGCAGATGCGTTATCCACTAAGCCATCTTGTCACAGCGGTCCACGCATTGCTCATACTGCACTGATCCCGCCCTCCCACCGGTGGTTCGCCAGACTCCTCCGGCTTCTCGCACATGGAAAGGGTCCCTTGGAATTCTACCTTCTAAGGCAACCTCCATCATGACAGCTGCCATCAGTCAGTGGCTCAAGGAGCCATGAGATTTCCACTTTTCGTCTGTCCTTGGCCCTTCTGAGACTCCCTCCCAGGCTGCTCGTAAAGAACAGCCGGAGGAGGGGAAGAAGAAGAAAAAGCTGGGTAAGAAGGAAGAGGTTCAGGTTGCCTCTGTGCCACCTGTTATTCCCAGCTCTGCAGATTTTGGGGCCCCCCAATGTCCTCGATCTCGCCTCTACCCCAGACGCAATGGTTCTCGATTCAGGCTCTGCTTCAGTGGTGGTAGATATCCCAGTGGCGTAATCTGCCTCCTCCGTCCCTTCACGCCTTTTTCGTCAGCAGACAATGTCATTCTCCAGTGGAATTTCAGCGGTTTTTTCCACCACCATGCTGAGCTCTGACAACTTATCAGCCTTCACCCTTTCTTCTGCATTGCTCTCCAGGAAACATGGTTTCCAGCGATGCGAACCCCCACCCTCCATGGCTATCGGGGTTATTATAGGAATCGGGCAGCTTATGCGAGGATATCTGGTGGAGTCTGCGTCTACGTCCTTAACTCTCTTTACAGCGAGTATGTACCTCTTCAAACACCTTTAGAAGCAGTCGCTGTTAGGGTGTGGACGCCTCAGGCTGTTACTGTCTGCAGTATCTATCTTCCACCGGATGGCGATGTCCCACAGCATGTATTGGCTGCACTGATAGCCCAACTCCCGCACCTTTTCTGTTACTGGGCGACGTTAACGCCCATATTCCTCAGAGGGGTGGATTGGTGGCAAGAGGCCGAGGCCCTGTCGTTGAGCAAGTGTTGGCACAGCTCGACCTTTCGCCCTTAAATAATGGTGCCCCCACACATTTCAGTGTGGCGCATGGCACGTAACCAGCCATCGACCTTTCAGTCTGAAGCCCAGGCCTTCTTCCATCTGTCCAATGGAGTGGGCATTACGACTTGTGTGGGAGTGACCACTTCCTGATCGTTCTGTCACTGCCACAGCCTCGCTCTTTTGGGCGCCTTCCCAGATGGGCCTTGAATAAGGCTGACGGGGACTCATTCGCCTCCATTGCCACTATTGAGCCTCTTTCTCATGACGCCATTATGTGGTGGTTCACACAATAACCAATGACACTGTTTCTGCAGCGGAATCTGCAATTCCCTGTTTCTCCGGGTCCCCTCGGCGGAGTACTGTGCCTTGGTGGTCACCAGAGATCACTGAGGCGATTAGAGATCTCAGGCGGGCCCTCCAACATCATAAGCAGCACCCATCACTGGAACATCTCATTGCCTTTAAGCGGCTCCATGCCCGATCCCGATGCCTTATTCGCTGATGGAAGCGTTAGTCTATGTCTCCACCATTGGCATCTGTACCTCTCCATCGCAGTTTTGGACCAAGATTAGACGACTCTATGGCTATCAGACCCCCTTCAGCGTACCTGGGCTTTCTCTGAATCGAGCAGTCTGTACTGAATCACTGAATCAGACACGACTGCAGAACTCTTAGCAGAGTGTTATGCTCAGAGTTCCGCTTCTGCGACTTACCCGCTGGCTTTCTGCTCCCTGAAAGAGCAGTTGGAACATCGGAGCACTTCATTCCATATGCGCCACCCCGAATTGTACAATGTTCCATTCAGTGAGTGGGAATTTCAAAGTTCCCTAGCTGCTTGCTCTGATACGGCTCCCGGGCCGGTTTGCATCCACTATCAGCTGCTCGAACACCTGTCAGTGGACTGCCAGCGCCATCTCCTAGAACTTTACAACCGTATCTGGGTTGAGGGTGAGTCCCAATCACAATGGTGGGAAAGCATCATCATACCAGTGTTGAAACCTAGCAAGAAACCCATGGAGGTGGACAGCTACCGCCCCATTAGCCTCACCAACGTTCTGTGCAGGTTGCTGGAACGCATGGTGAAATTGGTCCAAATGGCTCTCACCACAATGGGACTTAACTTCTAAGGTCATCAGTCCTCTAGAACTTAGAACTACTTAAACCTAACTAACCTAAGGACATCACACACCATCCAACCCGAGGCAGGATTCGAACCTGCGACCGTAGCGGTCGTTCGGTTCCAGACTGTAGCGCCTAGAACCGCTCGGCCACCCCGGCCGGCTGAACGCATGGTGAGCCAGAGATTGAGTTGGCTACTTGAGTCTCGGGGCCTTCTGTCTCCATCTCAGGGTGGGTTCCGTAAGGGCCGCTCTGTCACCGATAATCTGGTCTGCCTGTATTCTGCCATCCGTACAGTATTTGCCCGCTGTCAGTATCAGGTTGCCGTCTTTTTTGACATGCACAAGGCGTACAATACAGCATGGTGACATCACATCCTCACCAATCATCATGGGTGGGCTCTTAGGGGCCCACTCCGGATTTTTATTCAAAATTTTCTGTCGCTTCCTTCGTTCCGCGTGGAAATTGGTCCCTTCCATAGTTCCGCTCGAGTCCAGGAGAATGGGGTCCCGCAAGGCTCTGTCTTGAGTTTCTGCCTATTTTTCGTTGCGATCAATGGGCTAGCAGCTGCAGCTATGGGAACGTCCGTATCAGCTTCTTTGTATGCTGATGACTTTTGCCTGTACTACAGCTCCATTGAAATTGAAATTGCTGAACGACAGCTGCAGGGCACTATCCGCAAGGCGCAGTCTTGGGCCGTAACGCGCGGCCTCCAGTTTTCGGCCACCAAGACTTGCGCCATGCATTTCTGCCGACGTCCACTATTCACCCTCAGCCACGGCTATATCTTGACGGCGAACCTCTTCCTGTGGTGGAGACGCATTGGTTTTTGGGATTGATTTTTGATACCCAGTTGACTTGGCTCCCTCATATTCGGCAGCTTAAACAAACGTGTGGGCCGCGTCTTAACGATCTTCGTTGCTTGAGCCACACCAGCTGGGGTGCCGATCGGTCTACCCTTCTCCGACCGTATCAGGCGTTGATTCAGTCCCGTCTCGATTATGGGAACCTGGCTTACGGTTCGGCATCGCCTTCCGCGTTGCAGTTGCTTGAACCCATACTTCACTGTGGGATCTTACTCGCAATTGGAGCTTTCTGCATGAGCCCTGTAAACAGCCTACTTGTGGAGGCTGGTGTCCTTCCACTGCGGATCTAGGGACAACGACTGCTGGCCGCTTATGCTGCACATGTATGTAGCTTTCCTGCGCAACCAAATTACTATCTCCAGTTCCCCAACTCGGTTGTCCATCTTCCAGAATGGTCGGGGTGTACGATTGCTGTTGGCATCTGGTCTCTTCTCCGTGGGCTTGAGTTTTTCCCTCTCCCACCTCTTTTACAGGCCCATCTACGTATACCCCCATGGTGTGTGCCAAACCAAAACCTTCATCTGGATTTGACGCAAGGCCCGAAAGACCTAGTCCCTCCTGAGGCCCTCCGCCGACGCTTTCTTTCCATCCTTGCCGCGTTTCACGGGTCTGACGTAGTCTATACCGACGGTTCAATGGTTGCTGGTCGAGTTGATTATGCTCCTACTCTTGGGGATCAATCTGAACAATTCTCATTGCTGGATGGCAGCAGTGTTTTCACTGCAGAGATGGTAGCTATTTCTCTCGCCCTAGAGCACATCTGCTCCTGCTCATTTGAGTACTTCGTTATCTGTAGTCACTCCCTGAGCGGCTTACGAGCTATCGACCGGTGTTTTCCTCGCTCTTGTCTGGTGATGGCTATCCATAAGTCCATCTATACTCTTGCCCGTTGCGGTCGCTCCGTGGTTTTTGTGTGGACCCCAGGTCATGTCGGCATCCTGGGTAATGAACATTTTGACAGGCTTGCCAAACAGGCTATCAGTGAACTGGCCCTGGAGATTGGCCTTTCGGAATTTGATCTCCAGTCGGTATTGCGGCAGAAACTCCTTGGTACCCGGGGTGTTGATGGCGCACCCTGCCTTCACCCAATAAACTTCGGGTTATCAAGGAGACTACAAGTGTGTGGCGCTCCTCCATGCGAGCCTCTCGCAAGGACTCCGTTGTTCTCTGCAGGCTGCACAATGGCCACACCTGGCTTATGCACGCTCATTTATTGGGCCACGAGAACCCACCTCTATGTCGCAGTGGATCAGCGTTAACAGTGGTCCACATCTTGCTGGACTGTCCACTTTTAACTGCACTCAGGCAGACGTTTGCGCTGCGTGATGCGCTCCCTACACTTTTAACGGATGACGCCGCAATGGCAGGCTTAGTTTTGAGTTTTATTCGAGCAGGGGGATTTTATTACTCAGTCTGAGTGTTTGCCTCTTTTGTGTTTCGAGTCTGACCTTTTACCTATGGCTTTCGATTGGGGTTTTTAGTGTGTCTCTTGGTCGTTGGCTTTCCTTTTTTTTTCTTTTTTTTTCATGGTCGGCCAACCACTGTAAACCACTGTGTGCGTTTAATTCCTTTTTTCTGGTCTTTGTCTGTGTCTTTCTTGTTCTGTCGTCCCTCGTCATCTCCATTGCTTGCATTTAATCCCTGTGGGTGTTTCATGGTCGTGAAAAAAGGGACCGACGACCTTTGCAGTCTGGTCCCTTCAACCCCACAAACCAACTTGTAAAATCAATGGAGAACATTGCTGACAGACCCAACGGACTGCGGATATTGCAACGAGGTCATGGCATTCTCCCAAAGCTGTCTGAATGGTAGCCACACAACTACATTTCACCTTTTCTGGTGAAAGGACCATAGGTAAGACCAAGCATATGCACATCGCCAAAAGGCGTGAATAGGTCTTATAACTTGCATTCATTAATATAAGGGGGTCGTCATCACAGTTGCATCTGAAGACAATTCCGACAGCAGAATTCGCGTAACCCCATTCTTTGCATTGTCAGCAATGCCGGACGTCTTTCGTTTCGCATGAGAGGCAACTGGATGCCTCCACCGAGCTGTTCTTGGTGTACTACGGCCGAGGGCTGGAATAAGGAAATTAATTGATCAAGTCTTCTGTCGTCCTGGCATCTCTTTCCACTCCCCACGGGTGACTATCCAAGGGTCATTTAACATAGGGAAGTGTTAAGCTTCCAGAACGCTTTTGTACACCAGACAGACAAAGGTGGTTGAATGAGAGTGCAGATGACGAAGCAGTGACCCAAAAGCGATTTTTCTGCTTGGGAAACTACATTTCCAAGGTGGAGAGAGATGTAAGACCAGGTTACCCTGCTCACCGAATGTGTTGTGTTACGGATATAACCAGGGGAGTCCCCAGCAATCTCTTTTTCCAAATGTCAACGAGATGAAAGTCGTCGACCAACGTACTCAGCTTCGGGCCCAGTGAATACCCAGATGTCTGTTCTTTGATTGAAGGACGCAGCTGAAATCGCCACCCACGATGAAGCCATCATAGTGTCAGGAAAACAGGAGAGCCATGTCGTCTGCGATGAACCGCTGCCAGACAGGGCAGATATTGATGATGCATGAGTCAAATATGGTTACAGCCATTCCGTGGTGAGGCGGGAGGACTATCATGTTCATGTCCAGGATCCCCCTGCTTATGTAAAAGACCACAGCAGCCCAAGTGATCCCCAACAGACGTGTATGAGTCATAGCTGTAAACTGGTGGTGGTGAGACAACACAAACTACTTGAAGAAGGCCAACATCGAAGTCAGAGGCTTGAACTGTATCACAGAGGAGCTGCAGCTTCGGTGCAGTGTCGACCATATTGATGTTCAGTATGTCGAACTGCTACGTCTGTGCTGGCAGTGGTGGACATGCATCTACCAACATCGAAAGGGGAGGGGGGCGGTTTGTGGTGGGGACTACAAGGAGGGCCAATCCTGTCAGCTGCCATGCTTCAAATCCGATATATATGGGCAACTTCTTCGGGACAGGGGTAGGAAGCGACAGAAGTCCCATGGAGGAGACATTTTGCCCTCCATTTCATCACCCCATACTTTAGTGCCAAGGGTATATCCAATGTCCATGTGAACTCTGCCTTGGTGAAGCATCAGGAGGGAGACAGACGTCTCAACCTGTGCACTGGTCAGACCTATGTTGGTGGTGGATTCACTGATTGCCCATATGGCAAAACGTGTTGGTCATCATTAGTACCACCTGTCGACAATGCAGGGGACTCTCGGCTGGTTGGGTGGCTTCCCCTTCATCTTGGATGAGAGTTTCATCAGAACCCATGGACTAGCAGTGATGACGTTTGCACCAGTGCGGAGAGCGTCGTTCGAAGACGTATTCCTCAGCATTGGACAAAAGCAAAGACTAGCATTGACTAGGTTCGAAGGTTTCAGTTGGTGCAATGAACTAGTGTACCATGTGCTGTGCGGTAGGACGACGGTTCAGTCCCGCGTCCGGCCATCCTGATTTAGGTTTTCCGTGATTTCCCTAAACCGCTCTAGGCAAATGCCGGGATGCTTCCTTTGAAAGGGCACAGCCGATTTCCTTCCCCCTCCTTCCCTCATCCGATGAGACCGATGACCTCGATGTCTGGTCTTCTTCCCCAAGAACCCAACCCAACCATGTGCTGTGGAGAGGTATCTGTCTCCATGACGTCCTTCATGGGAGTCCAGGTGGCGGTCATGTCGTCAAGTGGAGTGACTGCACTGTCTGAAGGTTGGTGGGATGGCAGGATGACCATGTGGCAGGCTGGGCGAAGCTGTAGGCGCGGCCAGGGCAGCCGCGAAAATTATTGCTAGGTAACACAAAGGCTTCTGAGCTGCACGACACATCGTTGGACACATTCACGCTCCAAATGGCCCTCCGTCCCACAACTGGTACAGGTGCGATGCTGACCGTCATACATTATGATGGCATATGACTCTACAGATCGATACGAACATGCCTGACGCCTCTTAAAAAGAGATGGGTTCGGAATTGTGCCCATCGTCAAAGCGCCGCAGTGACGGCGTCCGTATGTAGTTTGGACGGTAGGTTGAATATTAGTATTGTTCGCACCCTGGGGCAGGCATGATCGACGGTAACAAGCCCTACGTTTCCGTCGAAATGACAGAAGCGTAGTGCACGTGTGGTCTACTATAACAGCTTGTCAACACTGCATCGTTAATCATCTTGGGGTATCCTACATGGTACTACTCACTATGGACAGGTAATTCCAATTACATCTTGTGATGCTATTTCAACGACACTGTGAAGAAATCGTTCGACAAGTGCTTTGGGACGGGCAAAGTCTGAACAAAAGGCGGAACGTAAAGTTGTTTTGCAATAGCTGTGCACTATGTTGATCTATAAGGAAGACGGTACTTACCAGTGGTCGAAGGAAACACGACATGCGACACGTACCTCGCTAAGGCTAAGCGCAAATTGAGACAAGTATAGCGCCTTTGACGTGACAGACACTACAGCGCGATGCTCACGTTCCGCACGTGCTGCGCTGCCCCTGTGCATATGGAGACGCGGACACATTCTTCGAACGCCCCAGTTGGTGACTCTCTGCGCAGATAAAATCGAGGCGCGCGCATCCTGTAATCCTTTTCAAACGGTTTTACATAAAGTATTTAGTAAAAACATTTGATTTTTGCGTTACTTGTAGCGTTATATATCAGCTTCGTGGCGAAGTGCCCATCATCTCGCTAATGGTCATACGTATTGTGATATACCCATTTAAGTAACACACTGCGTAAAATTTGAAAAGTTTAGTAAACGAAAAGCGGGGATCGTTATGATTTTGAGTTTGGTGCATGTTACACCACGTGTTACTGCATATGAAATTTAGCTAACATATTGAATGTTTCTATAGACTTGGGAGGAGGTCTCAATCTGCCTCCGATCTCGAGAGAAAGGATGGAACAGAGCGCTTTCATTCCTGATCACACGCTCGAGGATGAAATATTCGGACCATCCCTCAAATCTCCTCGAGGCATCGAAACGAGATTTTGGCCAATGATAGCACATAAGAAGAGCATTTTGCCAAATTATTAACAAGTGGAACTTTCTTATCCATGGCGCTATATCAGAAGTTGTAGTTTTTTCTTTCACTCCGCCGCGTGGTCTGATGCGCCTTGTCACGGTCCGCGTGGCTCCCCCCGACGGAGGTTCGAGTTCGAGTCCTCCCTCGGGCATGTGTTTGTGTGTTTTGTTATTAGCGTAAGTTACTTTAAGTTAGGTTAAGTAGTGTGTAAGCTTTGGGACTGATGGCCTCAGCAGTTTGGTCCCATCTGTCTTACCACAAATTTCCAAATTTTTCACTCCACTTACCGTAATTTTTTAAGGAACATTGACGGCTAGTGAAATGAGAATTTCCTAGTTTGAAAATGAACATGAAAACTCTTTTCAAATGTTACTGCAAACCGACACAATGAGGTTTTCTATAAACTATTGTTTTCTCTGGTCGCCAGTTACTTATTTAATGAGACACTCTGTATCAGAACTCTGCCGAAATACCTTCTGCAAGGTGAGTTTGTGCAGATTATACTGTGTTTTGTCAAAAGAAGCACAATTAAACGTGGCAGCAAGAGAAATGCTGCCGGTACTCGAAAATGGTGATGCTTCTACAAATGAGAAAAGTTAAAAACCACACAAAAATAAATCGCCGATTCTGTCGCAATTTTGGTTGAATCCCCGTAACCCATATTTGTATGGTATTGTATTATATGTTAACCGGGGGCCTAGAAACGACGGAGAGGCTCCGTCCCCGCCGCAGCCGCAGTGGTCCACAAACCCACGACGACTACGGCAGTCCACTTCATCCCTCCGCCGCCCTACACCGAACCACTCTTTCAGGGTTACTGTGCGGTTCAGCCTTCTGGTGGACCCCCCCAAGGAACGTCTCACACCAGACGAGTGTAACCCCTATGTTTGCGTAGTAGAATAACGGTCGTGTACGAGTACGTGGAGAACTTGTTTGCGCAGCAATCGCCGACATAGTGTAGCTGAGGCGGAATAAGGGTAACTAGCCCGCATTCGCCGAGGCAAATGGAAAACCTCCTAAAAACAATCCAAAGACTTGCCGGCTCACCGGACCTCGACACGTGTCCGCCGGGCGGATTCGTGCCGGGGACCAGGCGCTCCGGAAAGTCGTGCGTTAGACGGCTCGGCTAACCAGGCGGGCTGCCCATTTAATTTTTAACACGGAACGAGAGGAATGGCAACTCACCAAAGAGTTTCATTCCTGTTCTCCACCTGAGCAATATTAAAATAATGACGAGCGTAGCGTTCAGGAGGAGTGATGCACACGTACCAGACGCCGGTCACTCACCTATGGCTTGTCAAACTGACAACGTGTGATCACGAATAGAATGGTTAGTATTAAGAAAAGTAAAAATTCGTCTGTCGCACAAGATGCTCAGTGTACTGTCAGCAGCTGAGAATAATGCGCAAGACAGGAAAACGAAAGTTAGCCAGGTATGCCTTTCGTGGGGAAGAGTTCGCGTCATATGAATGTAGGCCTACCTTGTCAGCAGTATATTTCAGTAAATTAAATATATCGTATCACCAAACACTTTTAGGACACTTATACTTTCCGAATAATACTGACTGCATTCTTCATTTGTGTAGCCTGTTGTGTAATTAGTTTGTCGATGATGATACCGTGTGTACAACCACTGAAATGCTTTTTCTTTACACTATGCGCCAATTAAAACATTGGTGAATGATAGCACACAAGGAGGAGATAATTTTGCCACATTGTTAACACACGAAACTATCTTATCTATGGTAAATGAAAAGCACTAGACTGCTTTTGATCTGCAGTATAACTTTTATTGTTAACCGCTTTTCGGCTTACAAGGCCATCATCAGTCATTTACTGAGTATTGTCACCAAAGAAGTTACGACGTTTGTAAACAACATTGGAAGAAAAGTTACACGTCTACATTGAAGGAGGAACTACAGTAAGTAACATCTTATCCATGGCGATATATCACAAGTTGAAGTTTTTATTTTATTTTGGTTTCCAGTGACTGTGATTTTGTAAGAGTCATCGATAGCTAGCGAAATTCGAGTTTATCGACTGTTTCCAGCTTACCTGTTCCTAGCTTACTGTGAAAATGTGGTATCCGCACGCATGTAGTGTAAAGTATGTTGTAGCGTCCATATCAAAGTAATCACACTGAAACACACATACTTCAGATCTTGGACGCTTTTTAGCAGGGGCACAAAGGGGATACATCTATGGAAATTACCACGTTTAGTATTTTTGTAACGGATCGTACAGAAATGTCAGCATAGGCAGCAGGTATGCTCTTCCGCTTGTGTGCTATCATTCACAAAAATCTCGTTCCGATGCCTCGAGCGGTGTAGGAGATATGAGGAATGTTATGAATATTTCATTCTCGTGGGCGTGCGCTCGGAAGTGAACGCTCTGTGTACGATCCTTTTTCTCGAGATCGGAGGCAGATTGGGACCTCATTCCAGGTCTAAAGAAACATTCAATATGTTAGCTAAATTTCACACGCCGTAGCTTACGGTGTAATATGCGCCAAATGCAAAATCGTAACGACCCCTATTTTTCGTTGTAAACTTTCCTAATGTTGCTCAGTGTCTTACTTAAATGGGTATATCACAATAAGTATACCATTAGCGAGATGATGGGCACTTCGCCACGCAGCTGATATATAAAGCTACAAGTAGCGCAAAAATCAAACGTTTTTAGTGAACAGATTCTGTGAAATCGTTTGACAAATATTACAGGGAGCGCGCGCTTCGATTCTGTCAGCGCAGAGCGTCGCCAACCGGTGCGTGCAAAGAATGTGTACGAGGCTCAATACGTGCAAGAGCAGCGCGGCACGTGCAGAATGCGTGTCGTGTCATGTCACACGCCCTATACGCTTCTCAATTTGCGCTTAGCCTGAGCTCTGGCGCGTGACCTCTGGCGGCAGACTGGATTGGCTATCTGTTCCAGACACATGGCCAGACCCAGTTTGCCATATGTCATGCGTCACAGCCCGCACGCGTACGTGTTATGTAATTCCCGTAGAGGAGGAGGACATTTTAGTTGAAATTCGCTATGTGGTATCGACGGATACATACGATATTGCAGGCCTGTGTTGTTAAGAGGTACCATGAAATATTCCTCTGGACATGACACGCATACCGCCTAGAAACTGAAAACACCTTGTCTGTATTGTGACAACAGAGCACACCAACTTTATAAACAAAAACGCGATTTTTAATCTAAAACAACCCGGAAGTAAAAACATGTGTGTCCAATTTGCAGCATAACCACAGAAGATGCTTTATAAATAAAAGCGATATGCGTCTAGTATAATACCCTCTTTAATTAAACTGCAGTAAGCTTAAGATGGAGAAACCAATAATAATTGCCACTAAATAAAGATGTAACTTGATACCCAGGAGCAATGTATTGCAGATGGTCATTTATTTTGCCTGTGTAATATCTTTATTTTAGAACCACAGCTTGACATTTCTGCACAGGTCTTACTTTTACATAATGATTGTGGATTAAGGTATTTTTGCATACCGTTGTGAGTTTTCATATTTTATCAGTGTATGTGGACTTCCCATCACATTGGTGGTAACTTGTAATCTCAACAAGTCCTAACACCACCAACATTTGTCTTCAAATAACAGCCACGGTCTCCATCATGTCATCATATGACAAAGTTGCATCACGTTTAGCTGTTTTTGTAAGCTCGCAATACGTGCTTGCGTGTGTTTTCCTCCTCACGTTGGCTGCACTAGCATACCGAGCTGCTCTCCACTAAGTACTTTCCGCCCCAGATCAGTGCAATATACAGTGGTCAGTCGGCAGCTCGAAATTCCTGTTTCCATTCTTACACCCGCAGGTAACTTTCCATGGGCTTCTCATACATGGAAACAGCTTTACTTACCGAGCTACAGTCTTTCTAGCTCTGCTGGGTGTTCACAACTAAGTAACACTGTATACAACTCACGTAGCTGGAACATCAAAACACACTCATCGCCAACACCGATGTTCAGTCTCGCTCAGCACTCAGATTTCAAATTGGGGGCGGGGGGACACCTCCCCTTGCTGAAAATAGTTCCAGGTGCAGTACTGTAATCTGACTGAAACAAAGTTTCATGTCTGTGTTGTATCTGTTTCTGCATTTGGAAGATGGTAAGACACAAATCATGGCCTGCACCTGAGTCGGAGGGGAAGTACAGATTATGGCTATGAGCACTATGGGACTCAACTGCTGAGGTCATTAGTCCCCTAGAACTTAGAACTAGTTAAACCTATCTAACCTAAGGACATCACAAACATCCATGCCCGAGGCAGGATTCGAACCTGCGACCGTAGCGGTCTTGCGGTTCGAGACTGCAGCGCCTTTAACCGCACGGCCACTTCGGCCGGCGAAGTACAGATTAAATGACCAATTGGCAGAATGTTTTAGGATGGACGCCAGGCACACAAGGCAAATCCTTGTGATTCATGGAATCAGAGCAGTACATTATCTACGTTAGAGCCGAATCATAAACTGACAGTCTTGAAAAACATGAGGGCAGAACAAGACCATAGTATATGTAACATTTTCCAGAAAAGTAAAATTAGTTACATTACAATATTAGTGGGATGAAAAACAAGGTAGATGAGCTTCATGTATGTTTAGATGGTAGGGAAAATTCTGAAATGATAAATCGTGTGTGCCTTCCTAAACACTATGTAACAATAGGGTTAATGTATTTAAGTGTCAGGAATTACAAACCAGTATCATTTTCATGTAGACATAATATGGGAAGAGGTGGAGTTGTAACATGCAAAAAAGTTAGACATAAAGTCAAAACTATTTTTAAAAAAAACAGGTTTTTTGCTGGAGCAGGTCCTAGGAGCATGTGCTTACTGCGAAACTTTCAGTTATATACGAGTACTACAAATCTTGATGTATTATTGAGCTACCTATCAAACAAGAAAAAGTAGTTAGTAGTTTGTGAATATTTGATTGTAGATGTCTTGAAAGAACTCTGACAGGAAAAATGAACCGGAATTATTATTTGGCTATTTCAATCTCATTTTAGTAGGGAATTTTTCAACTTGCGTGCACCAAGATCGATCATGAATATTCATACACAGCTACGAGACAGGCTTGCCATAAACATTTCATCGGACGTTTTTATGTCTTTCGTAAATACTTTTTGACAGTCGAAATTTTTAAGAATATTATCTCTAACAAACAAGCTTTTCTCTCAGATTCTAAATTCTCAACTGATCTTGCAATCTCAGTTGTATGTATCGGGTGATTATCTAACATACATGGTTTCCTCCTGCTGATCCTGTATGTTCCGTATTACTGAATATTACTGTGATTGTTAATGGGATCAAAACTACCACATACTCCCTCTCCTTCTCCTTCCTCTTCATCTTCTTTTCTGCCTCCATGAAAAGTGTGTGAAATCCTTTTCACACTTTCAGTTACTGGTTCAAAAGTTACTGAGAGAGACAGATCCCATTCCAACTGCTCCAAATTTTAAAAATCGTAATTTCCGTCACATAGCTTTCTGCACTTAAATAAATTTATTCATTGTCAGGGACATGCGGGTCAGCATACAACTTATATATATTGTAAGATTAATGGTGATGATTGGACCACAAGTGTTATTGGCAATAATAATCCATTCTACTTCCGGTTTCCAACATCGTCATCGCAGAACCAGGCGCTTACTATAAGACCCTTGTGGTGTGGTTATTTCGTTGACTTGGTCACAGTGGTAACATTTCGTTGACGTGGTCGTAGCGGTAACTGTTCGCTTACGTTAGGATGCATGGTTTTTTTTAGTGAAATAAATGACAAACGTACGGCTTTTAAACTTTTTTAAAATTTATAAACTCTTATACATATATCAGGATGTACAAATAAATGACATCGTAGTTCTATGTCCACATCTGGTAAAACTGATTCATGCATTTATACCTCCATCAATGCAAAACAAGCAGAACTGAGATGAGTTATGGTTTCTTCTGATGGGTGGAGAGTTTGGCGAACTAACTCGAGCATATTACTCCACACTGTCTCATAGAACCTGTGGACTTATGACAGCCACATTTTCCGACATTCCTGCTCCTGCTGTGTTGCATAGCTGGTATACATTGAGCTATTAACGGTCTGCACGTGTAGAGGTGTGCACCCTCTATTTTTAAATATTTTAACTGTTCCAGGGACGTCCCCTACAAAGACTGCGTGATCATCCAGTATCAGCGACTCATTATTTTCGAGTCAGGTGGCCATTTCTGCAGTAACTTCACCCCACCTGTAAGGAAAAAGAATTATTAGTTAAGTATATTTGTTCTTTCCTGTCTACATCCCTATTTATTGCTGCCAGCGCTAATACTTACCTTGTGTCATGGAGTGTTGATATACGTCTCAACATCTTTGCGCATTGACGATTCTCTCGGCACTGGATGAACTATTTGACGATCGCCAGAGGCAAGTTCATCAACATGAATAAGGTTATTATTGTCCTTGATATTAAACTGAAAGCAATGGTGCTCATTGTCAAGTAATATATCTTTGAATACAGTTGGAGCTAATCACACAGGCTTATGCCTACGTGTTCGAAACATTTAGGAAATTATTCTAGGCAGTTTGTTGTGAGGAGTTACAGCCTTGGTTGTGATGATTTATGCTGAATACGATGCATCATGGCTGATAAGCATCTCAGTGTCAGAGGCATCACATTTTCACAGTGCCTGCCTGACACAGAATATTTAAAGTTGTTATTTTATCATTACAAGCGTGGAACCAAGTGTGTATCAGTGAATATACCCTCTTTATAAACTGCAGGTGTGTGTGTGTGTCTGTGTTGTTATTGACTGACTAGGCTAAAAATAAAACAAACTTTAATTAGGATATATTTATTTACAGTTTTACAATATTCTTCCCAACTGTGGACTGTTGCCGCTGTTGTGACCTCATCCATTTCCTGGTCCAGCTAGTGCTATAATAATAACAAAATTCCTAAGTATAACGACATAATAATGAAAATTCTAGAGGTATGAACACTTACGCAATTGTTAAAGGTCCCTGCGTAGTGGGACACTCGCTAGACATTTTAAATTTGTGAATAGTTCCATCACAAATGCACCACAGTCTGTTGGTGGACCCAGTCAGGTAATGCACCTTCTTGCTATTCTGTTGCTTTGGCGATGCAATTAGATGAACACATGAGATGTCGAAGTACATACAGACAGCGAAGAAACGATGGTGCTTAGGTTTGCATTATGAATTTTACATATTAAATTATTCTTTTAGCATCATAATTGCACGTATCAGCAAAAGGCAATGCTCACAAATTAAATAATTTCTCGAAGTGCGGGGAAGTGAACTTGCATGCCATTGGCTGACAGCATGATGATTAGTAGGGCCACTTGGTGTGGGGTTGGGGTGCGTGCACGCGAGTGTCAAAGATAAGAAAGTGCTGATACTGACGTCAGCGAAATATAACAAATACAACTGCCTCAGAACCGGATCTGATGATGGCAAGCGTTTCAAAATAACAAAGCGCTGACAGATGCTGAGGCAGTGAATTGCGCGAGAATGCCTAGTGACCCACTACTGGCATTTTTTATAAATATGGGTCCAATGAAATGGGCAACAACAAAAACGCATTCGACTGGATAGTTAGTTAAAAGTAAATACTGAGTAACAGAACCATATGAAGTCACTGAATGTGATTTGAAATAAAGACAAATAACTAGCGAGTAGGAAAGCGATGTACACCACTGAGACAATATGAACATGAATTGTTCGGTGGACAACTAAATCGCACACCGCTTTGCTAATTCCGAGGCTGGCAGCGAGCAAATTGCGCATCACTGCTGCCCACTGGACATCAGACATTCGTCGATGTGAAATTACTACTACGAAGCATATGGCTTTGTAGATAGCTACGCTGATCTATTAAGAGCTCCTGCACTACATGACACCTGATCAAAGGGGCATTCGTTATGTAGCTGAGATATTACGAGCTAGATTGCCATTATTCGAGACAACTCACAGGCCAGCTAACCGACGACTTTCATTTATACATCACCAGCCAGCGATATACAAAAGGATGGAGTGACTCAGTAATAGAGCTACCTGGTGTGTTGAAAAGAAAATTTATAATTTGTAAGCACCGTGCGATTCGACAGAAATGATTTTCCATGAATACGCTAGAGTTGTTCATGCCTGTGATGCCTACTATTATTTTGATGGAAAATTTACTGCTTCCCATTACGCTTAGTAGAATTCAGTGTTTATGAAGACCTTAGAACCATATAGCACCTTGATTTCTCATCCATTAAAAATTAATACCTTGATATGATCCTGAAAGTAACATGTCTCCTTCTAAAATGAGTGCTTACATACGTCTAGAATATAACGGTTTTAAATAATGTATATTCACAAATATGTGTAATATAAGAGGAAGAAAATTAGGTTTTAAATGCCCTGTCAATTACAAGGTTGTGAAAAATGAAAGACGAGTTTTTATGATGATTTAGGATGAGATAGGGAACCAGTCGTGCTCTATGCTAAGGGCCGTCTCGGCAACCACAGTAAGAGAACGACGGAAGCCACCAGAAACCTATATCTCGCTGGTTTCTGAATTCTGTTCCTTCCATAGGTACTACGCCACTCTCATTGTTTCTAAGGCGTCGACGTACTAATTAACTGAGAGCCACGTTCCGCTTACATCTGAGAGCTCAGTGACAGTCGAGCGTAAGGTTCCTGCCTCAGGCACCATTTTCGGCCCAGGGTTAGCAGACAGCCGCTTGTTGCCTGCGTTATAGACATACGGCACTTTGCCTCGACCCTGTTCTACTTGTCCTTACAATATGCGACTCAAAACTTGAGCGAGAAGATCATTCAGCATACGCCCAACGACACCCAGAGCCGATTGTGGTCTGGGACAAAAAGAGACATAAAAAACCTAATGACGCATCCAACGAGCCCCTCTTTCATCGCTTAGGCCTTGAGCAGCTGACACCGTAGACTTTTAAATTTAAAAGCAGAGTGTGACTTGTTCTTACCACAGGTACATCAGACTTTCTATTAAACGGGTTGCTCTTGCGTCTCAGACGTGCAAAATATGGCACTCGGCATTCTCACTTGCGCGGTGGTTTTCTTCTCCTCAGAATACTTGGAACCACTTAGAGGGTAATCGTTTATTTAGAGCCAATGTCGATTTTTACTGCACATTTGCAGTCTTAAAGCAAATGAGTTGATATAGTGCTCTGACGCTGATGTCTGTGGTAAGAGTCCCACGGCGGCGACACTGATTTGGTTTTCTGTATCTTTCAGCACATTTTCGGTGAGTACCAAACAGTTATTGTGGTTAAATAAGAAGTCACATATTAAGATTTAGACATCAGTACAAGGTAGATACAGCTGACTGATAACTGTACAGAGTATGTGATATTTCTAACAATAAAATGAACGAAAGCATCTTAAATTGTTATCGCTGCATCTTTGGCTTAGATGCAAGTTTTATGTCAGGCACATAGAGGGCGGCAAACTGACGCATTATTATTACGATAAGATTTTGGATAAAACTTTCTTTAAGAAAATTTTCATTGCATGTCAAAGTAGTGTAATGCATTCTAGAAGGTTACGCTGGATGTAAAGGAATAAGCGCTTGATCCCAATGGATCATGTGCTAGTCCCGCTTCTCGCCTACGTTTATAAACAGTCTCTCACATAGTGAACAGTCAAACGTGATTACAGCAGTGAACAGTCCACTGTGGATTACAAGAGATTAAAGACTAGGTTCTCAGATTAAATAAATATGCAGGGTGAGTCACGTAAAACGTAGCACCCCTTTTATTTCGTGAAAGATTCCACGTACTGAAAACAGATTTTCTGCAAATGATATAACGAACAAGAGTCTTAACTCTTGTACCGATTGAGGTATTGACGCAGGTATGATTTATTGATATAAAATGACATACGTTTCCACCAGCATCCGAAAATGCTTGTAAATATAAGTAGAGTGATATAATTCTTGTTGATCTTTAGGTTGAAACTTTTCGCAAAAGCATCCAGAAAAATTCTAAAATTGAAATCGGCTATTGCATTGCAAACACGCGCAACCTAGGTTACGACGTTGTATCAAGTCGTTCGGCTGTTTACTTGTCGTCACTGCAGAACTAGCAGGAATTGTGTCATTAGTCGGCATGTCAATGGTTCAAATGGCTCTGAGCACTATGGGACTCAACTGCTGTGGTCATAAGTCCCCTAGAACTTAGAACTACTTAAACCTAACTAACCTAAAGACATCACACACATCCATGCCCGAGGCAGGATTCGAACCTGCGACCGTAGCAGTCGCACGGTTCCGGACTGCGCGCCTAGAACCGCGAGACCACCGCGGCCGGCAGTCGGCATGTCATATCTGTTTCAACAATCCTTGCATGCAGACATGGACACCAATGAGGAGTTAGACATGTTGCTTTTATAAAGCGAACTGTGACACGAGACGTATCGTCAAGGAATGCCTTATCAACTAGAGGAGTCCCACTCACATTTTGCATCGACATAAATTCCAACCCTCTCATCAGTCACTACGTCAGGCATTCGGAGGACGTGATCTCGAAAGTAGTTTAGAATTTTGTTGCTTTGCTCCACATCGCTTGGGAGACGATACTGTGTTTTTCCAAACATGTGCCCTTTACCAACCAAGCAACGTTTGCGAACCACAGTAACGTAAATTTACGTAACATGCACTACCGGGCAGCTGAAAATCTACGCTGGTTTCGCAAGGTACAACAACAACGACTGTGAAGCGTAAACCTATGGTGTAGTGTAACAGGAAATTCTGTTGTGGGACCTTACTTCAACTATTGAATGTTAAATGGAAATTCTCACTTTCTTACATACATTATATCTATTGTTGTAGAAGAGGAACTGTTGCCCAGCTTATTCTTCCTGTGCTGCAACGCAAATACTGAATGGAAGAATTTCCTGACTCTTGGATAGGACGGAATGCTGCAGCAGAATGGTTGGCCAGGTCTCTTGATTTTACTCTTCTTGATTTTTTTCTACGGGTTGCACTGAAAGATTCAGTCTGTAATGAAGCCCCAAATACGCCAGATGATATGCGCCATCGAATCGCCTCAGCATGTAACGCCAGATCACACTATGTACTTTCATTTCCTTATCTATCTCTCGAACGGCGATTGTAAATGTGCCTTTCGGTCGATGATAAGCAATTTGACACACATACATAAGAGAAGTATATATTGTGTGGATCACACGTCGTCAGTCTTTCTGAAAAAACTATTTCTTTATTTAAACTGCATTCCGTTTAATTGCAGTTTCAAGTAGTAATTTTAAGCATATTTGTTCGACGGCAGATTATTTACTTTCCAGCTTCTACAGGCAAAGAGAGTCCGGTGTTTTTATTTCATTTCAAATCTAAAGAAGTTAACGCAGTTTTTTCCTTTTCGCGTTGAATAGGGCTGTTCATCGTTATCAGCTATAAATGACCGACGATTCTGTTTCGACTCTGACAAGTAAGCAGCGACAGTGAGCATTTAAATGGGAAACTGTCTGATGAATCTGTTTTTCCACGAAAACCGGGAAACGTACATACATCCGAAACAGTTTTCCTAAGACCAATCTGATACGCCTGACTATAACATATATCGTAGATGCATACACGACACTCATAGTTGATCTTGCATCTATGTCGTATTAGTGAGTTTTCTGTATATGTTAAATATGTGTTTATTATTGTCTTTTATTATGGTTATGCCTAAAAGGTTGAGTGTGTTTTCTTATTCTTCTTGTATTGTGAACTTTATGTTTTTGTGTACAGTATTTATGACTTTGTGTTGTTGCTGTATTCTGTTTTTAGGTTCATCTACCAAGCATATTATGTCATCCATGTATCTGTACCAGTAGATGACGTTCTAGCTTTTCTTTGTTAGTATGTCTTAAAATATTAATTTTTCTATGTAATTCGTGAAAATGTTGACTAATGTTCCTAAAACAGGTGATGAGTAATCCTTCGTCTTGTATGTAGTATTCTCGATTGGATTCAAAATAATTTTGTTGTGTTATTAACTGTAATAACTTTATGGTTTCATCTGTGTGTTCATGAGGTAGCTAGTTGTGTGTTTTCAGATTTTCTTCAATTATTTTTATTGTTTCGTTAACAGGGATGCAATACTGTATACATACTTTCTACATCAAAGGAGAACAATGTTCCTGTGTGAGGTAGTTTAGTGTCTGTTTTATGTTCTACCAGTTGAGAGGTATTTCTTGTGGTGTCACCGCCAGACACCACACTTGCTAGGTGGTAGCTTAAATCAGCCGCGGTCCATTAGTACATGTCGGACCCGCGTGTCGCCACTGGTAGTGATCGCAGACCGAGCGCCACCACACGGCAGGTCTCGAGAGACTTACTAGCACTCGCCCCAGTTGTACGACGACGTTGCTAGCGACTACACTGACGAAGCCTTTCTCTCATTTGCCGAGAGACAGTTAGAATAGCCTTCAGCTAAGTCCATGTCTACGACCTAGCAAGGCGCCATTTGTAACATTGCATGTATCTAAAGAGTCTCACTTGTATCGCCACCATCTCCAGATGTCTCATCAAGAACGATGTATACAAGGATGTATTAAAAGTTAAGTATTCAAGGAGCTACGTACTTTTCTTTATAACATTCATTACGTATCCTGTTTCAGACCTCACTCCATCCTTCGTGAGTTAGCGCGTGCATCTTGGCCGCCTCTTTCAATTAGTGTGCGTAGTGTTGGCAAGTCTGCCGACACTACATTTCTGACTGTTCTGTAATTTTCTAGTTTATAATAATGGGTGAGTTGTGACTGCAGAAAATTATCCAGTCCGTCCAGTAATAAATTTCAGAGCAGGTCCTACGTACCTACTAGCAAAATAAATGTAGTCAGAGCTCACCCAGTATTATATACATTGGGAAGATATACGCTGGAATGACTGGCAGCCCATTAGACACCAGATATCAGGAACACATCAGAGCATTCAAATACGGTACAAATCATTCAACATTTGCGAATCATCTAAAAGAAGAACACCATAGACCAAGCAATACTGAAAACGATATGAATATCATAAAAATCAGTAAAGACGGACACCTCCTCCAAGAAGCATTCCACATACAAAAAGCATTAATAGAAAATAAACAGTTGCTCAATGACCAGATAAATACTGGAAACCAAACTCTATATAGAATAACCGATGAAATTACATGAAAAAGAGCATTTTCCATCCTTAACCCCCTCCCGCTTTCCCACAACCTCCCTCCCCCCCTCACAGTTTCTTTTACTTCACGCTCCTCATCTTCTCCTCTAACTCACACTCCATCACACTGCTGTATAGTTAGGTCCACTCATCGTCGTTTCTCCATCCCCCCACCCCACCCCATCCCCAAAAACATTCTCTCCATCGCTGTTCCTTGGCTACTCTTACACAGTACATAAATACACGGAAACATACTTGAATAGAATTACACACATACAATAATCCAATTTTTTTAAAAAGAAAATTTTGTAGGACAAAGACAAAGTAGTGGAAATGTTATGTTAGCAAGACTACAAAACACAAACAGCAACAATTATTTGAAGTACGAAAACAAGCAGAATGCAATGGTGCGCATAAAAGTGTGTTGTGAGAAATGTTTAGCGCTGCAGAACATGTAAAAATTAGACCAAAATTATCAGTGTCTAACGCAGAAAAACAACGATGCGCCAGCAGACGGCATTTCCTGATGTAAGCGAGAAATAAGCAGAAAAATCACGGGAAGTACAAATCAATCTATTCTTAACGAACTGTTTTTCGATATAAAAAGCAAATCAAAATGTAAATAACTTAATTACAGACCACGCATTATGCTTTACTTCAATAAAGGGAAACGAGTCTGGTAAAAAATCACGCATTTTTGTAGCTGCAACTACGGATCAAAAATACCCTCAAGACGATCAAGAAGTTTCCTTTCGAAGGCTCCACTAACCCCTTGCCACTTGTCGGTGCTTATACACCCGCATCGGGATCGCGCTTGGTCGCATATATGCCACAGCAGCGCCCTCAAACGGAAACTTTTTGATCATCCCTTATACATCACAAAAGTAACATGCTGTGTGAAGCAGGATGTATACTTCAACAGCAATATGGCACAACATCACAAAAACAATATATCTAAGCTGAAAATCTCAGATAATGCTTCAAGTTTCACATGCAATTGTATACGTCACTTTCACAAGTAAGTGAAATAGAGAGGGTACATGTGAATAACTGACATTTCGTATGATCACCTAAAAGAACCATCACCTTAGATTATTCTGCAGTGTCCTTCTTATTACTTCAGCTCACATTATTTATAGCTGCGCAGAGTGGCCACACGGTTAGAGGGGCCATGTCATGGATTGCTCGGCCCCAATATCAGTATATGGTGCGACAGGTTATACGGTTGGTAAATGTACGTCGCTTCACATTTATCAGCGGTTGCAACCACTGACCATTCTCATTACTGCACGCTTCAGTAACGGCCTGTTGCTCAGCTTACGTAGTCGATCTCTTTAAACTATACCTCCTGGGTATACCTTGACGATGGCGTAATACTACTTAGCTCTGTACACAAATAAAATAACCAAATTATAATTTCATTTCTCAAAGTTGTCCACTTTACACTTCGTGACTACGAGTGAAATGAAATGATTGTATAGCATTGATAGCCAGGAGTCCGCACTTGGTGAAGTTCAACCACCGAGTTAAAAGTCTGTTCAATTGACGCCACATTGGGAGACTAGTGTATCAATGATAATCAGGACAACACAACACCCAGTCTCCGCCCCGCCCGTGAATCGAACCCGAGCTAGCTGTATGGAAGGCAGACGCGCTGACTACTTGCCTCAAGGGGCGGACTGACTACAAGCAACATTACATTTGTACAAAAGGTGATACTGGGGTACTACCCAAGTACTACACCAGAGATAAATTAATACACAGGAGCACAATTGTAGCCAACGCTTTGATCGCAAATATCTGAACTCTAAAATTGACCTTGTGCTGTTTGTTCCAGAACATTGAAGATACATGATACTTCGGTAGAAAACCTATTCCTAGAAATCAAAAGCTTCCTTCAAAAATCAGGTCGGTCTGGAAGCGTCACTTGCTACGTTCACACAAGAAATCTTGGAAATTGTTGGTAAGCTTTGTGGCAACAAGGAATTTTGCTGGTACATCTGAACAGAAACATTCCGTGTTCCGAGAACCCGAAAGGCGTTTGATGGTAAACAGAAAAGCAAGTCATAAGGAATAATAGTAGTATATACTGTATCGATATGTGTGCAATTTTCGTTTACAAAAGTAATAGCACGCAGCAGTGTACCGGTTCGGGGTTGTGTTATTCGCTTTTTTTGCGGTAGTTAGTTTAGTTACGTACTGGCCATATCATTACTGCAACGTATCTTAATGTCGTATAACGAGTCAGTTTACAGATTAAACATAATTCGCTTTAAACATGGCGGTTTGCTAATTTTTACAGCTTTTTCCATCAACATAAAAAACTATGGCATTTAATAGGAGACGGATTATTTAATTACTACTTCATAAGGTACAATAATAGAAATGCAATCTCTGTCTGTAACTGATGGATCATAACAGCAGAAAGTCACTATTCACTCCCGATTGTACGGCATTCAATTTTTTTAATTTTTAAGTTCAATGATAGTGAACTTTTCCAGCTGGTACAGTAATTATTGATGCAGCTACTTCTTCTGAGCTGTACTGAATATATTAAAATTTCTTAGTAAAACACTTGTAATGTGATACCGCATTTAAAATAGGTAATTCCTTAAACCAGTGCTTACAGCAAGATCCTAGTTGAGCGTGTATACTATTCCTATTGCTGTCATGATCACACTGTCGCGGTGTTAGCAGTGCGCAGCAGTGCCGTCCAGTTGTATTTATTTATGACTCAGCTCTTGAACTAGTTCATAGATTCCCAGAAACAATAGAAGTTATAAAAATGATGCATGTCGCATAAAGCTCCTCTTGTTTGAGGTAGGATTACAGTGTGAAATATATGTGTAATTCTATTTCACTTCTTTGGTACACAAATTGTTCAAGAAATGGTTTTTATCAACCTCATTACTTGTAAACTTTATTAAAAAAAAACCTTTCTCGGTAATGTACTGACAACAGGAAATCGCTACATACAAACACCTGCCTAATGGAGCTAAACGTGGAAGTAGCTACTCTGCTCAGTTGAGTATGGCGAACTATATACCCCATCGTGAGCGCGACGTGCGACTTGGTACACTGTTCAAACTGTCAATATGCCTCGATGCATTTTTAAAAGCTTACGCCGTCTTCACATTGTCAGTTTACAGCAGATTGTCAGCGTTGCTCACCGAGAGAGTGTACCCCACAGTGAAGTTATTCGAACATACAGCCGCTGGTATGAGACACAAACCGTAGATTATCTTCCTCGTAGTATTGAAATATGGTCAACAACGTCAGCTGATGACCACCATCTACATATTCTGGTTCGTAGGTACCTTAGGCCAATGGATAAGAGCTTTGCGTGCCCTCTTACAACGAAGTTCTGTGTCGACCCACACAATAGGCAACAACCTACATCGTACTCTTGGCTTCCATTACGAACAATTTTACAAATACGAAAAACCGTGCTGAGCGAAAAAGGAAGAGTGATGAAATATCTTAAATAGAATCAGGCTCAGTGGTGCCAGGTAGCCTTTATCGACGAATGCACGATTTTTGTGACACCTGGCAATCGTGTTAGAAGAATAACAATGACATCACTCTACACTCAATAACAGTTCAAATTGTCATAAAAATTATACCATTTGTAAATTCAAGAGTGATGAGTTGTTTGTAACAGCCACATAGCTGTATGAAACTGCTTTATTCGCAACTATCTGTTTCCCGTCAGTATGAACGCATCTTCAGGTTTATCTGTCAAGAATACAAATCGTTGTGTGATATTTTTGGAATGATAGAAGTACAGAACCATAGTGTTAGCATTCAATAAAAAGCAATGACGGGTACTCACAATGGTTATATTTCTAAAATGTAGGTGGAAGATTACGGGCCGGCCGCTGTGGCCGAGCGGTTCTAGGCGCTTCAGTCTGGAACTGCGCGACCGCTACGGTCGCAGGTTCGAATCCTGCCTCGGGCATGGATGTGTGTGATGTCCTTAGGTTAGTTCGGTGTAAGTAGTTCTTAGTTCTAGGGGACTGATGACCTCAGAAGTTAAGTCCCATAGTGCTCAGAGCCATTTGAACCATTTGAAGATTACGGAAACCCAGCTTTCGGGGAGTTATTCACGTTATGAGTCAAACTACAATTGTGGGTTGTCGTAATAAAATTGAGTACACCCAAAAGATGCTTGTCAAAATCTACGAATCCAGGTCTACTCTGAATGAGCCAGACATAATAAACAGTGGAAGAAAAGAAGCTAATAATGAACGGGACGGTACTGTGAACGGAGATGAAATGCTAATTAACCTCTAGGAAAAGTACTATAAGTACAGGGAAATATCATTCAAAAAATAATACTCTAGTATGGAACCAAAATGTCGAGAATGGGAGAAATCTGAAAAATAGCTTACCGGATAACTTCCCGTAGGGTATATTATACGTAGAAACTAGCTGTATAAAATCAGTCAAGTAAAATTTGAAATCCCGTGCAATGTGCGTACTTCAGCCGTAATTCTAACATTCCGATATGGTGTTAGCGACCCGTGGAGTCTAGCATTTCACTGGAAGGCGAAAGGCCACGGTGACTAAGAGGAAAACAAAGTAAGTTGATTTCGTGCTTGCAGCTTTTCGTATGTTTACTTTGTTTTCCTGCTAAGCACCGTGGCCTTCCACCGTCCAGTATAATACTCTGCAAGGGCTGCTTACACCACAACGGCCTGTCAGCAATACGACGGAAGGACGCACTTAGATGGGGTTTTAAGTTTTACTTCATTGGTTTTATGCAGCTGATGTCTACCGGATCTTATAATACACTCTACAGGGTGTTATCCATAAGCTATTTTCCAGAATTCGTCCACTGTCACATTTTGGTGCCATACTAAGCGTCATGCTTTGTTCATTTTGACAAGCATCTTTGGGGCGTACTCAATTTTATTGTGACAGTCCACCACTATGATTGGACTGTTCAAGTGGATAACTTCCCGAAAGCTGGGATACCGTAATTGCCCATCTACATTTTAAAATGTAACCATTGTTACTACACGTCACAGTTTATTGGTGATTGGCAATACTACGGCTCTTTATTTTTATCATCCCAAAAATATCACAGAGTGATTTGTATTCTTGACAGATAAACCTTAAGATGCACCTATACTGATGCGAAACCGGTAGCTGCAAACAAAGCACCTTCATACACCTTTGTTGTTCTTACAAATATCTCACCACTTCTTAATTGTTATAATTTTGATTATAATTTGAATGGTTATTGAGTGTTGAGTGCTGTTATTGTTATTCATAATGTCTCTGAGCCTTGGTTGCCCTCCACAGAAAGTTGTTCACATAAGAAGACTGGTAATGGCGGCGTCACAGGTAAGCAATCCTACTGGTTCAGAAAGGGATGGACCACCCATGTTTAGATGTCATTCTCATCGCGATTAAAGGTACTTTGACAGCAGTGCACTATCCTCAAACATACAATCTAACACAGAAGTCAACATATCGACGATGGGTTCGCTCTCAGATCGATAATGTGCGACCACACCACAAACGATTAGTGAATATCTTCTTCCTAACTGTGAAGAACCTGCGATAACTGCTAAATGGTTCAAATGGCTCTGAGCACTATGGGACTCAACTGCTGAGGTCATTAGTCCCCTAGAACTTAGAACTAGTTAAACCTAACTAACCTAAGGACATCACACACATCCATGCCCGAGGCAGGATTCGAACCTGCGACCGGAGCGGTCTCGCGGTTCCAGACTGCAGCGCCAGAACCGCGCGGCCACTTCGGCCGGCGATAACTGCTAAAATGAATAGGATTTATCATATCTGGACCAGTTTAATCTTCCTGTAAGTCATCGCTTAAACTCTGCGCACGTCACAGGTGTAGCTGCGGAAGAGGGCTAATTATTGAGCAGCAACGTATCGAGCAGTATCTGGACAGCATGTAAAGGAGTATCTATTCATGTTACAGTTGGGTGGTGGGGGGGCGGGGGGGGGGGGTGGGAAGCGAGTAGCGAGGACACGGTGCGGTATTGAATGTTATCCAGCAGCGGATTTTCATTTCACATATTCGCAAAGACGTACTCCTTCGTAAACATTGCCCTAGGATTCGTTATTGTTATTTTGTTATTTCGCTTTTGGATTATCATTCCGTTCTGTAGAGCTTATCCTTTTATTCCCTGCTCCCCTTGAATCTATGGTCACCCACTTTGCAGATATTCAGATGGTTCAAGGAGTTTTGTTCTGAACAATTTGCATGTCCATTACCATTTACTTGTAAGATCTGGAAGGGAAGATTGTATATTTTGTTTGTGAGTTTAATGTCAAATGACAAATCGCTACAGCTCAAAAACCGCTTATATGAATTTTTGTAATATTTCTTTAGCCACTAAAATGGATCATAATCATTTATTAAAGAGCGGAGGTCGACAAATGTTACCATAATGAATTTTATAAAACATTCTATACACGCTATATGTTCATCAGTGTAGGCTTATATTACCATGACAGCGTCTGACACGCGTTCAGCAGTCAGAGAAAGTACAGCGTTTGACTTTGAGGACGATGGTGGGACAATCAACCACCCACAGGCGTGATAAGCATATGTAGCCACTGGGACGACGCAGTGATGTGCGCACACCCATCCAGTCCGCAGCAGAAACTTATGCGTGATCACCAGTCCATTCCACAACAGACGACTTTTAACCGTCGATGCAGAATGATGAAGACATCGACTAAAATGTACAGCACATATCGGCTATATCATGCCGTGCACATAATGAAGCGCCAAATATCGACTCGCTGCTTCTTTCCACCAGCTTCTATCCGTTGGATCGATACACACACTACTATCGTAGAATCATCACGTTTCCAGGAGGCTGATCATTCTGTCATTGTTTGGTATCAAAGAGGCATTCTGGAACTTGCATTCTTATCAGCACTTCGTTTGAAAGATCTGCACACATTACACAATTCTCGCCTTTTGAGGTGTATGCAGGGCAGCGCTCCTTCATATTCGGCCACCGCACTCACCAATCTGCTTCACGGACGAGACACGGTCCTTGTCTCACCTCGGTCGTTGTTTGTCTACAGATGAGTCAAATTTTCAAATGTGTGTGTATTCCCTTCGGACCAAACAGCTGAGGTCATCGGTCCCTAGACTTACACACTACTCAAAGTAACTTGTATTAGGGACAACACACACACACCCATGCTCGAGGGAGGACTCGAGTCTCCGGCGGGAGGGGCCACGCAGTCCGTGGCATGGCGCTTCAAACCGCGCGGCCACAGATGAGCCGCTGAGCTGTTCATCACCAAGATTCGTGCAGCCGTCACACTGTCTGGGGTGCGAGCCACGCCGATACGTGGTGCGCCGGTCACGGTAAACAGCACTGCAGTCCTAGACGTCTATTTGTATCCGCGTGGACACGTGTTTACGTGACACTGCGCCTGTCGTCTTCTGCGGACGCGGGTTAGGTCACCGCTCAGCCCCTCGAGAGCCTGGTACGGCCGATCATAATGTGACAGTTTTGACACGGCCTCTCATTTTGTGAAATCCTTGGTACGGCCGCCACTATAATTTGAAACATCCCCTTAGAAAAAATTGTGAATGGCTGCTGGTAGACTTCTACGTTATTTGATTTTCAAACAGCTGAGCTAAACTGAACGTACTCAGACATTTCTCTCTCTACCTATTCTGATCATCACTAAATTGACACACAAAATTTTTTTAGCGCAACGCAATCTGACTTTCAATAACCCCTACAAAAGAATAGCCCTGACTAACAATAACCTATACCTTTCATGAATCACTTACCTCACAAAAATCTTCGTTACTCGAACTAATGCAATACAGCGAGCGCCAATACCAAATAAAAGATTCTAACTACTGAAGGCACTTACAACTGATAGGCATAGTTAATACACCAACAATGCCAACCAGCCACAGACTGCACACGGCACAGTCAGTGATTTTCATACAGTGCGCTAGGTGGCCTTACCAACATAAAAACCTAAACAGCCTACTTACATAGCCCCCATGCTCCCCACAAAAAATTTTACAAATTTTTTTGGGGAATGGCCAATATATATTTGTTAAATTTTTTATGTTAACGCTAACAGATATATCAAATGCATAAACTTATCGATACAATGTTGGTCAAAAGCAAAAATTGTCCACTGTCCATAAGGGCAGTCCTGATCATTAATCACAGTAGTAATTACAAATTGCACAAAGTCTAATCAGTAAAAGAAAATGCACACGGAAGTAGTGGATTTCCATGCAATCTTAAAGAAGTAGTGTTGTCCTTCCAACGGAAAGACAGTGCTAATTCTTGACATGCAGACAGGTAATGGGCCACAACAGAGCAAACCCACAGCAGAGTCAGTCGAAGTTTTGAAGAATATTGATAGGTAGGTCATCACATAGCAGACCCACTGTAGTCCTGGTAGAGATTATGGTATTGGTAGGCCACCAAAGGAGCAGGCCCAAGATAGTCCTTACAGAGAAGGCCAGCAGCCATTTTCATTCAGAGCGCTACATGGCGTTACCAACATAAAAACGTAAACAGCCTACTTACAAATTACCAATGTAGGTGTGGTCTTTCTTACCGACTACACATGAACTCCCACCGTCGGAGGATGGCACGGGATATCAAGTCCCACGGCCGCAACTTCAACGTTCAATACAGTGATGTGATTGTCATGATGTCAAAGTAATACAGGAAAATTTTACTCCTACACCAAGACAGTTAGACGGCTCTGAAGTATCGACACTGTACCGCAATCTCCAACAAAATAAAGAAAGACCCTCGAGAGCCAGTACCGCTCCGGGAGCGAGAGCAACCCCCAGCCGCCCTCGTGTCAACACTGTGGACCAGCACGTGTGCCGCTGCTGCTGCCTGTCAGACACAGCCCTCGGTCGCCTTCGCCGCGACCACCAGCCAGAAACGTCCGTCAGCTGCTCCCGCAGGGCCCCGCTTTGCCGGCCCTGCGACCTGACTGCCCACAAGCTCACAGTCTCGCTACTCATCCACGCCACCTCACTGTTCATCCTCACTACGACGTCGTCGACTTCGTCATAGTGAGCACCTGTTATATCGTCAGGGGCTGATATTTCAGTTGTAATCAAGGTGTGTAGACATTCGGCCTCAGAAGCTGTACGGAATTTCGCTTATGTTTAACAAGCAAATAGCTGTTATTGCAACGTGTGTATTTCAATTCTGTCGATGGCACCAATCTGTAAAGGATAGAATACCGTTCTTATCACAAAGCGAGGGAGCTGTCATGCACAAACGTAGTAGTGAAATCACAGGATAAAGATTTATTGCTGACAGTGGTGTCATATAATGCAGGGAACAGTACTCTCATAGAAATTAAACAGCTACAGTGACAACAAAACTAACAAGTACGTTCCACATATCAGGCAAACCGCAAAACTATCTTTCAGAGTCAGCCACACATATGAAGACCACGAGCTAAGGGTTTGTGGATGGGAGTGCCAGACGGTAAAGTGAGAGACTTCTTTTGTGTGGTGTTTAATTTTTTTATTATCCCCGTAATATAAAGTTTATATCAATTATAATAGGAGGAAATAGCATTGCTAAGGTGACAGCAAAATGATCTTCTGCCTGTATGTTTTTTGCAAGATTGTCGATTTCGCACCTGTGGAACCATAGTATATGGGGAAATACTAAATTCATAAGCTTTGGATGTGCAAGATGATCACTCACTTTGATGTTGCGACTCTGAACCCAAGCAGCCATATCTTCCTTTCAATTTAACACGGTAGGCGTCTTAACAACAACAGGCTGATTAGCAACATTATCAAGAACAATTGTTGATCATATTAACATACTTGTTATTACTGACTCTAAGAAAAGCTAAATAACTCTGACATTATTCATTTCTGATGAAAATCACCTGTCTTCTGTGATTTAAAAATAAGGCTACAGTTCGGAAAAAAGCAATTCGAGGCACCTCCATGAGGACGAATAACTGCGTTTCTGGACACAAGGCATTATCACTGTTTCTCTAGCCATGTCTGTCGATTCATGCTTGAGAATGATGCCAGAACTGACTCACTTTTCATCAAGCAACTCATTTCATCGATATTTACACCACGGATCTACATTAAAAACTGAAATTACCACCTTGCTACAGCCTCTCAATTCATCAATAACTTACGACCACAGAACTGTCTATAGCGAAACTCCATGTTGCTCCGAATTGTTAACAGTGATGTGCCACTACCTTGAGAGACCTGCGATCTTAAGGTGGCGAATATTTTGCCGAGATTGGAAAGGTTATTTCAGTAATATTAGCCATAAAAGTGACATCTTATCGGATCCTCATCAAATAAATTTATCTTGGTAATTCGCTTATCCCTACGGCCTTTTACCCTGATTTTCTAGCATTCTCTTCTTTCCAGCACACTCTTAACAGAAATGTTTTCGTTTACCTTCAAACCTGCAGCAGCTCTCGTGTTCAACTTCTTAATGGAGGAGAGAGGAATCCCATTACTAATGACACTCTTCTGTAGCAAACTGTTGTGACGAGTTTGTGGATCTGTTAAAATACAAGTCAGTTCTTACAAAAAAGTGAAAACAGCAACCAGTCTTGGTAATACAAAACTAACTTCTTTCTTCTCTAGTACACCATCACACAAAATTAATTTCAACGCAACAGCAAAAACAGCCAACATCGCATGCACAGTATAACACAAACCTGCAACTGTCTGACAATGACTTTTTCGGTTTGAAACCGGCAACGATGCTGTTAGTTGTTTGTGAGCATTGTTCCTAACGGTGAATGTCGATGTTTCTACTTATTTGTAACCAATAAGTTTTCGTGTGTTGAAGTAGATGCGTGAGGGAAAAATCGTCTCTCTCTACTGACCTCGTACGACAATCCTCTGGCCACGACAACGACGTAGAACTTCCCAAATGAATAATACCTGAGAAATTTGCTTGTGATCTTGTTCAGTATCACACAAAAAACAATGCTAATAACAGATAAAATAAGCTCGCTGGACAAAATAATAATGACCCCTTTAAAATGTTGCACTGTTGGCTTTAGCGCACTGTAGATGGTGTGAAACTGCTACATGGCGGTCTTGTGGCTCCACCGCTAACCCAAGTCCTGGTACAGAGTGGTGTGTGTGCCAGCTGCTTGTATAAATCTAGCTAACGTAGAGACATTACAGAATGCCAGAAAGGAGATACGAGTTAGAACATGTCCATGACTAAACTCTAAATGACGATGCCACATACGTTGGCATAGGAATGTGACAAGATTAAACACCCGCAGTTACGAGGGCGTGCTGAAAAGTAGTGCCTCCGATTTTTTAGGAGGAAACTCTTAAATTTTTAAATAAAATAAACTTTATTAACATTCTGCACCTTTATTCTTCATGTCTACACATTTATTTCTCAACATAGTCACCATGACGACTAGCACATTTCTCCCCACGAGAGACCAGTTTGTTGATAAGGTCACTGTGGAATGTTTGACTTTGTTGAGGGAGCCACAACCTGACCTCTACTTCCCCCATTTCATCACTATGAAAGGGAAGCCCTCAAAGGTGTTCATTAAGTTGTGGAAACAAATGAAGACCGGATGGGGCCCAGTCGGGATTCCATGGAGTATGATGTATGACAGTCAAACCACGGCGTAGGATCGTTGTAGATGTCTCAGCGTTTGTGTATGCTCTAGCATTGTCATGCTGAAGGAGGGGGCGCTCCACATACGGACGTACTCTTCGAATTCGAAACTCGGTTACAACACGCCGTTTGTCACGCACCGGCATAGTTACATTATACACCGCCATGTTACACGCTACATTTCGGAGCCCTCTAGCGGCAAAGGACTGCGAACATGTAAACATGATGAATAAAGATGTAGAATGTAGTAACGCTTGTTTTATTTAAAAAGCTCTAAGAGTTTTGAGATACAAAATTCGGGGTCAGTACTTGTATATAACACGACGTACAAACAGTGGTCATAAACTGATCCTAGCCGACAGCGACCGGACAGTGACATTCGCTTTCAAAATCGAGAGGAATTGCTGCTGCGATTAAATGCAGATCGATCTCAACTACCTTCTGAGCGAACACTGCGGAGGCAACCAAATGTAGTGGAGGTTTGGAGGCAAGTGCTTCGAAAAATGATGTTCACAGCGGCTCATAAGCCTCTTCGTCTTCAGTGGGCCAAAAAATGCAGAATCTGGACAGTAGAAGACTACAATAGGGTAGTGTGAACCTACGTTTCGTGATTGTGCTTGTCTTTAAATAATGCAAGGCATCGAGGGCACCGACTGACCAATGAGACGTTAAACCCGCAATGTCTGGAGGTTGTAGAGTGGTTAAGCTATGTCTGGAGGGTGTTCACTCATTCAAGTTACCGTGAATGTGAACACTGATGCATATTTAACAATCTCGGAACGGTAACCCATCGTTCTTCTTTTCTATTTCTTTGTTACAGATATGCAATGGACATCCCCATCTTCCAAGATGACAAAAGCCGTGTTCATACGGCTGCACGCATACCTTCCTCGTTTGATGAACACTCAGTTACACTGTTCAACCACGACAGACCTCCTAAATCACGCCTCCTGAATTATATAGAAAATATAAATGTTAATACCACTCAGAGATTAGTTCCTAGGCCTGTTGAAGCTGGTCGACTGCTGTCTGCAAAGCAGTACGTGTTGCGATCTACGATCGCGGGACATGTGATTAGCGTATCGCCAATCCTTCCAGCCGTTATTGCCACTGGTTGAATTCTAATGTTGTCGCTGCTTCTTTATGCAAGCAGCTCCTCATCTGCTCATATGGCGGCTGTGCAAATTTAGTACTTTGCCTCCATCTACTCATACACCCCGCCCTCGCGACTGCCAGATAATGCCCTCATCTGCGAGCTTTCTTTGGCTAGATTAGTATTTTCCTCAAGTAAATAAATTCTTCTCGTTTAAAATTAACTAATAACTTCTATTTGCTCTTAAACTAAAGCTTTCTTTTTCTTAAGGGAAGTTATTATATAACTGGTAACGTTTTAAAATATTTGGAAGTAAGTTCTTTCGTTATTAGAAATTATGAACCTAACCTGTACACCTACAAGCAAACAACTTCTTCCTCAGAAATGTATTTTTTTGTATTTTCCTTTTTAAAATATCCTTCAGTTTTTAAAAGAGAATAAACGGGGCAAATTCTTGTTTCTTTCAATTTTTGTTTGCTATCCTGTTCGTTTCTTGTTTCAGCTACTGTCAGAATTCAATTACAAATGCACCACCATCGATGACGTAGTTTCTATAGCAATATTTTAGCCACGTGATTGCTCTCGTCGTTGAAACCGGGAACGTTATGAAATACGTGTAGACTATCATCTTAGTATTAATTTTACGCGTTATTGTCATTAATAGCATTGCAAACTTAAATGTTACCCACTCCCATAGCCTAGGATTCCCGGCCAGCCTACTGCTCAGTGCGTCACTATGTACGACAAGCAATAGTCTTTGCAGAACGATTTTCCCTGAGTGACTGTTGGCGTCGCCGTGATGGTGTCCGCAACAGATCAATTAAGAACATGTTATGAAACGTCCCCTTTTTAAACAATTATACAACACTGTGCTTTAACTGACACACAATATTTTTAGCGCAACGCAATCTGACTTTCAAAAAATCCCTACGAAAAAATGGCCCTGACTAACATTAACCTATGCGTTTCACAAATCGCTTACCTCACATAAATCTTGGTTACTCGAACTACTGCAATACAGCAGGCGCCACTACTGCCAGCTAAATAAAATATTCAAACTATGGAAGGCACTAACTACTGATAGAGATAGTTAGCAAATAAAAAAAAAAAAAAGCTCCGTCTTTAGGCCACAAGTGGCCCTTCCGGGACCGTCCGGCCGCCGTGTCATCTTCCGAGGAGGATGCGGATAAGGAGGGGCGTGGGGTCAGCACACCGCACTCCCGACCGTTAGGACGGTATTCTTTGACCGAAGCCGCTACTAATCGGTCGAGTAGCTCCTCAATTGGCATCACGAGGCTGAGTGCACCCCGAGTTAGCAAATGAAAGATATTAATAGAGAACAAACACTGTATTTACCTTAATAGTCATAATATGACAAATTACAAAAACTCCGCCATCTCTCTCCCCACATCCACCACTGCTGGCGGCTCACCTCCAACTGCGCAACGCTACGCGCTGTTCACATCCAGCTGCCGCTGCCCAACACTACAATGGCAGACAACAATGCAAACTAGCCACAGACTGCACACAGCACAGCCAGTGATTGTCATACATAGCGCTACGTGGCGTTACCAATAAGAAAACAGAAACAACCTACTTACAATGTAAGCGGCCGAGCGCAGCGTTGAACTTATAGCTGGATCCAAGAACCTAGACAATGATGTCTTCCAGTTAATAGCTCTGTGTTTCATTTGACTGACTGGACTGTGTACTGTTTCTTTCTCTTGTTCTCCCATAACCTTTGTCGTAGTGGCCCTCTTGTATTTGGCAGTTTTTCCAGAATACCCTTATATATGTGGTGTCAGTCCGTGAGCTCTGTTTCTTGTAATTCCCCACGAGACCTTCAATAGATCCGACGGAACAAACAATGGTAGCAGTTGCTTCTGTAAAATATCTGGGAGTATGCGTACGGAACGATTTGAAGTGGAATGATCATACAAAATTAATTGTTGGTAAGGCGGGTGCCTGATTGAGATTCATTGGGAGAGTCCTTAGAAACTGTAGTCCATCAACAAAGGAGGTGACTTACAAAACGCTCGTTCGGCCTATACCGAGTATTGCTCATCATTGTGGGATCCCTACCAGGTCGGATTGACAGAGGAGATAGAGAAGATCCAAAGAAGAGCGACGCGTTTCGTCACAGGGTTATTTGGTAAGCGTGATAGCGTTACGGAGATGTTTAGCAAACTCAAGTGGTAGACTCTTCAAGAGAGGGGCTCTGCATCGCGATGTAGCTTGTTGTCCAGGTTTCGAGAGGGTGTGTTTCTCGTTGAGGTATCGAATATATTACTTCCCCCCACTTATACATCCCGAGGAGATCACGAATGTAAAATTAGAGAGATTCGAGCGCGCACGGAGGCTTTCCGGCAGTCGTTCTTACCACGAACCATACGCGAGTGGAACAGGAAAGGGAGGTAATGACAGTGGCACGTAAAGTGCCCTCCGCCACACACCGTTGGGTGGCTTGCGGAGTATAAATGTAGATGTAGATGTAGACTTGCGGTTGTTTCAAAGATTTTATAAGGTTTTTAACTATTAGGGCTGTGGACTTTTTCTCACTTTCTATGCCGGCCTTGGTGGCCGAACGGTTCTAGGCGCTTCAGTCCGGAACCGCGCGGCTGCTATGGTCGCAGGTTCGAATCCTGGCCCAGGCGTTGATGTGTGTGATGTCCTTAGGTTAGTTAGATTTAAGTAGTTCTAAGTTCTAGGGGACTGATGACCCCAGATGTTAAGTCCGATAGTGCTCAGAGCCATTTGAACCATTTGAACTCACTATCTATTAAGCATAATACACCTTCATTTGATGGTTTCGTTAATTAATCTGTGACTACAAGGAGGAGCCTTCCTTTCCAGATAAAATATCCTAAATACTTCTTCATTTGACAAATATATTTGCGCTCTATGCGTATTATTTGTGCTGCGTACCGTCATGTTGACACATTGGATTCTTTGATTAAAAGTTAAGTTCCTAGTATTGTTCGCTACTAAGGGACCTCTTACTTTCTCCACATTAATTTTGAACTATCATCTAGCAGTTCTTTCATGTTTTTCTTCAGTGTAGCACCTAGCACGTCAATTTCGTCGCATCAGTGAACGGATGTGGTGTGAGTTGTGAGTCTTCATTCGACCACTACTACCTTGTAACGATACATTATTTCTAACATCTTCCCAATGGCTTGATGCTGTGTGCTTACAACTGTTATATCGTTAGAGTAAGGGTTGACAGCGAATATTTGTGCTCCCCCGTATAGTCCCGGCGGTTGGCTGGCGATGGAACGGATCACTACTTCCAAGAAAATAATAAATAATATCATGGATCACGGACATCCCGGCCGGTCTGAAAGCTGAATTGAGAATCATCTCATGAAACGACCGTTAACTTTTGATTTTTGAGACCACTGGATTTCAGACTGGTAGTAGGAGTCCTACACAATCTGTAGGTACAGGTGACTGTCAAAGGAATTTTCTATTTGGAAATTCAATAATCCTATCGTACCGTTTTCGTATATCGATGAGAGGAAGGTCGTGTCTCTCAGAGGGCAAAGCCCGTCTACGATCTTCCTGCTAGGCACACTGACTTCTAGTCTTGCCACTACTTTTGAGTCTGCACTAATTCAGTTATTGGCCTTTCAATCGTTTCTTTCTTGGTTTCCATCTTCTGGCCACAATGTTATTAATTACTGTTTCTTTTCTTGAATAAATCTGACACAATGCTTGTTTATTTTTAAGTCGCTCCGTGAATTCGCTTTGGGTAGTCTACCAGAAGACTTTGTGAAATTCATACGGTATGCCTTCAATACTTTGACGCCCATTTATTCTAAGCGCTTGCTAATATCTTCATTATCTTGATCGGGTATTGGTTCTAGCAACACAGCAAAACATTACTCTCTGCTGACCCATTGTGGACGTGGGAAAGTGGCTGGTAAAGTATTTAACAAAGAAATTCGCCAAACAACCGTGCAATTGAGAAGTTATTTTATTTTATTTTCGCTGTCAGTTTCGGCAATTCAGTATGCCATCTTCAGGCCTCATATGCGAATCTAAATAACTATCGACATTGGTATACTGGAGCCTTTGTTTCTGGACGTCGTGAATTCTCAAGTGGTCCCTTCGAACACTTGACGGCAACTCAGTTAAGTTGCCCGAGTATTTATTTTGCCAATGGCAGCTGCTTCGGGTGTCTACAACGCCATTTTGGAAACGTCTCTATAGCAAAGCCTCTCCATAGCTCTTTAAACGTATATCATTTTCGCCTACAGCTGTTTGCGCTTCACTGTGGAAAGCTGTCAAAAGCGCTGCCACTTTTTAGGAATTTCTTTATGTTGACTGGACTGTGGGAGAGTCTTAGTACTAAAGAATAAATGTATTAATATTTCACGCATGGTGCAGCATTTATCAGGTATCATCAGTGTTCATGACGTCATATCTCTTGACCTGTGTGTCTTACAATGATATACATTCACCGGCACGTGTGGCTATTGTCTGCGGAAAGTGGTACGAATAGAGTTAGTTACAAAGAAGTAGTATATTTAAACGTCGTGCATGATGCGGCAGTTTTCCACCCATCTCAGTGTTTAAAACATCATGTCTCCTGAATTGTGACAGAGAGGTGCTTCATATCCCCGCAGCGATTGTTGGCTGACAGTTAGCAATTTTAGTACCATGTTTGGTTGAAATCGATCCAGTACTTAGAACGACATGTGCAACACACACACATACACACACACACACACACACACACACACACACAAACACAAACATACATACGTACACCCGTTTTTCTAATATGCACGGTTTCATGGACATTACTAAAGTATCGCTTCTGAGTAACCCATGTTTGATAACGATCACAGAGCTCTGATTATTCCTGCTGAACTTGGAGCAGATTGCAGTGTAACTTCCAGTACCCCTTCCTTACTATATTAGGCCGGGATAAAGCTCTGACTGTAATGACAACCGTGTGCTGGTTAAAAAACTTGACATATACACACAGTGGGATTGCGTGATAGTTAGTGTATCTGTGACGTCTTTCAGATTTAGACCTTTGCCCCTGCATGTCTCGTGGTAAGTACGGGATCCTCTCACTGCAGAAACCCTTCGCTGCATTCACTTTAACTCAGTCCAGTAAGACTAGTGTGACCACCACCCACGCTCGCTGTCGACTTGTAATAATCACTCACAGACGGAAGGTGGCAGCACTAGCAGTAGACGGTGTGTAAAGCGTATCGGGGGACGCGGAAAACAGTGCAGCCGCTATCGTATTGCGGAATCGGAGCTACTTATCTGACGTCCAAAAGGGCTTGATCATTGGCTTTCGTTGGTCTGCGCTGTTGATCTGCAACGAAGGCTGAAATTTTCACACCCGGTCCCGGAACTGGAAGTGCACTGAGTGGCAACAGGTGGCATTTTCAGATTTACCAGTTTTTATGCTCCATCGGAAATATGGCCCTTGGCGTGGACGGCACCAAAGATCAGCAAACGAGCAACGTGCAACTGTCGGTGGAAGGCTCCACAGTGGAGGGCATTCCCTGGGTGATCTTGTGATTCGGCAAGGCCCAATAGAGCAACACAAGTACACGTCTATCCTTGGCAACCATGTCCACTCCTACATGCAGTTTGTTTTTCCTCAGCACTATGACATCTACAAACAGCACAATCCAATGCCTCACATGGATCACAGTATACGTGTATGGTTCGAAGAGCACCAGCATGAGCTTACCCTACTGCTCTGGCTACCTAACGTTTTGGATTGAAACCCAATCGAGAAGATGTTGGGCCACGTTGGTCGGGCTGTTCGCGCCATGCATAACCTAACGCTAGTGGCCACGGTAGTGGCTCCACATCCCTGTCGATATCTCGCAGAAATATGTTCACTCTCTTCCTGCACGTCTCGCAGCGGTCGGTGCTGCGAAAGGTGGTTGGTTATTTAGGCTTACTTTTGTCGGATGGTCTCCTTAATGTGACTGGACACAGTGTGTTAAGTTTGCCTTGCAACTGCCTACAAAACGTGGGAAGGAATAAGGAATACGGGACGTAATAAATATTCATACAGATATAATCCTGTTATAGCAAAGATTTTGTATTATTTAGACCGCTTTGCATTCGATAGTTTTTTACCTGTCCATGGCATGTCAATATGACGTAATTCAAATTTACCCTGGGTTTCCAGTAACATACACTCTATCGCAACGTAAGTATGAAAATTCGCAAAAATGCAGTATTTTTCATTATTAGTTTGAATAAACTCTGGATCACCAGGAATTCCGAAATTATCATGCAGTCAGTAATGAATTCCTAAAGCTTTTAGTTGCAGGTTCCTGGTATTCTTATCAAAAGCGAAACTCAAAGAATTCTTCCTGTGGGAATTTATGGACATTATTTATACCTACAAAGTGGAACCTCAGCTTCAGAAACGACATACAATAGTGAATGTTAAAGGAGCACTATTTACTTACAAGTTCGGTCGTTTCACAAAGAACACCACAACCACGTATAATAACACATGTAGACGTAACCAGTCAGCTATACCACGGGGCGGCGCACACCACGTCTCCAAAGGCTGATCACTCTGCGGCGACTGTAACGTAAACACCATTCTGGGATGAAGCGTTACAGGTGAGAGTTGTGTGCGAGGTCGCAAGCTCAGTCTTTAGTAAGGCCATTTGAAAGAGTTGTATTAATACTTATGAAAGGAAAAATATTAGCTGCTAATGATTCACCATGTCGATCAGGAGGACGACAGAAAATGAGTGTCCGGGAGGTGTGGAGATCAACCTTCTGTGGGATGGATGAATTACATTTCACAACACGCACATAATCGACATTCACGAAATGTTCAAACAAACCATTAACTTGCATCATGAACGTCGAATGAAAAATGGCGTGTGTCCGAGCGGTTCTAGGCGCTTCAGTCCGGAACCGCGCGACTGCTACGGTCGCAGGTTCGAATCCTGTCTCGGGCATGGATGTGTGTGATGTCCTTAGGTTAGTTAGGTTTAAGTAGTTCTAACTTCTAGGTGACTGATGACCTCAGAAGTTAAGTCCCATAGTGCACAGAGCCATTTGAACCATTTAAAAAAAAATGGCGCGTCACAGTGGTCACAAAGGTTCTCACCATCAAGACTGAAGACGAACTCCTTGGGAATACTTGAAAGGAGAGACAGCATTGGTCGTATATTTTTGTTTATTATCGCAAAATCGATTTTCGGTCACTTAGTGACCATCTTCAGTGCTGTAATATATAACTTAAATTAGTAAGCACTGGTGTCAATAAGCTTACGGCGATCACATAGACTATGTGATCGCCGTAAGCTTATTGACACCAGTGCTTACTAATTTAAGTTATATATTACAGCACTGGAGATGGTCACTAAGTGACCGAAAATCGATTTTGCGATAATAAACAAAAATATACGACCAATGCTGTCTCTCCTTTCAAGTATACCCATTATCTGGTCGTAGTGCACAGGACACTATGGAGTCGCCAATCAATAACTCCTTGGGAGTTACAAACCATTCGGGACGTTCAGCTAGTTATCCACCCTTAAAGAATGCATATACAATTATACTGATGTGACGGTGTGATCAGAACTGAGGGAATATGATGGAATGTAACTGAATGCAAAAGAGTCTATAGAGGAGCTTATCGTGAAACTGGTGTAGCTGCAAACAGTGAGGAAAAAACAAATAGCCAATGGCTGAATTTGTCCAGTGATTCCAAATGATACGAGTTGCAATGTCACACAATTTTCAGGCAGGATAGCTTGCTCTAAAAGAGTGTGATTTTCACAAGCAAGAGCAAATTATATTTACCAGCTATTGGTAAAAAGCAATGTTCATACCACAGCTGTAGTTCTAGTTCGTCAATTTTCTCACTCTTGCTTGCTGTGATGTAAATATTCGCTACTGTTCTTACAAGATCTAGAGCACGGTAAGGAATCCTGAGGGGCAGACGATCTCCAACTTTTCGCCGTACAATAGATAACTTTCGAGCCAATGCACTATCCAGATTAACAGTCGCGTAACTGAATATGAATGCGTTAGGACCCGTTAGTAGATTCTGATACAACTTTTTTGATATAATTTCCTGGGTTTCTTTAATTTGCGTTTCCTCTTAAAATTCCGACTGGTCGGAGTTGAAAAGAAATTGGGTGCTAAACGATGGTATAAGTCTGTTTATCTAATCTACAAATTTTGTACTGATTCCACGGTTTGCAGTGCACCGTCAAGTTGACGCTTTATATAAAATTTCGTTATCTTACGTCTTCCCATTCTGTGGGACTGTTTGAAGTTATGCTTCCCTTGAAATCGGTGCAATCTTTCTCGCGCAGTTCGATGTACATACCGTAGTAGGTCACTGTCATACACATCCCGTAAATTGTATCAAGCATCCTTGAAACACGCAGACACCAAGTTTTTGTAACAAGTCTGCTTTGTCCTCCAGGATATATCTGTAGTTTTTCTTATCGAATAAACGGTCAAATTGCTGCGCACGTATTCGAAATCTGTTCTTTTTTTTTAATTTTTTTTATGTGTTGATTTTGATCATCCATGTACATAATTATATTTAGTACCCCTTACTTGGACAACGATTGTCCTTTATTACGTTTCACTGGAGACGGGATTTGTGTCTCCCTGTCCGAAAAGGGTGATAAACTACACGGCTCGACACCTGTTTCAATATCACTTCAAGTTGTTAAGAACGTATCGTCATCATTTTACTACTCATATTCATTATCCGTAAAGTCGAGCGCATGCGACACCACACATTCCACTGACTCATCTTGGGGAAACGCTAAAATTTCAGGCAACATCGGCTTATCTGCATAGTTCCATGCTGCATCTGGAAAAGTAGTAAGTATGGCGGCCTGATGCCATTCTCAATTACAATAAGCTGGTTTTCAGCAAAATTAACAGTACTATTAGAAATGTAAATTTGTAGTGTTTTGGAGACGTATTAACTGTTGGTCGCTGGGTACATGGGATTATAACGTAGATTTTGTAGAGCGTAACAGTGCAGTAAAGTGATAAGAACAAGGACGGAGGGTCCCCGCTGCGGCTGTCAAAGCCACAGAGCCTCAGCGCTAGCCAGCGGCCGGCCGGCGCGCCCTCGAGATGCAGTAAATATGAATCGCGAAGGAAATGGAGCTCCGCCCGGGGGTACCGCAGCGCCGTCTACATTTTTCAGACCGTGTCAGCGTTCCAGAAAGGAAAAGACACTCCTCACTGACCTCTAGAAATCCAGTTTTCCTCAGCGAAGAATCGAAGAACCTTTTGACGTAATTTAAATCAACTGCTAACGCCATTACACCGCTTATGGATTTCAAAGGTTAAGTCAGCCAGTGTGTCGCAGTGTAACACTCTGTTAAGGTAAGAAATTGTTTTATAACGATTTGAATTTAATTGCACCCTATATTCTTCATTTAAACAATTATACGGTAACGAATTGCATAAACCACCTGACAAATGACGAGACAATTTGAATATTACTGTTCGAATCTTTCAGGATTTATTCGGTCTTTTATTTATGGTAGTGTTTAATATAGCTATACTATACTTCCAATCTTCTAACTTTCAGCCCTTTGCGCTGCAGTTACACAATGATTTGTGTTTCATTTGTTATGCAGCATTTCAGTTTTCAAAAGTTTTAAATGCAATGAAGTGATTAAAATCCTGACATAGAAAAAAAATGCAGCATTCGAATTAAAAAAAAAGGGGGAGAAATTGTTCCATTCTACCTATCAGTTGTCATACGTAGTTACTAGTGTAGGCATTTTTATATTACTACACATGAGTACTGTATACTGAAAAATCTGGAAAATAATACTACTTAAAATTTAATTGTTATGAGGGGCATGGCTCTCAAAACCCAAACTACTGATTGGACATATCATAGGTCGCTTTCAAATGCAAGAATAATATCGTGCTTGCGGTTGTGGTGCATCGTACTGCATCTACAGCAGCAATTTGAGCAGCAGTTGGCACTGCAGTGACACAACGAACTGTTACAAACAGGTTGCTTCAAGGACAGCTCCGAGCCAGACGTCCAGTAGCATGCATTCCATTGACCCCAAACCAACACCAGTTGCGACCTCATGGTGTCGAGTGAGATCTCATTGGAGGGCTTGGTTATGAAAGCTGGTTCTGCCTCGATGCCTGTGATGGCCGTGTGTTGGTTAGAAGGAGGCCAGTTCAGGGCCTGCAACCAACCTGGTTGCGTGCTAGACACACTGAACCTACACCTGGAATTATGATCTCGGGTGCGGTTTTGTATGATACTAGGAGTACCTTCGTGGTTATCCCACGCACCCTGTCTGCAGATTCATACTTGTCTCTGGTGATTCGCCCAGGTGTGCTGCCTTTCATGAAAAGCTTTCCAGAGGTGTCTTCCAACATGATAAAGCTCGCCCCCATACCGTCCCACAAACTCGTATTCTGCACCTGTACAATACAACACATGGACATTTGCATGCTTGCAATCAACATTCTGGCGATTATACTGGTTAATAGTGTGCTGCCACTTCACATTTGCAATGGCTTATCTCACCTGAGATCATTCAATGTTACTCGCTTAAATATGTTACCTAGACAAATGTGCTGCAGAAATTTCATTACCCTACATTAATTATTTTTCGTTGCGATTCCTTTTGTGTCAGTATATGTTGAAACAACTGTCAGAGAACATAAAAAGTGACCTAACTTGAATTATATCTTGCATGAAGTTGTAATATATATACAGAAAAAATAGTATCTCTAAGAGTATCAAAAGTACCGTACGTTTCTGGTTAGATATTTATGCCACTGTTTAGAATTAGTAATAAGTCGGTGATCGCACTAGCAAAGCTCCCACTGTTAAACCAAGTTTCACAATAGACTTCTTGGTATTTTTAATATAATACCAGTTTTAATAGAATGGATGACATATTTGGCAGAGCAATCTAGAAATTAGTGATATTGAAACGTCCCCTTTGAAAAATTTATACAAGACCGTGCTTAACCTGATACACAATATTTTTTAGCGCAACGCAATCTGACTTTCAAAATTCCCTACAAAAGAATGGCCCTGACTAACATTAAACTATACCTTTCACAAATCACATACCTCACAAAAATCTTCGCTACTCAAGCTACTGCAATACATCGAGCGCCACTACTGCCAGCTAAATAAAAGATTCAAACTACTGAAGGCACTAACTACTGATAGGGATAGTTAGCAAATGAAAGATATTAATAGAGAACAAACAATGTATTTACCTTGATATCATCATATATAAATATAGCAGTTCATGACAAATTTCAAAACTCCGCCATCTCTCTCCCCACATCCACCACTGCTGGCGGCTCACCTCCAACAGCGCAACGCTACGCGCTGTTCACAGCCAGCTGCCTAACACTACAATGGCGAGTATTACAACAATGCAAAGCAGCCACAGACTGCACACAGCACAGCCAGTGATTTTCATACAGAGGTGGCGTTACCAATAAAAAAACCTAAACAGCCTACTTACATAGCCCCCATGCTCGCCACAAAAAATTTTACAAATTGTGTTGGGCACTGGGCAATACATATTTGTTAAAATTTTTCATAATCGTAATTACAATAACAAAGAAATCAAATGCACACACTTATTGATACAATGTTGGTCAAAAGCTAAAATTTTCTTACAGTCCATAAAGACAGTCCTGATCATTCATCACATTGCAGTGTTTTTCTCAAAGTCTGAGCAGTAAAAGAAAATGCACACGGAAGTAGTGGATTTCCATGCAGTCTTGAAGAAGTAGCGTTGTCCTTCCAATGGAAAGACAGTGCTGACTCTTGACATGCTGACAGGTAATGGGCCACAACAGAGCAAACCCACAGCGGAGTCAGTCGAAGTTTTGAAGAGTATTGGTGGGTAGGTCATCACAGAGCAGACCCACTGTAGTCCTGGTAGAGATTACAGTATTGGTGGGCCACCAGAGGTGCAGACCCACTGCAGTCCTTGTAGAGATGGTCAGCAGCCATCTGTTGTGACTGTGCAGGTGCACAATCACCATCGAAGATTCTTGCAGAGAATATAGCAAGTCCATAAACCACCACTTGTGCACGCACAGAAAAAAAATTTTTTTTTGAAATGTCCTTAGAACGAGCAATGCTGTTATCCAGTCCCTTGCTGAATTATTAACACACGTGCAAACACTAACAGTCCCTACTTCTCACATATTGTCCATATACTATGACCAACAGAAATGTGTCCAGTGAAATGTAACTTACAAGTTACTTAATTTGATGACCTGGTAACAATTACAATTTGATTACATAAAAATACAATTACAAAGGTACAAAATACATCAGTAAAGAACATAACAATACAAATAACATTTGCGGTAATAGGGGCTTTACAAAAGAATAGAAATAAACATATACATCAGTGTTACAGGAATTATGACATAATTTCATACATAAAAGATCAGAATAACTTTTGAAACATCAACTTTACACATGAGCATTAAAACAAAACAGAATAAATAATGTCTAAGCATATTTACAAGGTAAATAACATATTATTAATGCCAATTATATTTGAGGATAACAGTATTCCTCATCATAGTGAATGTAGCTTAGTATTAGAAAAATTCTACAACATAAGTCTTATCATTTAAACACATAAATACAGGAAAAACACAAATATGCAAGAGTACACAAACACATAGTGGGATAACACAATGGAAAGGACAGGGTTCGTTTTCAGTGTAACTTTTGGTACTGCAGTATTTTGCATGGAGATCTCCCTTTGTTCATCATTATTTCCAAAAGTCCTATCTATACCTACTTTCTGTACTTTTCTCGTATAGCCTCTCAGTGCATTTCTTCAAATTCATCGTAACTCATTGTCTTATAGTCTACCCCCTCTTAAGCTAACTTAAATCTACTGAGCTCAGATGCTAAACTAAGGGACGAGGCAATGCAGCAGTACAAAACAATTAACACAAACAGCAATGATAAAAAAAGTGCAGATTTACAAAGGAAGCAGCATTTTAGAAATTAGCGAAGCAATTGCAATATTACGACTAATATAAGGCAATGTGCAGCAAACAAGAAGAATAAATCTGGCTTAGCAGAGTAACACAAATTAAAATTCAGTAGCACTATGCCTGGCAAACAGCATAACTTATGCCTAAACATGACAAAGTTCAAGCAGAAAAAGTATTACACTAAAAATGGCCATGTCTAATACCTATGTCACATCTTAACACTAGAGTGATGCATCATGAGAACTTACACTAGCAGATAAGTTACCAAATCGTAAAGAAATTATTTATGCAGTTCCTTTGAAAGGAAATGTCTATTTATGTGCCCTCGTTTTCTTGGAAGTAGATCACAAAACTATCATTTACTGGATCTGTAGACAGAAAATATTTATATTAGTACATCTATAAAATTTTATTTTAACCAATGCTGCAGTGCAGCTAGAAACTAGATATCAAATGAAATAAGCAATTACGCAAACCAAAGCATAAAAATATCATTCAATAGTGATGTGACATTTCATAAGTTAGTAGACATTCTCTCAACTCTCGTAGAAAGACGCTTGTCATAATCAGGTGTGCAGATGTAAAAATATTTCTCGTCATTTCATTAGGCATTTCTGTAAATATCATAAATTAAGAGCTCCACAGTGTCAACTGGCACAGGTGGCCGCTCAAGACGCATTACGTCAAGGTCACTTACCTTTCTTACCGAAATATTTACGACAACAGTTTCCGCTACAGTGGCAGTCTCGTATAAAATATTTCACAGGTCAAGAATTTGGGTTACAAATCTGTAGAAACAAAATCCTATAAATATAACAGCGTCCAAAAAATTTTCGCCAGCATTGTGATACATTCACGCATATACACACATTTCATAACTCTTAAAGTACGATTCTCGGTTTACAACATCCTTTTTCACCAGTCAGAGTCCCTACCTTCTATTCATTACTCCTTACCTTATTACACACACACACATATATATATATATATATATATATATATATATATATATATATATATATATATATATATATTCGTCGACGCTTCTTTAATATTTCATTATATGAAATATGTAGCATAATCAAATTCCTCATATAGCATCAGCTTCTTGACCATAAACATACCTTAGCAGCATAATACACATCGTCGTCGTAAAAATAACATCATAACACCTCAGTCAAATCTCAAAATCGTCGTAGCTTCCTCCAATAATTTCAAAACCTAAAAAAATTCTCTGCTCATGTCAAAAGTGTCATCTGCCTCAAACGTACT